>NC_092044.1:38018173-38725082 GCF_003086295.3 Arachis hypogaea
CCATCGGGTGATGCAAATCGCGCAGCAAATGTCTTTGGCTTCACCTTGTCTCCGTAAAGAGACAGCCCAGCATTAAAATCCTACAAGCAAATGGAGAACCAGCTCACTCAACTGAACATTTCACTAACAACATTTCATTTTTCAACAGTAACATTGTGTTATCACTGGCACACTCCAAGTTCCTAACTATGTATTCATATTCTTTCACCAACCACTTTCAATTGTTATAATAACTAATTTTCCAAAAAATTGGAAAGACTTGAACAGAGAAATAACGATTAATTTTAACACAGTACCGATTCAAAGTGTTTACCAACAACTAATCACATTCAAATTCACGTCTTACACAAGAAAATCATATAGAACTAATGATATTGCCGATTGAAATGCTAATCCCCAATATTACACAACAAACACTGAAGCCAATATTTAACATGAGAAAAAAAAAATCCGAAACACAATTAGAAGAACCATCCAAAATATAAACTCAACAAAAGCTCATTTTAGTTTGCTTTGAGCTTGTTTGGCAACTTATTATATTGTTGGCTAAAATTGGCTGCTAAAGTGTTTGTTCCCTAGCATTACTCGTACAGATATAGTGCAGTTAGTTTGAATGAATGAATGAGTTACCTCTGGTTCCATGATATCCTGAAAATCAGGAGGGACTCGAATGGCGAAGCCATCACCATAGAACTGAAACCAAGATTTGGTGTTTTCGATGGCAGAAAGGAGAGGCTTGGAGGGCGAAACTTGAGCTGAAGAGTGGAGAAGTGGGGCTTGTGGAATGAGGGCAATGGCAATGGAAAGAAAAGGAGTTTGGAGAAAGAGGGTCCTTCTAGAAGTGAAAGGGAACAAGTGTTTGGTGGTTGTGGTGATGGCGGGAATGGGATTCGGAGTTTGGAGACTGAGAATTGCCATCAAATGAACCCTTGATAATTATGATAACGTGGGGTATCATTCTTCAAAACACCATGTCTTCGAGTCATTTCTAATTTTCTACGGAAGAATTTTTATTGAAAACCAAACCGCCAATGGATCCCGTTATACTAATAGGTCAAATCATTTAATCCAACAATAAATATTTAAAATTATAATAAAAATAAAAATAATAACTCATAATTAAGGTCGGAACTAAAACAAGTCAGCTTACGAATCAGCATAGGTTAAACTTGCAAGTTACTGAATCAAGCTTAAACTTAAAATTGAGCTCATAAATTAAAAAAAATTATTTTAATAAAAATATTAAAAATATTTTTTTTAAAAATATTTATATATATCATGATATTATTGAACATTTTTATTAAATCGGTTAATAATTTATTTTTTAATAAATCAAAATAAAATCGATTTAATATAGCAACAATAATAAACCTAATTGTCCGCATTATAATTATTAAATCCGATTTGATTCAACCGATTTACACAATTTAAATCAAATTAAATTTAAATTTTTTGATAAAAAGACAAATATATCTTTAATTTTTGTTTTAAAAAAATAAAAAAAACCATGATCTAGTGAATTATGTAAATTGGTCGGTTTGACTGGATCTGATAACAATTGAGTTTATTGTTATTATTATAAAAAAATCGATTTTATTCTAGTTTGTTAAGAAATTCAAAAATAACCGATTCATTAATATATCCAATAATAATGTGACACATAAATATATTTACAAAAAGATATTTTACACGTCTTTATAGAAGTATCATCCTAAATTAAATTAGTCAGATTGAGTTTTGACAAATTCAACGTATTAATTCATAAATAGGCTATATATATATATATATATATATATATATATATATATATATATATATTTTAATATTGGTTTAATGATTCTATTAGTATCTATAGTTTCACAAAATTTTTAATTAGGTTTCTATACTTTTTTTCTTTTTAATTGGGTCCTTATACGTTATTTTTTTTTCAATTTAGTCCTTACCGTGACAAAATCATTTGAGATAAAGGAATATTCTGTTTAAAAATAGAATATTCTCCTAATTTGATTAGAATTACTAATTAAATCCACCCCTATCTTTTCAAAATACCAAAACTAACCCTTAGCATTTTGTCCTAAAAATGAAGAACCCTAGCGTCTGCTCTGCTATGCTTCGTGTTGGTGGTGTGTTGCTTCCGTCGCGTTCCCTCGCCGTGGATCGCCTCGCCGCGCATCGTGTCATCGCACCACGCCTCGCCTGACCGTACCTCACCTTGCTGCTCTGCTCTTCATGTGTCGATGCTGATGGTAAAATCTTCAAGAAGCGCCCTATTCTAATCTTAGGTTCAGTGGGGAGCTATGGAGCTCATTTGCCTAATGGGTCAGAGAACAGGTGAGATATTCAAAGGACTAATATCAAGTATTTAAGAATTAACTGTGATTGCTCTTTACTTGTGGTATTTGTTATATTTTCTTATCTTTTGTGTAGCCAGTTAATTGATCAACATAGTTAATGATATTCTAGATATGATGATATTTCAACTTTTCTTCTTCATCTTGGTGTCCCATTTTAATCTCTTGGTTTTTGAGGAAGAGTTGATTGACAGAGATTGGGAATAAGGAGAAGTTGAATGTTTTAGGGGTGTTTTATTCGTATTGTGTTGTGTTTTTTTTTTCAATTTTTTAGTTGTTTTCAGTTCCTGTCTCTCAAGTTGTGAATTCTTAAGTTGTGTGAATTTGTAGTTCAGTTTCAGTTTTGCTTAATTATTTGCAACTTTTGCTTGTTTCTCAAATTATATTCTAAATTTATATTCTAAATTTTGTTGATGGCTATGATCCATGGATTCTGTTTGTAGTTCAGTTTCAGTTTTGCAGAATGCCATGAATGGGGTAAGTTTTCTTCTCTCTTTTACCTGATTATGAATCAAAGCTTTGTAGCTCTAATTGCATATAACATAGCTGCTTAGAAGGGCTAATAGTTGGATTAATTTCTGCTTTGTAGAGATCCAAAGTTAATTTTCTTATTACATATTATTGCATGCTAGGGATGACAGGCTATGAGCTACTTAAGAAAATTAAGGTACTTAGTGTTGTTGCTTTGGTACATACTTAGGACTTTTAATCTCACTAACACATATACATTTTTTGAAAATGTGATATGGCATCATCATCATTATTACTAGCATCTTGCTGCCATATATAGTAAGAGAAGAGGAAGGAGTACCTAGAAGAGAAAGGGAAGAGAAAAATATCACATATTTCTATCCACTGCTGTAATAACTTCAGTTTGGCTGGTCTCCAAGCATTCACAACCACTAGAAAATGCATCACAACACCCTTTGCTGCTAAATCTAGAGGAAAAGAAAGAAAATTTTATGTTCTTGTAGAGTTTGTAATATAATTAGATTATAGATGTGGATTGAGAGCTTAGTTGGCTTTGAAAATCTAAGGTTACATATTGATTTATTGTATGTACAAGAAAATGCAGTAAATCAACAAACAATGTCCACAGTGGCTGTGAGACAATGACACTTCCTATTCCTAATCATCCTACATTTTCAGTTGGAAGAAACATTAAAGAAGAGCCAACATCAAATGATTTTGATAAGGATCTTTTGGTCAATGAAGTATCAATTTCAAATATTCTACCTAGATCATTAGTATAAGTGTTCTGCTTTGAAATTGTATAAGTAAATCATGTCTGCCTTTTTGAATCATTGTTGTTTAAATTTGTTATAGTGTAGTAGATTCTACTCATCATTCAAATATCTAGAGATAATTTCTTCTTTTTTAGTTGATTGAGTATGTTATATCTATTTGTTTAACAAAAATTTGAGTTATTCTGGGTGAAAATCGATCCATTAATTAAATGTTGTAGTTATTAAACTGTGTTGAGATTTGAGAAGTGATCCTATAAATTCCTAATATGGCTAATAAGGCCATGCCGCTATGTTCTATATTGACATCAAGATTTTGGCTGCTACTGTAGTATGATATAAAAAGAAGCTGCAAACAGATAAAAGGGATTTTTGGTACAATTTGTATATAAATAAGCAAAAAGAATAATATTGACAAAATAAAAAGAATTATATGAATATCTTTCATTGATTATTTATAGTTTCACCAAATTTTCAATTAGGTCCCTATACTTTTTTTCTTTTCAATTGAGTCCCTAAGGGTATACAAGTAATTTCACAATTTACTAACATTTTTTTTACGTTTAACGTTAACATGGACTAAATTGAAACAAAAATTAATGTATAAGGACCCAATTGAAAAGAAAAAAAATATAAGGACCTAATCGAAAATTTGGTGAAACTGTAGGGACCAACATAGTAATTAAACCTTTAATATTATAAATATACATTAAAATAGTAATATATAATTTACATACATAAATAGTAATATTTTTTAATATATAAGTTATAATTTATTGATATAGAATTATAGCTTATTTTCCTGTTATTTGAGTCAACTCGTGAGTTTTTGGTAAAGTGAGCTTGAACTTAAGAAATAGCTTTGATTATTAATGAGTCAAACTGTGAGTCAGGCAATTTTCGTGAGTCGAGCTTGAGCTTAGTTTAGTTTGATTCAGTTCGGCTCACTTCCAGCACGAGTCACAATGAACAAAATTAAATAAAATGGAACAATAAATAGAATTCTGTTATACATCTGGTGCACGAAATTGCAATCACACTTTTGCAATCCGCACAACTAACCAGCAAGTGCACTGGGTCGTCCAAGTAATACCTTACGTGAGTAAGGGTCGAATCCCACGGAGATTGTTGGCTTGCAAGCTATGGTTATCTTATTATTCTTAGTCAGGATATAATATCAATAATAATTTTTAGTTTTAATTGTAAAAAGTAAAAGAGCATGAAATAAATACTTATTATGCAGTAATGGAGAATATGTTGGAGTTTTGGAGATGCTTTGTCCTCTGAATTTCTGCAACATAATGCTTTCTCACTTTCATAAATGCAAGGCTCCTTCCATGGCAAGCTGTATGTAGGGCATCGCCGTTGTCAATGGCTACTTCCCATCCTCTCAGTGAAAATGGTCCAAATGCTCTGTCACAGCACGGCTAATCATCTGTCGGTTCTCGATCATGTCGGAATAAGATCCATTGATCCTTTTGCGACTGTCACTACGCCCAACACTCACGAGTTTTAAACTCGTCACAGTTATCCAATCCCAGAATCCTACTCGGAATACCACAGACAAGGTTTAGACTTTCCGGATTCTCAAGGATGCTGCCAATGAATTCTAGCTTATACCACGAAGATTCTGATTAAGGAATCTAAGAGATACTCATTCAATCTAATATAGAACGGATGTGGTTGTCAGGAACACGTTCATGGATTGAGGAAGGTGATGAGTGTCACGGATTATCACCTTCTTCATAGTGAAGCGCGAATGAATATCTTAGATAGGAACAAGCGTGTTTGAATGGAAAACAGAAATCATTGCATTAATTCATCAAGACGCTGCAGAGCTCCTCACCCGCAACAATGGAGTTTAGAGACTCATGCCGTCAAAAAGTAAAAAATTCAGATCTAAAATGTCATGAGATACAAAATAAGTCTTTAAAAGTTGTTTAAATACTAAACTAGTAGCCTAGGTTTACAAAAAATGAGTAAACTAAGATGAATAGTGTAGAAATCCACTTCTTGGGCCCACTTAGTGTGTGCTGGGGCTGAGACTTAAGCTTCTCACATGTCTGGGCTGTTTCTGGAGTCGAACACCAGGTTGTAACCTGTTTCTGGCGTTGAACTCTAACTTGCAACCTGTTTCTGGCGCTGAACGCCAGACTGCAACATGGAACTGGCGTTAAACGCCAGTTTACATCGTCTATCTTCACGTAAAGTATAGACTATTATATATTGCTGGAAATCCCTGAATGTCTACTTTCCAACCCAATTGAGAACGCGCCAATTGGACTCCTGTAGCTCCAAAAAATCCATTCCGAGTGCAGGGAGGTCAGAATCCAATAGCATCAACAGTCATTTTTCAGCCTAAATCAGATTTTAACTCAGCACCCTCAATTTCAGCCAGAAAATACCTGAAATTACAGAAAAATACCCAAACTCATAGTAAAGTCCAGAAATATAAATTTTGCCTAAAAACTAATAAAATTATACTAAAAACTAACTAAAACATACTAAAATCTACATGAAATTACCCCCAAAAAGCGTATAAAATATCCGCTCATCACAACACCAAACTTAAGTTGTTGCTTGTTTCCAAGCAACTAGATAAATAAAATAGGATAAAAAGAAATTAAGAGGCAATAATATCTTAGAGTTTCAAGTGAAGCTCAGATTCTAATTAGATGAGCGGGACTAGTAGCTTTTTGCTTCTGAACAGTTTTTGCATCTCACTTTATCCCTTGAAATTCAGAATGATTGGCATCCATAGGAATTCAGAATTCAGATAGTATTATTGATTCTCCTAGTGTAGTGTGTTGATTTTTGAACACAGTTACTTTATGAGTCTTGGCCGTGACCCTAAGCACTTTGTTTTCCAGTATTACCACCGGATACATAAATACCACAAACACATAACCGGGTGAACATTTTCAGATTGTGACTTAGCTTTGCTAAAGTCCCCAATTAGAGGTGTCCAGAGTTCTTAAGCACACTCCTTTGCCTTGGATCACGACTTTAACCACTCAGTCTCAAGCTTTTCACTTGGACCTGCATGCCACAAGCACATGGTTAGGGACAACTTGATTTAGCCGCTTAGGCCTGGATTTATTTCCTTGGGCCCTCCTATCCATTGATGCTCAAAACCTTGGATCCTTTTCACCCTTGCCTTTTGGTTTTAAGGGTTATTGGCTTTTTCTTTTTCTTTATCCAATGATTCCCCTCTTTTTTTTTACTACTTTTTCTTGCTTCAAGAATCAATTTCATGATTTTTCAGATCAACAATAATATTTCTCTTATTCATCATTCTTTCAGGAGCCAATAATTTTAACATTCATGAAATTTAGAATAAAAAATATGCACTGTTCAAGCATTCATTTAGAAGACAAAAAGTATTGCCACCACATATAAATAATTAGAATTTTCCTTATTAAGAACTCGAAAAAATTAAATTTCCTCTTTATTCTAAAAATCTACTATTTTATTCATGTTTGATGATGATGAGAAAAATAAATTATAGCTTAATTGGAAATAAAATCAAAATAGGTATACTAATTACTAATACTCCTATATAACTTCTAAGGTAAATTCCTATAAAAACAACTATCACAGAGTTAAAGCTAAGATTAGGACTCAACAACCTTTATTTTGAGAACTAGATGTTCCTCTAGTCTGTGGGGTGCTTGGTCCTTCAAGAGATAATTTCTGACGCTTCAGTTCCTTCAAGTCACGCCTTTGCTCTTCTTGTTCCCCAAGCAATTTGCAAAGCATGCTGTTTTGATTATTCTGTTCTTCCTTTATTTGGTCCATAGATTCTTGCAACTTGGTAACAGATGCTTCAAGATGCTCCCAGTATTCAATTTGAGGAATTTCTGGTAGGAATTCCGGTGCTCTCCTCTTGATGGGGTCATCCTGCACTTGTTGTTTTTCCATTGATACTTTGGTGATTGGTCACTCAACTGAAATATACTCAGTTATTCCCATCTTCACTCCAGCATCTTTACATAGCATAGAGATTAAGCTTGGATAAGCCAACTTGGCATCTTTGGAGTTCTTGTTTGCAATTATGTAAAGTTCACACGAAATTAACTGATGAACTTCCACTTCTCTTTCCAACATAATGCAATGGATCATCACTGCTCTTTTAATGGTGACTTCAGAACGGTTGCTAGTGGGCAGTATAGAACGCCCAATGAAGTCCAGCCAGCCTCTGGCGACTGGTTTGAGATCTTCTCTCTTGAGTTGATTTGGGACGCCCTTGGTGCTGGTGGTCCACCTGGTTCCAGGGATGCATATGAACTCTAGAATCTTGTCCAGACCCTTATTTTTTCTCATCATTCTCCTATTAAAGGAGTCTGGGTCATCTTTCAGCTGAGGTAGCTTAAAGATCTCCCTGATTTTGTCAGGGTAGATGTGAACAATCTTTCCTCTGACCAAGGTCCGATAGTCATAGAGGGCAGTTTCAGATATTCTCTGCTTGTCTGTTTGCCACAAATTAGCATAGAATTCCTGAACCATGTTTCTTCCCACCTTTGTTTCAGGATTAGTTAGGATTTCCCAGTTCCTGTTTTGAATTTGCTATCGGATCTCCGGATATTCGTCTTCTTTCAAATTGAATTTAACTTCTGGGATCACTGACCTTAGACCCATTATTTTGTAGTAATGGTCTGGATGTTCTTTGGTTAAGAACTTCCCTTGATTCCAAAGTGGTTTTGGAATACTCTCTTTCTTGCCTCTTGGAGTGGGTTATTTTCCTTTAGGAGCCATGATCTTAGTGGGTATGGTTTAGTGATCACGGATAAACACACCAAACTTAGAGGTTTGCTTGTCCTCAAGCAAAAGAAAAGAAAGGAGAGGGATAGAAGGAGATATAGTTTTTGAATTGTGGAGGAGAGGAGAGAGGCCGAATGTGGATTTAAAAGGAGAGGGGTGGGTTTTTCGAAAATTTTTAAGAAAGATAAGATAGAAGATATGATTTGTAAAAGATAAATATGATAGGAAAAATATATAATTGAAAATTGAAAGGATATAGAAGATATTTGAAAAAGATAAATCTGAATTTTAGAAAAAAGATTTGGTATTAATTTGAAAAGATAATTGAGTTTTAAAAAAGATTTGAAAAGAAGTTGGAGAGGATTTGAAAAGGATTTGTGTTTATGAATTAAGATACATTTGATATCTTTTGAAAAAGGGATTGTAGAAATTAGCATTAAAATTTTTGGAATTGAAGGATGAGAGTTTGTAACATGTTTATGTAAGAAATCATGAATTGAAGTATGAAAATTGAAAAAAATGTGAAGTAAAAACGAATTTACCTCCTCCCTACAATCCTGGCGTTAAACGCCCAAACGCTGCATGTTTTGGGCGTTTAACGCCCATTTGCAGCTTCTCCTGGGTGTTCAACGCCTAGCTGTTGCTTCTAGCTGGTGTTGAACGCCAGGAACGCCTTTGTCACTGGGCGTTTTTCTGAACGCCCAGGATGCTATAAATCTGGCGTTAAACGCCCAGAAGGTGATTCTTTCTGGCGTTCAACGCCCAGAAGATACTTCTTTATGGCGTTTAACGCCCAAATGGCTATCCTTACTGGTGTTGAACGCCCAGTAGATGCTTCTTTTGGGCGTTCAATGCCCAAAATAGCTCTCACTGGCTTTTTCGCACCAGTGAGCTTCCTTTTTGCTGTTTTATCCTGCAAATCCTTCTGTAACTTTGTGAACTCAAGCAATTGCTATTTTACCTTGAAGATAATTGACATAAACCTGTAAAAATCAATTAATTAATAAATAAGCTTTGTAAATGGCTGGGTTGCCTCCCAGCAAGCGCTTCTTTATTGTCTTTAGCTGGACTATTACTGAGCTTTAATCAAGTCTCAGTTTTGAGCATTCTTGCTCAAAATTGCTTTCAAGATAATGTTTAACTCTTTGTCCATTAACAATGAACTTTTTGTTAGAATCATTATCCTGAAGCTCCACATATCCATATGGTGACACACTTGTAATCACATATGGACCTCGACACCGGGATTTCAATTTTCCAGGGAATAATTTGAGCCTAGAATTAAACAACAGAACTTTCTACCCTAGCTTAAAGACTTTGGATGACAACTTCTTATCATGCCATCTTTTTGCTTTCTCTTTGTAAATTTTTGCATTTTCGAAAGCATTGAGTCTCAATTCCTCTAGTTCATTTAACTGGAGCAATCATTTTTCTCCAGCTAACTTGGCATCAAGGTTTAGGAATCTGGTTGCCCAATAGGCCTTATGTTCCAGTTCCACTAGCAAGTGACAGGCTTTTCCATACACAAGCTGGTGTGGAGAAGTTCCTATAGGAGTCTTGAATGCTGTTCTGTATGCCCACAGAGCATCATCCAAGCTTCTTGCCCAATCCCTTCTACGGTTAATCACAATCCATTCCAGAATTCTTTTAAGTTCTCTATTAGAGACTTCAGCTTGCCCATTTGTCTGTGGATGATATGGAGTGGCCACCCTGTGGCTAACTGCATACCGAACCAAAGCAGAGTAAAGCTGTTTATTGCAGAAATGAGTGCCCCCATCACTGATTAGTACTCTAGGGATACCAAATCTGCTGAAGATGTGTTTCTGGAGGAATTTTAGCACTGTCTTAGTGTCATTAGTGGGTGTTGCAATAGCTTTAACCCATTTGGATACGTAATCCACTACCACCAGAGTATAAGTGTTTGAGTATGATGGTGGGAAAGGCCTCATGAAGTCGATACCCCATACATCAAACAACTCAATCTCCAAGATCCCTTGTTGAGGCATGGCATAACTGTGAGGCAGATTGCCAGATCTTTGGCAACTATCACAATTATGTACAAACACTCGGGAGTCTTTAAAGAGAGTAGGCCAGTAGAAGCCACATTGGAGGACTCTTGTGGCTGTTCGCTCACTTCCAAAATGTCCTCCATACTGTGATCCATGGCAGTGCAAGAGGATCTTCTGTGCTTCTTCTTTAGGCACACATTTACGGATTACTCCATCTGCACATCTCTTGAAGAGATATGGTTCATCCCAAAGATAGTACTTTGCATCGGTAATCAATTTCTTTGATTGCTGCCTACTGTACTCTTTGGGTATGAATCTCACTGCCTTGTAGTTTGCAATGTCTGCAAATCATGGCACTTCCTGGATGGCAAAGAGTTGTTCATCTGGAAAGTTTTCAGAGATTTCAGTAAGAGGGAGGGACGCCCCTTCCACTGGTTCTATTCGGTACAGGTGATCTGCTACTTGGTTTTCTGTCCCTTTTCTGTCTCTTATTTCTATATCAAACTCTTGCAGAAGCAACACCCATCTGATAAGTCTGGGTTTTGAATCCTGCTTTGTGAGTAGATATTTAAGAGCAGCATGGTCAGTGTACACAATCACTTTTGATCCTACTAAATAAGATCTGAACTTGTTAATGGCGTAAACCACTGCAAGTAACTCTTTTTTCTGTGGTTGTGTAGTTCTTCTGTGCATCATTTAAAACACGACTGGCATAGTAAATGACGTGCATAAGCTTGTCATGCCTTTGTCCCAACACTGCACCAATGGCATAGTCTCTAGCATCACACATCAGTTCAAATAGTAATGTCCAGTCTGGTGCAGAGATGACTGGTGCTGTGACCAGCTTAGCTTTCAAAGTCTCAAACGCCTGCAAACACTCCTTATCAAAGATAAATGGCGTGTCAGCAGCTAGCAGATTACTCAGAGGTTTGGAAATTTTTGAAAAATCTTTTATAAACCTCCTATAGAATCCTGCATGCCTCAGAAAGCTCCTGATTGCCTTAACATTGGCTGGTGGTGGTAATTTTTTAATTACCTCTACCTTAGCTTGATCTACCTCTATTCCCTTGTTCGAAATTTTGTGCCCAAGGACAATTCCTTCAGTCACCATAAAGTGACATTTCTCCCAGTTTAAAACCAAGTTAGTCTCTTGGCACCTCTTTAGAACAAGTGCTAGATGGTCAAGACAGGAGCTGAATGAGTCTCCAAATACTGAAAAGTCATCCATGAAGACTTCCAGAAATTTTTCCACCATATCAGAGAAAATTGAGAGCATGCACCTTTGAAAGGTTGCAGATGCATTGCACAGACCAAATGGCATCCTTCTGTATGCAAATACTCCGGATGGACATGTGAATGCTGTTTTCTCTTGATCCTGGGGATCTACTGCAATTTGATTATAACCTGAATATCCATCCAGGAAGCATTAGTATTCATGACCTGCTAGTCTTTTTAGCATCTGGTCTATGAAGGGTAAAGGAAAATGATCCTTTCTGGTAGCTGTATTGAGCCTTCTATAATTAATATACATACGCCATCCTGTGACTGTTCTTGTAGGAACCAGTTCATTTTTTTCATTATGAACCACTGTCATGCCACCTTTCTTAGGGACGACTTGGACAGGGCTTACCCAGGGGCTATCAGAAATAGGATAAATAATCCTAACCTCTAGTAATTTAGTGACCTCCTTCTGTATCACCTCCTTCATGGCTGGATTCAGCTGCCTTTGTGGTTGAACCACTGGCTTAGCGTCACCCTCCAATAAGATTTTGTTCATGCATCTGGCTGGGCTACTGCCCTTAAGATCATTAATGGACCACCCAAGAGCTGTCTTGTGTGTCCTTAGCACTTGAATTAGTGCTTCCTCTTCCTGTGGCTCTAAGGTAGAGCTTATGATTACCGGAAAGGTATCACCTTCTCCCAGAAATGCATATTTCAGGAATGAAGGTAATGGTTTGAGCTCGGGTTTGGGAAGTTTCTCCTCTTCCTGAGGGATTTTCAGAGGTTCTATTATTCTCTCTGGTTCCTCCAGGTCAAGCTGAGCATCTTTAAAGATATCCTCTAGCTCTGATTCGAGACTCTCAGTCATATTGACCTCTTTTACCAGAGAGTCAATAATATCTATGCTCATGTAGTCATTTGGGGTGTCTGGATGCTGCATAGCTTTGACAACATTCAACTTAAACTCGTCCTCATTGACTCTCAGGGTCACTTCCTCTTTTTGGACGTCAATGAGGGTTCGGCCAGTTGCTAGGAAGGGTCTTCCTAGAATGAGAGTTGCACTCTTGTGCTCCTCCATTTCCAGCACCACAAAGTCAGTGGAAAAGGCAAATGGCCCAACCTTGATAATCATGTCTTCAATCACGCCTAATAGGTATTTAATTGAACCATCAGCAAGTTGGAGACATATCCGGGTTGGTTTGACTTCATCAGTTAACCCAAGCTTTTTGATAGTAGATGCAGTTATTAGGTTGATACTTGCCCCAAGATCACATAGAGCTTGCTTGGTACAAGTACCTTCTAATGTGCATGGTATCATAAATCTTCCGGGATCTTTAAGCTTCTCAGGTAAGCTTTTTAGAATGACTGCACTGCATTCTTCAGTGAGGTAAACTTTTTCAGTTTCCCTCCAATCCTTCTTATGACTTATGATCTCTTTCATGAACTTAGCATAAGAGGGTTGATGAGCGGATAATTTATATGCTTTTTGGCATTATTTTTAGGTAGTTTTTAGTAGGATCTAGCTACTTTTAGGGATGTTTTCATTAGTTTTTATGCCAAAATTTACATTTCTGGACTTTACTATGAGTTTGTGTGTTTTTCTGTGATTTCAGATATTTTTTTGCTGAAATTGAGGGACTTGAGCAAGACTCTGATAAGAAGGCTGACAACGGACTGCTGATGCTGTTGGATTCTGACCTCCCTGCACTCGAAATGGATTTTCTGGAGTTACAGAACTCCAAATGCGCGCTCTCAACAACGTTAGAAATTAGACATCCAGAGCTTTCCAGCAATATATAATAGTCTATACTTTAATCGAGATTAGATGATGTAAACTGGCGCTCAACGCCAGTTCCATGATGCATTCTGGAGTCAAACGCCAGAAACACGTCAAGAACCAGAGTTGAACGCCAAAAACACGTTACAACTTGGCATTCAACTCCAAAAGAAGCCTCTGCACATGTAAAGCTCAAGCTCAGCCCAAGCACACACCAAGTGGGCTTCGGAAGTGGATTTCTGCATTAATTACTTACTTCTGTAAACCCTAGTAGCTAGTCTAGTATAAATAGGACATTTTATTATTGTATTAGGGATCCTGGATCCTGGATTGTATTTTTGATCCTGTGATCACATTTTGGGGGCTGGGCATTCGGCCATGCCTGGACCACCATCACTTATGTATTTTCAACGGTGGAGTTTCTACACATCATAGATTAAGGGTGTAGAGCTCTGTTGTACCTCGAGTTTTAATGCAATTACTACTATTTTCTATTCAATTCAGTTTATCCCTGTTCTAAGATATTCGTTGCACTTCACCATGATGAATGTGATGATCTGTGACACTCATCATCATTCTCACCTCTGAACGCGTGACTGATAACCACTTCCGTTCTACCTCAGACCGAACGCATATCTCTTGGATTCCTTAATCAGAATCTTCGTGGTATAAGCTAGAATTGATGGCGGCATTCATGAGAGTCCGGAAAGTCTAAACCTTGTCTGTGGTATTCCGAGTAGGATTCATGGATTGAATGACTGTGACGAGCTTCAAACTCGCGATTGTTGGGCGTGATGACAAACGCAAAAGAATCAATGGATTCTATTCTGGCATTATCGAGAACCAATAGATGATTAGCCGTGCTGTGACAGAGCATTTGGACCATTTTCAATAAGAGGATGGGATGTAGCCATTGACAACGATGATGCCCTACATACAGCTTGCCATGGAAAGGAGTAGGAAGGATTGGATGAAGGCAGTAGAAAAATAGAGATTCAAAAGGAGCACAGCATCTTCATACGCTTATCTGAAATTCCCACCAATGATTTACATAAGTATTTCTATCTTTATTTTCTGTTTATTTATTATTATTATTCGAAAACTCCATAACCATATATTATCTGCCTAATTGAGAATTTCAAGATGACCATAGCTTGCTTCATACCAACAATCTCCGTGGGATCGACCCTTACTCACGTAAGGTATTACTTGGATGACCCAGTGCACTTGCTGGTTAGTTGTGCAAAGTTGTGAAGAAAGTGCTGAGTTATAAACGCGCATACCAAGTTGAATGCCATTATTAGAGATCACAATTTCGTGAACCAAGTTTTTGGCGCCGTTGCCGGGGATTGCTCGAGTTTGGACAACTGACGGTTCATCTTGTTGCTCAGATTAGGTAATTTTCTTTTTGTTTTATTTTCAAAAAATTTTCAAAAGTCTTTCAAAAAAAATTTTTACTTCTATTTTCGAAAAAAATTATTCTAAATTTTTAAGAATGAATTCTAGTGTTTCATGAAGCATGTTGTAGCCTGGTTGGCTGTAAAGCCATATCCAAATCCTTTTGGAATGAGACTTCAACTAATCACCTCAATGCATGTAATGCCATCCTAAAGCTGGCTGGCTATTAAGCCATGTCCAACCCTTGGATTGGAGCTTTAGGCTAACATTGAAAGATTCCTGGAATTCTTCTTAAAAATTTTTGAAATTCTTATTTTCTTTTTCCTATATATTTTTCGAAAAAAAATAAATAATAATAATAATAATAAAAATACAAAAAAATCATAAAAATAAAAAATCAAAAATATTTTGTGTTTCTTGTTTGAGTCTTGAGTCAATTTTAAGTTTGATGTCAATTACATGTTTTTAAAATTTATGCATTTTTCGAAAATTCATGCATATGTTCTTCAGGATCTTCAAGTTGTTATTGGTAAGTCTTTTTGTTTGATCTTTGAATTTTCTTGTTTTGTGTCTTTTCTTGTTTTTCATATGCATTTTTCATTTGTTAGAGTCCAAGCATTAAAGATTTCTAAGTTTGGTGTCTTGCATGTATTCTTTTCTTGAAAATTTTTCAAAAATAAGTCTTGATGTTCATCTTGATCTTCAAAGTGTTCTTGGTGTTCATCTTGACATTCATAGTGTTCTTGCATGCATTATGTGTTTGATCCAAAATTTTCATGTTTTGGGTCATATTTGTGTTTTTCTCTCTCATCATTAAAAATTCAAAAAAATCAAAAAAATATATCTGTTCCTTTTTTCTCTCAAAATTTCGAAAATTTGAGTTGACTTAGTCAAAAATTTTTAAAATTAGTTGGTTCTTATAAGTCAAGTCAAATTTTCAATTTTAAAAAATCTTATCTTTTCAAAATCTTTTTCAAAAATCAAATCTCTTTTACTTTTATCTTATGATTTTCGAAAATTTAAAACTATTTTTCAAAATCTTTTTCTTATTTTATTTCTAATTTTCAAAACTTAACTAACAAGTAATGTGATTGATTCAAAAATTTGAAGTTTGTTACTTTATTGTTAAGAAAGGTTCAATCTTTAAATTCTAGAATCATATCTTTTAGTTTCTTGTTAGTCAAGTAATTAATTTTAATTTTAAAAATTAAATCTTTTTCAACCATATCTTTTTAATCATATCTTTTTATCATATCTTTTTAAATCATATCTCTTTCAAAAATTTGATTTCAAAATATCTTATCTAACTTCTTATCTTTTAAAACTAATTATCAAATCTTTTTCAACTAACTATTTGACTTTTTGTTTATTTCTTATCTTTTTCAAATCACCTAACAACTTTTCTCTCTCTAATTTTCGAAAATACCTCCCTCTTTTTCAAAAATTCTTTTTAATTAATTAATTGTTTTAAAATTTTAATTTTAATTTTATTTCCCCTTTAATTTTCGAAAATCATTAACTCCTTTTCAAAAATTATTTTCAAAAACTTCTCTCTCTCATCTTATTCTATTTATTTATTTATTATTACTAACACTTCTCTTCATCTCAAATCTGTGCTCCTATCCTCACCCTTGTATTTGGATTATTCATTCTTCTTCACTCTTATTCCCTTTCTTTTTCTACTAACATAAAGGAATCTCTATACTGTGACATAGAGGATTCCTCTTCTTTTTCTATTCTCTTCTTTCTCATATGAGCAAGAACAAGGAAAAAGGCATTCTTGTTGAAGCTGATCCTGAACCTGAAAGGACTCTGAAGAGAAAACTAAAAGAAGCTAAATTACAACAATCCAGAGTCAACCTTACTAAAATTTTCGAACAAGAAAAGGATATGGCAGCCGAACCCAACAACAATAATGCAAGGAGGATGCTTGGTGATTATACTACACCTACTTCCAAGTTTGATGGAAGAAGCATCTCAATTCCTGCCATTGGAGCAAACAATTTTGAGCTGAAACCTCAACTAGTTATTCTAATGCAACAAAACTGCAAGTTTCATGGACTTCCATTAGAAGATCCCTACCAATTTTTAATTGAGTTCTTGCAGATCTGTGAGACTGTTAAGACTAATGGAGTAGATCCTGACGTCTACAGGCTCATGCTTTTCCCTTTTGCTATAAGAGACAGAGCTAGAACATGGTTGGACTCACAACCTAAGGATAGCCTGGACTCTTGGGATAAGCTGGTCACGGCCTTCTTGGGTAAATTCTTTCCTCCTCAAAAGCTGAGCAAGCTTAGAGTGGATATTCAGACCTTCAAGCAAAAAGATGGTGAATTCCTCTATGAAGCTTGGGAAAGATACAAGCAGATGACCAAAAAGTGTCCTTCTGACATATTTTCAGAGTGGACCATGATAGATATATGTTATTATGGTCTGTCTGAGTTCTCTAAGATGTCACTGGATCATTCTGTAGGTGGATCCATTCACCTAAAGAAAACGCCTGCAGAAGCTCAGGAACTTATTGAAATAGTTGTAAATAACCAATTCATGTACACTTCTGAGAGGAATTCCGTGAATAATAGGATGCCTCAGAGGAAGGGAGTTCTTGAAATTGATGCTCTGAATGCCATATTGGCTCAGAACAAAATGTTGACTCAGCAAGTCAACATGATTTCTCAAAGTCTGAATGGATGGCAAAATGCATCCAACAGCACTAAAGAGGCATCTTCTGAAGAAGACGCTTATGATCCTAAAAATCCTGCAATGGCAGAGGTAAATTACATGGGGGAAGCCTTTGGCAACACCTATAACTCCTCATGGAGAAATCATCCAAATTTCTCATGGAAGGATCAACAAAAGCCTCAACAAGGCTTTAATAATGGTGGAAGAAACAGGTTTAGCAATAGCAAGCCTTTTCCATCATCTTCTCAGCAACAGACAGAGAATTCTGAGCAGAACACCTCTAACTTAGCAAATATAGTCTCTGATCTGTCTAAAGCCACTTTAAGCTTCATGAGTGAAACAAGGTCCTCCATCAGAAATTTGGAGGCACAAGTGGGCCAGCTGAATAAGAAAGTCACTGAAACTCCTCCTAGTACTCTCCCAAGCAATACTGAAGAGAATCCAAAAAGAGAGTGCAAGGCCATTGACATAATCAACATGGCCAAACCTAGAGACGAAGGAGAGGACGTGAATCCCAATGAGGAAGACCTCAGGGGATGTCTCTCAAGCAAGAAGGAGTTCCTTATTGAGGACTTAAAGGAATCTGAAGGTCATATAGAGACCATAGAGATCCCATTAAACCTCCTTCTGCCATTCATGAGCTCTGAAAACTATTCTTCCTCTGAAGAGGATGAAGATGTAACTGGAGAGCAAGTTGCTCAATATTTAGGAGCTATCATGAAGCTGAATGCGAAGTTGTTTGGTAATGAGACTTGGGAAGGTGAACCTCCCTTGCTCATTGGTGAACTAGATACATGGGTTCAACAAACTTTACCTCAAAAGAAACAAGATCCTGGTAAATTCTTAATACCCTGTACCATAGGTACCATGACCTTTGAAAAGGCTCTGTGTGACCTAGGGTCAGGCATAAATCTTATGCCACTCTCTGTAATGGAGAAGCTGGGGATCATTGAGGTACAGCCTGCCATATTCTCATTGCAAATGGCAGACAAGCTTACGGATTGGTGGAGGACGTGTTGATAAAGGTTGAAGGCCTTTGCATCCCTGCTGATTTCATAATCTTAGACACTAGGAAGGAGGAGGATGAATACATCATCCTTGGAAGACCTTTCCTAGCTACAGCAGGAGCTGTGATAGATGTTAACAGAGGAGAATAAGTCCTTCAATTGAATAGGGACTATCTTGTGTTTAAGACCCAAGGGTGTTCTTCTGTAACAATGGAGAGGAAGCATGAAAAGCTTCTCTCAATACAGAGTCAAACAGAGCCCCCACAATCAAAATTTAAGTTTGGTGTTGAGAGGCCATAGCCAAACTCTAAGTTTGGTGTTGAATCCCCACATCCAAACTCTAAGTTTGGTGTTGGGAGTCTACAACATTGACCTGATCACCTGTGAGGCTCCACGAGAGCCCACTGTCAAGCTATTGACATTAAAGAAGCACTTATTGGGAGGCAACCCAATTTTTATTTATCTAATTCTATTTTTATTTTTATTTTTTCTTTATTTTTTATTAGGTTCATGATCATGAGGAGTCACAAAATAAATACTAAAATTAAAAATAGAATAAAAAAACAGCAGAAGAAAAAGCACACCCTGGAGGAAGGTCTTACTGGTGTTTAAACGCCAGTAAGGAGCATCTGGCTGGCGTTCAACGCCAGAACAGAGCATGGATCTGGCGTTGAATGCCAGAAACAAGCAACATCCTGGCGTTTAAATTCCAGGAATACACCCTAAGAAAAGCTGGCGCTGAACGCTAGAAACAAGCATGGAACTGGCGTTCAACGCCAGAAACACGCTGCAAATGGGCGTTGAATGCCCAAAACAAGCATGAAGTTGGCGTTCAACGCTAGAAACAAGCATCAATCTGGCGTTGAACGCCATGATTGCATGAAAAGGGCATTTTACACGCCTCATTAGTGCAAGGATGTAAATCTTTGACACTTCAGGATCTGTGGACCCCACAGGATCATCTCAGGATCTGTGGACCCCACAGGATCCCCACCTACCTCAACTCACCTTCTCTCCTCTTCACACAATCCATAACACTCTTCCCCAAAACCCTTCACCAATCACCTTAATCTCTCTTCCCCCATCACCTCTTCACCACTCACATCCATCCACTCTTCCCCAAAAACCCCACCTACCTTCAAAATTCAAAATCTCTTTTCCACCCAAACCCACCCTAAATAGTTGAACCTACTCCCTCTCCCTTCACTATATAAATCCCTCTATCCTTCTTCATTTTCACAACCACAACCCCCTCTTCTTCACCTTGGCCGAAACCACACACTTCTCCCTTTCCTCCATATTTTCTTCTTCTTCTTCTTCTTCTTCTTCTTCTTCTTCTTCTTCTTCTTCTTCTTCTTCTTCTTCTTCTTCTTCTTTTGCTCGAGGGCGAGCAATATTCTAAGTTTGGTGTGGTAAAAGCATAGCTTTTTTGTTTTTTCCATAACCATTGATGGCACCTAAGGCCGGAGAAACCTCTAGAAAAGGGAAAGGGAAGACAAAAGCTTCCACCTCCGAGTCATGGGAGATGGAGAGATTCATCTCCAAAGCCCATCAAGACTACTTCTATGAAGTTGTGGCCAAGAAAAAGGTGATCTCCGAGGTCCCTTTCAAGCTCAAGAAAAATGAGTCCGGAGATCCGACATGAGATCCAAAGAAGAGGTTGGGAAGTTCTGACAAACCCCATTCAACAAGTCGGAATCTTAATGGTTCAAGAGTTCTATGCCAATGCATGGATCACTAGGAACCATGATCAAAGTGTGAACCTGAATCCAAAGAATTATCTTACAATAGTTCGGGGGAAATACTTAGATTTCAGTCCGAAAAATGTAAGATTGGCGTTTAACTTGCCCATGATGCAAGGAGATGCACGCCCCTACACAAGAAGGGTCAACTTTGATCAAAGGTTGGACCAAGTCCTTATGGACATATGTGTTGAAGGAGCTCAATGGAAAAGAGACTCCAAAGGCAAGCCGGTTCAATTAAGAAGACTGGACCTCAAGCTTGTGGCTAGAGGATGGTTAGAGTTTATCCAACGCTCCATCATCCCCACTAGCAACCGATCCGAAGTTACTGTGGATCGGGCCATCATGATTCATAGCATCATGAATGGAGAGGAAGTAAAAGTTCATGAAGTCATCTCCCTTGAATTCTACAAAATAGTCGAAAAGTCCTCCACCATGGCAAGGCTAGCTTTTCCTCATCTTATTTGCCATCTATGTTACTCAGCTGGAGTTATCATAGAAGGAGACATCCCCATTGAGGAGGATAAGCCCATCACTAAGAAGAGGATGGAGCAAACAAGAGAGCCCACTTATGGATCCCAAGAGACGCATGAGAAAGCTCATCACCAAGAAATCCCAGAGATGCCTCAAGGGATGCACTTTCCTTCCAACAACTATTGGGAACAACTCAACACTTCTCTAGAAGATTTGAGTTACAATATGGATCAATTAAAGGTGGAACATCAAGAGCACTCCATCATTCTCCATGAAATTAGAGAAGATCAATGAGCAATGAGGGAGGAGTAACAAAGGCAAGGAAGAGACATAGAAGAGCTCAAGGACATCATTGGTTCTTTAAGAAGAAAGCGCCACCATCATTGAGGTGGACTCATTCCTTGTTCTTATTTCTCTGTTTTTTGGTTTTTATGTTATATGTTTGTTTATGTTTTGTGTCTCTACTTCATGATCATTAGTATGTAGTAACTATGTGTTAAAGCTATAAATAATTCCATAAATCCTTCACCTCTCTTAAATGAAAAATGTTTCTAAATCAAAAGAACAAAAAGTACATAAGTTTCGAATTTATCCTTGAATTTAGTTTAATTATATTGATGTGGTGATAATAATTTTTGTTTTCTGAATGAATGCTTGAACACTGCATATTTTTGATCTTGTTGTTTATGAATGTTAAAATTGTTGGCTCTTGAAAGAATGATGAACAAAGAGAAATGCTATTGATAATCTAAAAAATCATGAAATTGATTCTTGAAGCAAGAAAAAACAGTGAATAGCAAAAGCTTGTGAAAAAAAAAGAAAAAAAAGAAAAAAATGGCGAAAAAAATAATATAGAAAGAAAAAGAAAAAGCAAGCAGAAAAAGCCAATAGCCCTTAAAACCAAAAGGCACGGGTAAAAAGGATCCAAGGCTTTGAGCATCAATGGATAGGAGGGCCTAAGGAAATAAAATCCAGGCCTAAGCGGCTAAATCAAGCTATCCCTAACCATTTGCTTGTGGCATGCTAGTCCAAGTGAAAAGCTTGAGACCGAGTGGTTAAAGTCATGATCCAAAGCAAAAAGAGTGTGCTTAAGAGCTCTGGACACCTCTAACTGGGGACTTTAGCAAAGCTGAGTCACAATCTAAAAAGGTTCACCCAGTCATGTGTCTGTGGCATTTATGTATCCGGTGGTAATACTGGAAAACAAAATGCTTAGGGCCACGACGAAGACTCATAAAAGTAGTTGTGTTCAAGAATCAACATACTTAACTAGGAGAATCAGTAATACTATCTGAAATTCTAAGTTCCTAGAGATGCCAATCATTCTAAACTTCAAAGGATAAAGTGAGATGACAAAACTGTTCAGAAGCAAAAAAAGGTACAAGTCCCGCTCATCTAGTTAGAACTAATATTCATTGATTTTTTGAGCTTTATAGTATATTCTCTTCTTTTTATCCTATTTGATTTTCAGTTGCTTGGGGACAAGCAACAATTTAAGTTTGGTGTTGTGATGAGCGGATAATTTATACGCTTTTTGGCATTGTTTTTAGGTAGTTTTTAGTAGGATCTAGCTACTTTTAGGGATGTTTTCATTAGTTTTTATGCTAAATTCACATTTCTAGACTTTACTATGAGTTTGTGTGTTTTTTTGTGATTTCAGGTATTTTCTGGCTGAAATTGAGGGACCTGAGCAAAACTCTGATAAGAATGCTGACAAAGGACTGCTCATGCTGTTGGATTCTGACCTCCCTGCACTCGAAATAGATTTTCTGGAGCTACAGAACTCCAAATGTCGCGCTCGCAACGGCGTTGGATAGTAGACATCCAGAGCTTTTCAGCAATATATAATAGTCCATACTTTATTCGAGATTAGATGACGTAAACTGGCGCTCAACGCCAGTTCCATGCTGCATTCTGGAGTCAAACGCCAGAAACACGTCACGAACCAGAGTTGAACGCCAAAAACACGTTACAACTTGGCGTTCAACTCTAAAAGAAGCCTCTGCACATGTAAAGCTCAAGCTCAGCCCAAGCACACACCAAGTGGGCCCCGGAAGTGGATTTCTGCATCAATTACTTACTTCTGTAAACCTTAGTAGCTAGTCTAGTATAAATAGGACACTTTATTATTGTATTAGGGATCCTGGATCCTGGATTGTATTTTTGATCTTGTGATCACCTTTTGGGGGCAGGCCATTCGGCCATGCCTGGACCACCATCACTTATGTATTTTCAACGGTGGAGTTTCTACACACCATAGATTAAGGGTGTGAAGCTCTGCTATACCTCGAGTTTTAATGCAATTACTACTATTTTCTATTCAATTCAGTTTATCCCTATTCTAAGATATTCGTTACACTTCACCATGATGAATGTGATGATCCGTGATACTCATCATCATTCTCACTATGAACGCATGACTGATAACCAATTCTGTTCTACCTCAGACCGAACGCATATCTCTTGGATTCCTTAATCAGAATCTTCGTGGTATAAGCTAGAATTGATGGCGGCATTCATGAGAGTCCGGAAAGTCTAAACCTTGTCTGTGGTATTCCGAGTAGGATTCAGGGATTGAATGACTGTGACGAGCTTCAAACTCGCGATTGTTAGGCGTGATGACAAACACAAAAGAATCAATGGATTCTATTCCGACATGATCGAGAACCGACAAATGATTAGCCGTGCTGTGTGACAGAGCATTTGGACCTTTTTCACTGAGAGGATGGGATGTAGCCATTGACAATGGTGATGCCCTACATACAGCTTGCCATGGAAAGGAGTAGGAAGGATTGGATGAAGGCAGTAAGAAAGCACAGATTCAAAAGGAGCACAACATCTTCATACGCCCATCTGAAATTCCCACCAATGATTTACATAAGTATTTCTATCTTTATTTTCTATTTGTTTATTATTATTATTCGAAAACTCCATAACCATATATTATCCGCCTAACTGAGAATTTCAAGATGACCATAGCTTGCTTCATACCAACAATCTCCGTGGGATCGACCCTTACTCACGTAAGGTATTACTTGGACGACCCAGTGCACTTGCTGGTTAGTTGTGCGAAGTTGTGAAGAAAGTGCTGAGTTATAAACACGCATACCAAGTTGAATGCCATTATTAGAGATCACAATTTCGTGCACCAAGGGTATTTGCTCAAGTGCCTCTGCAAATGGAATCTTTATTTGAGGAGTCCTGAGATAGTCTGCAAAGCGGGCAAATTGCTTATCCTATTCCACTTGGCGGAGTTTCTGAGGATAAGGCATTTTGGCTTTGTATTCCTCAACCTTAGTTGCTGCAGGTTTATTACCTACAGATGTGGGTTGAGAAGCCTTTTTAGAGGGGTTGCTATCAACACTTGTATGTGTCTGATCTCCCACTGGCATTTGAATGCCAGGGGTGGAAGCTGGAGTGGCGTTAGACGCCAACTCCTTACCTGTTTCTGGCGTCTGAACACCAGAACTGTGCTTTCTTTGGGCGTTCAACGCCAATTCCTTGCCTTTTTCTAGCGTTGAACGCCAGGACTGAGCATGGGTTGGGCGTTCAACGCCAGCTCTCCACCCCTTTTCTGGCGTTTGAGCACCAGAATTATTCCTCGCTGGGCTCTGATTGTCCTCAGAGGGATTTTGGGTAGCAATTTGTTCATTTCTTGGCTTCCTGCTGCCTTGAAGTGAGGTATTTAATATTTTCCCACTTCTTAATTGAACTGCTTGGCACTCTTGTATTATTTGTTTTGACAATTGCTGTTCTGTTTACTTCAACTGCACTTCCATATTCATATTAGCCATTCTTGTTTCTTGCAATATCTCCTTGAATTCGGCTAGCTGTTTTGTTAGAAAATTTAATTGCTGATTGAATTCAGTAACTTGTTCTGCAGGACTTAGTTTAGCAGTTACTGTTTTAGCATCTTCTTTCATGGAAGGTTCACTGCTTAGATACAGATGCTGATTTCTGGCAATTGTATCAATGAGCTCTTGAGCTTCTTCAATTGTCTTTCTCATGTGTATAGATCCACCAGATGATGTGGATTTATTTTATTTATTTTATTATATAAAAAAATTATTTTCGAAATAATAAAATAGAATAAAATAAAAACCAAAACAAAAAAACGAAAAATAAAAAAAATAAAAATAAAAATAAAAAAATAAAAATTTGAAAATATTTTATGAAGATTTTCGAAAAAGTGAGGAGAGAGAAAGTGGTTAGGATATTTTTGAAAAAGATATGATTTGAAAAATTTTGACCAAGTTAACCCAAGTAATTCGAAAATTATGAGAAATTAAAGGAAAATATATTTTTTATTTTTGAATTTTATGATGAAAGAGAAAAACACACAAAAGAGACAAGACTTAAAAATTTTTAGATCTAATGCTCCTTGTTTTTCGAAAATTTTGGAGGGAAAACACCAAGGGACGCCAAACTTAAAAATTTTAAGATCAAAACACAAAAAAGACTCAAGAACACTTTGAAGATTCACAAGAACAACAAGAACAAAAGAAAGAACACCAAACTTAAAATTTTTTTGAAAACCAAATTAAATTTTCGGAAATTAAAGAAAATTAACAAGAGAACACCAAACTTAAAGTTTGGCACAAGATTCAATCAAAGAAAAATTAGTTTTGAAAAATTTTTAAAAAGAAGATACCCAATTGCCAAGAACATAAGCCAACGCTCTAGCCAACTGAGCTATAAATTTAATGTGTTTTAAAAAGGTAATTAATAAATAAAATTTTTTTTGAAAAATAAAAAATTGAAAAAGCACAAGAAAAACAAGAAAAGACACAAAACAAGACAAACCAAAGATCAAACAAGAAAAATTGACAAGAACAATTTGAAAATCAAGGAAAAACAAGAACACGCAATTCGAAAAATTGAGAGACAAAGAAAAGCATGCACTTGACACCAAACTTAGAACATGACACTAAACTCATAAAAAAAACGAAAATTCAATTAAAGAAAGAAAAAAAATTATTTTTGAAAATTTTTTTAAAAGGAATAATAGAAGATGCAATCCTAGTGACTCTAAACAAAAAAGACAAATTTTTCCTAATATAAGTAACAAGAATCACCGTCAGTTGTTCAAACTCAAACAATCCTCGGCAATGGCACCAAAAACTTGGTGCACAAAATTGCAATCACACTTTTGCAATCCGCACAACTAACCAGTAAGTGCACTGGGTCGTCCAAGTAATACCTTACGTGAGTAAGGGTCGAATCCCACGGAGATTGTTGGCTTGAAGCAAGCTATGGTTATCTTATTATTCTTAGTCAGGATATAATATCAATAATAATTTTTAGTTTTAATTGTAAAAAGTAAAAGAGCATGAAATAAATACTTATTATGCAGTAATGGAGAATATGTTGGAGTTTTGGAGATGCTCTGTCCTCTGAATTCCTGCAACATAATGCTTTCTCACTTTCATAAATGCAAGGCTCCTTCCATGGCAAGCTGTATGTAGGGCATTGCGGTTGTCAATGGCTACTTCCCATCCTCTCAGTGAAAATGGTCCAAATGCTCTGTCACAGCACGGCTAACCATCTGTCAGTTCTCGATTATGTCGGAATAAGATCCATTGATCCTTTTGCGTCTCTCACTACGCCCAACACTCGCGAGTTTTAAGCTCGTCACAGTCATCCAATCCCAGAATCCTACTCGGAATACCAAAGAAAAGGTTTAGACTTTCCGGATTCTCAAGGATGCTGCCAATGGATTCTAGCTTATACCACGAAGATTCTGATTAAGGAATCTAAGAGATACTCATTCAATCTAATGTAGAACGGAGGTGCTTGTCAGGCACACGTTCATGGATTGAGGAAAGTGATGAGTGTCATGGATCATCACCTTCTTCATAGTGAAGCACGAATGAACATTTTAGATAGGAACAAGCGTGTTTGAATGGAAAACAGAAATCATTGCATTAATTCATCAAGACGCTGCAGAGCTCCTCACCCCCAACAATAGATTTTAGAGACTCATGCCATCAAAAAGTACAAAATTCAGATCTAAAATGTCATGAGATACAAAATAAGTCTTTAAAAGTTGTTTAAATACTAAACTAGTAGCCTATGTTTACAGAAAATGAGTAAACTAAGATGAATAGTGCAGAAATCCACTTCTGGGGCCCACTTGGTGTGTGCTGGGGCTGAGACTTAAGCTTCTCACGTGTCTGAGCTGTTTCTGGAGTTGAACGCTAGGTTGTAACCTGTTTCTGGCGCTGAACGCCAGACTGCAACATGGAACTGGCGTTAAATGCCAGTTTACGTCGTCTATCTTCGTGCAAAGTATGGACTATTATATATTGGCGGAAAGTCATGTATGTCTACTTTTCAACCCATTTGAGAGCGTGCCAGTTGGACTCCTGTAGCTCCAAAAAATCCATTCTGAGTGCAGGGAGGTCAGAATCCAACAGCATCAGCAGTCCTTTTGCAGCCTAAATCAGATTTTAACTCAGCACCCTCAATTTCAGCCAGAAAATACCTGAAATTACAGAAAAACACACAAACTCATAGTAAAGTTCAGAAATATAAATTTTGCCTAAAAACTAATAAAATTATACTAAAAACTAACTAAAACATACTAAAATCTACATGAAATTACCGCAAAAAAGCGTATAAAATATCCGCTCATCAACATCCAAGTATTTTTGCCAACCAAATACAATTAAGTTGGTCAAATTTCAACAAAAATCACTCACAAAAAGTGCGTAAAAATCATGCACTTTTTCATGAATTTTCTCTCTTCATCGTTCTTTAATTGCTGCTGTTGTTGCTATAATTTTTTTATTTTTTTATTCTTCTTCTTTTTTCTGGTGTTATTGTAGTATTTTTTATTTTTTATTTTATCTTTTTATTATTTTTTTTATAAAGGTAAACAATTGACGAAACGGTTATATGATGAGTTCATCAGTTTTCAATTCAACTTATCAGTTCGAGTCGGTTTATATACCTATTTTGGTCCTCAAAAAATTTCAAATCAGACACTTTAGTCCCTAACTAAAATTAATTACTCGATTGGTCCCTAACAATTAATTCCGCCTGTCACTTAGGTTATTTGCTCCGTCAACTCTAATGGAAGACAAAATGGTCCCTGACAACTCTAATAGGGGACAAAATGATCCCTGACAACTCTAACAAAGGACAAAATGATTCCTGACTCTTTTTATTAAAAAATGACATCATTCTTCCCCAATTTTTATCATATCTCGCATAATCCTAGTATTCATACTCTTCTTCTTTACCTTCACAGTCTTCTTTTTTATCTTTTTCTTCCTCCTCTTTAACTCCAAGATTAAGCCATGGTGTAATTGCCACACGTGTCGCACCTACCTCAATATGTCATGGACCACACACTTCCTAAATCTTTATGACTGGTACAACCACCTCCTCTGCACTTCACCCACCAAAAGCATCCACTTCTACGTCTTTGATAACATCTCCTCCAACCCCGACAACGTCCACGACATTCTCAAGACTAAGTTCCAAAACTACCCTAAGGGCACGCCTTTCTCCACTCTCTGGCAAGCAATATAGATTGTTGGACATTAGGACATCATGAGAAGATTCTCCTTCAACATCATATAAAAATTCTCATTTGAAATAGACACTGAGTGCTTCATTCCTTCTTTCCCAGAGTTCAAGTTAGCAGATAGCTTCGACCTCGCATCCAAACTATCAGTACAACGAGCAATGTCGTCGTTGCTGCTCATATGGAAACTGAAATAATTACTGAACATTGGTTCGGAGAAGAAGCTGAAGGAAGCGATCGGAGTGGTGGACAATGTGGTGTCATGAAGATGATAGGGCAAAGGAGGAGGGAGATGACAATGACGACGATGAGTCTTAACAAATCAGACTTGCTTTCTAGATTTATAGGATCCATCAAAGATGCCAAAGTAGTTGAGAGACATAGTCATTAGTTTCCTGAGAATGAATTGGTTGAGAACATGTTGAGGATTTTTTTCTTATGAAAATTAAAGTTATAGAGTGTGAATTGTGAGCTTGAAGTTATAGTGTTAGACTGTTAGTGTTATGCGAGATATGATAAAAATTGGGAGAGAACAATGTCATTTCCAAACATAGGAGATCAGGGATCATTTTGTCCCATGTTAGAGTTGTCAGGGACTATTTTATCCTTCGTTAAAGTTGACGGAGTAAAGCACCTAAGTGACTGACGGAGTTAATTATTAGGAACCAATCGAGTAATTAATTTTAGTTGAAGACTAAAATATCTAGTTTGAAATTCTTTGAGGACCAAAATAGATATATATTCTTTAATATGGTATGGAAGTTATAAACTCTTTATATCTTTACTTTCTTAATTCATATCCAAAAAATATTTTTCAATTTAAAGTCTATTTTGACTGGATTTTGATTGCATTGATTGAATTAAATGCATTTCCAATTTGATGTGTCAACCGAACTTTTCATATGGCTATTTCATCAATTTTTCGGTTCAGCTGATAGATTCGGCTTGGTTTGATTTTAATAATATGGTACAGAAGTTACAAATTCATTATATCTTTACTTTCTTATCCAAAAAACCTTTTCAAGTTAAGGTGGGGGACAATGTTTTTTTCTTTAGATCTAATTATCTTGTTAGTTTTTATAATTTTTTATTAATTTTAGTTAAGTTTTTATAATTTAAAAATTTATAATTAAATATATATATATATATATATATATATATATATATATATATATATATATATTAGATAAAATTTTTAGTTATGTCCTTTTTAACATTTTTTTTGTTAAAAGCTACAAATTATTTTTAAAATATTTATTTTTATGTTTGATATGGGATGAATTGTGAAATATTTAAAAAAAAATATTTTAATATTTTTTTATGGAAACTGATCATTAGTAAGGACCTAATTATATATTTTTATTTAATACGGAGGTTTAATTGTAAATTTTTAAACTATTAAGACCTAATTAAAAATTTAGTAAAATTATAAAGACTAATAGTGTAAATAAAGTTAATTTGGTAAAACTTTTATTTTTTCAAAATAATTTATCAAAACTTACTTTTAAAAGAGCTTTCTGAAAGTTACTGTTTGATAAAACAAAGTAAAGATAATTTTCAATAAGCAAAAGTAACAATAATTGTATTTACTAAAATAGTTTTAAAAATTTAAAAAGACTATATATAATATACATAAAAATAAGGAGATGTTGGAATCTTTGTTAATATATAAAATTATATTGGACTTCTAATTTTAATGAGAACATGTCAATTTTAAAAAGTACCTTCTTAATTTTAAAAGCACTACTAGCATTTTAAAACTGCAAATAATACATATAATTATTTTTTAGTTATCAAATAAAAAATAAAGTATTGCGCTGACAAGTATGATGAACGAAATTTTGATGGTATAGAATTTCACAAATAAGATCTCGTTGCAAGTATAGTTTCTAAACCAACAAAGAATTCTTTCATATAAAAATTTGGTTGTCACAAGTAACAAACCACTAATAAAACTAATAACCAAAGTATTTAAACCTCGGGTCCTCTCTCAAAGGAATTGCAGGGAAGTGTTTTTATTATCGGTTTTGGGACAAGGGTTTTGGAGTTTTGAATAGGAGACATGAAAAATAAATGGCAAGAAAGTAAATGGAAACTCAACTGATAAAAAGGTCTTGGCAAGGAATGATGGTTAAGGATCTTTATCCTTGTCACTAACCACAATATGATAATTAAGGATTAATTCCATTAAGTCATCCTCTAACGAATAAAGAAAAGTCAAATGAGCTACACTAATCCTAATCCATAGGTCTTAACCTTCTCACTAATTAATTTGGGGAAAGCTAGAGTCAATGGACACCAGTTATCAACGCTTGGACATTAGTAACTCAAGTTCACCTAAGTTACCATCCCAATTCAAAAACACAAAAAATCTACTCTAACTTCCTTCCAAGCATTTTGTCAAACACTTGGAAGGCATAAAGGGAAAATAAGATAACATTGTAAATAAATATAAAATCTAATACTACCTAATACAAGTAATCAACAACAACAATCAAAGAAAGCACAATTAACATGAATTACCTCAAATTGCATTAAAAGAAAATAAAAGGAACAAGAGTGTATCAACAACAAAGTGAACAAAATAAAGGAGATTACAACAAAAGAATAAAAGAACAAGATGTACTAGAAATTGAGAAGGAGAAGTAGATGAAGACATGAATTAAACCTAGATCTAGGAAGAGATTAACCCAAACCTAATCCTAATTCTAGATAGAAGAGATAGTTTCTCTCTCTAAAAACCTATCCTAAAGCATGTTAAAACCCAAACTCTAACTCTAACTAAACTACTTGGTAACTAACTTTTTTTTACCCCCCTTCAATCCTTTGGTTTAAGCATCAGAAGTGAGTTGGATTTGGACCTGCGAAGCCCAGAAATCGCCCCCAGCAGATTCACTTTAAGTGGGTCACGTGCGAGCACCGATGCGTACGCATGGGTCACGCGTAAGCGTCACTTGACAATTTGTTATCCACGCGTACACGTAGATCACGTGTACGCGTCGCCATGCGACTTCACTTCCACGCTTACGCGTCCGCTGCGTGTACGCGTCGATGAGTATATCCCAAATCCTTGATTTTCCATAATTTCTTCACTTTGCATGATTTTCTCTTCACTCCCTTGATCCATTCCCAGCCCTTTTCATCCTGAAATCACTAACAAACACATCAAGGCATCTAGTGGAATCAAAGGTGAATCAAAATTAACAATTTAAGGGCCTAAAAAGTATGTTTTTACACTTAAGCACAATTTAGGAGAAAATTATGAAACCATGCTATTTTCTTGAATAAATGTGGAAAAAGTGGATAGAATCCACCTAAATTAAGTACGAAATGTACCACGAAATAGTGATGCATCAAATCTCCCCACACTTAAACCAAGCATGTCCTCATGCTTAACCAAGAAAAAGACGAAGGGTATCAACATTTATTCAATGCAACTAAACTATATGCAATCTACTTACATGCAAGTACCTAAATGGATGCAAGTACTTGGTCAAAATAAATTAATTCCCAAGAAAACCAATATAAGCATAAGAGCTAAGGGTATTAAGAACCAAGCCAAACCACAATTAAATTGAGTTATTAAAGATTAAAAAAACTTGCAAGAGAAGGGATGATCATGGTGAGAACATGTAATTGAGCAATCGAACCCTCACCAGATGAGTATCCGCTCTAGTCGCTCAAGTGTATAGGGTTGATTCACTCAATTCTCCCCTAATTATGCTTTCCAAGATTTGTTTTTCATCTAACAATCAACAATTATTCAATGCATGCATACATATATCATGAGGTCTTTTCTTAGGTTGTAATGGGGTTAGGGTCAAGGTAGGATACATATGGTCAAGTGAGCTTAAGATTTGAATCTTTGATCAACTTAAACTTCCCACCTAGCCTATATGACAACCTATAACAATCTAAGACAAGCCTAACTACCCATTCTTCACTCTTTCACATACTCATGCATTCTTTCTTTTCACCATAACACATATGCATTGATCATTATTGAGCTTCACTTTGGGGCATTTTGTCCCCTTTTTATTGCTTTTCTTTTTCTTTCTTTTTCTATTATTTTTTTATTATATTTTTTTCTTTCTTTTTTTATTTCCTTATTTTTTTCTTTTTGCAATAAAGTATATACAAAAGTATCAATGCATATGGTTTTACATTTAATTAACACATGAGTATGTACCCAATTTCCACTATTTTCAACAAAAATATAACACACACCTTTTTCCAACCAATGTCTCAAGTTTCTCTACACTTGAATGATGCACACACTCACTAGCATAAGCTAATCAAAGATCTAAATAAAGGACAATTATTGTTTTTCGCTTTAAGGCATGTAATGTACTAATATTGAGAACAAATAGGATTAAAATAGGCTCAAAATTGGCTAACAATGGTTGATGAAAGGTAGGATTTTTTGGTAAGTGAGCTAAATGAATCAATGGCCTCAATCATTTAAATGCATGTATACAAGGAATAATGGACATATAGATTCAAACAAATCAAAGATCACAATCATAGAAAGAGAATAATGCACACAAGAAGGAAAATAAAGTGGTTATAGAATGTAACCACATCATTAACCTCAAAACTCACAAGCTTGTATTCTTAGCTCAAAACATGTTCCACAAGATGTAAATCAAGCAAGTTCAATGAAAGCAAAATTCTTCACTCAAATAAATTGGGCACTATAAGTAATTTCTTGGAAAATTTTATCATTTTGACAAAGCATATTATCTAAATGCAATGTTGTGATTGAGAATGATAAAAATCTTTACTTTAATCCCTTTTTCTGTCAAAACAAATCTCACAAGCAAAAGGAGTAACCTAAACTTAATAATCCATGTTTTTCCAATCACAACTAATAGACTAAAATAGCTAAAATGTAACTACACATATATGCTATCAACTAAGAATGCGACTCAACTAAAAATAAATACACAAACTAAAGATGTCAAGTGCAACGAGCTAAACAAAAGTATCCAAAATACCAATACAATAATCCAAAGTGCTGTAAATGAGAGTGCAAGTACTAAAATAAGAAAAAATAAAGCAATTAAAACTGAAGTCTGAAATTTTCACCCAAAATATAAACTCCGCCGACGACATCGACCTCCCCACAAATAGAAGTAAGCATCGTCCCCGATGCTACAAGTAAGCCTAGATGAGAGGGTCGACATCTGCATCTGGCTGGGGCTCTGGCTGTGGCTGCGGCTGTGGTTGTGGCTATGACTGTGTAGAAGCCTGAATCTCTGGAGGTGCCTCTGCCTGCCTAGCCTCCTCCTCATAATGATCGGAAGTGTCGGAATCAGGGGGTATGACGGCTTCCAGCGATGCAGCATCTGAAATACGCGCCGAAAGTGTTGCTCGGTGCAATGGTCGCTCCAATCCATGCGCCTGATAAGATGCTGAACTAGTCTGTAGTTCGGCTGAGGCACTAATGATGGGGGTGGTAGCTGACTGGCCGCTGCAGATGGTGCAGTGGGTGGTGGTGCTGCTATAGAAGATGATGGTCTAGACGCTACTGCTGCTGAAGAAGATGGTAGCCTAGATGCTACTATGCTGAGCGGGCTCTGGATCTATGCAGGGCTGGTCTATCGTCTACCCAAGTCCCCCACGGAATCACTTTTTCCTTTTCGTGGATCGGGGGTGGCGACTCATCATTCTGGTGCCAGGGTACGCCAGCCCGCTTAGCCATCTCTGTGACCAAAGCAGGGAATGGGAGTGTGCCTCTGACATGTGCTCGCCACATGTACTTTCTGATCAGGCCGGGAAAGTACAGCTGGTTCCCCTCCATAGTGCACCTGATCAGAACGAGCATGTCCACCGAAATCTCTGTGAAGTGCATGGTAGGCATCACATAATGAGCAAAAATCTGCTGCCATGTCCTAGCCTCCCAAGTCAGATAATCGAACATCATCCCCTTGGGTTTTAGTTTATTGGCATCTAGCTCCCAATGGGCATCAGGGGTGGCAACTATACTCCTCAGCGCATCATAGTCATATGTCATACAGTGCATCTCCACCTCAGCCTACATAAAAGCATCTGTATCACTGGTCTTGGGCTGACAGCGGAGTGCAGCTTCAATATCAGCTTCTGTAATCAGGATCCGGCTGCCTCTCAGGTGAATCGAGTCAAGAGTCGGTGAATAGAATTTGCAATAAAACTCACGCACCCATGACTCGTTCACCCTAGCTAGCTCCCTATCTATGAAGGACAGGCCCAACCACTCAATCCGAAGCTCAATAGACTGCCTCAAATCTGAAGGGATAGCCAGCTTCTTCTTCAGGTTGAGCTTCTGCCCCTGAAAAGTTAGGAAACAGAGCTCACATTATAGGTTTAGAAACTTCTCTACGTTGGTAGGGAACAGTAACTGGTCTGCTTTCTCCTTGTTTGAAAGAGGGTTCTTGGCATAACTAGACGTCACAGAATCAGTGGAAGACTGAGACTTCTTCCTCTTCCTGGATCTAACCTTCGCTTTTCCCTTGCCTCTATCAGACATCCTTGAAAAATAGATATAATAGGATATAACATATTAAGCAAAGCAGAGGAATGAAAAAACAAGGATATAGGTAGCAGATAGAAAATAGACAACAGAAAGATATTGAAATACTCTCAAGAAGTGAGTCAAAAAGATGAAATCTTGGAATGCAAGCAAACAGAATGCATATAACAATCCAAAATACAATCCAATAAATCATGCAAGGATAGTGAAATGCTTGTTTATTAAGAATTTCATAAATGAGACCTCGTTGCAAGTATAGTTTATAAACCAACAAAGAATCCTCTCATACAAAAACTTGGTTGTCTCAAGTAACAAACCCCTAATAAAACTAATAACCGAAGTATTTAGACCTCGAGTCGTCCCTCAAAAGAATTGCAGGAAAGTGTTCTTGTTATCGGTTATGGGACAAGTGTTTTGGGGTTTTGAATAGGAGACATGAAAGATAAATGGCAAGAAAGTAAATGAAAACTCAACTGATAAAAAGGTCTTGATAAGGAATGACGGTCAAGGATCTTTATCCTTGTCACTAACCACAATATGATAATTGCTAGTCTTAATCCCATTAAGTCATCCTCTCTAACAAATAAAGGAAAGTCAAATGAGCTACACTAATCCTAATCCATAGGTTCTAACCTTCTCACTAATTAATTTGGGAAAAGCTAGGTCAATGGACACCAATTATCAACACTTTGACATTAGTAACTCAAGTTCACCTAAGTTACCATCCCAAGGCAAGAACACAAAAAATCTACTCTAACATCCTTCCAAGTATTTTGTCAAACACTTGGAAGGCATAAAGGGAAAGTAAGATAACATTGCAAAGAAATATAAAATCTAACACTACCTAATACAAGCAATCAACAACAACAATCAAAGAAAGCACAATTAACATGAATTACCTCAAATTGCATTAAAAGAAAATAAAAGGAACAAGAGTGTATCAACAATTAAGTGAACAAAATAAAGGAGATTACAACAAAAGAATAGAAGAACAAGATGTAGCAATAAGAAATTGAGAAGGAGAAGTAGATGAAGACATGAATTAAACCTAGACCTAAGAAGAGATTAACCTAAACCTAATCCTAATTCTAGAGAGAAGAAATAGCTTCTCTCTCTAGAAACCTATCCTAAAGCATGATAAAACTCAAACTCTAACTCCAGCTAAACTACTTGGTAACTAGCTTTTTTTCATCCCCTTTCAATCCTTGGGTTTAATAGCATCAAAAGTGAGTTGGATTTGAGCTTGGAAAGCCCGGAAATCGCCCCCAGCGGATTCACTTTAAGTGGGTCACGTGCGAGCACCGACGCATACGCATGGGTCATGCGTACACATTGCTTGACAATTTGCTATCCATGCGTACGCGTAGATCACGCGTACGCGTCGCCATGCGACTTCACTTCCATGCTTATGCGTCCGCTGCGCGTGCGCGTCGATGAGTGTATCACAAATCCTTGATTTTCTATGATTTCTCCACTTTGCATGCTTTTCTCTTCACTCCCTTGATCCATTCTTAGCCCTTTTCATCCTGAAATCACTGACAAACACATCAAGGCATCTAGTAGAATCAAAGGTGAATCAAAATTAGCAATTTAAGGGCCTAAAAAGTATGTTTTTACACTTAAGCACAATTTAGGAGAAAATTATGAAACCATGCTATTTCCTTGAATAAATGTGGGAAAAGCGGATAGAATCTACCTAAATTAAACACAAAATGTACCACGAAATAGTGGTGCATCAAAGTACATCTCTAAAAAAATCTTACCAAACCACGTTTTAAAAAGGCAACAAGATTAAACTTGGACTTTTCACATAGCTTCTTAAAACCATCAATAAAGAGTATAAAGAGTCAGAATTAGAAGAATTCCACTATTTCTCGAGGCGTCAACTCCTTACTTCAAAGATTTTCAAATTTTTTACCTTCCAATTCTGTAATAGAATCGTTGTCACCATATATATCTTTCTTTCATACTCGTGCTCCACTTTTGGTTTGTCTTTGCCCACCATTCATTCCAACCTAGGTTTTAGAGGTCCTTGAGATTCCAGCCAATTTCTAGAGTTTCTTTGCATGTGAGCAGTTTATCAACCAATGAATTACTAATTCTTTTCTTATTCACAATGAGGGTAATTTGGAAAGGTAGAAGGCATTCTTTTATGAATCTTTTAGCAAACTTGTAATCCTCTATGCAAAACTTTTTTATCTACAAAAAGATTTTGATTTTTTATGATTATTTTAACTCTTAAAATATCTTCTAATTTTTTTTGTTAGCACTAATTAGGAAGTATTTCAAGAAAGGATTGAAGAATTGTCAAATTTCTATTTAACATATTACTTATTGAATTTTTAGATTGAATTATAATGTGCTTTTATGGATTTTTCATTACTCGTCTGTGATAAATAAATTTAAAACCCATTTTTGTTGTGGTCTTTGATTAATTGAGTGAAAAGCTAAAATGGTTTGAAAATTTTTAACTAGGAATTTTTCATAAGTCTAATTATATTTTCTCTGCCTACACTTTTAAGAGATGTCTTTTTCAAAGATTTTTCTATCCTGACAAATTTTTTTGTGTAACTTTAAAATTCTTGCTGTTCAATCTTCTTTAATTCTTCTGTTTACAGATAATTTTTCATCTAAGAGCAATTCCAATGATTACTTTTTGGAGTCTCTATTATTGTGGTGTATTAGAAGAAAAGAGAACAACCGTTGGAGTGAAACGAGGAGGACGTCCTTCTCTTGGATTGAGAAGGGAGAATTCCTCTGAATGGAGACACTTGTTGCTCAATAATAACTTATCACTTGGCAAGTTATTTAAAAAATAAATAATTATATAAATCTTAATTAATTAAATAATTATATTAAATAATAATTAATTCAGTAATAACTATAATAATTAAGTATATTAAATAATTATATTTTTATTTAATTAATAATTTATATTAATTATTTAAATAATAATTAATTAAGTAATTAAATCATAATTAATTTATTAATAATTATAACAATTAATTAGATTAAATAATTTAATTTTTATTTAACTAATAATTTATATTAATTATTTATATCATAATTAATATTAAATATTATTTATATTATTATATTAAATTATAATTAATTAAATTTATTTACATTAAAAAATAAATTTAATTTTTACATCTTACAAAATAATTTTTGGTTGGATTGGTTATTTTTATTTTTAAAATTTAAAATGCTAACTATATTATTAAAATTAGTAGTTGTAATTACATTAATTTTAAGTATTTTAATTAATTAAATAAAACCACAACAGGGACTAAAATTAGTTCCTCCTAATGGAGAACAGAGAGATATTTTGAATTTCTATTTATTGTTTATGACGCAAAAATTAATGTGGAATTATTTTTTATGACAGATAGGACATAAATAAAAACTGTTAATTTCTCTATTGGAGATGGTGTAATATAATTCATTCTCTTTTTAAAACTTTTTTTTACCCCTACTAGAACTAACATCGTCATTATTTGAATTTCATTTGACAAGGTATCTAACAACTTAAAACTATTAGTCTTACGATATTTTAAAAAGTATTTTAATGATAAAAAAGCTAAATACAAGTTAATAATTTCATTAATGCATTATCTAATATTTGTTCAAGTGTGCTAATGTATTAAGAAATTTTTCTTAAGTAAAAAAAAAAAAAAAAAGTGAACTAGGTACCTTTTGTATATGAGTAAGTCAAAACTTAAATAAAAACAATCTCAGAAGCTTTGCTAAGTAACTTAACTACCTCAAAAGCTGTGTAGCTACATCAGAAGTAAGACTTCTCACTTTAGAAACACGACCATCCCATGTTTACCTGTGAATTTAAATTATGCTCAAGAAGTTAAGATGTTTAGGAAAGATTTTTCTTTTATCTAAAACAAAGTACACTATGAAGTTATTATTATTGGCAAAAGACATTAACACAAGTTAAAAGTGATTTGACTTTCTCAACCTTTTTAAGAAATGTCAAAAGAAAGATAGAAGATAAATTTTGAATGAAACATTAATGCTCTTAGCCTATGAATACGAGGTCCAGATTCTCAAGAAGTAAAGAGAATGCTTGTTGAAAATGTAAAATCAACAAAATTTATAAAAATTAGTTAATAAATTAATTATTAATCAAAAAATTAAAAAATAAAATTTTATAATTTAATTAAATAAAACTAATTAAAATAAGAATTTTTATACTAATTTTAAAGAATTTGACTTAAGATTGAGACAAACAGACCAAATCGAACAAATTAGACCCGTATTGGGTCCAAGGCCCAACATATATAACCTAAGTTCAGCCACTTTTTTCCCTTAAACACAAGAAATCACACTGGGAACAGGGAAAAAAGGAGAAGCCACAAAATCTAACCCTTGCCTAACTTCAAATTCAATTATCTTTCAATTCGGAGCTCTAATCGCCGCACCGTTTAGGACCACGCAACCAGCGCGACAAGCTCTACAAAGCCATGTCCTTGATTAGGTATGCAATCTACTTTTCAGTTTTAGTTTCCTTCTTCCCAAATTTCAAAAATTCAATGTAAAATTATATTGAATTTTGTATGATTTCGGTATTTAGGTTCGAGTTAACTTGTGGGTATTGTCGGGTTTAGATCAATTGAGCTATGGGTCAGGTAAGCACCCTCAAACCCTTAGTATAAGTGTTGAATCAATGAGCTATATATTAATGGTGGTGAAAATTGTGATCTAAGATTGGAAATTCAATATTGGTTGGGTGAGGATTGAAAATGTGGGGTTTGGATTAAGCCTAGGTGATTAGAGGCCTTTTGGTGAAGTTTTGGAATCTTGGGAGCTTGGAGAACATTGATCTGTGAGGCTTTCTTGGTTTATAGGGGAATTAGCCAAGATATGATTTCGATTTTTCGTAATTAAAATATAATGTGTTGTGAAAACTTAGACTAGATGACTTAGGATAGGTTGAACCATGTATTGTTTCATATTATGTTGATTTGGTGTGGAATAGTTGAGTTGATGATTATTGGTATGAGTAATATTGATGGTGTTAGAATAATATATTTTCTGATGTTTGATGATATATGTTTTGGAAAGTGATGATTAGGTCCGGGCTGTATTGAATTTGAATTAATGATGTTGGAGTGACTATAATTGTAGATTGATGTGTTGAGAGGTGTTATTATATTGTTGAGGCTAGTTTGGAGCTTTTGTGGTAAGGTTTGGTAAGTTTTAAAAGGGTGAAAAATTGAATTATTTTGAAAGTTGAGGTTTGATAATTATTGAGAAAATCTTGATGTTTTACTAATTTCGGCGAGCCATAACTTGGCTTTTGGACTCCCGATTTTTACAAAACTTATCTTGAATAAAAAATTAGGTTCGAGAAGTTTATGTCGATTGAAGAACGGATGAAAACTCTTTTAAAACAAAAAAGTTATGCGCGTCGGAAGTTTGGTGTGCAAAATAGGAAATCCTAGACATAACAACTTTTTGGCACATTTTGTAAAGCACGCGTACGTGAAGGCACACACGACGTGGCCACTAGGCACTGCCTAGAGGTCCCGCGTACGCATGCTGTGTAGCGCGTGCAGGAGTGTACTTTTCATGTTTGCGTACGTGACCACATTGCATGCGACGCGAGCAATACTCTTGGGTTAAGGGACTCGCGTACGCGGACTAAGTGATGCGTACGCGAGAGTGTCGAGGATTGCTTCATGCGTACGCGTGTAGGATGATGCATACACAGACCCCACTTTTCTGAAATATGAGTTTTTGTATTTTTAAACTATTTCTCTAACTTTTAAAACCTTTATAACTCTCATTTAAAGCCCGGTAGATAGATTTTGGGTAGTGGAGTATGGTTGGAATTATTGGAAAAGATATCTTGTTGGTGAAGAAAGAGGTAAAGTGGATGATGATGAATAAAGAAAGGCTATGGTATTATATATATGCTGTGATTGATGGCTAAATTCATGATACTTAATGATATGATGATTGACGATTGAACTTAGATTGAATGAATTATTGATTGAGATATCTAGGCAGTAGCAAGGATTGTGGTTCGTCCCGCTTGCTCCAGGTTAGTGTTTGTGACGCCTGGATAGTAGTAGTAGTAGTGGATTGTTTTACTTGCTCCAGGTTGAGCTTTTAAACACCCGTCTAGGTAGTAGCAGCAGTAGTAGTTATTCCACTTGCTCTGAGTTAAGCGTGTAGTAGCAAGGGGATTGTAGCTCAAACTCACTTGCTCCGCAAATGGGTGCTTTTGTCCATGGTTAGCTACTAGGAGGTGTCAGGTTGGCTATATGACCGATAAATGATATCATCAGTCATAGGATAGGCATGAATCATATGTATTTGTGTGTCTTGTTTGATTCTGCATTTAATTGGGCTTGCCTATATGATTATTATGCCTACTTGCTAAATTTGCTACTTGCTATAATTGAATTATACTTGTGCTTGCTTTGTCTGTATTTTGGTTGTCTATGCTATATATTTCTGGAGGAACGGAGGAAGGTGAGAGGCTAAAGGATCAAGTTAGGTTGAGTTAAAATTTTGAATCCTTAGCTACCCCCACTTTGTTTATGGCTTATTTATGGTTGTAAAGATTAGCTTTAAGTTTGAATATGTTGTCGGAAGTTCTAGGATCACCTTCGACTTTTTCGGGACATTATATGTTAGTTATGTGGCCATTGTTACCATGCTGAGAATCTCTGGTTCTCACTCCATACATATTTTGTAGTTTTCAGATGCAGGTCTAGTGGCACTTCGCTGAGGCATTTTGGGAGCATCTGTCAACGAAGGATTCTTGTGTTTTGGGTTTACGTTTTGGTTATGTTGTATATATGGATAAACTTATCTTTCCACTATGTATATATTATGTTTTGTCCCTCCTAAAGGTTGACTTGGAGAAACAGTTTTTTAAACAGTATTTTGGACTATCCTTGTATATATGTATGTATATATATGCTCTGATCGGTTTTAACTTCGCTAATCGAGTCCGAAGCTTTGTTATCTGTATCATTGGAAGTCACCTCTTATATATATATATATATATATATATATATATATATATATATATATATATATATATATATATATATATATATATATATATTGTTTTACTCTTATCCTATCTGATTTACGTTTATCGTATTCATGAGTGATGCGTTTTTCGGTTTAACGCTTTTGTTTTAACTTTCTTTCAAAGGCTCCTTGATAAAATAATTTTTCAATTATATTATATTATATATAATTTTACTTTTAGAAGTCGTAATGTCTCACCACCTCGATTTTATGACTTTAGCATAAAACTCTGTGTAGTAGAGTATTACAGAAAAAATATCTAAATTTGATAAAATAATAATATCTAACATTCTTAGAATATCCTAACCACCTCAATTTTATGACTTTAGGTTTTGATCTATCTTGAGTCTTATTTTAAAAGGTCAATATAATATAAAAAATTCTTAGATTGTGCTGCGGTGGAATCTGAACTAAAATAGTAACCTAAGAATACTCAATGCAAACAATATTTATTATACATTCATTTTATTAGAGTAAGTCTCAAATTACTTGAGGAGTAGATGTAGGCATTTTAAGTTGAACCAATATGTATTATTTGTGTACCTCATCTGATCCCTTTACCTCTTATTTTCAGTTCTTTGATTGTGCATTTATTTTTTCTTGAGTTTAGAAGCAGCTTACATATTTTTGGCATACCTAAGATAGTTCAAAAACTTCAAAAAAAAAAAAAAGTTAAAGTCATTCAAATACTTTAAGATATCTCTTAAAAAATCTGTTATCTCAAAATTTATTTTAACAAACTTATCTAGCTTGCACTCTAATATGTTAACTTTCATTACCGCTTTAAACAAGTCAAAGACTAGAAATGATTTTTAATTCTTATGTCAGATTTCAAAGATAGACGCTATTCGTTTCATTATTTTTTATTTATTTTCATATATATAATTTTTATTCTCTTTCAAAAAAAATTGTCATTTAATGACTATATCCGTAATCATCATTCACATCAAAGGATGATATTATAATTCAACAAATTATACAACAAAAAATATAAAGTTAATAGAACAATGAATAAACAAATAAATAAAATAACAAGAACGTAAAAATATAGATAAAACTTAGTCAAAAGAGCGATTTCATACCTGTAATGTGTTATGAAAATAAGAATTAGAGTAAAAAAAAATAAAAAAAAGAGATGATTTCAATTAAATATATTAATCAGATAATACAAAAATAGACTATTCATAATCAAGCACCCAACTCTTCACCCATTTAACTAGGTTATATTATAACCAATTCTATCCTATTAAATATTAAAATAAAAAAATTTTTAATTAAATATATTAATCCAACAACACAAAAATAGACCATTCATAATCAAGAACCCAACTCTTCATTGATTTAACTAAGTTATATTATAACTAATTCTATCCGGCCTATCAAATATTAAAATACAGCTATATCTAAAATATCTATAACATAATATATTTATAACAAAATCTTTTTTATTGGTAAAAATGTCAAGGTGCATAATTAAAAAAAAGAAAAAAAATAGTGACATGGTTTAAAAATAGGTAAATTCTATAGATTCTCTCAATTATTCTATCCATTCTCTCTCAATTAAAAAATAGGGTTACTATACATCCAAGTATTTTTTCATCCAAGTTCATCCAAGTAGGTCCAACACCAACAAAAGCCACTATCATTAAAAGAGCGTGATTATTTGATTAGATGAATAAGACAAGAAAAGAACATGTATGATGAGAAGTTTGAGGAGTTTTTTTTTCTTATTTCTTTTTTTTTGTTTGATTTTTCTTTTCTTTTTCTCAGTTTTATGTCTCTCAAAATAGTGAAACACGAAAAATCATAACAAAATAATTCACTCAGAAATGAATTGAAATTATATTCAGAAATGAACTGAAATTATATTTAGTAATTTCAGTTCATTCTAAATACAATTTCAGTTCATTTTTGAATATAATTTTGGTTCATTTCTATTTTACATAATTCAAAACTCTTCCTCTTCACCTTCTACTGCTTCTTCACCAGGGAAAGAAAGAGAAAAAGGAAAAAAGAATATAGTAGCAACAACAATAAAAGAATGACGATAAGAAAAAATACGTGAAAAAGAAGGAACGCAAAAAAGAAGGAGGAGAATGAGGAAGAAGAGAAACGCAAAGAAGAAAGCAAAGAAGAAGAAGAAGACGCTCCATGCGTAAACGAGCGTGAGGAGGATGAGGAGGAGGAGGAGGAGGAGGAGAAGAAGAAGAAAAAGAACAAGAAGAGGAGGCACGTGCCTCTAAATTAATTGGATAAACTTATATGTTAAAGTTGTTTGGACGTGGAGAATAATTCATTAAAGAATAAAATGAGTTGACTTATCATAATTAACATTAACTCTTAATTTAACTTATGTTATGATAACTTAACCAATTAACTAAAGAAAAATTTCAAAAGATAGCTACTATTCTTGTTGTAAATTTGTTGTAAATTTGGTATGCAGATAATAGAAAAAAGATTGTGAATTTCTACTCGTACATTGTGATGCAAAGCTATATATTACAAAATACAAGTTTCGGCCAAAAGCAAAAGTATACAAAATTGGTGCATGTAACCTGAGCCACCCATTGAAGGAGAAGAAAGGACAGTCTCCTGAGCATTAGAATTTGCTTAGGATGGGTCTTGCCAGTCAATCGGCGTGCATATCCTGAGCCGCTCATTGGGATTTTTTTTTGTTTATTAATAGATGTGTGGTTTGAGAAAAGATAATAAATGCTAAATGTAATTTTTTTAATGATTTTTATAAATTGAACAAACATTATATTATAATTAATTGGTTAGATTATCAAAATTTAGGTTAACAAAGATAAATTAACCATGATAAACCAAATAATTTTATCTAATAATAATTAAACATGTCATAAGAAATAATTTATTCTTTATTTTAGAGGAGGTTGGATAGAAATTACTTTAAAAATAATAATAAAAACATTATTAAAATTTATATGAAAAATATTTGGATATATAATAATTTTTTTATATTAAAATTTTCTTTTTAAGTGTTGCATGTATTTGTCTTATTTGTGTGAAAAAAAAAAGTAATAGATTCAAAGCACACGTTACATATGATGTAAATTAAATTAAAGTAGAGAAAATACTCAATTTGGTCCCTGAAGTTACACTCGAGCTTCAATTTAGTCCTTGACGTTTCAATTACCTTTATTTAGTCTCTAAACTTTATAAATTTTAATCACCTTATTCCCTGCAGTGGTTTCCACCACGAGTCATAACCAGAGAGATGACGTGTACAACAGAATGCCACGCTGGACGTCTAACGGATATATTATATGGCATTTGAAACTTTTGCATCAATTTAGTCCCTAGGAACTATTTAAATCCATAAGCCCCAAATCTATTTGAAGCCCCTTAACTTCTTCGTGGATTCTTACTCCTCTTTTGGAAGACGTTTCTATGAAGTCCATGATGGGTAGCGGCAGTAAATTTGTTGGGAGTTCCAGCAATCAACGCTCTAATGAAGGTTGGAGATCCACTCGAAGCATAGAAGAACTATTTCCAGAGTGGTGCGGGTGTGGGTGTAGACCCATTCTGAGATGGTCAAGAATAGATGCAAATCCAGGGAGACCCTCTTTTGGGTTTCCAAACTACAATGTAAATGCAAGATTATTTTTAACTTTTTCTAAACACTACAAAGAAAGGCCTATGGTCACATAGCTAGTGAAAATGGTAACCATAGATCTATGGTCACGGTTTTGGACCAATGGTCACGTTTTTTTACCGTAGCCTATTCTGCCGTGGCCATAGGTCTATGGTCACGGTTACAATTTTCAAATTCTGACACTTTAGGCCACAGTTTTTAACCGTGACCATAGGACAATCTATGGTCACGCATAAAAACCGTGACCGTAGCCATATCTATGGTCACCCCTCCTCAAAATCATGACATAGCCATATCTATGGTCATGGTTTTGGCCATGACTATAGAGCCTATGGTCACCCCTCCTTAAAACCGTGACCATAGCCTCTATGGTCACGGTTTTGGCCGTGACCATAGCTTCTATGGTCACCCCTCCTCAAAATTGTGTCCATAGACCATAGAGCCTATGGTCACCCCTCCTTAAAACCATAACCATAGCCATATCTATGGTCATGGTTTTGGCCGTGGTCATATCCTCTATGGTCACTCCTCCTTAAAACCGTGACCATAGCCTTATCTATGGTCATGGTTTTAGCCGTCTCAAAACCGTGACCATAGCCTTATTTATTGTTATGGTTTTGGCCGTGCCCATAGAGCTTATGGTCACCCCTCCTTAAAACAGTGACCATAGCCTTATCTATGGTCACGGTTTTGCCTGTGACCATAGATTATCATGATCACCCTATTTTAAAATAGTGATCATAGCCTGTTTTGTTTTATGAGCTTTAATTTCTTTAAAGGATAATTGATAGGCAAAATTGTGACTCATACTTTTCACAACTCAAACAATTCCTAGCAATGGCTCCAAAAACTTGGTGCACAATACTATGGTTCACACACATTCTTCACAACTTCGCATAACTAACCAGTAAGTGCACTGGGTCGTCCAAGTAATACCTTACGTGAGTAAGGGTCGATCCCACGGAGATTGTTGGTATGAAGCAAGCTATGGTCATCTTGTAAATCTCAGTCAGGCGGATTCAAATGGTTATAATGGTTTTCGAATATAAATATAAATAAAGCATAAAATAGAGATAAAGATACTTATGTAATTCATTGGTGGGAATTTCAGATAAGCGCATGAAGATACAGTGTTCCTTCTAAATCTCTGCTTTCCTACTGCTTTCATCCAATCCTTCATACTCCTTTCCATGGCAAGCTGTATATTGGGTTTCACCGTTGTCAATGGCTACCTCCCTTCCTCTCACTCCAAATGGTCCAAATACTCTGTCACGGCATGGAACTGGCATTGAACGCCAGTTTGCATCATCTAAGCTCGAATAAAGTATAGACCATTATATATTGCTGGAAAGCCCTGGATGTCTACTTTCCAACGAAATTGAGATTGCGCCATTTGAAGTTCTGTAGCTCTAGAAAATCTATTTCGAGTGCAGGGAGGTCAGAATCCAACAGCATCAGCAGTCCTTTGTCAGCCTCCTATCAGATTTTTGCTCAGGTCCCTCAATTTCAGCCAGAAAATACCTGAAATCATAGAAAAACACACAAACTCATAGTAAAGTCCAGAAATATAAATTTTGCATAAAAACTAATAAAAACATTCCGAAAAGTAGTTAGATCTTACTAAAAACTACCTAAAAATAATGCCAAAAAGCGTATAAATTATCCGCTCATCATAACACCAAACTTAAATTGTTTCTTGTCCCCAAGCAACTGAAAATCAAATAGGATAAAAAGAAGAGAATATACTATAAATTTGAAAATATCAATGAAGCTTAGTTCTAATTAGATGAGCGGGACTAGTAGCTTTTTGCTTCTGAACAGTTTTGGCGTCTCAGTTTATCCTTAGAAGTTTAGAATGATTGGCATCCATAGGAACTCAGAGTTCAGATAATGTTACTGATTCTCCTAGTTAAGTATGTTGATTCTTGAACACAACTACTTTTATGAGTCTTGGCCGTGGCCCGAAGCATTTTGTTTTCCAGTATTACCACCGGATACATAAATGCCACAGACTCATGACTGGGTGAACCTTTTCAGATTGTGACTCAGCTTTGCTAAAGTCCCCAGTTAGAGGTGTCCAGAGCTCTTAAGCACACTCTTTTTGCTTTGGATCACGTCTTTAACCACTCAGTCTCAAGCTTTTCACTTGGACCTGCATGCCACAAGCACATAGTTATGGACAGCTTGATTTAGCCGCTTAGGCCTGGATTTATTTCCTTGGGCCCTCCTATCCATTGATGCTCAAAGCCTTGGATCCTTTTTACCCTTGTCTTTTGGTTTTAAGGGCTATTGGATTTTTCTGCTTGCTTTTTCTTTTTCTTTTATATATTTTTTCGCCAATTTTTTTTCGCAAGCTTCTTCTTTTTCACTGCTTTTTCTTGCTTCAAGAATCAATTTCATGATTTTTCAGATTATCAATAACATTTCTCTTGTTTATCATTCTTTCAAGAGCCAACAATTTTAACATTGATAAACAACAAGATAAAAAATATGCACTGTTCAAGCATTCATTCAGAAAATAAAAAGTATTGTCACCACATCAATATAATTAGACTAATTTCAAGGATGAATTCGAAACTCATGTACTTCTTGTTCTTTTGTATTAAAAACATTTTTCATTTAAGAAAGGTAAAGGATTCATGGAATTATTCATAGCCTTAAGACATAGTTACTAAATACTAATGATCATGTAATAAAGACACAAATATAGACAAACATGAAGTTCAAAAATCGAAAAACAGAAAAATAAGAGCAAGGAGATTAAGGAACAAGTCCACCTTAGTGAGGGTAGCGTCTTCCTCTTGAAGAACCAAATGTGCTCTTGAGCTCCTCTATGTTTCTTCTTGCCTCTGTTGCTTGATCCCTAGTGATTTTGGTGCTCCTATCCTTAGTTGCTCCCAATAATTATGTGGAGGAAAATGTATCCCCTGAGGTATCTCAGGGATTTCTTGATGAGGGAATTCCTCATGCTCTTGTTGAAGTCCATGAGTAGGCTCTCTTGATGTGCAGTCAAATGCTCTACTACTGAGCTATAGACCTTTGAGATGAATCTCTCCATCTCCCATGACTTGGAGGTGGAAGCTTTTGTCTTCCCTTTCCTCTTTCTAGAGGTTTCTCCGGCCTTAGGTGCCATAAATAGTTATGGAAAAATAAAAAGCTATGCTTTTACCACACCAAACTTAGAATGTTGCTCGCCCTCGAGCAAAAGAAGAAAGAATAGAAGAAGAAGATATAGAGAAAAAGGGAGAGAGGTGTGGGTTTCGACCAAGGGGGAGAAGAGAGGGTAGTATTGTGTGAGAATGCAGAAGAGAGAAGTGGGGTACGTGGGGATCCTGTGGGGTCCACAGATCTTGAGGTGATCCTGTGGGGTCCACAGATCTTGAGGTGTCAAGAATTTCTCATCCTTGCACCTTTTACGCGTGTAAAAGGACCTCTGTATGCAATCCTGGTGTTTAACGCCAGATTGATGCTTGTTTCTGGCGTTTAACGCCAGCCTGATGCTTGTTTCTGGCGTTTAACACCAGCCTGATGCTTGTTTCTGGCATTAAACGCCAGCTTGATGCTTGTTTCAAGTGTTAAACACCAGACAGATGCTTGTTTCTGGCGTTTAAATGCCAGACAGCTCTTCCTCCAGGGTGTACTTTTTCTTCTGCTGTTTTTGATTTTGTTTTTAATTTTTGCAATTGTTTTGAGACTCCACATAATCAAAAACCTAATAAAACATAAAAGAACAATAGAAATATAGATAAATAAAAATTGGGTTATCTCCCAATAAATTCTTCTTTAATGTCAATAGCTTGACAATGAGCTCTCATGGAGCTTCACAGATGTTCAGAGCATTGTTGGGACCTCCCAACACCAAACTTAGAGTTTGAATGTGGGGGTTCAACACCAAACTTAGAGTTTGGTTGTGGCCTCTCAACACCAAACTTAGAGTTTGATTGTGGGGGCTTTGTTTGACTCTGTATTGAGAGAAGCTTATCGTGCCTCTTTTCCATGGTTGCAGAGAGAGATCCTTGACCTTTAAACATAAGGTAGTCCCCATTCAATTGAAGGACTAGCTCTCCTCTGTCAACATCAATTACAGCTCCTGCTGTGGCTAGGAAGGGTCTTCCAAGGATGATACATTCATCCTCATCCTTCCTAATGTCTAGGATTATGAAATCAGCAGGGATGTAAAGGCCTTTAACCTTCACTAACAAGTCCACTACCAATTCATAAGCTTGTTTTATTGACTTGTCTGCCATCTCTAATGAGATTCTTGCAGCTTGTACCTCAAAGATCCCCAGTTTCTCCATTACAGAGAGCGGCATAAGATTTATACCTGACCCCAGGTCACACAGAGTCTCCTCAAAGGTCATGGTGCCTATGGTACAGGGTATTAAGAATTTACCAGGATCTTGTTTCTTTTGAGGTAAAGTTTGCTAAACCCATGTATTTAGTTCACTAATGAGCAAGGGAGGTTTACCTTCCCAAGTCTCATTACCAAACAACTTGGCATTCAGCTTCATGATGGCTCCTAGATATTGAGCAACTTGCTCTTCAGTTACATCTTCATCCTCTTCAGAGGAAGAATAGTTCTCAGAGCTCATGAATGGCAGAAGGAAGTTTAATGGAATCTCTATGGTCTCTATATGAGCTTTAGATTCCTTTAGGTCCTCAATAGGGAACTCCTTTCTGTTTGGAGGACGTCCCATGAGGTCTTCCTCATTGGGATTCACATCCTCCCCTTCCTCTTTGGATTCGGCCATTTGGATTATATCAATGGCCTTGCACTCTCTTTTTGGATTCTCTTCTGTATTGCTTGGGAGAGTACTAGGAGGAGTTTCATCGATTTTTTTACTCAACTGACCCATTTGTGCCTCCAAGTTTCTAATGGAGGACCTTGTTTCATTCATGAAACTTAAAGTGGCCTTAGATAGATCAAAGACTATGTTTGCTATGCTAGAGGGGCTTTGCTCAGAATTCTCTGTCTGTTGCTGAGAAGATGATGGAAAAGGCTTGCTATTGCTAAGCCTGTTTTTTCCACCATTATTAAAGCCTTGTTAAGGCTTCTGTTGATCCTTCCCTGAGAAATTTGGGTGATTTCTCCATGAGGAATTATAGGTGTTTCCATAGGCTTCACCCATGTAATTCACCTCTGCCATTGCAGGGTTCTTAGGATCATAAGCTTCTTCTTGAGAAGATTCCTCTTTAGTACTGTTGGATGCATTTTGCCATCCATTCAGACTCTGAGAAATCATGTTGACTTGTTGAGTCAACATTTTGTTCTGAGCTAATATGGCATTCAGAGTATCAATTTTAAGAACTCCCATCTTCTGAGGCATCCTATTACTCACAGGATTCCTCTCAGAGGTGTACATAAATTGGTTATTTGCAACCATGTCAATGAGTTCTTGAGCTTCTGTAGGCGTTTTCTTTAGGTGAATGGATCCACCTGCAGAATGGTCTAGTGACATCTTAGAGAACTCAGATAGACCATCATAGAATATATCCAAAATGGTCCACTCTGAAAGCATGTCAGAAGGACACTTTTTCGTCAACTGCTTGTATCTTTCCCAAGCTTCATAGAGGGATTCACCATCTTTTTGCTTGAAGGTTTGAACATCCACTCTAAGTTTGCTCAGCTTTTGAGGAGGAAAGAACTTGGCCAAGAAGGCCGTGACCGGCCTTTTCCAAGAGTCCAGGCTATCTTTAGGTTGTGAGTCCAACCATGTTCTAGCTCTGTCTCTTACAGCAAAAGGGAAAAGCATGAGCCTGTAGACTTCAGGATCTACTCCATTAGTCTTAACAGTATCACAGATCTGCAAGAACTCAGTTAAAAACTGATAGGGATCTTCTGATGGAAGTCCATGAAACTTGTAGTTCTATTGCATTAGAGCAACTAGTTGAGGCTTCAGCTCAAAATTATTTGCTCCAATGGCAGGGATTGAGATGCTTCTTCCATAAAAATTGGAAGTAGGTGTAGTATAATCACCAAGCATCCTTCTTGCGCCTCCACCATTGTTATTGGGTTTGGCCATGTCTCTTTCTTTTTTGAGATTCTCTTTAAGGTTTTCTCTGGATTGTTATGCTTTAGCTTTTCTTAGTTTCTTCTTCAAAGTCCTTTCAGGTTCAGGATCTGCTTCAACAAGAATATCCTTGTCCTTGCTCCTGCTCATATGAAAAAGAAGAGAACAGAAAAGAAGAGGAATCCTCTATGTCACAGTATAGAGATTCCTTTATGTGAGTAGAAGAAGAAAAGAATAGAAGAAGGATGAGAAAAATTCGAACACAGAGGAGAAGAGAGGGTTTGAATTTTTTTAGATGAAGAGAAGAGTTAGTAAATGAATAAATGAATAGAAAGAGATGAGAGGGAGAGAATTTTGAAAATTGTTTTTGAAGAAACGTTAGTGATTTTTGAAAATTAGGAGAAGAAATAAAATTAAAATTAAAAATTTGAAACAATTAGTTAATTAAAAAGAATTTTTGAAAAAGAATGAGGAGTTTTCGAAAATTAGAGAGAAAAAAGTAGTTAGGTGATTTTGAAAAAGATAAGAAATAGTAAAACAAACAAAATGTCAATTAGTTAGTTGAAAAAGATTTGAAAATCAATTTTGAAAGGATAAGAAGTTAGAAAAGATTTTTGAAATTGATTTTGAAAAAGATATTTTGAAAAAGATTTGTTTTTTAAAATTAAAATTGATTACTTGACTAACAAGAAACTAAAAGATATGATTCTAGAATTTAAAGAGTGAACCTTTCTTAACAAGAAAGTAACAAACCTCAAATTTTTGAATCAATCACATTAATTGTTAGTAAAGTTTTTGAAAATCATTAAATAAAGATAAGAAAAAGATTTTGGAAATCAATTTTAAAATTTTCGAAAAATAAGAAGAAAAATGAAAAAGATTTGATTTTTGAAAAATATTTTGAAAAGATAGGATTTTTAAAATTGAAATCTTGACTTGACTAACAAGAAACAACTTATTTTAAAATTTTTTGACTAAGTCAACCCAAAGATTTCGAAATTTATGAGTAAAATAAGGAAAAGATAATTTTTTATTTTTGAATTTTTAATGAGGAGAGAGAAAAACACAAAAATGACTCAAAATATGAAAATTTTGGATCAAAACCAATGATGCATGCAAGAACACTATGAATGTCAAGATGAACACCAAGAACACTTTGAAGGTCAAGATGAAAATCAAGAACTTATTTTTGAAAAATTTTCAAGAAAAGAAAAACATGCAAGACACCAAACTTAGAAATTTTTAATATTTAGACACTAAGAATTCAAAAATGCATATGAAAAACAAGAAAAGACACAAAACAAGAAAATATGAAGATCAAATAAGAAGACTTATTAAGAACAACTTGAAGATCATGAAGAACACATGCATGAAATTTTTTTTTCGAAAATTTTTTTTTTGAAATTTTTTTTTTGAAAATTAAAAAGATGCAATTGACACCAAACTTAAAACTTGACTCTAGACTCAAACAAGAAACACAAAATATTTTTGTTTTTATGATTTACTAATTTTTTTGGTATTTTTTTCAAAAATTATTTTTAGAAAAACGAAAAGAAGAGAAAAATTTTGAAAGATTTTTGAAAACTTTTTGAAAAGAAAATTACCTAATCTGAGCAACAAGATGAACCGTTAGTTGTCCAAACTCAAACAATCCCCGGCAACGGTGCTAAAAACTTGATAGGCAAAATTGTGACTCATACTTTTCACAACTCGAACAATTCCTAGCAATGGCTCCAAAAACTTGGTGAACAATACTATGGTTCACACACATTCTTCACAACTTCGTACAACTAACCAGCAAGTGCACTGGGTCGTCCAAGTAATACCTTACGTGAGTAAGGGTCGATCCCACGGAGATTGTTTGGTATGAAGCAAGCTATGGTCATCTTGTAAATCTCAGTCAGGCGGATTCAAATGGTTATAATGGTTTTCAAATATAAATATAAATAAAGCATAACATAGAGATAGAGATACTTATGTAATTCATTGGTGGGAATTTCAGATAAGCGTATGAAGATACTGTGTTCCTTCTGAATCTCTGCTTTCCTACTGCTTTCATCCAATCGTTTATACTCCTTTCCATGGCAAGCTGTATGTTGGGTTTCACCATTGTCAATGGCTACCTCCCTTCCTCTCAGTGAAAATGGTCCAAATTCTCTGTCACAGCACGGCTAATCCTCTGTCGGTTCTTGATCATGTTGGAATAGGATCCATTGATCCTTTTGCGTCTGTCACTACGCCCAACACTCGCGAGTTTTAAGCTCGTCACAGTCATCCCATCTCAGATTCTACTCGGAATACCACAGACAAGGTTTAGACTTTCTGGATCTTAAGAATGGCCACCAATAATTCTAGCTTATACCACGAAGACTCCGATCTTTCGGAATGAAGGCTAAGAGATACGCGCTCGATCTAAGGTAGAACGGAAGTGGTTGTCAGGCACGCGTTCATAGGTGAGAATGATGATGAGTGTCATGGATCATCACATTCATCATGTTGAAGTGCAGCGAATATCTTAGAATAAGAATACGCTAAATTGAATAGAACAATAATAGTAATTGCATTAATACTCGAGGTACAACAAAGCTCCACACCCTAAATCTATGGTGTGTAGAAACTCCACCGTTGAAAATACATAAGTGATAAATGTCCAGGCATGGCTGAATGGCCAGCCTCCAAAACGTGATCAAAGGATCAAAAGATAATCCAAAGATGAAAATACAATAGTAAAAGGTCCTATTTATACTAGACTAGCTACTAGGGTTTACAGAAATAAGTCTAAGTGCAAAAATCCACTTTCAGGACCCATTTTGGTGTTTGCTTGGGCTGAGCTTGAGATTTACACGTGTAGAGGCTTCTCTTGGGGTTAAACGCCAAGTTGTAACATGTTTTTGGCGTTTAACTCTGGTTTGTGACGTGTTTCTGGCATTTTACTCCAGAATACAGCATGGAACTGGCGTTGAACGCCAGTTTGCGTTGTCTAAGCTCAAATAAAGTATGAACCATTATATATTGCTAGAAAGCCCTGGATGTCTACTTTCCAACGCAATTGAGAGTGTGCCATTTAAAGTTCTGTAGCTCCAGAAAATCCATTTTGAGTGCAGGGAGTTCAGAATCCAACAACATCCGCAGTCCTTTGTCAGTCTCCTATCAGATTTTTGCTCAGGTTCCTCAATTTCAGCCATAAAATACCTGAAATCACAGAAAAAAATAAAAACTCATAGTAAATTCTAGAAATGTGAATTTTGCATAAAAACTAATAAAAACATCCCTAAAAGTAGCTAGATCTTACTAAAAACTACCTAAAAACAATGCGAAAAAGCGTATAAATTATCCGCTCATCAATAATAACATACCAAAATGATGATAATCACAAAATAAATCTAAGAACAAGAAATATAAATCATAAAAGTTTCATTATAAGCTAGATATGTTTAATTTTTAGTCTAAACAACACAAATCAAAATAGAGTGTAATTTATCCAATCACATGTAATACCGAGTAAAGTCTCTTTTCAAAAAGTACAAAACACATAAAAAATTACATTTAGATAACTAAAGTGTAAGACCCATCCTATGTCATATTTGTATGGAACATATTTTCTTCACATCATGTATTCCTACTAATAAGTCAATTAACTTTAAACATGTTAAAATAAACATGTTAAAATAGAGCAAAAATGCTTTTGATAATACAGTACATATGCAGCAAAGTTTCATAAGTCAATTAACTTTAAAATTTCAACCTCTAAACAACAAGGAGTATTTGCTAGGGTTTTGAGCCACATAAAAAGAAAATCTTAGCCAAAACCTATACATACATGTCCCTTTTTATGTAAACAACAAAGTCCAATTGATATAGACCTACCTATAACACAAGTGACAAACCTAAATAATAATTGTTGAAAAAAAAATTCTAAATTCTATGTGGTACTAAACTTGTTAGCCTTCAACTTGTTAAAAAAAAAATCCTTATTTGCTTCACTATATCCTATCATTTAACAGTTAAATGTTGCATGCCCTTAGTGAAAGTATCTTAAGTTTTTTGCCTTGTCAGTGGTGAGGGATCAATAAAGAGGAGTTAAGTTAATAAAGATGAGCACAAGATATAAAAAGTAAAACAACTAAATTTTAGAACAAAAAAAATAATGTTTTAGCCAATCAGCTTAGTAAGTACAAAAAAATACTATTAATTTAACTACTAATTTTAAACAGCACTTACTTCAAAATCCTTTGATACATGGTTCGATCCAAGTGAAGGAGGAATGCTTCACTGCGCATCATTTGGTGCACTACTCGCATCAGGCGGAGATTGTTGGGCAGCTTCTCTCATTACTTGCACTTGTTCTGCACTCATACTAGGTGGTGCACGGATTTTGTGATCATCAACAATGGCTCCAATAATTTGGTAGCTCTCACACGTGAATTACACTTAGTCATAACTCCGCACAACTAACCAGCAAGTGCACTGGGTCGTCCAAGTAATACCTTACGTGAGTAAGGGTCGATCCCACGGAGATTGTTGGTATGAAGCAATCTATGGTCATCTTGTAAATCTCAGTCAGGTTGATTCAAATATGATTGGATTAGATATTCAAAAGATAAATAAAATAAACAGGAAATAAAGATAAAGTTACTCATGTAATCCAATGGTGGGAATTTCAGATAGGTGCATGGAGGTGTTGTGTTCCTTCTGAATCTCTACTTTCCCATTACATTCATCTAATCCTTTTTACTCCTTTCCATGGCAAGTTGTATGTAGGGCATCACCGTTGTCAATGGCTACATCCCATCCTCTCAGTGAAAAAGGTCCAAATGCTCTGTCACAGCACGGCTAATCATCTGTCAGTTCTCAATCAGGTTGGAATAGAATCCAGTGATTCTTTTGCGTCTGTCACTAACGCCCAAACTTCAGGAGTTTGAAGCTCGTCACAGTCATTCAATCCCGGAATCCTACTCGAAATACCACAGAGAAGGTTAGACTTTCCGGATTCCCATGAATGCCGCCATCAATTCTAGCTTATACCACGAAGATTCTGATCAAGGAATCCAAGAGATATGCGCCCGGTCTAAGGTAGAACGGAAGTGGTTGTCAATCACGCGCGTTCATAGGTGATAATGATGATGAGTGTCACGGATCATCACATTCATCAAGTTGAAGTGCAACAAATATCTTAGAACAGGAATAAATCGAATTGAATAGAAAATAGTAGTAATTGCATTGAAACTTGAGGTACAGCAGAGTTCCACACCCTTAATCTATGGTGTGTAGAAACTCCACCTTTGAAAATACATAAGTAAAAGGTTCAGGCATGGCCGAATGGCCAGCCCCCAAACATGGTCACAAGACCGAATGATCAAAAGACTTCTAATACACTAGTAAAAAGTTCTATTTATACTCAACTAGCTACTAGGGTTTACAGAAGTAAGTAATTGATGCATAAATCTACTTCCGGGGCCCACTTGGTGTGTGCTTAGGCTGAGCTTGATCTATCCACGAGCTGAGGCTTCTCTTGGAGTTGAACGCCAAGTTGTAACGTGTTTTGGGCGTTCAACTCTGGTTCGTGACGTGTTTCTGGCGTTTGACTCCAGAATGCAGCATGGAATTGGCGTTGAGCACCAGTTTACGTTGTCTAATCACGAATAAAGTATAGACTATTATATATTGCTAGAAAGCTCTAGATGTCTACTTTCCAAAGCCGTTGAGAGCGCGCCATTTGGAGTTTTGTAGCTCCAGAAAATTCATTTTGAGTGCAGGGAGGTCAGATTCCAACAGCATCAGCAGTCCTTTGTCAGCCTCTTATCAGAGTTTTGCTCAGGTCCCTCAAATTCAGCCAGAAAATACCTAAATCACAGAAAAACACACAAACTCATAGTAAAGTCTAGAAATGTAAATTTAGCATAAAAACTAATGAAAACATCCCTAAAAGTAACTAGATCATACTAAAAACTACCTAAAAACAATGCCAAAAAGCGTATAAATTATCCGCTCATCACAACACCAAACTTAAAAAGAAGAGAATATACTATAAATCCCAAAATATCAATGAATATTAATTCTAATTAGATGAGCGGGACTTGTAGGCTTTTGCTTTTGAACAGTTTTGGCATCTCACTTTTTCCTTTGAAGTCTAGAATGATTGGCTTCTATAGGAACTTAGAATTTCAGATAGTGTTATTGATTCTCCTAGTTAAGTTTGTTGATTCTTGAACACAGCTACTTTTATGAGTCTTGGCCGTGGCCCTAAGCATTTTGTTTTCCAGTATTACCACCGGATACATAAATGCCACAGACACATGACTGGGTGAACCTTTTCAGATTGTGACTCAGCTTTGTTAGAGTCCCCAGTTAGAGGTGTCCATAGCTCTTAAGCACACTCTTTTTGCGATGGATCACGACTTTAACCACTCAGTCTCAAGCTTTTCACTTGGACCTGCATGCCACAAGCACATGGTTAGGGACAACTTGATTTAGCCGCTTAGGCCTGGATTTTATTTCCTTGGGCCCTCCTATCCATTGCTGCTCAAAGCCTTGGATCCTTTTTACCCTTGCCTTTTGGTTTTAAGGGCTATTGGCTTTTTTTGCTTGCTTTTTCTTTTTCTTTCTATTTGTTTTTCGCCATTTTTTTTTCCGCAAGCTTTTGCTTTTTCACTGCTTTTTCTTACTTTAAGAATCAATTTTCACGATTTTTCAGATTGTCAATAACATTTCTCTTTGTTTATCATTCTTTCAAGAGCCAACAATTTTAACATTCATAAACAACAAGATCAAAAATATGCACTGTTCAAGCATTCATTCAGAAAACAAAAAGTATTGTCACCACATCAATATAATTAAACTAAATTCAAGGACAATTTTCGAAATTTATGTACTTCTTGTTCTTTTGAATTAAAAACATTTTTTATTTAAGAGAGGTGAAGGATTTATGGAATTTATTCATAGCTCTAAGACATAGTTACTACATACTAATGATCATGAAGTAGAGACACAAAACATAAATAGACATGAAGCATAAAAATCAAAAAACAGAGAAATAAGAACAAGGAATGAGTCCACCTTAGTGGCGTCTTCTTCTTGAAGGACTAATGATGTCCTTAGACTCTTCTATGTCCCTTCCTTGCCTTTGTTGCTCCTCCCTCATTGCTCTTTGATCATCTCTTATTTCATGGAAAATGATGGAGTGCTCTTGATGTTCCACCCTTAATTGTTCCACATTGTAACTCAAATCTTCTAGGAAAGTGTTGAGTTGTTTCCAATAGTTGTTGGGGGGAAAGTGCATCCCTTGAGGCATCTCTGGGATTTCTTGGTGATGAGCTTCCTCATGCGTCTCTTAGGTTCCATGAGTGGGCTCTCTTGTTTGCTCCATCCTTTTCTTAGTGATGGGCTTGTCCTCCTCAATGAGGATGTCTCCTTCTATGATAACTCCAGCTGAGTAACATAAATGGCAAATAAGATGAGGAAAAGCTAACCTTGCCAAAGTAGAGGACTTATCGGCTATTTTGTAGAATTCATGGGAGATGACTTCATGAACTTCTACTTCCTCTCCAATCATGATGCTATGAATCATGATGGCCCGATCCAAAGTAACTTCAGATCGGTTGCTAGTGGGGATGATGGAGCGTTGAATGAACTCCAACCATCCTCTAGCCACAGGCTTGAGGTCCAGTCTTCTTAGTTGAACCAGCTTGCCTTTGGAGTCTCTTTTCCATTGAGCTCCTTCCACACATATGTCCATAAGGACTTGGTCCAACCTTTGATTAAAGTTGACCCTTCTAGTGTAGGGGCGTGCATCTCCTTGCATCATGGGTAAGTTGAACGCCAACCTCACATTTTTCGGACTAAAATCTAAGTATTTCCCCCGAACCATTGTAAGATAATTCTTTGGATTTGGGTTCACACTTTGATCATGGTTCCTAGTGATCCATGCATTGGCATAGAACTCTTGAACCATTAAGATTCCGACTTGTTGCATGGGATTGGTTAGGACTTCCCAACCTCTTCTTCGGATTTCATGTCGGATCTCCGGATACTCATTTTTCTTGAGCTTGAAAGGGACCTCAGGGATTACCTTCTTCTTGGCCACAACATTATAGAAGTGGTCTTGATGGATTTTGGAGATGAATCTTTCCATCTCCCATGACTCGGAGGTGGAAGCTTTTGTCTTCCCTTTTCCTTTTCTAGAGGATTCTCCGGCCTTAGGTGCCATTAATGGTAATGGAAAAACAAAAAACTTATGCTTTTACCATACCAAACTTAAAATATTGCTCGCCCTCGAGCAAGAGAAGAAAGAAAAGAAGAAGAAGAAGAGAAAATATGGAGGAGAGTTAGGGGGAGGTGTAATCGGCCAATGTATAGAAGAGGGGATTGTATTGTGTAAAAATGAAGTAGAATGGAAGGGTATATATAGGGAGGGGGAGAGGGTAGGTTCAGCCATTTAGGGTGGGTTTGGGTGGGAAAGATTTTTGAATTTTGAAGGTAGGTAGGGTTTATGGGGAAGAGTGGATGGATGTGAGTGGTAAAGGGGGTAATTGGAAAGAGAGATTGAGGTGATTGATGAAGGGATTTTGGGAAAGTGTGTTATAGGATTATTAGGAGGTAAAATGGGAATATGTTAGGTGGGGTTCCTGTGGGGTCCACAGATCCTGAGATGATCCTATGGGGTCCACAGATCCTGAGGTGTCAAGGATTTACATCCCGACACCAATTAGGCATGTAAAATGCCTTAGCATACCATTCTGGCATTTAAACGCCGAAGTGATGCACGTTCTGAGCGTTCAACGCCCATGAGCAGCATGTTTCTGGCGTTGAATGCCAGTTCCATGCTTGTTACTGGTGTTCAGCGCCAGCTTTCCTCAGGGCATATTCCTAGCGTCCAAACGCCAGGATGTTGCTTGTTTCTGGTGTTCAGCACCAGATCCATGCTCTGTTCTGGCGTTGAACGCCAGCCAGATGCACCTTACTGGTGTTAAAACGCTAGTAAGTCCTTCCTCCAGGGTGTGATTTTTCTTCTGCTATTTTTTATTCTGTTTTTAATTTTAATATTTTTTTTGTGACTCCACATGATCATGAACCTACTAAAACATAAAATAACAATAAAATAGAAATAAATTAGATAAATAAAAATTGGGTTGCCTCCCAACAAGCGCTTCTTTAATGTCAATAGCTTGACAGTGGGCTCTCATGGAACCACAAAGGTGGTCAGGTCAATGTTGTGGACTCCCAACACCAAACTTAGAGTTTGGATATGGGGGTTCAACACCAAACTTAGAGTTTGGTTGTGGCCTCCCAACACCAAACTTAGAGTTTAATTGTGGGGGCTCTGTTTGACTTTGTATTGAGAGAAGCTCTGCATGCTTACTCTCCCTTGTTACAGAAGGATAGCCGTATGCCTTAAACACAAGGTAGTCCCCATTCAATTGAAGGACTAATTCTCCTCTGTTAACATCTATCACAGCTTTTGCTGTGGCTAGGAAAAGTCTTCCAAGGATGATGCATTCATCCTCCTCCTTCCTAGTGTCTAAGATTATGAAATCAGCAGGGATGTAAAGGCCTTCAACCTTTACTAACACGTCCTCTACTAATCCATAAGCTTGTCTTACTGACTTGTCTGCCAATTGTAATGAGAATAAGGCAGGCTGTACCTCAATGATCCCTAGTTTTTCCATTATAGAGAGTGGCATAAGATTTATGTCTGACCCCAGGTCACACAGAGCCTTGTTAAAGGTCATGGTGCCTATGGTACAGGGTATTAAGAATTTACCAGGATCTTGTCTCTTTTGAGGTAAAGTTTTCTGAACCCATGTATCTAGTTCACTAATGAGCAAGGGAGGTTCACCTTCCCAAGTCTCATTACCAAATAACTTGGCATTCAGCTTCATGATGGCTCTTAGATATTGAGCAACTTGCTCTCCAGTCACATCTTCATCCTCTTCAGAGGAAGAATAGTCTTCAGAGCTCATGAATGGCAGAAGGAGATTTAGTGAAATCTCTATGGTCTCTATATGAGCCTCAGATTCCTCTAGGTCCTCAATAGGGAACTCCTTCTTGTTTGAGAGACGTCCTAGGAGGTCTACCTCACTAGGATTTTCGTCCTTCTCCACCCTTGTGCATTCGGCCATATTGATTACATCAATGGCCTTGCACTCTCCTTTTGGATTCTCTTCTGTATTGCTGGGGAGAATATTGGGAGGAGTTTCAATGACTTTCTTACTCAGCTGGCCCACTTGTGCCTCCAAATTTCTAACGGAGGATCTTGTCTCACTCATGAAACTTAAAGTGGCCTTTGACAGATCAGAGACTAAGTTTGCTAAATTAGAAGGGCTCTGCTCAGAATTCTCTGTCTGTTGCTGAGAAGATGATGGAAAAGGCTTGTTATTGTTGAGCCTGTTTCTTCCACCATTATTAAAGCCTTGTTGAGGCTTTTGTTGATCCTTCCATGAGAAATTTGGATGATTTCTTCATGATGAATTATAGGTGTTTCCATAAGGTTCACCCATGTAATTTACCTCTGCTATTGCAGGGTTCTCAGGATCATAAGCTTCTTCAGAAGCTGCCTCTTTAGAACTGTTGGATGCATTTTGCCATCGATTCAGACTTTAAGAAATCATGTTAACTTGCTGAGTCAACTCTTTGTTCTGAGCCAATATGGCATTCAGAGCATCAATTTCAAGAACTCCCTTCCTTTGAGGCATCCTATTATTCACAGAATTCCTCTCAGAAGTGTACATGAACTGGTTATTTGCAACCATGTCAATAAGTTCTTGAGCTTCTGCAGGCGTTTTCTTTAGGTGAATGGATCCACCTGCAGAATGGTCCAATGATATCTTAGAGAACTCAGATAGACCATAATAGAATATATCTATCATGGTCCATTCTGAAAACATGTCAGAAGGACATCTTTTAGTCATCTGTTTGTATCTTTCCTAAGCTTCATAGAGGGATTTACCATCTTTTTGTTTGAAGGTCTGAACATCCACTCTAAGCTTGCTCAGCTTTTGAGGAGGAAAGAATTTAGCCAAGAAGGCCGTGACCAGCTTATCCTAGGAGTCCAGGCTATCTTTAGGTTGTGAATCCAACCATGTTTTAGCTCTGTCTCTTACAGCAAAAGGGAAAAGCATGAGCCTGTAGACTTCAGGATCTAATCCATTTGTCTTTACACTCTCACAAATCTGCAAAAACTCAGTTAAAAACTGGTAAGGATCTTCAGATGGAAGTCCATGAAACTTGCAGTTCTGTTGCATTAGAGCAACTAATTGAGGTTTCAGCTCAAAATTGTTTGCTCCAATGGCCGGAATGGAGATGCTTCTTCCATCAAATTTGGACGTTGGCTTAGTGAAATCAGCTAGCATTCTCCTTGCATTATTGTTGTTGGGTTCGGCTGCCATCTCCTTCTCTTGTTCGAAAATTTTAGAAAGGTTGTCTCTGGATTGTTGTAATTTAGCTTCTCTTAGTTTCCTATTCAGAGTCCTTTCAGGTTCAGGATCAGCTTCAACAAGAGTGTCTTTTTCCTTGTTCCTGATCATATGAAAGAGAAGAGAAAAAGAAAAGAAAGAAGAATCCTCTATATCTGGACAAAGAGGATCCTTATTATTAGTAGAAGAAGAAAGGAATAAAAGTGGAGAATCCAATCACAAGGGTGAGGATAGAGGCAATGATTGGAGATGAAGAGAGGTGAAGAGAAGTGTTAGTAAATAAATAAATAAATAAAAGAAGAGAAGAGAGGGAGAATTCCAAAATAATTTTGAAAAAGTAGTTAATGATTTTCGAAAATTGAAGATAAGATATAATTAAAATTAAAATTTAAAACAATCAATTAATTAAAAAGAATTTTTGAAAAAGGATGAGATATTTTCAAAAATTAGAGAGGGAAAAGTAGTTAGGTGGTTTTAAAAAAGATAAGAAACAAACAAAAAGTCAAATAGTTAGTTGAAAAAGATATTAAAGTCAAATTTGAAAAGATAAGAAGATAAGAAGTTAGATAAGATATTTTGAAATCAAATTTTTGAAAAAGATAAAATTTTGAAAAAGATATGATAAAAAGATAAGATGAAAAAGATTTAAATTTTTAAAATTAAAATTAATTACTTAACTAACAAGAAACTAAAAGATATGATTCTAGAATTTAAAGATTGAACCTTTCTTAACAAGAAAGTAACAAACTTCAAATTTTTGAATCAATCACATTAATTGTCAGTGTAATTTCAAAAATTTGAAATAAAATTAGGAAAAAGATTTTGAAAATAATTTTAAAATTTTCGAAATTAATAAGATAAAAATGAAAAAGATTTGATTTTTGTAAAAGTTTTGAAAAGATAGGATTTTTGAAATTGAAAATTTGACTTGACTTGTAAGAAACAACTAATTTTTAAAAAATTTTTGACCAAGTCAACCCAAAATTTCGAAAATTTGGAGGGAAATAAGGAAAAGATATTTCTTTGATTTTTGAATTTTTAATGAGGAGAGAGAAAAACAACAAACATGGCCCAAAACATGAAAATTTTGGATCAAAACACATGATGCATGCAAGAACACTATGAATGTCAAGATGAACATCAATAACACTTTGAAGATCATGATGAACATCAAGAACATATTTTTGAAAAATTTTTTATACAAAGAAAACATGCAAGACACCAAACTTAGAAATCTTTAATGCATTGACTCTAACAAACGAAAAATGCATATGAAAAACAACAAACAACACAAAACAAGAAAACATCAAGATCAAACAAGAAGACTTGTTAAGAACAACTTGAAGATCATGAAGAACACCATGAATGCATGAATTTTCGAAAAATGTAAGAAAATTTTTTTAAAGCATGCAATTGACACCAAACTTAAAAGTTGACTCAAGACTCAAACAAGAAACACAAAATATTTTTGATTTTTATGATTTTATGATTTTTTTGTATTTTCTTTTGATTTTTTTTCGAAAAACATTTAGGAAAAAAGAAAATAAGAAATTCAAAATTTTTTATAAGAATTCCAGGAATCTTTCAATATTTGTCTAAAGCCCCAATCCAAGGGTTGGGCATGGCTTAATAGCCAGCCAGCTTTAGAAGATACAAATCAGGCATGCAACAGCTGATATTTCATCCAACTCCATATACATACCCGACCTGTTGACAAGTGGAGGCCTCAATCCAAGGGGGTTTGGATATGGCTTTACAGCCAACCACGCATCAACATGTTACCATGAAACTCTAGAATTCATTCTTGAAAGTTTTGAAGCCATAGAATAATTAAAAAATTTTTTTTTGGAAAAACAAAAACAAAGAAAAATTTTGAAAAATTTTTGAAAACTTTTTGAAAAGAAAATTACCTAATCTGAGCAACAAGACGAACCGTCAGTTGTCCCTACTCGAACAATCCCCGGCAATGGCACCAAAAACTTGACGTTGTTGCCGGATCAGAAAAACTTGGCGCTGTAGTTGCACGTAATTGTAATTCAAACAATCCCCGGCAACGGCGCCAAAAACTTGGTGCACCAAATTGTGATCATCAACAATGGCTCCAATAATTTGGTAGCTCTCACACGTGAATTACACTTAGTCACAACTCCGCACAACTAACCAGCAAGTGCACTGGGTCGTCCAAGTAATACCTTACGTGAGTAAGGGTCGATCCCACGGAGATTGTTGGTATGAAGCAATCTATGGTCATTTTGTAAATCTCAGTCAGGTTGATTCAAATATGATTGGATTAGATATTCAAAAGATAAATAAATTAAACAAGAAATAAAGATAAAGTTACTCATGTAATCCAAGGGTGGGAATTTCAGATAGGTGCATGGAGGTGCTGTGTTCCTTCCGAATCTCTACTTTCTTATTACATTCATCTAATCCTTCTTACTCCTTTCCATGGCAAGCTGTATGTAGGGCATCACCGTTGTCAATGGATACATTCCATCCTCTCAGTGAAAAAGGTCCAAATGCTCTGTCACAGCACGACTAATCATCTGTCGGTTTTCAATCAGGTTGGAATAGAATCCAGTGATTCTTTTGCGTCTGTCACTAACGCCCAGCCTTCAGGAGTTTGAAGCTCGTCACAGTCATTCAATCCTGGAATCCTACTCGAAATACCAGAGACAAGGTTAGACTTTCCGGATTCCCATGAATGCCGCCATCAATTCTAGCTTATACCACGAAGATTATGATCAAGGAATCCAAGAGATATGCGCCCAGTCTAAGGTAGAACGGAAGTGGTTGTCAATCACGCGCGTTCATAGGTGAGAATGATTATGAGTGTCACGGATCATCACATTCATCAAGTTGAAGTGCAACAAATATCTTAGAACAGGAATAAATCGAATTGAATAGAAAATAGTAGTAATTGCATTGAAACTTGAGGTACAGCAGAGTTCCACACCCTTAATCTATGGTGTGTAGAAACTCCACCTTTGAAAATACATAAGTGAAAGGTTCAGGCATGGCCGAATGGCCAGCCCCCAAATGTGGTCACAAGACCGAATGATCAAAAGACTTCTAATACACTAGTAAAAGTTCTATTTATACTCAACTAGCTACTAGGGTTTACAGAAGTAAGTAATTGATGCATAAATCCACTTTCGGGGCCCACTTGGTGTGTGCTTGGGCTGAGCTTGATCTATCCACAAGCTGAGGCTTCTCTTGGAGTTGAATGCCAAGTTGTAACATGTTTTGGGCGTTCAACTCTGGTTCGTGACGTGTTTCTGGCGTTTGACTCCAGAATACAGCATGAAACTGGCGTTGAGCGCCAGTTTACATCATCTAATCACGAATAAAGTATAAACTATTATATATTTCTGGAAAGCTCTGGATGTGTACTTTCCAACACCGTTGAGAGCGCGCCATTTGGAGTTTTTTAGCTCTAGAAAATCCATTTTGAGTATAGGGAGGTCAGATTCCAACAGCATCAGCAGTCCTTTGTCAGCCTCTTATCAAAGTTTTGCTCAGGTCCCTCAATTTCAGCCAGAAAATACCTGAAATCACAGAAAAATACACAAACTCATAGTAAAGTCCAGAAATTCGAATTTTTCATAAAAAGTAATGAAAACATCCCTAAAAGTAACTATATCATACTAAAAACTACCTAAAAACAATGCCAAAAAACGTATAAATTATCCGCTCATAACTAGGATTGACCTGTTGCAATAATGTTTTAATCAAGTTTGTTAAACCATCTAATTTGGAAGTTAAGTTATTTTGATTTTTCTCCATAGTTGAAACCACTTTAGTATGTTGTTGTTGCATTTGCCAGATTTGCTTATCCTTTTTAAGAGAGGATTTTGTGACTGATCGACCATAGAAACGAACTCTACAATGTCTTTCCTTTCCAAAAACTATTGGAACTACCTCATCATCACTGTATCCTGCTTGTTTCAAATTTTGAATATGATCCTATTACACACAAATAGGACCAAAATAAGTTCATGCACCCAAATACTTAAAAAAATATAGCTAACACATTTCTTGTTTGGTGTACTTTTCTAAGAAACTAGACAACTCACAATCGTCTCTTGTAATCCCGAATTAGTCTCTCCTTTTTTGTTCATACGAGTTACAAAAAACATCTCAGATTGTGATGGATCTTCGTTGTCCTCCTTCTTTACAAGCTACAGAGAAACCACTAACATGTGACTAACTTAAACACTCTTCATAACATGAAAGATGCAAAAATACTTAAATTCAAAGCACAAAAAAAATTCCAATTCAGCGCGTACTAACTCAAAACTAACTGGACCCATTCGATGATTCCATTTTTGCTTGGATATGTTTTCACGATTTTTGTCAGAAATAACCTACATTTTGTTGTAATGTAAAAATACATAGAGTTAGTTAAATACATGATACAATCATTAAAGCCAAGAAAGTTGTGAAAATAACTTACTTTGCTGATATCAAGCCTCCAAAATTGAACTAATTTTTGAAAATGCAGTTCAAGTACAGTCATTGGACAATTTTTCATCATCTTTTTGAATGAGCTGTATGGTGTATAGTGATATTTTTTATGCATTTCTTAAATTGCTTCCATGACTCTCCGATGGTATCTATCACCCAAGGCTCAGCATCACTAGGAATGTTATATTTAGACTACGAACAAATAATGAATTATGTTATTTTACCATACATGCTAAGCCTATTTGTAAACAATTTAAAAAGGAGAATGATCTACGCACCTTTGCATAATCCAACATTGAAGTTTTAGTCTCACTGGAAACAGCTTGCCAATTAGTATACAATAACGTGACCAGATTAGAGTTTCTTGCAAGTGTACCCAAGAACCGACTAAATAATTGAACTTGTGTCTTTGTTGGGCCTATTGGTTTGCCATTGTACCATGTTAACTCTATCTGTGTCTCCATGGCATGAATATGCTTGAATTGGGTGGGACCACGAACTTTTTTTGGTACCTATTTCCAATGTCATTGCTAGAGAATATTAACAAGAATACTAACCTAATGAATAAAAGAGTAGACTAAATAAAAGAGTTAGGTTGGTGTCTTTCACTATTTGCTATTGAAACTATGGATAAAAGCATTACCGTGTTGACTGTCACTACTATCCCCAACACTTGGATTGTGATAATCATAATCATATTCATATTCTTCATCGTTTTCGTCTAATGATATACCATATTTTTCGAAGAATTCATCTAGAGTCATAGCTGGGATAAGAGACTCAATATTGTGTTCTTCTTCTTCGTTGCCATCTTCTTCATTTGATTTTTTCATTGGCATCTTCTTATCGGTCGGCTTCTTGCTTTGACCATCACCGTCATTGGTATTCATATTGGCTTTACCATCTTCCACCTTTGATTTCTTGATTGGCACCTTCTTCCTAGTCAGATTCTTCCCACCTTGAGCCTCATGTTCATTGGCTTTCATATTGACTAGATGATTTTCTTCTTTGGATTTCTTCGTTGGCATCTTGATTTGACCCTCATCTTCATTGATCATCTTGTTGTTGTTGTTTGTTATCTTCTTGGTTGACATTTTGCTTTGACCTTCATCGTCAACTCTTGTCACCTTCTTTGTTGATATCTTGCCCTTTTTCCTTGTCTCATGTTTGCTACTATCCCCACATACAGCTAAAACATGTTCCCTTTTGATTTGAAATTGTTTCAGCAATGCATAAGCACTCGTGAATTGAATTTTTTCTGATTTTTTTATTGGACTCCTCATCTTCAAGAGATTTCTTTGTGACTCTATTTGTGATAGGGTCCTTAGCCTTTTTCTTTTGGGATTTCCTTCACTGTTACTCCTACATCCAAAAAAGAGAGGTTCAATAAAGCATCAAGTTAATTCAATAGCAAAAAAAGAGATCAAAGAGAGTATCAACATAATTCAGTTACAACAAGAGAGGTCAAAATAAAGCATCAATATACATCAATGCAAAAGGAAAGGAAAATAAAATATCAACATATTTCATCAAATAAAAGTTCAACATAATCCAACACCTTATAGTCACTAAATTTCAGCATCACTATCAAACTCATCAGACTCTGTTTCTTTGTCTTTAGGTTTGATCTTGTTCGGTGTCACATCATAAAAAGTAGGTGTCACACCTTGTCTAACCAAGTCTACCTCACCAATATCACTTAAGGGTATCGGACTATTCGCAGATTCATATGATTTTCTTATGTTAGGTTCAAACTGTTGGAGACCCATGTTAAACAAGTCTCTTGGAACTGTTTTTATCACATAATGCTTTTAGAGAATATATGGATCTTTCACATAAAAGCATTGGTGTGCTTGGCTTGCCAACACAAATGGTTCGTCTTGGTAACATCTTTTGTTGAAATGAACGTATGTCAAACCATAATCATCTTCCTCAACCATAAACTATAACACCCTAATATTCAAATTCTTATGCTCGAGTCATAAGTCAATGATATTTCGGTGGTAGACTCTCAGGTGGATTTTTAGTATATAGATATAAGTAAAATTGAAAGGAGTATTAATAGAGAAGCCTGAAAAGAGTAAAAATAAAATTGCGAAGATGTATCACTCAAGTTCGACAACTAAAGATAAAGTGTGAAGTCAAAATCGATATACGGATAAAGGCATAAAGGAGAGTAAGAGAAGGACAGTATATAGATATATAACATAAATAAATAGCCACTAGTCGCGACCCGCGAAGTTTAGGCCGACTAGGGTACAGTGTGAAAGTAGTTGGCAATAGTATCTCCTAATCTCTCCAAAGAGAAACATAAGAGCCTCTATAAGCAAATTCAAAAGAGTTCAATACATAATATAAGCTTTCCAAAATAAAGGTGGAGAGATTCTAAGCAAAATATAAAGTGGAGAATATAAAGATCTTTGCCATCTCTCAGATGAACAACAGCTCACTTTTGAGCACCTGGACCTATATCTAAAAAACAAGAGATATATACGGAATGAGAACCCCTAACCCATGGGTTCCCAGTACGGTAAAAGTGCCAAATAAATACAATGCACTGCAATAAAAACTCATTAAGCATCCTAACATCCTTTCTCAAAATATTCACCTTGTGTTCTCGCTAATCCATAAGTAGGTAACTGTCATAAGAGAATGCTAAATCTAAATCATATCTTTCATGCTTTTCAACTCTTTTTAACTCCCCAACAAATCAGAATCAGGGTCATAAACAAAACCATCACCAGTTATTTTTGTCTCAACAATTCTATATCAATACTTCATACTCTCACCTAGAGCAAGTGAAATCACTTCACTGCATCTAACCAGGAAACTCAAATTATCTCATTCAATAGTCATCGTCATTATTCAATTACATCATCAACTCATCTCATCAAGCACAGCCCTCAGCGTCCACTGACACCAACATGAGGGACCTCTCAGTTGTACAAACACAAGCAATATAGACAAGTAATACACAATTAAAGTACAAGTAGAACAAGTAGCACATAATCAGGTAACATAGCATATATGATATAACAATCCAAAACAAATAGGCAAACCCAAACAATTCAAACATATGCAAATGATGTATGCCTGCCCTACGGCTGATGATATCACTTGTCGGTTATATATCCAATCCAACATGTCCTAGTAGCTAACCATGGACAGAAACACCCATCGTGGAGCAAGTAGGTTTGAGCTACAACCCTTTGCTACTACCCGCTCAACCCAGAGCCAGTAGAATAACCACTACTGTGGCTACTACCCAGGCGGGTGTTTAAAAGCTCAACCTGGAGCGAGTGGATTTACCACTACTACCGCTACTACCTAGGCGTCACAATCTCTGACCTATAGCAAGTGGGACAAACCACAACCCTTGCTACTGCCCAGGATCTCAAAACATAGATTCATTCAGTTTAAAATCAATCATCATTGTTATCAGATCTCAAACATTAACCTGGAGCAAACGGGACGAACTACCCTTACTACTACCCAGGTATCATAAATACACATTTATTCATAATCACCCTTCATTATTATCAACTCTCTGACAATGACCCAGAGCAAGCGGGATGAACCACGACCATTGCTACTACCCAGGTATCACATACACACATTTATTCAAAACTCCATAATTAAACTCACTTATCATTATCCTCCTTCCCCATCTCATACCCGGAGCAAGTGGACAACGCCACTGCCTATTACCCGGGGTCACACGTCACACTTAACACTTTCCATCATTATTCATTTACCATATCCATTAATCATATATGCATCTCCGGCATACTCGCCACATGTTTAAGCTTCCTCAGTCAATCATAATCATTTAATCATTAATCATATACATGTACATACTCAGCCATATTTCAATGTTTGTCACAGCCATCCGGTTCATAACATATACAGCACTCTCACCATCATCCTCAACAACTCATACAATCATCATTACTCATCATTCATCATTAATTCTTACTTTACTTCATCCATAAGTTACCACATGTCCTAGCTTCTTTTCATTACTAGGCATGCTATAAAGATTTAGGACCTAAAGGATGAAAATGAAGGCTTAGAAGTCTGAAATTCAGCTTTAAAAACTCAAAAACCAACTTTTGCTGAAAACAAGGTCACGCGTGCGCGTCGCCCATGCGCACGGGTGGAAGCAAGAAAACAACGGGATGTGTGCGCGTCACCCACGCGCACGCGTGGTAGTCAGAAAAGCAGAGCAACGCATACGCGTCAGCCACACGTACGCGTGGGTGCATTTTGTGCTCCTCGCACAAAACCAGCACAGTACCCACACAACTCTCGAGATTTTCTATGGGGCATTCGCATCAGTGCAGTGACCCATACGCTCGGCCATGCGCATGCATGGATGGGTAAAAATCAAAACTGACGCGTGCGCGTCGGCTATGTGTGCATGTGGAAGCACGATTTTCCAAGATTTTTACTAAGTTAAAAAGCTGCAGAATTACACTTTTAAACCCCAAACTTCCAACACACATAACGTCTTCCACGAAATTCCTTTTTCAACCATTTTTGAATCGTTGGAAAGATCTTTGAATAAACTTTCATAAAAATCTATTTTTGAAGGATTCCGAACTCTGTGGACCGAGTTACGGACTGCCGAAGTTGGTCAAAAATCAGCTTTTACCCAAACATAGAAATCACCAATTTTTTCAATGTTCACAAGCCAAATTCATTTCCACTCATCCAAATGACCACAACCCAATCAGATTCACATAATTGCACTCAACTAAACCAAACCTACCTCCTCTATACAATTTCACCTAAAACTATTAAATTCCACACCTCAATTTCCTCAAACCTTATTGTTCAATAACCAAACCAATTATTCATACATTCAATATCAAAAATCCATCCAATCTCTTATATTATCACACAATACACACATCAACTTACCTTCTTTACCTCTTTCTGGTCTCTGGCCCAAAATTCACGGCCTCTGGCCCAAATTCACAATTTAAATGTATATTCCACAAACCAATACTCACTATCCAATTCATCAAATTCTCAACACACCAAACATACAATTCACACAATTCTCAACCCAATCATTAATTTACATTACATATCAACTATACATATTAGCAACAACCATTTACATAATCCAAACTTAATCCTAGGGGCATCATGCCTAGGAATTCTCATCACACCACACGGTACTTAAATAAAACTTAAACCATACCTCTTGAAGCCAAACCAATTGAGCCTCTTCTTTGTAAGTCTCCACCAACCTTTAGCTCCAAGCCTCACCAAGCTCCACAAGCAACACCAACCTCCCAATTATGCACAAAAATCACCAAATACACTAACATAACCAATTCCACATATATACATCAACCTAGGATTCATGAAAATGATAAATCACAAGGATTGGAGGGTTTCTTACCTTAACCCACTAAAATTTGTGATAAATATCACCCGTGACTCATACTAGAGCACTCCTAAACAACTAAAATCACAAGATTTCCTCAAAACCCAAACCAAATTCAAATTTAAAGAGGAAAACGAAAACTGGGCAGAGGATAGTAGAATACTCACCAAAACTTTAGACAGAATCGTAGAGGATGAGAAGAGCGATGCGTGACCGCAAACGGCTTGTCAATCGGAGTTCTGGATTAAAAGTTATGGTAATTTGAAGTTTGATGGAGATATGATTTTCTCTCATCTTCCTCCCTTCTCTATTTCAGCACCCCAAGCCCCTTTCTTTAGGGTAAATGAGCTGAAATACTCATAACTAATGTTTATATATGTTGGGTCTTAGGCCCACTTAGGCCCGGTACATTTATTTTTGTCCGTTGGTCCAATTTTGGGCCAAAACCTTCAAGATTAAAGCTTTAAATCACATTTTAAATATTTCTACTTGTCCTAATTATAAATCCTAATTTCTTAGCCTTATTTACTTATAATTAATTTTTTCCAACTGCAGTACCAGACAGATCTCAGCTGGTACTACCGGGTGAAATTCCAGTTCGTGTTTTAATGCAGAAAACTATGTTTTCCGACTCAGAAAAATCTACTGAGTCCAAATATCATATTTACATTATCAAACTCCGATTGCTAAATTTTCTAACCATATTTGCTCCTATTTAATTTATTATTTAATTAATTACGGTTTGACTAGTGATGAGTGGATAATTTGTACGCTTTTTGGCATTGTTTTTAGTATATTTTTAGTATGTTTTAGTTAGTTTTTATTATATTTTTATTCGTTTTTAGTTAAAATTCACTTTTCTGGACTTTACTATGAGTTTGTGTATTTTTCTGTTATTTCAGGTATTTTCTGGCTGAAATTGAGGGACCTGAGCAAAAATCTGATTCAGAGGCTGAAAAGGACTGCAGATGCTGTTGGATTCTGACCTCCCTGCACTCGAAGTGGATTTTATGGAGCTACAAAAGCTCAATTGGCGCGCTCTCAACTGCGTTGGAAAGTAGACATCCTGGGCTTTCCAACAATGTATAATAGTTTATACTTTTTCCGAGATTTTATGGCCCAAACCGGCGTTCCAAATCAGCTCAAAACTGCCCGGCGTTAAACGCCGGAAGTGGCACAAGAATGGGAGTTAAACGCCCAAACTGGCACAAAAGCTGGCGTTTAATCCAAGAAGAGTCTCTACAGGAAAATGCTTCAATGCTCAACCCAAGCACACACCAAGTGGGCCCGGAAGTGAATTTTTATGTAATTTACTCATCTTTGTAAACCCTAGGCTACTAGTTCTCTACAAATAGGACCTTTTACTATTGTATTTTCATCTTTGGACGTCTAGTTCTTAGATCAGATCTTGAGATCTTTGAATCTTTTGATCACGTTATGGGAGGCTGGCCATTCGGCCATGCCTAGACCTTATTCTTATGTATTTTCAACGGTGGAGTTTCTACACACCATAGATTAAGGTATGGAGCTCTGCTGTACCTCGAGTATCAATGCAATTACTATTGTTCTTCTATTCAATTCAGCCTATTCTTGTTCTAAGATATTCATTCGCACCCAAGAACATGATGAATGTGATGATTATGTGACGCTCATCATCATTCTCACTTATGAACGCGTGCCTGACAACCACTCCCGTTCTACAAGCAAACAAGGCTTGAATGTTTATCTCTTGGATTTCTTAATCGGAATCTTCGTGGTATAAGCTAGAATTGATGGTGGTATTCAAGAGAATCCGGAAGGTCTAAACCTTGTCTGTGGTATTCTGAGTAGGATTCAAGGATTGAATGACTGTGACGAGCTTCAAACTCGCGATTGTGGGGCGTTAGTGACAGACGCAAAAGTATCACTGGATTCTATTCCGACATGATCAAGAACCGACAGCTGAATAGCCGTGCTGTGACAGAGCGCATTGAACATTTTCACTGAGAGGATGGGAGGTAGCCACTGACAACGGTGAAACCCTACATACAGCTTGCCATGGAAAGGAGTAAGAAGGATTGGATGAAGATAGTAGGAAAGCAGAGAGATGGAAGGGACAAAGCATCTTCATACGCTTATCTGAAATTCTCACCAATGAATTACATAAGTATCTCTATCTTTATTTTATGCTTTATTCATAAATCATCTATAACCATTTGAATCTACCTGACTGAGATTTACAAGATGACTATAGCTTGCTTCATACCAACAATCTCCGTGTGATCGACCCTTACTTGCGTAAGGTTTATTACTTGGACGACTGATGAGCGGATAATTTATACGCTTTTTGGCATTGTTTTTAGGTAGTTTTTAGTAAGTTTAAGCTACTTTTAGGGATGTTTTCATTAGTTTTTATGTTAAATTCATATTTCTGGACTTTACTATGAGTTTGTGTGTTTTTCTGTGATTTCAGATAAATTCTGGCTGAAATTGAAGGACTTGAGCAAAACTCTGAAAAAGGCTGACAAAAGGACTGCTGATGCTGTTGGAATCTGACCTCCCTGCACTCAAAATGGATTTTCTGGAGCTACAAAACTCCAAATGGCGCGCTCTCAACGGAGTTGGAAATTAGACATCCAGAGCTTTCCAGCAATATATAATAGTCCATACTTTATTCGGAGATTGACGACGTAACTTGGCGTTGAACGCCAAGTACATGCTGCTGTCTGGAGTTAAACGCCAGAAAAACGTCATGATCCGGAGTTGAACGCCCAAAACACGTCATAACTCGGAGTTCAACTCCAAGAGAAGTCTCAGCTCGTGGATTAATCAAGCTCAGCCCAAGCATACACCAAGTGGGCCCCGGAAGTGGATTTATGCATCAATTACTTACTCATGTAAACCCTAGGAGCTAGTTTATTATAAATAGAACATTTATCTATTGTATTAGATATCTTTGATCACTTTAGGTCTTTGATCAGTCGGTCTTGTGACCACATGGGGGCTGACCATTCGGCCATGCCTGAACCCTTTGCTTGTGTATTTTCAACGGTGGAGTTTCTGCACACCATAGATTAAGGGTGTGGAGCTCTGCTGTACCTCAAGTATTAATGCAATTCTATTCTCTTTTATTCAAATCTCTCTTATTCTTATTCCAAGATATTCATTCGTACCCAAGAACATGATGAATGTGATGATAAGTAACCCTCATTATCATTCTCACTTATGAACGCATGTGATTGACAACCACTTCCGTTCTACATGCAACAGAGCTTGAATGTGTATCTCTTAGATTCCCCAACAGAATCTTCGTGGTATAAGCTAGATAGATGGAGGCATTTATGAGGATCCAGAAAGTCTTACCTTGTCTGTGGTATTCCGAGTAGGATCCTGGGAATCCGGAAAGGCCGGAGCATCCTCTAAAAAAGGGAAAGGGAAGACAAAAGCTTCCACCTCCGAGTCATGGGAGATGGAAAGATTCATCTCCAAGAGCCATCAAGACCACTTCTATGATGTTGTGGCAAAGAAGAAGGTGATCCCCGAGGTCCCTTTCAAGCTCAAAAAGAGTGAGTATCCGGAAATCCGACATGAAATCCAAAGAAGAGGTTGGGAAGTCCTAACCAACCCCATGCAACAAGTCGGAATTTTGATGGTTCAAGAGTTCTATGCCAATGCATGGATCACTAGGAACCATGATCAAAGTATGAACCCGAATCCAAAGAACTATCTCACAATGGTTCGGGGGAAATACTTAGATTTTAGTCCAGAAAATATGAGGTTGGCGTTTCACTTGCCTATGATGCAAGGAGATGAACGCCCCTACACTAGAAGGGTCAACTTTAACCAAAGGTTGGACCAAGTCCTTATGGACATATGTGTGAAAGGAGCTCAGTGGAGAATAGATTCCAAAGGCAAGCCAGTGCAACTAAGAAGACTGGATCTCAAGCCTGTGGCTAGAGGATGGTTGGAGTTCATACAACCCTCCATCATTCCTACTAGCAACCGATCTGAAGTTACTGTGGATCGGGCCATCATGATCCATAGCATCATGATTGGAGAGGAAGTAGAAGTTCATGAGGTCATCTCCAATGAACTCTACAAAATAGCCGACAAGCCCTCACCCATGGCAAGGCTAGCCTTCCCTCACCTTATATGTCATCTATGTTACTCAGCTGGAGTTATCATAGAAGGAGATGTCTCCATTGAAGAAGACAAGCCCATCACCAAGAAAAGGATGGAGCAAGCAAGAGAAGCTCCTCACGGCCCTCAAGAAGTGCATAAGGAAGCTCATCATCAACAAATTCCTGAGATGCCTCAAGGAATGCACTTTCCTCCCAACAACTATTGGGAGCAACTCAACACCTCCTTAGAAGATTTGAGCCACAATGTGGAACAATTGAGGGTGGAACATCATGAGCACTCCATCATTCTCCAAGAAATAAGAGAAGACCAAAGAGCAATGAGGGAGGAGCAACAAAGGCAAGGAAGGGACATAGAAGAGCTGAAGAACATCATTGGTCCTTCAAGAAGAAGACGCCACTAAAAGGTGGATTCATTCCTTGTTCTTTATTTCTTTCTGTTTTCGGTTTTTAGTATTATGTTTATCTATGTTTTGTGTCTTTATTTCATGATCATTAGTATGTAACCATGCCTTAAAGCTATGAATAAAATCCATTAATCCTTCACCTCTCTTAAATGAAAAATGTTTTAATTCAAAAGAACAAGAAGTACATGAATTTCGAATTCATCCTTGAATTTAATTTAATTATATTGATGTGGTGGCAATACTTTCTGTTTTCTGAATGAATGCTTGAACAATGCATATTTTTGATCTTGTTGTTTATGAGTGTTAAAATTGTTGGCTCTTGAAAGAATGATGAACAAAGAGAAATGTTATTGATGATTTGAAAAAAATCATGAAATTGATTCTTGAAGCAAGAAAAAGCAGTGAAAAAGGAAGCTTGCGAAAAAAATATAGAAAGAAAAAGAAGGAGCAGTAGAAAAAGCCAATAGCCCTTAAAACCAAAAGGCAAGGGTAAAAAGGATCCAAGGCTTTGAGCATCAATGGATAGGAGGGCCCAAGGAAATAAAATCCAGGCCTAAGCGGCTAAATCAAGCTGTCCCTAACCATGTGCTTGTGTCATGAAAGTCCAAGTGAAAAGCTTGAGACTGAGTGGTTAAAGTCGTGATCCAAAGCAAAAGAGTGTGCTTAAGAGCTCTGGACACCACTAACTGGGGACTCTAGCAAAGCTGAGTCACAATCTGAAAAGGTTCACCCAGTTATGTGTCTGTGGCATTTATGTATCCGGTGGTAATACTGGAAAACAAAGTGCTTAGGGCCACGGCCAAGACTCATAAGTAGCTGTGTTCAAGAATCAACATGCTTAACTAGGAGAGTCAATAACACTATCCCAAATTCTAAGTTCCCAGAGACGCCAATCACTCTAAACTTCAAAGGAAAAAGTGAGATGCCAAAACTATTCAGAAGCAAAAAGCTACAGGTCCCGCTCATCTAATTAAATTAATATTCATTGATATTTTAGAAATTTATAGTATATTCTCTTCTTTTTATCCTAATTGATTTTCAGTTACTTGGGGACAAGCAACAATTTAAGTTTGGTGTTGTGATGAGCGGATAATTTATACGCTTTTTGGCATTGTTTTTAGGTAGTTTTTAGTAAGTTTAAGCTACTTTTAGGGATGTTTTCATTAGTTTTTATGTTAAATTCACATTTCTGGACTTTACTATGAGTTTGTGTGTTTTTCTGTGATTTCAGGTAAATTCTGGCTGAAATTGAGGGACTTGAGCAAAACTCTGAAAAAGGCTGACAAAAGGACTGCTGATGCTGTTGGAATCTGACCTCCCTGCACTCAAAATGGATTTTCTGGAGCTACAAAACTCCAAATGGCGTGCTCTCAACGGAGTTGGAAAGTAGACATCCAGAGCTTTCCAGCAATATATAATAGTCCATACTTTATTCGGAGATTGACGATGTAACTTGGCGTTGAACGCCAAGTACATGCTGCTGTCTGGAGTTAAACGCCAGAAAAACGTCATGATCCGGAGTTGAACGCCCAAAACACGTCATAACTCGGAGTTCAACTCCAAGAGAAGCCTCAGCTCGTGGATTAATCAAGCTCAGCCCAAGCATACACCAAGTGGGCCCCGGAAGTGGATTTATGCATCAATTACTTACTCATGTAAACCCTAGGAGCTAGTTTATTATAAATAGAACATTTATCTATTGTATTAGATATCTTTGATCACTTTAGGTCTTTGATCAGTCGGTCTTGTGACCACATGGGGGCTGACCATTCGGCCATGCCTGAACCCTTTGCTTGTGTATTTTCAACGGTGGAGTTTCTGCACACCATAGATTAAGGGTGTGGAGCTCTGCTGTACCTCAAGTATTAATGCAATTCTATTCTCTTTTATTCAAATCTCTCTTATTCTTATTCCAAGATATTCATTCGTACCCAAGAACATGATGAATGTGATGATAAGTAACCCTCATTATCATTCTCACTTATGAACGCACGTGATTGACAACCACTTCCGTTCTACATGCAACAGAGCTTGAATGTGTATCTCTTAGATTCCCCAACAGAATCTTCGTGGTATAAGCTAGATAGATGGAGGCATTTATGAGGATCCGGAAAGTCTTACCTTGTCTGTGGTATTCCGAGTAGGATCCTGGGAATCCGGAAAGTCTAACCTTGTCTGTGGTATTCCGAGTAGGATTCCAGTAATGAATGACTATGACGTGCTTCAGACTCGCAAGTGCTGGGCGTTAGTGACAGACGCAAAAGAATCAAGGGATTCTATTCCAGTAGGAGCGGGAACCAACGAGTGATTAGCCGTGCTGTGACAGAGCGCGTGAGCGTAGTTTTCACTGCGAGGATGGGATGTAGCCATCAACCATGGGTGATGCCTCCAGACGATTAGCCATGCGAGTGACAGCCGCAGAGGATCATTTTCCCGAGAGGATTGAAAGTAGCCACCGCTGATGGTGAACCCCTATACACAGCTTGCCATGGAAAGGAGTAAGAAGGATTGAGTTGAAGAAGTGGGAAAACAGGCGTCCTTGAGCCATACAGTATCTCCATTCGCTTATCTGAAATTCCCACCAATGAATCTGCATAAGTATTCTATCCCTTTTATTATTTATTTTCTTATTTCTATTTTCGAAACCATAAATCAATTTAATCTGCCTAACTGAGATTTACAAGGTGACCATAGCTTGCTTCATACCAACAATCTCTGTGGGATCGACCCTTACTCACGTAAGGTTTATTACTTGGACGACCCAGTACACTTGCTGGTTAGTTGAACGGAGTTGTGTCCACTCGTGCCAATTTCAAATTCCATAATTTTACAATGAAAACAACTTAAAGAATAGTGATCACAATTTCGTCCACCATGTTTTTGGCACCGTTGCCGGGGATTGTTCGAGTATGGACAACTGACGGTTCATCTTGTTGCTCAGATTAGGTAATTTTCTTTTCAAAAACTTTTTCAAAAATTTTTCTTTTCTTTTTCGTTTTTCCAAAAATGTTTTTCGAAAAAAATTAATAAAAATACAAAAAAATTAGAAAATCATAAAAACCAAAAATATTTTGTGTTTCTTGTTTGAGTCTTGTGTTAATTTTTAAGTTTGGTGTCAATTGCATGCTTTTAAAATTTTTCTTGCCTTTTTTTCGAAAATCTCATGCATTCATAGTGTTCTTCATGATCTTCAAGTTGTTCTTGATAAGTCTTCTTGTTTGATCTTGATGATTTCTTGTTTTGTGTTGTTTGTTGTTTTTCATATGCATTTTTTGTTTATTAGAGTCCAAGCATTAAAGATTTCTGAGTTTGGTGTCTTGCATGTTTTCTTTGCATCAAAAATTTTTCAAAAATATGTTCTTGATGTTCATCATGATCTTCAAAGTGTTCTTGGTGTTCATCTTGACATTCATAGCATTCTTGCATGCATTCATTGTTTTGATCTAAAAATTTCATGCATTGAGTATTTTTGTTGTTTTTCTCTCTCATAATTAAATTTTCAAAAATCAAAAAAATATCTTTTCCTTATTTCCCTCCAAAATTTCGAAATTTTGGGTTGACTTGGTCAAAATTTTTTTAAAATTAGTTGTTTCTTACAAGTCAAGTCAAAATTTCAATTTTAAAAATCTTATCTTTTCAAAATCTTTTTCAAAAATCATATCTTTTTCAATTTTTTTTATAAATTTCGAAAATTTCAAAAATCTTTTTCAAAATATTTTCAAAATCTTTTTCTTATTTTTATATCTAATTTTCGAAAATATGCTAACAATTAATGTGATTGATTCAAAAAGTTGAAGTTTGTTACTTTCTTGTTAAGAAAGGTTCAATCTTTAAATTTTAGAATCTTATCTTGTAGTTTCTTGTTAGTTAAGTCTTTTTAAAGATTAAATCTTTTTCAAAATATCTTTTTATTAAAATTTTTATCTTATCTTTTTATCTTTTATCTTATCTTTTTCAAAATTTGATTTCAAAATATCTTATCTCACTTCTTATCTTCTTATCTTTTTCAAAATTTGATTTCAAATCTTTTTCAATCAACTAACTAACTTTTTGTTTGTTTCTTATCTTTTTCAAAACCACTTAACTACTTTTCCTTCTCTAATTTTCGAAAATATCTCATCCCTTTTTCAAAAATTCTTTTTGTTTTAAATTTTAATTTTAAACTTATCTTATCTTTAATTTTCGAAAATTACTAACCTCTTTTTCAAAAATTATTTTCGAAATTTCTTTTCTCCTCTCTTATTCTATTTAATTAATTACTAACACTTCTCTTCACCTCTCTTCATCTAAGAATCCGAACTTCTTATATCCCTTGTATTTGGATTCTTCTTCCCCCCTTTTCTCTTTCTACTAACATAAAGGAATCTCTATACTGTGACATAGAGGATTCCTCTTTCTTTTCTTGTTTTCTTCTCTTTCATATGAGCAGGAACAGGGAAAAGGGCACTCTTGTTGAAATTGATCCAGAACCTGAAAGGACTCTGAAGAGAAAATTAAGAGAAGCTAAATTACAACAATCCAGAAACAACCTTTCAGAAATTTTCGAACAAGAGAAGGAGATGGCAGCCGAAAATAATAATAATAATGCAAGGAGAATGCTTGGTGACTTCACAAAGCCAACATCCAAGTTTGATGGAAGAAGCATCTCCATTCCTGCCATTGGAGCCAATAACTTTGAGCTGAAACCTCAGCTAGTTGCCTTAATGCAACAAAACTGCAAGTTTTATGGACTTCCATCTGAAGATCCTTATCAGCTTTTAACTGAGTTCTTGCAGATCTGTGAGACTGTAAAGACGAATGGAGTTGATCCTGAAGTCTACAGACTCATGCTTTTCCCTTTTGCTGTAAGAGACAAAGCTAGAATATGGTTGGATTCACAACCTAAGGATAGCCTGGACTCCTGGGATAAGCTGGTCACTGCTTTCTTAGATAAATTCTTTCCTCCTCAAAAGCTGAGCAAGCTGAGAGTGGATGTTCAAACCTTCAAACAAAAAGATGGTGAATCCCTCTATGAAGCTTGGGAAAGATACAAGCAGCTGACCAAAAGATGTCCATCTGACATGTTTTCAGAATGGACCATATTAGATATATTCTATTATGGTCTCTCTGAATTTTCGAAAATGTCATTGGATCATTCTGCAGGTGGATCTATTCACTTAAAGAAAACGCCTGAAGAGGCTCAAGAACTCATTGACATGGTTGCAAACAACTAATTCATGTACACCTCTGAGAGGAATTCCGTGAATAATGGGATACCTCAGAAGAAAGGAGTTCTTGAAATTGATGCTCTGAATGCCATATTGGCTCAGAACAAAGTGTTGACTCAACAGGTCAACATGATCTCTCAAAATCTGAATGGATTGCAACATGCATCTAACAGTACTAGAGAGGCAGCTTCTGAAGAAACTTATGATCCTGAGAACCCTGCCATGGCAGAGGTTAATTACATGGGTGAACCTTATGGAAACACCTATAACCCATCATGGAGAAATCATCCAAATTTCTCCTGGAAGGATCAACAAAAGCCTCAACAAGGCTTTAACAATGGTGGACGCAATAGGCTAGGCAATAGCAAGCCATATCCATCATCTTCTCAGCAACAGACAGAGAATTCTGAACAAAACACTTCTAATCTAACCAATATAGTCTCTGATCTATCAAAGGCCACTTTTAGTTTCATGAATGAAACAAGATCCTCCATCAGAAATTTGGAGGCACAAGTGGGCCAGCTGAGTAAGAAAGTCATTGAAACTCCTCCCAGTATTCTCCCAAGCAATACAGAAGAGAATCCAAAAGGAGAGTGCAAGGCCATTGATTTAGTCAATATGGCCGAATGCACAAGGGAGGAAGAGGACGAAAATCCTAGTGAGGAAGACCTCCTGGGACGTCCCTCAAGCAAGAAGGAGTTTCCTATTAAGGATCTAAAGGAATTTGAGGCTCATATAGAGACCATAGAGATTCCATTAAATCTCCTTCTGCCATTCATGAGCTCTGAAAACTATTCTTCCTCTGAAGAGGATGAAGATGTGACTGGAGAGCAAGTTGCTCAATATTTAGGAGCTATCATGAAGCTGAATGCCAAGTTGTTTGGTAATGAGACTTGGGAAAGTGAACATTTGCTCATTAGTGAACTAGATACTTGGATTCAGAAAACTCTACCTCAAAAGAAACAAGATCCTGGCAAGTTCTTAATACCTTGTACCATTGGCACCATGAGCTTTGAAATAGCTCTATGTGATCTGGGGTCAGGGATAAATCTTATGCCACTCTCTGTAATGGAGAAGCTGGGGATCATTGAGGTACAACCTGCTTTGTTCTCATTACAATTGGCAGATAAGTCATTGAGGCAAGCTTATGGAATAGTAGAGGACGTGTTAGTAAAGGTTGAAGGCTTTTATATCCCTGCTGATTTCATAATCTTAGACACTAGGAAGGAAGAGGATGATTGCATCATCCTTGGAAGATCTTTCCTAGCCACAGCAGAAGCTGTGATAGATGTCAACAGAGGTGAATTAGTCCTTCAATTGAATGGGGACTACCTTGTGTTTAAGGCACATGGCCATCCCTCTGTGACAAAAGAGAGTAAGCAGGAAGAGCTTCTCTCAGTTCAGAGTCAAGAAGAGCCCACACAGTCAAACTCTAAGTTTGGTGTTCAAACCCCATATCCAAACTCTAAGTTTGGTGTTGGGACTACACACTAACATTGACCTGATCATCTTGTGGCTCCATGAGAGCCACTGTCAAGCTATTGACATTAAAAAAGCGCTTGTTGGGAGGCAACCCAATTTTAATTATCTAATTTTTATTTTATTAGGTACATGATCATGAGGAGTCACGAAAAAAATCAAAAAAATTAAAAACAGAGTCAAAAACAGAAGAAAAAAATTTTTCACCCTGGAGGTCGCGCAGACTGGTGTTCAACGCCAGTAAGATGCATCTGGCTGGCGTTCAACGCCAGAACAGAGCACCATTCTGGCGCTGAACGCCAGAAACAAGCAACATCCTGGCGCTGAACGCCAGGAATGTGCCTAGAGGAGACAAACTGGCGCTGAACGCCAGTAACAAGCATGAAACTGGCGTTCAACACCAGAAACATGCATTACATGGGCGTTGAACGCCCAGAACGTGCACCAATGGGCGTTTAAACGCCAGAATGATGCACGAAGGCATTTTACATGCCTATATGGTGAAGGAATGGTATTTCTTTTCACCTCAGGATCTGTGGACCCCACAGGATCACCTCAGGATCTGTGGACCCCACAGGATCCCCACCTACCATATTCCCACCTTACCTTTTAATCCTAATCACACTCTCCTAATCCTAAATCTCATTTTCCTACTCCCCATGTCACACTTCCCAACACCCATCACCAATCACCTCAATTCCTCTTCCCAATTACCCCATTCACCATTCACATCAACCCACTCTTCCCCATAAACCCCACCTACCTTCATCAAATTCAAATTCAACTTCCCACCCATTCCCACCCAAAATGGCCGAACACCCACCCTCCCTCTCCCTATAAATACCCTTCCATTCTACTTCATTTTCACACAACACAACCCCTTCTTCTCCCCCTTAGCCGAACCTACCTCTCTCCCTCTCTACCATATTTTCTTCTTCTTCTTCTTCTCTTCTTTTCTTTCTTGCTCGAGGGCGAGCAAAATTTTAAGTTTGGTGTGGTAAAAGCACAAGCTTTTTGTTTCTCCATTACCATCAATGGCACTTAAGGCCGGAGCATCCTCTAAAAAAGGGAAAGGGAAGACAAAAGCTTCCACCTCCGAGTCATGGGAGATGGAAAGATTCATCTCCAAGAGCCATCAAGACCACTTCTATGATGTTGTGGCAAAGAAGAAGGTGATCCCCGAGGTCCCTTTCAAGCTCAAAAAGAATGAGTATCCGGAAATCCGACATGAAATCCAAAGAAGAGGTTGGGAAGTCCTAACCAACCCCATGCAACAAGTCGGAATTTTGATGGTTCAAGAGTTCTATGCCAATGCATGGATCACTAGGAACCATGATCAAAGTATGAACCCGAATCCAAAGAACTATCTCACAATGGTTCGGGGGAAATACTTAGATTTTAGTCCGGAAAATATGAGGTTGGCGTTTCACTTGCCTATGATGCAAGGAGATGAACGCCCCTACACTAGAAGGGTCAACTTTAACCAAAGGTTGGACCAAGTCCTTATGGACATATGTGTGAAAGGAGCTCAGTGGAGAATAGATTCCAAAGGCAAGCCAGTGCAACTAAGAAGACTGGATCTCAAGCCTGTGGCTAGAGGATGGTTGGAGTTCATACAACCCTCCATCATTCCTACTAGCAACCGATCTGAAGTTACTGTGGATCGGGCCATCATGATCCATAGCATCATGATTGGAGAGGAAGTAGAAGTTCATGAGGTCATCTCCAATGAACTCTACAAAATAGCCGACAAGCCCTCACCCATGGCAAGGCTAGCCTTCCCTCACCTTATATGTCATCTATGTTACTCAGCTGGAGTTATCATAGAAGGAGATGTCTCCATTGAAGAAGACAAGCCCATCACCAAGAAAAGGATGGAGCAAGCAAGAGAAGCTCCTCACGGCCCTCAAGAAGTGCATAAGGAAGCTCATCATCAACAAATTCCTGAGATGCCTCAAGGAATGCACTTTCCTCCCAACAACTATTGGGAGCAACTCAACACCTCCTTAGAAGATTTGAGCCACAATGTGGAACAATTGAGGGTGGAACATCATGAGCACTCCATCATTCTCCAAGAAATAAGAGAAGACCAAAGAGCAATGAGGGAGGAGCAACAAAGGCAAGGAAGGGACATAGAAGAGCTGAAGAACATCATTGGTCCTTCAAGAAGAAGACGCCACTAAAAGGTGGATTCATTCCTTGTTCTTTATTTCTTTCTGTTTTCGGTTTTTAGTATTATGTTTATCTATGTTTTGTGTCTTTATTTCATGATCATTAGTATGTAACCATGCCTTAAAGCTATGAATAAAATCCATTAATCCTTCACCTCTCTTAAATGAAAAATGTTTTAATTCAAAAGAACAAGAAGTACATGAATTTCGAATTCATCCTTGAATTTAATTTAATTATATTGATGTGGTGGCAATACTTTCTGTTTTCTGAATGAATGCTTGAACAGTGCATATTTTTGATCTTGTTGTTTATGAGTGTTAAAATTGTTGGCTCTTGGAAGAATGATGAACAAAGAGAAATGTTATTGATGATTTGAAAAAAATCATGAAATTGATTCTTGAAGCAAGAAAAAGCAGTGAAAAAGGAAGCTTGCGAAAAAAAATATAGAAAGAAAAAGAAGGAGCAGTAGAAAAAGCCAATAGCCCTTAAAACCAAAAGGCAAGGGTAAAAAGGATCCAAGGCTTTGAGCATCAATGGATAGGAGGGCCCAAGGAAATAAAATCCAGGCCTAAGCGGCTAAATCAAGCTGTCCCTAACCATGTGCTTGTGTCATGAAAGTCCAAGTGAAAAGCTTGAGACTGAGTGGTTAAAGTCGTGATCCAAAGCAAAAGAGTGTGCTTAAGAGCTCTGGACACCACTAACTGGGGACTCTAGCAAAGCTGAGTCACAATCTGAAAAGGTTCACCCAGTTATGTGTCTGTGGCATTTATGTATCCGGTGGTAATACTGGAAAACAAAGTGCTTAGGGCCACGGCCAAGACTCATAAGTAGCTGTGTTCAAGAATCAACATGCTTAACTAGGAGAGTCAATAACACTATCCCAAATTCTAAGTTCCCAGAGACGCCAATCACTCTAAACTTCAAAGGAAAAAGTGAGATGCCAAAACTATTCAGAAGCAAAAAGCTACAAGTCCCGCTCATCTAATTAAATTAATATTCATTGATATTTTAGAAATTTATAGTATATTCTCTTCTTTTTATCCTAATTGATTTTCAGTTACTTGGGGACAAGCAACAATTTAAGTTTGGTGTTGTGATGAGCGGATAATTTATACGCTTTTTGGCATTGTTTTTAGGTAGTTTTTAGTAAGTTTAAGCTACTTTTAAGGATGTTTTCATTAGTTTTTATGTTAAATTCACATTTCTGGACTTTACTATGAGTTTGTGTGTTTTTCTGTGATTTCAGGTAAATTCTGGCTGAAATTGAGGGACTTGAGCAAAACTCTGAAAAAGGCTGACAAAAGGACTGCTGATGCTGTTGGAATCTGACCTCCCTGCACTCAAAATGGATTTTCTGGAGCTACAAAACTCCAAATGGCGCGCTCTTAACGGAGTTGTAAAGTAGACATCCAGAGCTTTCCAGCAATATATAATAGTCCATACTTTATTCGGAGATTGACGACGTAACTTGGCGTTGAACGCCAAGTACATGCTGCTGTCTGGAGTTAAACGCCAGAAAAACGTCATGATCCGGAGTTGAATGCCCAAAACACGTCATAACTCGGAGTTCAACTCCAAGAGAAGCCTCAGCTCGTGGATTAATCAAGCTCAGCCCAAGCATACACCAAGTGGGCCCCGGAAGTGGATTTATGCATCAATTACTTACTCATGTAAACCCTAGGAGCTAGTTTATTATAAATAGAACATTTATCTATTGTATTAGATATCTTTGATCACTTTAGGTCTTTGATCAGTCGGTCTTGTGACCACATGGGGGCTGACCATTCGGCCATGCCTGAACCCTTTGCTTGTGTATTTTCAACGGTGGAGTTTCTGCACACCATAGATTAAGGGTGTGGAGCTCTGCTGTACCTCAAGTATTAATGCAATTCTATTCTCTTTTATTCAAATCTCTCTTATTCTTATTCCAAGATATTCATTCGTACCCAAGAACATGATGAATGTGATGATAAGTAACCCTCATTATCATTCTCACTTATGAACGCACGTGATTGACAACCACTTCCGTTCTACATGCAACAGAGCTTGAATGTGTATCTCTTAGATTCCCCAACAGAATCTTCGTGGTATAAGCTAGATAGATGGAGGCATTTATGAGGATCCGGAAAGTCTTACCTTGTCTGTGGTATTCCGAGTAGGATCCTGGGAATCCGGAAAGTCTAACCTTGTCTGTGGTATTCCGAGTAGGATTCCGGTAATGAATGACTATGACGTGCTTCAGACTCGCAAGTGCTGGGCGTTAGTGACAGACGCAAAAGAATCAAGGGATTCTATTCCAGTAGGAGCGGGAACCAACGAGTGATTAGCCGTGCTGTGACAGAGCGCGTGAGCGTAGTTTTCACTGCGAGGATGGGATGTAGCCATCAACCATGGGTGATGCCTCCAGACGATTAGCCATGCGAGTGACAGCCGCAGAGGATCATTTTCCCGAGAGGATTGAAAGTAGCCACCGCTGATGGTGAACCCCTATACACAGCTTGCCATGGAAAGGAGTAAGAAGGATTGAGTTGAAGAAGTGGGAAAACAGGCGTCCTTGAGCCATACAATATCTCCATTCGCTTATCTGAAATTCCCACCAATGAATCTGCATAAGTATTCTATCCCTTTTATTATTTATTTTCTTATTTCTATTTTCGAAACCATAAATCAATTTAATCTGCCTAACTGAGATTTACAAGGTGACCATAGCTTGCTTCATACCAACAATCTCTGTGGGATCGACCCTTACTCACGTAAGGTTTATTACTTGGACGACCCAGTACACTTGCTGGTTAGTTGAACGGAGTTGTGTCCACTCGTGCCAATTTCAAATTCCATAATTTTACAATGAAAACAACTTAAAGAATAGTGATCACAATTTCGTCCACCAAGTTTTTGGCGCCGTTGCCGGGGATTGTTCGAGTATGGACAACTGACGGTTCATCTTGTTGCTCAGATTAGGTAATTTTCTTTTCAAAAACTTTTTCAAAAATTTTTCTTTTCTTTTTCGTTTTTCCAAAAATGTTTTTCGAAAAAAATTAATAAAAATACAAAAAAATTAGAAAATCATAAAAACCAAAAATATTTTGTGTTTCTTGTTTGAGTCTTGTGTTAATTTTTAAGTTTGGTGTCAATTGCATGCTTATAAAATTTTTCTTGCCTTTTTTTCGAAAATCTCATGCATTCATAGTGTTCTTCATGATCTTCAAGTTGTTCTTGATAAGTCTTCTTGTTTGATCTTGATGATTTCTTGTTTTGTGTTGTTTGTTGTTTTTCATATGCATTTTTTGTTTATTAGAGTCCATGCATTAAAGATTTCTGAGTTTGGTGTCTTGCATGTTTTCTTTGCATCAAAAATTTTTCAAAAATATGTTCTTGATGTTCATCATGATCTTCAAAGTGTTCTTGGTGTTCATCTTGACATTCATAGCATTCTTGCATGCATTCATTGTTTTGATCTAAAAATTTCATGCATTGAGTATTTTTGTTGTTTTTCTCTCTCATAATTAAATTTTCAAAAATAAAAAAAATATCTTTTCCTTATTTCCCTCCAAAATTTCGAAATTTTGGGTTGACTTGGTCAAAATTTTTTTAAAATTAGTTGTTTCTTACAAGTCAAGTCAAAATTTCAATTTTAAAAATCTTATCTTTTCAAAATCTTTTTCAAAAATCATATCTTTTTCAATTTTTTTTATAAATTTCGAAAATTTCAAAAATCTTTTTCAAAATATTTTCAAAATCTTTTTCTTATTTTTATATCTAATTTTCGAAAATATGCTAACAATTAATGTGATTGATTCAAAAAGTTGAAGTTTGTTACTTTCTTGTTAAGAAAGGTTCAATCTTTAAATTCTAGAATCTTATCTTGTAGTTTCTTGTTAGTTAAGTCTTTTTAAAGATTAAATCTTTTTCAAAATATCTTTTTATTAAAATTTTTATCTTATCTTTTTATCTTTTATCTTATCTTTTTCAAAATTTGATTTCAAAATATCTTATCTCACTTCTTATCTTCTTATCTTTTTCAAAATTTGATTTCAAATCTTTTTCAATCAACTAACTAACTTTTTGTTTGTTTCTTATCTTTTTCAAAACCACTTAACTACTTTTCCTTCTCTAATTTTCGAAAATATCTCATCCCTTTTTCAAAAATTCTTTTTGTTTTAAATTTTAATTTTAAACTTATCTTATCTTTAATTTTCGAAAATTACTAACCTCTTTTTCAAAAATTATTTTCGAAATTTCTTTTCTCCTCTCTTATTCTATTTAATTAATTACTAACACTTCTCTTCACCTCTCTTCATCTAAGAATCCGAACTTCTTATATCCCTTGTATTTGGATTCTTCTTCCCCCCTTTTCTCTTTCTACTAACATAAAGGAATCTCTATACTTTGACATAGAGGATTCCTCTTTCTTTTCTTGTTTTCTTCTCTTTCATATGAGCAGGAACAGGGAAAAGGGCACTCTTGTTGAAATTGATCCAGAACCTGAAAGGACTCTGAAGAGAAAATTAAGAGAAGCTAAATTACAACAATCCAGAAACAACCTTTCAGAAATTTTCGAACAAGAGAAGGAGATGGCAGCCGAAAATAATAATAATAATGCAAGGAGAATGCTTGGTGACTTCACAAAGCCAACGTCCAAGTTTGATGGAAGAAGCATCTCCATTCCTGCCATTGGAGCCAATAACTTTGAGCTGAAACCTCAGCTAGTTGCCTTAATGCAACAAAACTGCAAGTTTTATGGACTTCCATCTGAAGATCCTTATCAGCTTTTAACTGAGTTCTTGCAGATCTGTGAGACTGTAAAGACGAATGGAGTTGATCCTGAAGTCTACAGACTCATGCTTTTCCCTTTTGCTGTAAGAGACAAAGCTAGAATATGGTTGGATTCACAACCTAAGGATAGCCTGGACTCCTGGGATAAGCTGGTCACTGCTTTCTTAGATAAATTCTTTCCTCCTCAAAAGCTGAGCAAGCTGAGAGTGGATGTTCAAACCTTCAAACAAAAAGATGGTGAATCCCTCTATGAAGCTTGGGAAAGATACAAGCAGCTGACCAAAAGATGTCCATCTGACATGTTTTCAGAATGGACCATATTAGATATATTCTATTATGGTCTCTCTGAATTTTCGAAAATGTCATTGGATCATTCTGCAGGTGGATCTATTCACTTAAAGAAAACGCCTGAAGAGGCTCAAGAACTCATTGACATGGTTGCAAACAACTAATTCATGTACACCTCTGAGAGGAATTCCGTGAATAATGGGATACCTCAGAAGAAAGGAGTTCTTGAAATTGATGCTCTGAATGCCATATTGGCTCAGAACAAAGTGTTGACTCAACAGGTCAACATGATCTCTCAAAATCTGAATGGATTGCAACATGCATCTAACAGTACTAGAGAGGCAGCTTCTGAAGAAACTTATGATCCTGAGAACCCTGCCATGGCAGAGGTTAATTACATGGGTGAACCTTATGGAAACACCTATAACCCATCATGGAGAAATCATCCAAATTTCTCCTGGAAGGATCAACAAAAGCCTCAACAAGGCTTTAACAATGGTGGACGCAATAGGCTAGGCAATAGCAAGCCATATCCATCATCTTCTCAGCAACAGACAGAGAATTCTGAACAAAACACTTCTAATCTAACCAATATAGTCTTTGATCTATCAAAGGCCACTTTTAGTTTCATGAATGAAACAAGATCCTCCATCAGAAATTTGGAGGCACAAGTGGGCCAGCTGAGTAAGAAAGTCATTGAAACTCCTCCCAGTATTCTCCCAAGCAATACAGAAGAGAATCCAAAAGGAGAGTGCAAGGCCATTGATTTAGTCAATATGGCCGAATGCACAAGGGAGGAAGAGGACGAAAATCCTAGTGAGGAAGACCTCCTGGGACGTCCCTCAAGCAAGAAGGAGTTTCCTATTAAGGATCCAAAGGAATTTGAGGCTCATATAGAGACCATAGAGATTCCATTAAATCTCCTTCTGCCATTCATGAGCTCTGAAAACTATTCTTCCTCTGAAGAGGATGAAGATGTGACTGGAGAGCAAGTTGCTCAATATTTAGGAGCTATCATGAAGCTGAATGCCAAGTTGTTTGGTAATGAGACTTGGGAAAGTGAACCTTTGCTCATTAGTGAACTAGATACTTGGATTCAGAAAACTCTACCTCAAAAGAAACAAGATCCTGGCAAGTTCTTAATACCTTGTACCATTGGCACCATGAGCTTTGAAATAGCTCTATGTGATCTGGGGTCAGGGATAAATCTTATGCCACTCTCTGTAATGGAGAAGCTGGGGATCATTGAGGTACAACCTGCCTTTTTCTCATTACAATTGGCAGATAAGTCATTGAGGCAAGCTTATGGAATAGTAGAGGACGTGTTAGTAAAGGTTGAAGGCTTTTATATCCCTGCTGATTTCATAATCTTAGACACTAGGAAGGAAGAGGATGATTGCATCATCCTTGGAAGACCTTTCCTAGCCACAGCAGAAGCTGTGATAGATGTCAACAGAGGTGAATTAGTCCTTCAATTGAATGGGGACTACCTTGTGTTTAAGGCACATGGCCATCCCTCTGTGACAAAAGAGAGTAAGCAGGAAGAGCTTCTCTCAGTTCAGAGTCAAGAAGAGCCCACACAGTCAAACTCTAAGTTTGGTGTTCAAACCCCATATCCAAACTCTAAGTTTGGTGTTGGGACTACACACTAACATTGACCTGATCATCTTGTGGCTCCATGAGAGCCACTGTCAAGCTATTGACATTAAAAAAGTGCTTGTTGGGAGGCAACCCAATTTTAATTATCTAATTTTTATTTTATTAGGTACATGATCATGAGGAGTCACGAAAAAAATCAAAAAAATTAAAAACAGAGTCAAAAACAGAAGAAAAAAATTTTTCACCCTGGAGGTCGCGCAGACTGGCGTTCAACGCCAGTAAGATGCATCTGGCTGGCGTTCAACGCCAGAACAGAGCACCATTCTGGCGCTGAACGCCAGAAACAAGCAACATCCTGGCGCTGAATGCCAGGAATGTGCCTAGAGGAGACAAACTGGCGCTGAACGCCAGTAACAAGCATGAAACTGGCGTTCAACACCAGAAACATGCATTACATGGGCGTTGAACGCCCAGAACGTGCACCAATGGGCGTTTAAACGCCAGAATGATGCACGAAGGCATTTTACATGCCTATATGGTGAAGGAATGGTATTTCTTTTCACCTCAGGATCTGTGGACCCCACAGGATCACCTCAGGATCTGTGGACCCCACAGGATCCCCACCTACCATATTCCCACCTTACCTTTTAATCCTAATCACACTCTCCTAATCCTAAATCTCATTTTCCTACTCCCCATGTCACACTTCCCAACACCCATCACCAATCACCTCAATTCCTCTTCCCAATTACCCCATTCACCATTCACATCAACCCACTCTTCCCCATAAACCCCACCTACCTTCATCAAATTCAAATTCAACTTCCCACCCATTCCCACCCAAAATGGCCGAACACCCACCCTCCCTCTCCCTATAAATACCCTTCCATTCTACTTCATTTTCACACAACACAACCCCTTCTTCTCCCCCTTAGCCGAACCTACCTCTCTCCCTCTCTACCATATTTTCTTCTTCTTCTTCTTCTCTTCTTTTCTTTCTTGCTCGAGGGCGAGCAAAATTTTAAGTTTGGTGTGGTAAAAGCACAAGCTTTTTGTTTCTCCATTACCATCAATGGCACTTAAGGCCGGAGCATCCTCTAAAAAAGGGAAAGGGAAGACAAAAGCTTCCACCTCCGAGTCATGGGAGATGGAAAGATTCATCTCCAAGAGCCATCAAGACCACTTCTATGATGTTGTGGCAAAGAAGAAGGTGATCCCCGAGGTCCCTTTCAAGCTCAAAAAGAATGAGTATCCGGAAATCCGACATGAAATCCAAAGAAGAGGTTGGGAAGTCCTAACCAACCCCATGCAACAAGTCGGAATTTTGATGGTTCAAGAGTTCTATGCCAATGCATGGATCACTAGGAACCATGATCAAAGTATGAACCCGAATCCAAAGAACTATCTCACAATGGTTCGGGGGAAATACTTAGATTTTAGTCCGGAAAATATGAGGTTGGCGTTTCACTTGCCTATGATGCAAGGAGATGAACGCCCCTACACTAGAAGGGTCAACTTTAACCAAAGGTTGGACCAAGTCCTTATGGACATATGTGTGAAAGGAGCTCAGTGGAGAATAGATTCCAAAGGCAAGCCAGTGCAACTAAGAAGACTGGATCTCAAGCCTGTGGCTAGAGGATGGTTGGAGTTCATACAACCCTCCATCATTCCTACTAGCAACCGATCTGAAGTTACTGTGGATCGGGCCATCATGATCCATAGCATCATGATTGGAGAGGAAGTAGAAGTTCATGAGGTCATCTCCAATGAACTCTACAAAATAGCCGACAAGCCCTCACCCATGGCAAGGCTAGCCTTCCCTCACCTTATATGTCATCTATGTTACTCAGCTGGAGTTATCATAGAAGGAGATGTCTCCATTGAAGAAGACAAGCCCATCACCAAGAAAAGGATGGAGCAAGCAAGAGAAGCTCCTCACGGCCCTCAAGAAGTGCATAAGGAAGCTCATCATCAACAAATTCCTGAGATGCCTCAAGGAATGCACTTTCCTCCCAACAACTATTGGGAGCAACTCAACACCTCCTTAGAAGATTTGAGCCACAATGTGGAACAATTGAGGGTGGAACATCATGAGCACTCCATCATTCTCCAAGAAATAAGAGAAGACCAAAGAGCAATGAGGGAGGAGCAACAAAGGCAAGGAAGGGACATAGAAGAGCTGAAGAACATCATTGGTCCTTCAAGAAGAAGACGCCACTAAAAGGTGGATTCATTCCTTGTTCTTTATTTCTTTCTGTTTTCGGTTTTTAGTATTATGTTTATCTATGTTTTGTGTCTTTATTTCATGATCATTAGTATGTAACCATGCCTTAAAGCTATGAATAAAATCCATTAATCCTTCACCTCTCTTAAATGAAAAATGTTTTAATTCAAAAGAACAAGAAGTACATGAATTTCGAATTCATCCTTGAATTTAATTTAATTATATTGATGTGGTGGCAATACTTTCTGTTTTCTGAATGAATGCTTGAACAGTGCATATTTTTGATCTTGTTGTTTATGAGTGTTAAAATTGTTGGCTCTTGGAAGAATGATGAACAAAGAGAAATGTTATTGATGATTTGAAAAAAATCATGAAATTGATTCTTGAAGCAAGAAAAAGCAGTGAAAAAGGAAGCTTGCGAAAAAAAAATATAGAAAGAAAAAGAAGGAGCAGTAGAAAAAGCCAATAGCCCTTAAAACCAAAAGGCAAGGGTAAAAAGGATCCAAGGCTTTGAGCATCAATGGATAGGAGGGCCCAAGGAAATAAAATCCAGGCCTAAGCGGCTAAATCAAGCTGTCCCTAACCATGTGCTTGTGTCATGAAAGTCCAAGTGAAAAGCTTGAGACTGAGTGGTTAAAGTCGTGATCCAAAGCAAAAGAGTGTGCTTAAGAGCTCTGGACACCACTAACTGGGGACTCTAGCAAAGCTGAGTCACAATCTGAAAAGGTTCACCCAGTTATGTGTCTGTGGCATTTATGTATCCGGTGGTAATACTGGAAAACAAAGTGCTTAGGGCCACGGCCAAGACTCATAAGTAGCTGTGTTCAAGAATCAACATGCTTAACTAGGAGAGTCAATAACACTATCCCAAATTCTAAGTTCCCAGAGACGCCAATCACTCTAAACTTCAAAGGAAAAAGTGAGATGCCAAAACTATTCAGAAGCAAAAAGCTACAAGTCCCGCTCATCTAATTAAATTAATATTCATTGATATTTTAGAAATTTATAGTATATTCTCTTCTTTTTATCCTAATTGATTTTCAGTTACTTGGGGACAAGCAACAATTTAAGTTTGGTGTTGTGATGAGCGGATAATTTATACGCTTTTTGGCATTGTTTTTAGGTAGTTTTTAGTAAGTTTAAGCTACTTTTAGGGATGTTTTCATTAGTTTTTATGTTAAATTCACATTTCTGGACTTTACTATGAGTTTGTGTGTTTTTCTGTGATTTCAGGTAAATTCTGGCTGAAATTGAGGGACTTGAGCAAAACTCTGAAAAAGGCTGACAAAAGGACTGCTGATGCTGTTGGAATCTGACCTCCCTGCACTCAAAATGGATTTTCTGGAGCTACAAAACTCCAAATGGCGCGCTCTCAACGGAGTTGGAAATTAGACATCCAGAGCTTTCCAGCAATATATAATAGTCCATACTTTATTCGGAGATTGACGACGTAACTTGGCGTTGAACGCCAAGTACATGCTGCTGTCTGGAGTTAAACGCCAGAAAAACGTCATGATCCGGAGTTGAACGCCCAAAACACGTCATAACTCGGAGTTCAACTCCAAGAGAAGCCTCAGCTCGTGGATTAATCAAGCTCAGCCCAAGCATACACCAAGTGGGCCCCGGAAGTGGATTTATGCATCAATTACTTACTCATGTAAACCCTAGGAGCTAGTTTATTATAAATAGAACATTTATCTATTGTATTAGATATTTTTGATCACTTTAGGTCTTTGATCAGTCGGTCTTGTGACCACATGGGGGCTGACCATTCGGCCATGCCTGAACCCTTTGCTTGTGTATTTTCAACGGTGGAGTTTCTGCACACCATAGATTAAGGGTGTGGAGCTCTGCTGTACCTCAAGTATTAATGCAATTCTATTCTCTTTTATTCAAATCTCTCTTATTCTTATTCCAAGATATTCATTCGTACCCAAGAACATGATGAATGTGATGATAAGTAACCCTCATTATCATTCTCACTTATGAACGCACGTGATTGACAACCACTTCCGTTCTACATGCAACAGAGCTTGAATGTGTATCTCTTAGATTCCCCAACAGAATCTTCGTGGTATAAGCTAGATAGATGGCGGCATTTATGAGGATCCGGAAAGTCTTACCTTGTCTATGGTATTCCGAGTAGGATCCTGGGAATCCGGAAAGTCTAACCTTGTCTGTGGTATTCCGAGTAGGATTCCGGTAATGAATGACTGTGACGTGCTTCAGACTCGCAAGTGCTGGGCGTTAGTGACAGACGCAAAAGAATCAAGGGATTCTATTCCAGTAGGAGCGGGAACCAACCAGTGATTAGCCGTGCTGTGACAGAGCGCGTGAGCGTAGTTTTCACTGCGAGGATGGGATGTAGCCATCAACCATGGGTGATGCCTCCAGACGATTAGCCATGCGAGTGACAGCCGCAGAGGATCATTTTCCCGAGAGGATTGAAAGTAGCCACCGCTGATGGTGAACCCCTATACACAGCTTGCCATGGAAAGGAGTAAGAAGGATTGAGTTGAAGAAGTGGGAAAACAGGCGTCCTTGAGCCATACAGTATCTCCATTCGCTTATCTGAAATTCCCACCAATGAATCTGCATAAGTATTCTATCCCTTTTATTATTTATTTTCTTATTTCTATTTTCGAAACCATAAATCAATTTAATCTGCCTAACTGAGATTTACAAGGTGACCATAGCTTGCTTCATACCAACAATCTCTGTGGGATCGACCCTTACTCACGTAAGGTTTATTACTTGGACGACCCAGTACACTTGCTGGTTAGTTGAACGGAGTTGTGTCCACTCGTGCCAATTTCAAATTCCATAATTTTACAATGAAAACAACTTAAAGAATAGTGATCACAATTTCGTCCACCAACGACCCAGTGCACTTGCTGGTTAGTTGTGTGAAGTTGTGATAAAGAATTGAGATTATAATTGTGCGTACCATGTTGATGGCGCCATTGATGATCACAATTTCGTGCACCAAGTTTTTGGCACCGTTGCCGGGGATTGTTTGAGTTTGGACAACTGACGGTTCATCTTGTTGCTTAGATTAGGTATTTTTCAGAATTTTTAAGAATGAATTCTAGTGTTTCAAAGTGATGTTCTTATCATCACCAAAGCTGATTGATCTTCATCAATTTAGCTCTTGAATGCAATGTCCTGCTAAAGCTTGGCTAGCCATGTCTAATTCCTTTAGACTAAAGCTTTAGACTAACATTGCATGATTCTTGGAAGTCTTATTAAAAATTTTGAATCTCTTTATTTTCTTTTCCACATAAATTTTCGAAAAAAACCAAAAAAATTACAAAATCATAAAAACCAAAAATATTCTATGTTTCTTGTTGAGTCTAGTGTCTTATTTTAAGTTTGGTGTCAATTGCATGTTTCTGTTCTTCTTGCATTTTTCGAATTCATGCATGTGTCTTCATTGATCTTCAAGTTGTTCTTGATGATTTACTTGCTCTGATCTGTAAATTCTCGTGTCTTGAGTGTTTTGTTGTTTCTCATATGCATTCTCCATTTGTTAGTGTCAGTAGTATACAAACTTCTAAGTTTGGTGTCTTGCATGCATTGTTTATTTGATTTTTAGTTGCATTTTGATTATTCCTCATCATTAAAAATCCAAAAAAATTTTAATTTGTGTCTTTTCAAGTCAATAATACAGAGAATTGAAGATTCAGAACATACAGCAGAGGAATTACAGAGAAAAAGCTGGGCGTTCAAAACGCCCAGTAAGGAAGGAAAACTGGCGTTTAAACGCCAGCCAGGGTGCCTGGCTGGGCGTTTAAGGCCCAAAAGGGGTGAGTTTTGGGCGTTAAACACTATAATGTATACCATTCTGGGCGTTTAACGCCAGGATGGCAAAAGAGGGAAGATTTTGTTTTAATGCAAATTTTTTTCAAGTTTTCATAATTTTTCAAAATCAAATCTTTTTCAAATCATATCTTTTCAATCATATGTTTTCAAAATCAATTTCTTTCTATTTTCAAAAATACTTGCTAACAATTAATTATTTGATTCAACATTTCAAGTATGTTGCCTTTTCTGTTGAGAAAGGTTTAATGTTTGAATCATACCTTTTCTTGTTAGCCAAGGCATTAATTTTCAAAATCAAAAATCTTTTTAAATTGTTTTTCAATCATATCTTTTCAATCATATCTTTTTAAAACCATAACTTTTCAATCATATCTTCTTAATCACATCTTTTTCAAAATAGTTTTCAATCAAATCTTTTTTATTTCTAATTTCAAAATCTTTTTCAAAAATCACTTGATCTCTTTTCCACTCTTAGTTTTCGAAAATCAATTAGTATTTTTTTTCAAAATGTTTTTAAAATCTTTTTAATTTATTTTCGAAAATTTCTTCCCTTCTTCTCACATCCTTCTATTTATGGACTAACACTCCTCCTCAATGCACAATTCAAACTCCATCTTTCTTGATAAGTTCGAATTCTTTTACCCTTTCCTTCTATTTTTCTTTCTTTGACACCTTAAGGAATCTCTATACTGTGACATAGAGGATTCCATATTTTCTTGTTCTCTTCTCTTTCATATGAGCAGGAACAAAGACAAAAGCATTCTTGTTGAGGCTGACCCTGAACCTGAAAGGACCTTGAAGTGAAAGCTAAGAGAAGCTAAAGCACAACTCTCTGTAAGGGACCTAACAGAAATCTTCAAACAAGAAGAAGACATGGCAGCCAAAAACAACAACAATGCCAACAATGCAAGGAAGGTGCTGGGTGACTTTACTGCACTTACTCCCGACTTCTATGGGAGAAGCATCTCAATCCCTGCCATTGGAGCAAACAACTTTGAGCTTAAGCCTCAATTAGTTTCTCTAATGCAACAGAATTGCAAGTTCCATGGACTTCCATTGGAAGATCCTCATCAGTTTTTAGCTGAATTCTTGCAAGTTTGTGACACTGTCAAGACAAATGGGGTTGACCCTGAGGTCTATAGACTTATGCTATTCCCTTTTGCTGTAAGAGACAGAGCTAGGATATGGTTGGACTCACAACCTAAAGAAAGCCTGAACTCTTGGGAAAAGCTAGTCAATGCCTTCTCGGTAAAGTTCTTTCCATCTCAAAAATTGAGTAAGCTAAGAGTGGAAGTCCAAACCTTCAGACAGAAGGAAGGTGAATCCCTCTATGAAGCTTGGGAAAGATACAAACAATTGATCAGAAAGTGTCCTTCTGACATGTTTTCTGAATGAAGCATCATAGGCATTTTCTATGATGGTCTGTCTGAAATGTCCAAGATGTCATTGGATAGCTCTGTTGGAGGATCTCTTCATCTGAAGAAGACGCCTGCAGAAGCTCAAGAACTCATTGAAATGGTTGCAAATAACCAATTCATGTACACTTCTGAAAGGAATCCTGTGAACAATGGGACGAATCAGAAGAAAGGAGTTCTTGAGATTGATACTCTGGATGCCATATTGGCTCAGAACAAAATATTAACTCAGCAAGTCAATGTGATTTCTCAAAGTCTGTCTGGAATGCAAGCTGCACCGGACAGTACTAAGGACACTTCATCTGAAGAAGAAGCTTATGATCCTGAGAACCCTTCAATGGAAGAGGTGAATTACATGGGAGAACCCTATGGAAACACCTATAATTCTTCATAGAAAAATCATCCAAATCTCTCATGGAAGGATCAACAGAGACCTCAACAAGGTTTCAATAACAATAATGGTGGAAGAAACAGGTTTAGCAATGGCAAGCCTTTTCCATCATCTTCTCAGCAACAGACACAGAATTCTAAGCAGAGCCACTCTGACTTAGCAACCATGGTCTCTGATCTAATCAAAACTACTCAAAGTTTCATGACTGAAACAAGGTCCTCCATTAGAAACTTGGAGGCATAAGTGGGTCAGCTGAGTAAGAAAATTACTGAACTCCCTCCTAGTACTCTTCCAAGCAATACAGAAGAGAATCCAAAAGGGGAATGCAAGGCCATTAACATGACCCACATGGCCGAACTTGGAGAGGAGAAAGAGGCAGTGAGCGCCACTGAGGAAGACCTCAATGGGCGTCCACTGGCCTCCAATGAGTTCCCTAATGAGGAACCATGGGAATCTGAGGCTCAAACTGAGACCATAAAGATTCCATTGGATTTACTTCTGCCATTCATGAGCTCTGATGAGTATTCTTCCTCTGAAGAGGATGAAGATGTCACTGAAGAGCAAGTTGCCAAATACCTTGGAGCAATCATGAAGCTAAATGACAAGTTATTTGGTAATGAGACTTGGGAGGATGAACCCCCTTTGCTCACCAACGAACTGGATGACTTGACTAGGCAGAGATTACCTCAAAAGAGACAGGACCCTGGGAAGTTTTTAATACCTTGTACAGTAGGCACCATGACCTTCAAGAAGGCTCTGTGTGACCTAGGGTCAAGCATAAACCTTATGCCTCTCTCTGTAATGGAGAAGCTAGGGATCTTTGAGGTGCAAGCTGCAAGAATCTCACTAGAGATGGCAGACAATTCAAGAAAACAAGCTTATGGACTTGTAGAGGATGTTCTGGTAAAGATTGAAGACCATTACATCCCTGCTGATTTCATAGTCCTAGAGACTGGGAAGTGCATGGATGAATCCATCATCCTTGGCAGACCCTTCCTAGCCACAGCAAAGGCTGTGATTGATGTTGACAAAGGAGAGTTGATCATTCAAGTGAATGAAGAATCCCTTGTGTTTAAGGCTCAAGGATATCCCTCTGTAACCATGGAGAGGAAGCATGAAGAGCTTCCCTCAAAACAGAGTCAAACAGAGCCCCCACAGTCAAACTCTAAGTTTGGTGTTGGGAGGCCACAACCAACTTCTAAGTTTGGTGTTGAACCCCCACATTCAAACTCTAAGTTTGGTTTTGGGAGGTTTCAACATTGCTCTGAGTATCTATGAGGCTCCATGAGGACCCACTATCAAGCTACTGACATTAAAGAAGCGCTTGTTGGGAGGCAACCCAATGTAATATTTATCTATTTTCCTTTGTTATTTTATGTTTTCTATAGGTTGATGATCATGGGAAGTCACAAAATCAATTGAAAAAGCAAAACCAGAATGAAAAACAGAAAGAAAAACAGCACACCCTAGAGGAGAATCTTTCTGGCGTTTAAACGCCAGTAAGGGCAGCAAATGGGCGTTTAACGCCCAGTCTAGCACCATTTTGGGCGTTTAACGCCAGAAAGGGGCACTAGACTGGCGTTAAATGCCAGGAAAGGGCAAGAAGTTGGCGTTAAATGCCAGAAATGGGCACCAGCCCGGTGTTTAACGCCAGAATTGGAATAAAGAGCATTTTTGCTCGCCACTTGGTGCAGGGATGAATTTTCCTTAACACCTCAGGATCTGTGGACCCCACAGGATCCCCACCTACCCCACCACTCTCTCTCTTCTTCACCCATTCACCAATCACCTCAATACCTCTTCCCCAAAAACCCCTCACCTATCAAATCCCACTATTCTCTTCACCACTCACATCCATCCTTCATAAAACCCCACCTACCTCACCATTCAAATTCAAACCACCTTCCCTCCCAAACCCACCCATTATGGTCGAACCATACACACCCTCTCCACTCCTATATAAAGCCATCTTCACTCCTTCATTTTCACACAACCTAAACACTACTTCTTCCCCTTGGCCGAACCACAAAGCCATCTTCTCTATTTCTTCTTCTTCTACTCTCTTCTTTCTTCTTTTTCTCGAGGACGAGCAAACTTTCTAAGTTTGGTGTGGTAAAATCATTGTTTTTTGTTTTTCCATAACCATTTATGGCACCTAAGGCCAGAGAAACCTCTAGAAAAAGGAAAGGGAAGGCAAAAGCCTTCTCCTCCGAGTCATGGGAGATGGAGAGATTCATCTCAAGGGTGCATCAAGACCACTTATATGAAGTTGTGGCCATGAAGAAGGTGATCCCCGAGGTCCCTATCAAACTCAAAAAGAGTGAATATCCGGAGATCCGACATGAGATCCGAAGAAGAGGTTGGGAAGTCCTTACCAACCCCATTCAACAAGTCGAAATCTTAATGGTTCAAGAGTTCTATGCCAATGCATGGATCACCAAGAACCATGAAAGTGTGAACCCAGACCCAAAGAATTGGCTTACAATGGTTCGGGGGAAATTCTTAGATTTTAGTCCGGAAAATGTAAGGTTGGCATTCAACTTGCCCATGATGCAAGGAGATGAACACCCCTACACTAGAAGGGTCAACTTTGATCAAAGGTTGGACCAAGTCCTCATAGACATTTGTGAAGAGGGCACTCAATGGAAGAGAGATTCAAGAGGGAAGCCGGTTCAACTGAGAAGGCATGACCTCAAACCCGTGGCTAGAGGATGGTTGGAGTTTATCCAATGCTCAATCATTCCCACTAGCAACCGGTCTGAAGTTACTATAGACCGGGCTATCATGATTCATAGCATCATGATTGGAGAGGAAATAGAAGTTCATGAGGTCATATCCCAAGAACTTTATAAGGTGGCAGACAAGTCCTCTACCTTGGCAAGGTTAGCCTTCCCTCATCTCATTTGTCACCTCTATTATTCAGTTGGAGTTGACATAGAGGGAGACACCCTCATTGATGAGGACAAGCCCATCACTGAGAAAAGGATGGAGCAAACAAGAGATCCCACTCATCATGAAATCCCTGAGATGCCTCAAGGGATGCACTTTCCTCCACAAAACTATTGGGAGCAAATCAACACCTCCCTAGGAGAATTGAGTTCCAACATGGGACAACTAAGGGTGGAGCACCAAGAATATTCCATTCTCCTCCATGAAATTAGAGAAGACCAAAGAGTCATGAGAGAGGAGCAACAAAGACAAGGAAGAGACATTGAGGAGCTCAAGCACTCCATAAGATCTTCAAGAGGAAGAACAAGCCGCCATCACTAAGGTGGACCCGTTCTTTAATCTCCTTGTTCTTTAATTTCCTGTTTTTCGAATTTTCATGCTTATGTTTATCCATGTTTGTGTCTTATGATCATTAGTGTCTTAGTGTCTATGCCTTAAAGTTATGAATGTCCTATGAATCCATCACCTTTCTTGAATGAAAAATGTTCTTAATTGAAAAAGAAAAGAATTGCATGAATTTTGAGTTTTATAACAGATTAATTATTTTGATGTGGTGGCAATGCCTTTGATTTCTGAATGTATGCTTAAACAGTTCATATGTCTTTTGAATTTGTTGTTCATGAATGTTGGCTCTTGAAAGAATGATGAAAAAGGAGACATGTTACTGAGGATCTGAAAAATCATAAAAATGATTCTTGAAGAAAGAAAAAGCAGTGAATACAAAAAAAACGAAAAAAGAGAGAAAAGGAAAAAAAATAAAGTCATGATCCAAGGGCAAAAAGAGTGTGCTTAAGAACCCTGGACACCTCTAATTGGGGACTCTAGCAAAGCTGAGTCACAATCTGAAAAGGTTCACCCAATTATGTGTCTGTGGCATGTATGTATGCGGTGGTAATACTGGAAGACAGAGTGCTTTGGGCCACGGCCAAGACTCATAAAGAAGCTATGTTCAAGAATCATCATACTTAACTAGGAGAATCAATAACACTATCTGGATTCTGAGTTCCTAGAGAAGCCAATTATTCTGAATTTCAAAGGATAAAGTGAGATGCCAAAATTGTTCAGAGGCAAAAAGCTAAAGCCCCGCTCATCTAATTAATACTGATCTTCATAGATGTTTTTGGAATTCATTGCATATTATCTTCTTTTTATCTTATTTGATTTTCAGTTGCTTGGGGACAAGCAACAATTTAAGTTTGGTGTTGTGATGAGCGGATAATTTGTACGCTTTTTAGCATTGTTTTTAGTATGTTTTTAGTATGTTTTAGTTAGTTTTTATTATATTTTTATTAGTTTTTAGTTAAAATTCACTTTTCTGGACTTTACTATGAGTTTGTGTGTTTTTCTGTGATTTCAGGTATTTTCTGGCTGAAATTGAGGGACCTGAGCAAAAATCTGATTTAGAGGCTGAAAAGGACTGCAGATGCTGTTGGATTCTGACCTCCCTGCACTCGAAGTAGATTTTCTGGAGCTACAAAAGCCCAATTGACGCGCTTTCAACTGCGTTGGAAAGTAGACATCTTGGGCTTTCCAGCAATGTATAATAGTCTATACTTTGCTCGAGATTTGATGGCCCAAACCGGCGTTCCAAATCAGCTTAAAACTGCCCAGCGTTAAACGCCGGAACTGGCACAAGAATGGGAGTTAAACGCCCAAACTGGCACAAAAGCTGGCGTTTAACTCCAAGAAGAGTCTCTACACGAAAATGCTTCAATGCTCAGCCCAAGCACACACCAAGTGGGCCCGGAAGTGGATTTTTATGTAATTTACTCATCTTTGTAAACCCTATGCTACTAATTCTCTACAATAGGACCTTTTACTATTGTATTTTCATCTTTGGGCGTCTAGTTCTTAGATCAGATCTTGAGATCTTTGAATCTTTTGATCACGTTATGGGAGGCTGGCCATTTGGCCATGCCTAGACCTTGTTCTTATGTATTTTCAACGGTGGAGTTTCTACACACCATAGATTAAGGTGTGGAGCTCTGCTGTACCTCGAGTATCAATGCAATTACTATTGTTCTTCTATTCAATTCAGCCTATTCTTGTTCTAAGATATTCATTCGCACCCAAGAACATGATGAATGTGATGATTATGTGACGCTCATCATCATTCTCACTTATGAACACGTGCCTGACAACCACTCTCGTTCTACAAGCAAACAAGGCTTGAATGTTTATCTCTTGGATTTCTTAATCGGAATCTTCGTAGTATAAGCTAGAATTGATGGCGGCATTCAAGAGAATCCGGAAGGTCTAAACCTTGTCTATGGTATTCTAAGTAGGATTCAAGGATTGAATGACTGTGACGAGCTTCAAACTCGCGGTTGTGGGGCGTTAGTGACAGACGCAAAAGTATCACTGGATTCTATTCCGACATGATCGAGAACCGACAGCTGAATATCCGTCCTGTGACAGAGCGCGTTGAACATTTTCACTGAGAGGATGGGAGGTAGCCACTGACAACGGTGAAACCCTACATACAGCTTGCCATGGAAAGGAGTAAGAAGGATTGGATGAAGACAGTAGGAAAGCAGAGAAACGGAAGGGACAAAGCATCTTCATACGCTTATCTGAAATTCTCACCAATGAATTACATAAGTATCTCTATCTTTATTTTACGCTTTATTCATAAATCATCTATAACCATTTGAATCTGCCTGACTGAGATTTACAAGATGACCATAGCTTGCTTCATACCAACAATCTCCGTGGGATCGACCCTTACTCGCGTAAGGTTTATTACTTGGACGACCCAGTGCACTTGCTGGTTAGTTGTACGAAGTTGTGATAAAGAATTGAGATTACAATTGTGCGTACCATGTTGATGGCACCATTGATGATCACAATTTCGTGCACCAACTAGGTTTTACATTCTACCCCCTAACAGAAATTTTCGCCCTCGAAAATTCCATCTGCCACCACGAGTACGTGAGCGTAGTCTGCCTTTATATCCAACACATAGTAGGTCCAAGGTCTTTTTAATCTGCGCACTTCCGTTGCCGCACTCTGATTTCTCTATCTCCGAGGGTCTCGGTCATTCGTTCAACGGCGACTAACAACCTTGTTCCTTACTTTTGTCGTCTCATCAACTCACATCCTATTAAATCTCAAATCATGTCATCAATAATATCACCATCATCGTTAATCATAGTCATCATCCCGCATCACTATAATCAACCAAAGATCATCACCACACCTTAATCATACTCCATCACTATCCTCTCTTTCTGTCATGCTAATTACCATTAATCACAGCTCAACTCTAAGCATAACCTCCAGACTTACTTTCTTATTCCCAAACCCTCGAATTTTTATATAACTTGCTGTTTTAAAGTCTTTGACTAATAATCAAAACTCTCTTCATTTTTAAAAATCAAATGAGTTTAAAATAATAAGTTAACAAAATCATAAGAATCCGATTTTCTTTAATAAGCTATGAAAGCATTCGGAACACATCTCTTTTGTTAAAGCTACTCAAATCAAAAATCATTTTCAAAACCATAAACAACACTCTTTCAAATTCTTGGAAAAATTTCGACAGTACCTCCCCTAAAAACTGGAGTTTGCCACCCATCATGGGTTCCCTCAAACCAATCTCAGTACAACATCAGCATTTCAATTTAATGGTTTTCAATTTCGTCTTTCAAAACTAATCATTATAAATCTCAATCTAAATCCAAGGCCACCATGATCAAATATCATAGTACTCATCTCTTAAACATGACGACATGCACTCACTCATCATCTAAATCTAATTACGCATCAACGATCATTTCCTCATCCGTTTCCGAACCATCAAAGTTCATAGCCACAATTTATCACAATTATCTAACATCATTATCTGCATTAATTCACTAACCTTTCAAGTACTCAAAGCATAGAGCATTTCTAATCATACCATACTATTCCTTATTATTACCATACTATGCTAATGCTTCAGCGAGCTTCTGCTGCATCATTTTAATTATTAACTACCAAGAATCCAGAAATCAACCAATTAAGTGACAAACATAGCCTATCAATCTCAACAGAAAATCGTTTACATCACAGGCATTTATCTATTTGTTCTAATCTCCTAAACTTATCAGGTATTCAAAGCCGAAAGCATTCTTGTTTAAAGCAAACCTCTACTCGGACCATCCGGTTTAGTTCTAAGTCTAATACTAAGCTCGACATTCCCAATTTTATTGTAAAGGTGGTATTACAAAATCATGCACTGTCCTTTAAGCCTGATTATTACAATTACCTCAATCTTACTGTCGCAATCGGCCCACATCCTGACTCCCTCCTCGTTGGCAATTTCTTGATACATACCCTGGTAACCAGCACTTGTAACATACACCTAACCCAATCGGCACGGCCAATTTGGGTGATGACTTCCACATCTTTGATAGCTCGAAACATCTGAAGCAGCCACTGTCTGTTTTCCCTCACCGTTCACTTGGGACTCCTCATTCATTGCAAAGTTATTCCGTCCTTGGGGAAAGTGTTTGTGAATCCTCTCTCTTTAAACTCTCGACCCCTTGGTGCCAGTTATTGGTTGGGCTTCCTATGACTTCCTTTCTCTGTAGCCACCTTTTTCATACACTCTTCAGCAATTCTGCTTTTATTCATCAACTCTGAGAAAGTCTGGATCTCCATTGGTCCCACTGAACTTAAGATATCGCTCCGGAGCCCTCCTTCATACTTGATGTACTTCCATTCCTTGAAGTCTCTCGGAGCTCCATGATACATGCGGGAAAACCTAAATAGTTTTTCAAATTTGTCTGTATACTCAGACACAGACATAGCACCCTGCTTCAGTTGCAGTAACTCCAGTTCCTTGGCCGTCTTGACAGAATTTGGAAAGTACTTTTTATAAAATTTCACCTAGAAGGCATCCTAAGTGATAGGGTCATCACCCTGCTGCAGGAGACATCGGACTCCTTACCACCAATGCGATACTTCTCTAGTGAGCAAATAGGTAGCAAACTCAACAGATCGCTCTTCAGGTACCAACTGCGCTTGCAGTGCTCGCCCCATAGCCTGAAACCCAGTATCGGCTTCAGTCAGATTGGTGGTTCCCTTGAACTTAGGTGGATTAATCTTTAAGAAGGTTGCCACTGTCATTAGGCCCTGAGCTCCACTTCTGCCATTGCCATTATTATTTATCTATTGCCTAAGAGCCTCCGCAGTGGCCTGCATAGCAGCTAGTACGACCTCTCTCACAGCCTCGACCACATCCACGAGGCGCCATCTGGTCCCTATACACACCAAACAAACGATATCAAGTTGATCAGTCTCAATATCAGAAGTATAGTGCTTCAAAGTACCAAAGGTACACTCGTGGACTTCATGCTAGATGTATCGGTTAGATACCCTAACTAGAACAAGCACAGACTCAGAGTATGCATTGAAGCATAAGCAATTCCATCCCTCAGACTCACAAGGACAAACTACTCTGATACCATAATAACGGCCCAGACTACCCGCTAGCATGATATTATCCGCTTTGGTACACAAGGCCTCACGATTTTGCCTTTGACAATAGGGATGATAGCCGAAGCCCCTCACACTCACTCGTCAAAATGCGTCATGCTAGGTAGAGGTATCCACACTCTTATAAGGCATGCTTCGTTCCCCTCCCTAACCGATGTGGGACCTTACATAAACCACTCACACTTAAATAGCACAACTTTAAATTGGCTATAATAGTCTAACTCAACAATATCCATGATTCTACATAATATCTTATATTGACCTTGATTAGTTTTTTGTCCTTAACACTAGCAAAGCTTGTAGTTTCAGCCACCACAGTGACACTATTGTTTTGCATTTTTCGCATCACTTCTCGCCACTTAGTATGAAATCTGTACCCATTGACGACATAAGCAGAAAATGATTTTATAACCTTATCATCATCCTTTATGGCACGTCCTGTAAACCATTCTATAAAGTCTTCATTTTGATCTTTAACAATGTTCCACTTTCGCTTCCGCTTGGCTTGCTTTTGTTGCTCACCATATTCTCTACAAGGGATGTTTGTTATTATGTAATACTACTAAAATTAGTCTAAGGAATAGAACAAATGAGACGTTCAATTTTACCTAATGTAAGGCTCCATATTAACACAACTGTTCAATACATATGCATTAGCTTGAAGGAGTGACTTCTCATCCAAAATAATTAGTTGCCCTTTTTTTTCACCCAATGGAATTTCCTTGTTTGTGAACAAATTTGAATCAGGATCTTTGTTTGAAGTGCCTTCATCATTATTCCGAGATACTCTGTTGAATCTTGTTTTCACTCCCTCATGTAAATATCTTGAACAAAAAGTTAAACACTCTTCAGCTAAATAACCCTCTGCAATTGATCCTTCCAGACGACTTCTATTGCGAACATACCCTTTTAGTGTGCACCTATATCTCTCAATCGGATACATCCATCAAAACTGGACGAGACCACCTAACCTTACCTCATTAGCGAAATGAATAGGCAAATGAACCATTATATCAAAAAAGGTAGGGGAAAATTTTTCTCTAACTGGCACAAAGTCTCTACAATCTTTGAATCTACACCATTAATCCCTTCTAAAAATATTTCCTTTTGACATAGCTGACGAAAAAAGGAACACAAGGGAACTAGAAGAATAGCAACATGATCTGGAAGAATGCTCTTGATTGGTATTTGCAACAGGTAATGCAACATAAAGTGAGCATCATGAGTCTTATAACAGTAAAGCTTTCTCTCTTCTTGTTGTACACAACGAGAAATGTTTGAAGCACTTTCATCTGGCAATTTTGTTTTCTTCAAAACACCACAAAAAATGGATTTCTCCCCTTTGGTCATTGAGAAGCATGCTCTAGCAAGTTTAGTTCTTTTGCCATCCTTTGTATTTTTTGGGTGAGGATTCTTTTGAATGCCCATCTCCTTAAGATCATAACGAGCCTTTACATGGTCCTTCGTCTTTCCAGGAATATCCAATAAGGTACCAACTATACTATCGACTATATTTTTTTCTATATGCATTACATCAAGGTTGTACCTGATCATACAATGCTGCCAATATGGTAACTCAAAAAAGATTGATTTTTTTCCATTGGCCTTTACTTTTGTTTTACGTCTTCCCAAAGGCATTATCTACTGACTTTATCATATCTAGAACCTCTTCACCGGTTAACATTCGTGGTGGATCCCTGAATTCAGTTTTTCCATTAAAAGATCTCTTGTTAGAGCTCCATGCGTTATCAACTGGCAAAAATCTCCTATGGTCCATGTAAATTGTCTTTTGGCTATGTTTCAAATAACAAAAAGAAGTATCATGGTTACAACATGGGCAAGCCAACTTCCCTTTGGTACTCCAACCAGACAACATGGCATACGCTGGAAAATCATTGATTTTCCAAAGAAGTGCAGCATACATTCGAAAAGTTTCTTTTTTGAAAGAGTCATATGTATCTATCTCTAACTCCCATAGCTCCGTCAGCTCTTCAATCAATGGTTGCAAAAAAATGTCAATATTATTTCCTGGTGAACAAGGTCCAGGTATGAGTAAAGAGAACATGCAATATTCTGACTTCATGGACATCCACGGGGAAACGTTGTACACCATTAAGACAATTGGCCATGTGTTATGTGCCACGTTCATAGTTTGAAAAGGATTAAAATCATCACTTGCCAAACCAAGCCTCAAGTTTCGAAGTTCTTTTGAAAAGTTTGGGTACCGACTATCGAAGTTCTTCCATGCTTGACCATCAGAAGGGTGCCTTATGCAACCGTCTTTCAAACGCTGCTCATCATGCCACCTCAATGCCTCTGCTGTGTTTGGGCACATAAAAAGCCTTTTAAGCCTTGGTATTAAAGGAAAGTATCTTAGGGTCTTCACAGCAACCTTATAAACTTTATTTGGAAGCACAAAGTCATCTTCATTGCCATCCATAGTAGGAGTCAGTCAGTCAGATTATATTGAGACTCTCCACAGATATGACAAATTGAGTCATTTATGTACTCATTCCGATATAGCATGCAGTCATTAGGACATGCATCAATTTTTTCATAGTCAAGGCCCAAGTCTTTAATCATATTCTTAGCTTTATTAAAAGAAGTGGGAATGTTCAAATCAGGTATAGCTTCTTTTAATAACTCCAAGAGGGAGGTAAAAGATGTGTTACTCCAACCATGTAAACACTTCAAGTGGTAGAGATGAATGATAAATGATAATCTCAAAAATCTAATAGTACAATTCGGATATAATTCTTGACCTGCTTCATCTATCAACTTATAAAATCGCTTCGCATCTTTATTCAACCCGCTGTTTCCCTCTTTAAGATTTGCCATATCTCCGAATGCATGACGCAGCAACCCATCAATTTTATCAAAGCTGCCTCGATCATCCATGTCACGTTCCACAACTATTGAGATTATTGGTTCCCCATGATTGATCCATCTTTTATAACTTTTGACAAACACGTAGCAAATAAGATGCTCATATACAGCATCTCGTTCACGCCAATAAGTATTTCCACACTTTACACACGGACCTGGATTTCTCTTCCAACCAGTTGTCCAATTAAAAAGGAAAACTTTAAAAAATTATTAACACCATCTATATACTTGTTCTCAAATCTTGGTGAATCTATCCAATCTTTTGATAGAATATGATTAAACCTAACAATGTAAATATCTGAACTTACTAAACAAGATCTTGTAGGTCAATTATAGTGACAATCTAGCTAGCATATACACACTTACTACCCAAATAAATGGAAGATCAAATTATTTTATATGACAAGTATGATATAAACTTACTGCTTAGTTCCTTCATTTTGAGATGCCATATGAAGTGGTTATATACAGTGCCACAGCAATTAGTCAACTCCTTTTGTCTTTACCAGTCCAAAAACATTATACTGTATACAAAACAAAACAAAAAATTCAAGAGAAGCTAAAGAACATTCAACAACTCTGTGATCCATCAAGGTTAAATACATCACCTAAAATAAAAAAATAAACTCAAAACTGCTTTATAAAGCTCCATTGCCTGTGCAGCTAAAAATTTAGCGGTTGCTGTCAACTTGGTCTTCACCTTTCTCTTCCCCACTTGAAATCCATCTCCACCCTTATTACAAATTGTAGAACTATTTTCCTGAAAGAAATTCAAGAGTTAGTAATACTTGGAGAGGAAGTAATGAATAAGAATTTAAGCATGAATTTTGTCCTATATATGCTTGTCATATGATTCAAATTAAGAAGTCAGGCTATAAGTCCTACTTTTTCTGAAGTCATACAACATTGATAAATATACTTGAAATGGAAATAGTAGCTATTTTCATGAAAGAAAAATGAAGAAACTAATTGAAAGTTATTGACGTAGAAGTAAAGTATCCCCTGAACTTGATACATTTAATAATATTTTAAAATAAAAAAATAAAATTAATTAAAACATGTAATAATAAAAGTCTGTCTATTTAGTTCTACTTTCAAGCCCCTAAACCTAATACATTTATAGACACCTGAGTACATACTAATATAAAATTTCAGCCTTGTTGACAAGCTAAAATATCAACACATAGCTAGCTTGCAGAGGCTAATCATTGACCTATTGATCTATCTACATTAGATATTGCATTTTCTCTATCTTTAACGGCTTCCTCCTTCTGTATATTATATTCCTTCTACGCATGCTATAATATATGTTAACTTTAAAGTCTAAAGTTTTAAAATAACAACAGATATTATATATTATAGACAGAAGTAATATTGTATAGATACTTGTGGATGTCTCTTTATTATTTAGATTTTGATCCAAACAACACATAACAACACTTTGAAGACAACTTATGCTTTCACCAATGCCTAAACTAATTTTATTTTATGATCTTCACATACATGGCTTACAAGTACGCACTAAGATTTGTACATTGAAACTAATAGTAGCTATTTGAAAGAAATATTATTAACTAGTTATGTAATATTAAAAATGTTATTAGCAACTTTACTTCATAATTTTCAGTAGAAAATAATAATTAGATATTTATAAACAGTAAATGCTTCTCAATAACAAACATGCAACCTGAACCAATAGAAAACAGGTGCATTGTAGAGGGATTAGGAAACAAGTGATTCGATTTTAATATGCTGCCCAAAACCTGTACCAATTTCTATTACATCCGAATATTAGACAATGCTAATTATCTACTCATAATACTTTCAGGGGTGTTTTACTGCAGGATGCCAGTGTTAGCAAAGGAGTTAAAGAAGCTATCGCTTGAGATGAGCCACAACACAACTATACGTTTCAACTTTCACAAGGAGTATTTCTGAAATGCAGAATGATATTTAAACAACTTTTATTCATTTTTTTGTAATTATCAATTAAATGATTCAAAAAGGAAATTGAGAAATGTTTAGTTCATAGAGAATTATTCTCGTGTTACTTTATAATTTTCAATTTCAATCAAGTTTAATAACAATAAAAACACAACTAGATAAATTAATACCAACCTAGTTAAGAAATTAAGCTACTGGGTCCATCAAAAACAACAATGACAATACGAACAGTTCTTGTAGTTGCATCAGGAGCCATAATCTTCAAAGGCCACCAAAAATCTACAAAAAAAATTAAAATTGGGTTAGAGGCCAAAACTTAGTGTCAAAAAAAAGAGCACAAACAATTGAAAAAACTTAGCTAATTGCAAAAACTAAACTAATTAAATTGAAAAGAAAAAAAAATAAGAAAAGAAACTTATTTGGAATACTCAATGGAATGAGTAACTAAGTGAGTGATGACACGAAGAGCTTTGAGAGCTCCTGAAGCTGACGATTCACGAATTTAGGGAGGGCTTCGAGGCTGCCACAATGATAACACGAACGGCGATGGGTTTGAGGCTTCGAGACAAGCTCCAGGGATGACCCAACAAATGCCAAAGATGGACGGTGGCAAAGTGGGGCTGATGCCCAGCTTCACGGGTTGGAGCAAGAAGACGACGGATGGTGGCCTTCAAAGCTGGTGATCGGCGACTGGGTTTTACATCTCCACAGAGGGGACGAGGGTGCGTGGCTAGGCGGGAGAGGGCTTGGTCTCTTCTTTTTTTTACACTAAAGAAATTCACAGTATTTAACTTAGAAAAACAAAAAAAGATGAAACAAAAGGAAAAACACGAAAAAAAACACAAAACAAAAAATTCAACCCGAAGCAAAAGAACCATCCACAATCTCACCTATCCATAACAAGTTAACAACAAACAACTACTATTTACTAACAAATGAACCCTAAAAAACAATAAAATCGTGAAACCACGCATGAATTTGAACAAAAGAAAACCACACAGTTATTATTAATATAAAAAAATGCTAAAACAATTGAAAATTGTGAAAAGAGCTTAACCTTTTTTTCCAGGTAGCTGAACAGGATTGAGCTGAGGGATGCAGCAGTGAGGGGTTGAGAGAGGGAGAGGCAGCGATGAGTGAGAGTTTGGGAGAGTAGGGGTTGAGAGAGTGCCAGATCACAGAGTGAGGCTGCGATTATGGCGGAGAGGGAGAGAGGTAGAGCCAGCGAGGAATGATGAAGAGTGAGAGGAAGGGGTTGCGTCGGATAGTGAGGGTTCAGAGAGGGAGAGACAGCGAAGAGTGGAACTTACGAGGGAATGGGAAAATTTGAGGGGGGGATGGGGGATTTTGGGGGGGAGGGTTTGGGACGACGTCGTTCTAGACTTCTGGGTTTAGGGATTTAAAAAAAATTAAACAAAATGTGATTTTCGAAAAGGGGGGATGACGCCATTTTGGATAGGGTACTCTATGGTCACCCTTTTTCAAAAAACAGTGACCATATACTGATACACAAAAATTTGTCTCTCAACAAATTTTCCTTCGGCAAGTATACCAAATTGTCGTCAAGTAAAAACTCACAATAGAGTGAGGTCAAATCCCACAGGGACTGATTGGTCAAGCAACTTTAATGGAAGAGTATGCTAGTTGAGCTAAACAGAATGTAATTGAGAATTGCAGAAAATTAAATGGCGGGAAAGTAAATTGCAGAAAATAAAGTGCAGAATCTTAAATGGGGATTTGGTAAGATGAACATGGAAGTAAATGGCAGAAAGTAAAGAGAATGGGTAAGATCAGAGATCGGGAATTCATTGGGCTTAGGAGATATTGTATTCTCCGGATCAAGTTCATTCTCATCTCTTCCTCAATCAATGCATTCATTGATCTCCTTGGCAATCTTAAGTGACTGGATCCCAATTCCTTGGCAATCCAATCTCTCTAAGCTTGAACAATTGCCCAATTCCTTGATTTAAGTGCTCATGGGAAGAGATAAAGTATGGTCACTGATTATACCACATGTATTTCCAAATCAAAGTATTGGGAGGATTACTTGTCACTATATCCGCCCAAACCCCAATTTGGTCCAACATGAGAAAGCATTTCTAGCATGATCTCCTCATCCCTTTTCCAAGACTCAGGGAAAATCCAATTATGGAGAGTTTCTTTTCCAAGACAACTAACCAATTGAATTAAGATCGAAAGCTTTTTAGTAAACCAAGAGAAAAGAAAAAGGAAGAAGAATGAAAACTATAATTGATCCATCAAATTACAACAGAGCTCCCTAACCTAATGAACGGGGTTTAGTTATTCATAGCTCTAGGAATGGAAAATGGTAGTAAAGAATACATGCAGAAAAGTAAATATTATACAGAGGGTAATTCTCCAGAGTGCCAAGCTTCTCTATAGTTCAAAACTACTCCTATATATACTACTCTTCTTGATCTTCTAGTGAGTTCTTCAAGTCTTCGATATAGGCCTTAGATCTTGAGTTGAAGCAGTTACAATCTTCGGTGGGCTAAGCTTGCAGAAAAGTGTGAGTTAGGCATGGGCGTTAGATAGGACGTTAGTGGTGTTAACATTAAGTGAAAATGTGGGTTCGAAAACGTTAGTGGCAATCACCTTTTTCACTAACGTTCCAACCCCAAAATGGTACACGTTAACTTCAACGTTAGTGGCACTAACGTGACCACTAATGTTGCCTCATGGTTTTTCGCAAACGTTATTGGGAATCACCTTTTCCAATTACGTTGCATTGTGCCCCTTTTCCCTACGTTAGAGATCACATTAGTATAACTAACGTGACTCTTAACGTGGGCATGCCTAAGCTTCGAGAGCGTTAGTGACACTTACCTTTGTCACTAATGCTCCAAACGACCCTCCTTCCCACGTTAGAGCTCACGTTAATTGGATTAATGTGGTAGTGCATGCCATCTCCAATGTTAGTGACAAAGGTGAGTGTCACTAACGTTGGCTCATCATGCTTAGCTCCACGTTATCTCTCACGTTAGTGGTCTTAACGTGACCACTAACATGGGCAATGTTGGCTTAATCCAATGTTAGTGACAAAGGTGAGTGTCACTAACGTTGGCGTTCTCTTCCCCTTCCATGTTAGAGTTCACATTAACTAAGTTAACGTGACTCTTAACGTTGCCAATTGCCAATTTGGAGAGTTAGTGGTATTCACTTTTACCACTAACGCTAGAGCTCCCTTTTTCTCCACGTTAACTACCACGTTAATGTAGTTAATGTGGCAATTAACGTGGGCAATGATGGCTTCGAAGACATTATTGGTGATCACTTTTCTCATTAACATTGCAAGCTCATTCCCATTCCACGTTAGTGGTCACGTTAATTGGATTAACGTGGCTACTAACGTGGTTCTTCCTTGCTTCTTTTGTCCTGAAATCAAGCAAATAAAGTGCATCAAAGCTCTAGTCCAAGTCATGAGATTATGCATCATCAATTTATCATTCAATCCTTGCATAATCCTTATGAAATCATGTAAAATTCACAATAGTTTCTTGAATCAATGTGTAAATGTAATTTCATCCAAAACTTGCTTATTTCATAAGAAAATGCATAAAACTACCCTAAAACAGTAAAGAAAATGTCAGTGAAACTGGCCTAGATGCCCTGGCATCACAACACCAAACTTAAAGCTTGCTTGTCCCTAAGCAAGTACTGAAACATGAGAATGATGAATGAAATGACAAGAGAAATGAGTCATTATTGTGGAAGTCAAGTCCTTGGTTTTATGGGATTTCATGCATAGCAACTTAGGTTCATTCCTTTATTGGTTTTCAGGCCTTTATCATGCCCTTGAACACTTGCTTGATTGTATCCTTTGAGACTTCTTATTATTGATCCTTCCTTCTTTTCCAAAGTTTATTGCATTCCTTTTAGGCTAAGTGCTCTGTAAGAGTGCGACTCTTTCTGATAAGCTTTCAGCCAACACTCCCGAACCAGTTGGTTCAAGGTGCTAGGTGTTGAGACACCCCTAAGGACTTACTCCCTCAAGTCTCTTTCCCCCATACATACACACCACAGGCACATGGTTTGTTATTTTTCTTTCTTGAGACCTTGGTGTCCAGTACCTCTTTGGGTCACTAAGTGCTCTGTAGCAAAGGTTGCTCTTGATAGTGGACTTTCAGCTGGTAATCTCGGATTAGTGGACCCAAGTTACCAAGTGATAAGGCACCCCTAAGAGCTTATTCATTCAAGCATATCCCTTGCACAGGAACACCACAGACACATGCCTCAATATTCAAACCCTTGGTGCCTAGCATTATGTCTTATTGTTTTTCTTTCCTTTTTAATTCTTATTGCTCTTTCTCTTTTCTTATTAGGATATTATTAATTAGTTAGTCTCATGGGGTGTGTTTCAAGCATGTGATTCAGGACAGATAGTTGCTTTCCTACCTTGTGGGTGAACCAACTTAGCTAATTAATCACCCTACCACAAACATTCAGAATTTACTTCACAAGATAACTCCACTCTTGTTCTTTTCATAACATCTTCTTTTTGATTGACTTAAAGGACAAGCATATATATAAGTAAGATGAAAGTGAAAGCTAGGGACTAGACCAACACACTTAGACTTAAACAACTAAATATTAAAGATAGAATTGAAAATTCCTAACCACTATGGAAGCATGTTTTATTTCATACATAATTTTCCTTATTTAAAACTTGCAAAAGATAAAACTGGGAGGGAACTCCACCACATTTTACTTATCGGAATGCTCATGTCCCCTTGTCTTGGGATCCTCCTTGATTGCTTGAGTCCCCATTTCCTTTGCGCTTCTCGATCAGCTTCTTCCAGAAACCAGCATCCTCCATCTTCTTCTTTAATGCTTCCTTTTGTTGTTTCACCTTTCCCTCTTCTTGTTCTGTTAAGTCTTGGCGGACTGCATCATAACTTGGGATGGCAGGGTGAAAGTTATGCATATGCCCAGTCACATAAGTTAACTTGGCCTGAGTGTTTATGCTAAACTCTTCCCTATGCAGTTGCCGCCCTTCGTTGAGCACGCTGAACTCGTTGAATGCTTTCATCTGAGCTATCTGACGTTGGTTGAGTTCTTAAAGTCGTTTGTCTTGGAGCTCTTGCCTTTTGGTCACTTGATTGATGGCTTGGGTGAGTTGGGAATAATGCTCCTATTGCAACTCCATTTGTTATTTCTGCCACTCCCTTTGTTGATCCACCCAATTAGAGAGTAGTTCTTCTTGATGATCCATCCTTTGAGATTGAACTCGCAGTTGTTGTTCTTGTCCCTCTATATAGCTCTTTGCTAGATCCTCAATGGCTCTTTGAATGTGAAACAGATTTATGTTGGTAGGATCATATTGCTCTTCTTGCTGGTACCCTGTTTGTTGGGGTTCTTCTTGGTGAGGCTCTTCTTGTACAGTTCTTTTCCTTATCTGAGGCCTTCTTTGTTGTTGAGTGAGTGCCACATAGTTTATACGCTGGAGCGTAACTAACCTCCCAGGGTTTACCCATGTTGGATTGTTATCTTCGAATACTACCTTGGCTTTCATACATAGTCTAAGGATGGTGCTGGGGTACCAAAGCCTAGCACCCGGATCATTCTTCTCAGCTGAATCCTGGATTCCTTCAGCTATAATTTCATGCACATTGATGTCCCCACCCTTTACTAAGCAATGTACCATGGTAGCTCGAGCAATATTGACCTTAGAATTGTTTGGGCACTCATCCTCGTTGAACTGGAATGTCAACTCTAGCAATATTTTCTTGTTTTTGATCCGTTCATATTGGAGCTCATGGAAGGCGGTCTTGAATCCCCCGGCATCGAAAGGAAGCTGCTCCATAGGCTCCTTCCCTCTTCTCCTTTTAGAGCTCGACGATGCCATGAGTGATGGTTGGTATGTTTGCGGCTCACAAGTGATAAACCCCATTTGTAGGGTTTATCTTGTATTGATTTTTGGGGATTTTATCACCTTTTATCCACATTTATTCAATGAAATAGCATGGTTTTGTAAATTCTCCTTTAATTGCGCTTAAGAGTGAAAACATGCTTTTTAGGACTTAAAATAGCTAAATCTAATTCTCCTTGATTCCATTAGATGCCTTGATATATTTGCTAAGTGATTTCAGATTTAGGAGGCAAAGATTAGACCAAGGGAATGAAGGAAAGCATGTAAAATTGGAGAATTCATGAAGAAATGTAGGAATCGCAAAAGCTGTCAAGCCGACCTCTTCGCACTTAATTGACCATAACTTGAGCTACAGAGGTCCAAATGATGCGGTTTCAGTTGCATTGGAAAGCTAACATCCGGGACTTTAAAACGATATAAGATTTCCCATAGTTGCATCGTGCATAAGGGCACACAAGCGCACGGTATGCGGACTCACTGATGGTGGCACATGATCCACTTAATGCAACTCATGGCCAGCGGTTTTAGAAGCCTTGTGGGCACAATCCAACTCATTTCTGATACTATTTAAGCCAAGGATTGAAGGGAAATCAACATACTTTTGATCATTAGTCATAGTTTAGTTTTAGAAGTAGTTAGAGTTAGTTTCTAGAGAGAGAAGCTCTTTCTTCTCTCTAGAATTAGGATTAGGAATTAGGGTTAGATTAGGATCTCATAGTTCTAGGTTAAATTCAAGTCTCCTTCTACTTCTACATTCAATTGGTGATGGCTACACTTTGGTTCTTCTTTCTACCCCTATTCTCTTGTTGTAATTTCTCTTATTTTATTTCTAGGTTTTGTAACTGAGATACTCTTGTTCCCTTTGTTTTCTTTTAATAATGCAATTTGAGGTAATTCATGATAAAATTGATTTCCTTGATTGTTGTTGTTAATTCTTTGCATTCAAATATTGTTATAATTTATTCTTGTTGTGATTTACTATGCTTTTCTTTTGCACCTTCCAAGTGTTTGATGAAATGCTTGGAAGGATGTTAGAATAGAATTTCTTATTCTTGGCTTCAAAAGGTAACTTAGGATTTCTTGAGTTACAAATGTCCAAGTGATTGATAGTTGATAGCCATTGACTCTAGCCTACATTAATCCAATTAGTGGAAAGCTAGGATTTATGGACTTAGATTGATATAACTCACTTGACTTTCCTTTGCTATTTGATTAAAGGATGACTAAGTGGGATTAATCCTTGCAACTACCATACTTGTGGCTAGTGATAATGATGAAGACCCTTAACAACCAAACCTTGCCAGGACCATTTTGTTAATAAAATTTCATTACCATTTACTATTCATGTTTCTCATTCAAAACCCCAAAATATATAAATCCATAACCAATAACAAGAACACTACTCTGCAAGTCCTTTGAGAGACAACCCGAGGTTCAATACTTCGATTTATAGATTTTAGGGGTTTGTTACTTGTGACAAACAAATCTTTGTATGAAAGGGTTAGTGTTGGTTTAGAAACTATACTTTACAACGAGGCTTCATTTGTGAAATTCTAAACCGTCAAAAATCCAATCATCAAAATGGCACCGTTGCCGGGGATTTGCAATGGTGTTATGTTATTGGTTATTGTAGATATGTGAATATTGTAAATAGCTTGTCTTTTGCTTGTTTACTAGATTTTGTTAGTTTTATTTTATTTTTCCACTATGAATTCTCACCTTGGCTATGAGTTTGGTCCTAATTGTGTTGTAGAAAATGTGCACTTCAATGATGACACTCATTATGGATGGAACCAACAAAGATGGGAGGAGCCTCAAGGATTTGATCACTCCTATTGGCAACAACCTCTGGACAATTATAGGTATAATTCACATTCTAATGCATGTCAATTCAACGGCTATGGTGAATCTTTTTGCGACAATCAATCACCACCATCATATGCCTATGACTCTTATCCTCAACATGAACCTCAACCATACTCACAAGCCCTTCCATACCAAGCACCTTCCTATGATCCATATCCACCATATGACCAATCACCCATACCATATTCTTATGACATTTTTGAGCAAGAACCTATAGAACCACCACAACCCTATCATGATTATTACCAAGAACCACCTCAACACTCACCATCTCCATACCCTTACCAAGTAGAACCACCTTCCCACCATGAATCCTCTCTCCAAAATAATAAATCTTCTTACTCACTCCAAGTCCCAATAGATGATTCTCTTATTTTGTTACTCCAAGGACAAGAAGCCATGAAGCGGTATACACTTGAATTTGTGACCAATTTGACCAAGGTGGTGCACACTTTAGCCCACCAATGTTTGAATACTCAAGGTACTTCTGTGACCACATGTGAAAAGTCAAAAGAAGAGCAAAGCATGAAGCAGAAATTAGAAAATCTGGTGGAGAAGGAGGAGTCAAATTTTGTGTTGGAACAATTGGAGGAGCCTATGATCATTGAAGAAAAGGAAGAAGTGGTTGAAGATTTAGGAGATGTTAAAAGTCCATGTGAATATAGCATCATGGAGCATTCTTCCAAGAAGCTTGTAATTGATGTTGAGGAGGGTGCGCAACCTCCAAGGCATGTCATAGTTGGAGACTTGAAAGAGGCCTATCAAGAGATGGATTCAATCATGGATGAATTTCTATCTACAATTAAATCCTCTCCCATTGGACATGAAGTTGAAGTTATAGAAGAGTGTGCACAACCTCCCATACCCTTGGTGAGTAATGAGAAAGAAAGTGAATCAAAAGAGAGCTACCAAGAGGAAAAAGTTGCCATGGTGTATATCGAAATTAAAGAATATGAAGGGGTTGATCAAGAAATGGATTTATTCATCAACGAATTCCTATCCAAAATTGAATTACCTCTCATTGGGAAAGAAATCGAAGTTCTTGAAGACAACACCAAGCCATGTGATAAGAGGGGAAATGTTGGAGTTGAGGAAGCTCGCAAAGAGGTGGAAATACACAAAGAAGAGCACAAGGAAGTAGACCTTGCATTGTCTAAGTGTGGGGAAGTCTCCCCTCCCAAGTCACCATCCAACACAACATTCAAGTGGGTAAAATTCTTATCCCTAAGCTTTACTTTCTCACTTGAATATGGTTTGATTGAAATGGATGGACAACTTAGAGCTCTTTGTGAACTTAAAAGAAAAAGAGAATTGTGTAATGGTTGGAGATTTGGTATAAAGCTCACTAAGGTCAAAGCTTTAAGGTATATAGATTTTAGAGCTTTGTTACTTGTGACAAACAAATTTTTGTTTGAAAGGATTAGTGTTGGTTTAGAAACTATACTTTACAACGAGGCTTCATTTGTGAAATTCTAAACCGTCAAAAATCTAATCATCAACAAGATGTGGCTATGAGAGTGTGTATGAAACTTTTGGTGGAGGATGGAGTTTGTGTGTTCGAGAGAAGGAAGAGAGAGATGGATGGGAATGACAATTGCGTATGGAAAGGTGTAAAGTGGGGATCATTTATATAGAAAGATGATGGGTGTTTGAAGGGTGTGGATTGATGGCATGGCTTAGTGGTGAACGGCTGGGGTTTTGCATTGGATGGGCACAAGGATCACTTCCTTTATGAGGGTCTTGATTCAGTCTCCAAGGCTATCCTACTCCCAATGTTGCATGGCAGCACATCCCAAGGTATACCCTTTCAAGACAAGTGTGTAGTTCTGGTATGCGAAATTGTGATCAATACTTTTCACAACACAAATAATCCCCGGTGATGAATCCAAAAACTTGGTGTTCAATACCATGGCATAAACACAACTTCGCACAACTAACCAGCAAGTGTACTGGGTCGTCCAAGTAATAAACCTTACGCGAGTAAGGATCGATCCCACAGAGATTGTTGGTATGAAGCAAGCTATGGTCACCTTGTAAATCTTAGTCAGGCAGACTCAAATGGATATGAATGATGATATACGAATAAAACATAGAGATAAAGATAGAGATACTTATGTAATTCATTGGTAGGAATTTCAGATAAGGGTATGAAGATGCTTGTCCCTTCCGTCTCTCTGCTTTCCTACTGTCTTCATCCAATCCTTCTTACTCATTTCCATGGCAAGCTTATGCAAGGGTTTCACCGTTGTCAGTGGCTACCTCCCATCCTCTCAGTGGAAATGTTCAACGCACCCTGTCACGGCACGGCTATCCATCTGTCGGTTCTCAATCAGGCCGGAATAGAATCCAGTGATTCTTTTGCGTCTGTCACTAACGCCCCGCCTTCAGGAGTTTGAAGCTCGTCACAGTCATTCAATCATTGAATCCTACTCAGAATACCACAGACAAGGTTAGACCTTCCGGATTCTCTTGAATGCCGCCATCAGTTCTAGCCTATACCACGAAGACTCTGATCTCACAGAATGGCTGGCTCGATTGTCAGGCGAGCACTCGGTTGTCAGGCGATCAACCATGCATCGTGTATCAGGAATCCAAGAGATATTCACCCAATCTAAGGTAGAACGGAGGTGGTTGTCAGGCACACGTTCATAGGTGAGAATGATGATGAGTGTCACGGATCATCACATTCATCAAGTTGAAGAACAAGTGATATCTTGGAACAAGAACAAGCGGAATTGAATAGAAGAACAATAGTAATTGCATTAATACTCGAGGTACAGCAGAGCTCCACACCTTAATCTATGGTGTGTAGAAACTCCACCGTTGAAAATACATAAGAACAAGGTCTAGGCATGGCTGAATGGCCAGCCTCCCAAAGAGGGTTCAATCATAAAAACATGATCAAAAGCTCTAAAATGATCCAAAGATGAAAATACAATAGCAAAAGGTCTTATTTATAAAGAACTAGTAGCCTAAGGTTTACAGAAATGAGTAAATGATAGAAAAATCCACTTCCGGGCCCACTTGGTGTGTGCTTGGGCTGAGCATTGAAGCATTTTCGTGTAGAGACTCTTCTTGGAGTTAAACGCCAGCTTTTATGCCAGTTTGGGCGTTTAACTCCCATTCTTGTGCCAGTTCCAGCGTTTAACGCTGGGAATTCTGAGGGTGACTTTGAACGCCGGTTTGGGCCATCAAATCTTGGGCAAAGTATGGACTATCATATATTGCTGGAAAGCCCAGGATGTCTACTTTCCAACGCCGTTGAGAGCGCGCCAATGTAAACTTCTGTAGCTCCAGAAAATCCGCTTCGAGTGCAGGGAGGTCAGAATCCAACAGCATCTGCAGTCCTTTTTAGTCTCTGAATCAGATTTTTGCTCAGGTCCCTCAATTTCAGCCAGAAAATACCTGAAATCACAGAAAAACACAAAAACTCATAGTAAAGTCCAGAAAAGTGAATTTTAACTAAAAACTAATAAAAATATACTAAAAACTAACTAGATCATACTAAAAACATACTAAAAACAATGCCAAAAAGCGTACAAATTATCCGCTCATCACAACACCAAACTTAAACTGTTGCTTGTCCTCAAGCAACTGAAAATCAAACAAGATAAAAAGAAGAGAATATGCAATGAATTCCAAAAACATCTATGAAGATCAGTATTAATTAGATGAGCGGGGCTTTTAGCTTTTTGCCTCTGAACAGTTTTGGCATCTCACTCTATCCTTTGAAATTCAGAACGATTATCTTCTTTAAGAACTCAGAATCCAGATAGTGTCATTGATTCTCCTAGTTAAGTATGATGATTCTTGAACACAGCTACTTATTGAGTCTTGGCCGTGGTCCAAAGCACTCTGTCTTCCAGTATTACCGCCGGATACATACATGCCACAGACACATAATTGGGTGAACCCTTTCAGATTGTGACTCAGCTTTGCTAGAGTCCCCAACTAGAGGTGTCCAGGGTTCTTAAGCACACTCTTTTTGCCTTGGATCACAACTTTATTTCTTTCTTTTTTTTCTTTTTCTTTCTTTTTCTTTTTCTTTTTTTTCGAAAATATTTTTTTTTTGTATTCACTGCTTTTTTTCTTGCTTCAAGAATCATTTTTATGATTTTTCAGATCCTCAGTAACATGTCTCCTTTTTCATCATTCTTTCAAGAGCCAATATTCATGAACCACAAATTCAAAAGACATATGCACTGTTTAAACATACATTCAGAAAACAAAAGTATTGCCACCACATCAAAATAATTAAACTGTTATAAAATTCAAAATTCATGCAATTCTTCTCTTTTTCAATTAAAAACATTTTTTATTTAAGAGAGGTGATGGATTCATAGGACATTCATAACTTTAAGGCATAGACACTAAGACACTAATGACCACAAGACACAAACATAGACAAACATAAGCACTAAAATTCGAAAAACAGGAAAATAAAGAACAAGGAAATTAAAGAACGGGTCCACCTTAGTGATGGCGGCTTGTTCTTCCTCTTGAAGATCCTATGGAGTGCTTGAGCTCCTCAATGTCTCTTCCTTGTCTTTGTTGCTCCTATCTTATGATTCTTTGATCTTCTCTAATTTCATGGAGGAGAACAGAGTGTTCTTGGTGCTCCACCCTTAGTTGTCCCATGTTGGAACTCAATTCTCCTAGGGAGGTGTTTAGTTGCTCCCAATAGTTTTGTGGAGGAAAGTGCATCCCTTGAGGCATCTCAGGGATTTGATGATGAGAGGGGTCTCTTGTTTGCTCCATCCTCTTCTTAGTGATGGGCTTGTCCTCATCAATGGGGATGTCTCCCTCTATGTCAACTCCAACTGAATAACAGAGGTGACAAATGAGATGAGGAAAGGCTAACCTTGCCAAGGTAGAGGACTTGTCTGCCACCTTATAAAGTTCTTGAGATATCACCTCATGAACTTCTATTTCTTCTCCAATCATGATGCTATGAATCATGATAGCCCGGTCTATAGTAACTTCGGACCGGTTGCTAGTGGGAATGATTGAGCGTTGGATAAACTCCAACCATCCTCTAGCCACTGGTTTGAGGTCATGCCTTCTCAGTTGAACCGGCTTCCCTCTTGAATCTCTCTTCCATTGGGCGCCCTCTTCACATATGACTGTGAGGACTTGGTCCAACCTTTGATCAAAGTTGACCCTTCTAGTGTAAGGATGTTCATCTCCTTGCATCATGGGCAAGTTGAATGCCAACCTTACATTTTCCGGACTAAAATCCAAGTGTTTCCCCCGAACCATAGTAAGCCAATTCTTTGGATCCGGGTTCACACTTTGGTCATGGTTCTTGGTGATCCATGCATTGGCATAGAACTCTTGAACCATTAAGATTCCGACTTGTTGAATGGGGTTGGTAAGAACTTCCCAACCTCTTCTTCGGATCTCATGTCGGATCTCCGGATATTCACTCTTTTTGAGTGAAAAAGGGACCTCGGGAATCACCTTCTTCAAGGCCACAACTTCATAGAAGTGGTCTTGATGCACCCTTGAGATGAATCTTTCCATCTCCCATGACTCGGAGGTGGAAGCTTTTGCCTTCCCTTTCCTCTTTCTAGAGGTTTCTCCGGCCTTGGATGCCATAAATGGTTATGGAAAAACAAAAAGCAATGCTTTTACCACACCAAACTTAAAAGGTTTGCTCGTCCTCGAGCAAAAGAAGAAAGAAGAGAGGAGAAGAAGAAGAAATGAAGAAGAAGGGAATGGCTTTGTGTTCGGCCAAAAAGGGGGAGAAGTGGTGGTTTGGTTGTGTGAAAATGAAGGAGTGAAGATGGGTTTATATAGGAGTGGGGGGGCTCATGGTTCGGTCATGTATGGGTGGGTTTGGGAGGGAAAGTGGTTTGAATTTGAAGGGTGAGGTAGGTGGGGTTTTATGAAGGATGGATGTGAGTGGTGAAGAGAAAGATGGGATTTGATAGGTGAAGGGTTTTTGGGGAAGAAGTGTTGAGGTGATTGGTGAATGGGTGAAGAAGAGAGAGAGTGCTGGGGTAGGTGGGGATCCTGTGGGGTCCACAGATCCTGAGGTGTCAAGGAAAAGTCATCCCTGCACCAAGTGGCAAGCAAAAATGCGTTTTGAGCCAATTCTGGCGTTAAACGCCGGGCTGGTGCCCATTTCTGGCGTTTAACGCCGAATGCTTGCCCTTTTCTGGCGTTTAACGCAAGTCTGGTGCCCCTTTCTGGCGTTAAACGCCCAGAATGGTGCCAGACTGGGCGTTAAATGCCCAACAGCTAGCCTTACTGGCGTTTAAACGCCAGCACGCTCTCCTCCAGGGTGTGCTGTTTTTCTTTCTGTTTTTCATTCTGTTTTTGCTTTTTCAATTGATTTTGTAACTTCTCATGATCATCAACCTACAAAAGAACATAAAATAACAAAGAAAAATAGATAAAATATAACATTGGGTTGCCTCCCAACAAGCGCTTCTTTAATGTCAGTAGCTTGACAGAGGGCTCTCATGGAGCCTCAGAAATACTCAGAGCAATGTTGTAACCTCCCAACACCAAACTTAGAGTTTGAATGTGGGGGTTCAACACCAAACTTAGAAGTTGGTTGTGGCCTCCCAACACCAAACTTAGAGTTTGACTGTGGGGGCTCTGTGTGGCTCTGTTTTGAGAGAAGCTCTTCATGCTTCCTCTCCATGATGACAGAGGGATATCCTTGAGCCTTAAACACAAAGGATTCTTCATTCACTTGAATGATCAATTCTCCTCTATCAACATCAATCACAGCCCTTGCTGTGGCTAGGAAGGGTCTGCCAAGGATGATGGATTCATCCATGCACTTCCCAGTCTCTAGGACTATGAAATCAGTAGGGATGTAACGGTCTTCAACTTTTACCAGAACATCCTCTACAAGTCCATAGGCTTGTTTTCTTGAATTGTCTGCCATCTCTAGTGAGATTTTTGCAGCTTGCACCTCAAAGATCCCTAACTTCTCCATTACAGAGAGAGGCATGAGGTTTACACTTGACCCTAAGTCACACAAGGCCTTCTTGAAGGTCATGGTGCCTATGGTACAAGGTATTGAAAACTTCCCAGGGTCCTGTCTCTTTTGAGGCAGTTTCTGCCTAGACAAGTCATCCAGTTCTTTGGTGAGCAAAGGGGGTTCATCCTCCCAAGTCTCATTTCCAAATAACTTGTCATTTAGCTTCATGATTGCTCCAAGGTATTTAGCAACTTGCTCTTCAGTGACATACTCATCCTCTTCAGAGGAAGAATACTCATCAGAGCTCATGAATGGCAGAAGTAAGTCCAATGGAATCTCTATGGTCTCTTTTTGAGCCTCAGATTCCCATGGTTCCTCATTGGGGAACTCATTGGAGGCCAGTGGACGTCCATTGAGGTCTTCCTCAGTGGCGTTCACTGCCTCTCCTTCCTCTCCAAATTCGGCCATGTTGATGGCTTTGCACTCTCCTTTTGGATTTTCTTCTGTATTGCTTGGAAGAGTACTAGGAGGGAGTTCAGTAATTTTCTTGCTCAGCTGACCCACTTGTGCCTCCAAATTTCTAATGGAGGACCTTGTTTCAGTCATGAAACTTTGAGTGGTTTTGATTAGATCAGAGACCATGGTTGCTAAGTCAGAGGTATTCTGCTTAGAACTCTCTGTCTGTTGCTGAGAAGATGATGGAAAAGGCTTGCTATTGCTAAACCTGTTTCTTCCACCATTATTATTGTTGAAACCTTGTTGAGATCTCTGTTGATCCTTCCATGAGAGATTTGGATGATTTCTCCATGAAGGATTATAGGTGTTTCCATAGGGTTCTCCCATGTAATTCACCTCTTCCATTGAAGGGTTTTCAGAATCATAAGCTTCATCTTCAGATGAAGCTTCCTTAGTACTGCTTGGTGCATTTTGCATTCCAGACAGACTTTGAGAAATCATATTGACTTGCTGAGTCAATATTTTGTTCTGAGCCAGTATGGTATTCAGAGTGTCAATCTCAAGAACTCCTTTCTTCTGATTGGTCCCATTGTTCACAGGATTCCTTTCAGAAGTGTACATGAATTGGTTATTTGCAACCATTTCAATCAGCTCTTGAGCTTCTGTAGGCGTCTTCTTCAGATGAAGAGATCCTCCAGCAGAGCTATCCAAAGACATCTTGGATAGTTCAGAGAGACCATCATAGAAAATTCCAATGATGCTCCATTCAGAAAGCATATCAGTGGGATACTTTCTGATTAATTGTTTGTATCTTTCCCAAGCTTCATAGAGGGACTCTCCTTCCTTCTGTCTGAAGGTTTGGACTTCCACTCTAAGCTTACTCAATTTTTGAGGTGGAAAGAACTTTGCCAAGAAGGCATTGACTAGCTTTTCCCAAGAGTTCAGGCTTTCTTTAGGTTGTGAGTCCAACCATATTCTAGCTCTGTCTCTTACAGCAAAAGGGAATAGCATAAGTCTGTAGACCTCAGGGTCAACCCCATTAGTCTTGACAGTGTCACAGATTTGCAAGAACTCAGCTAAAAACTGATGAGGATCTTCCAATGGAAGTCCATGGAACTTGCAATTCTGTTGCATTAGAGAAACTAATTGAGGCTTAAGCTCAAAGTTGTTTGCTCCAATGGCAGGGATAGAGATGCTTCTCCCATAGAAGTCGGGAGTAGGTGCAGTAAAGTCACCCAGCACCTTCCTTGCATTGTTGGCATTGTTGTTATTTTCGGCTGCCATGGGTTCTTCTTCTTTGAAGATTTCTGTTAGGTCCTCTACAGAGAGTTGCGCCTTGGCTTCTCTTAGCTTTTGCTTCAAGGTCCTTTCAGGTTCAGGATCAGCCTCAACAAGAATGCTTTTGTCCTTGCTCCTGCTCATAAGAAAGAGAAGAGAACAAGAAAATGTGGAATCCTCTATGTCACAGTATAGAGATTCCTTGAGGTGTCAGAGGAAAAGAAAAATAGAAGGCAGAAGTAGAAAATTCGAACTTATCAAAGAAGATGGAGTTCGAATTTTGCATTAAGGAATAGTGTTAGTCCATAAATAGAAGGATGTGAGAAGAGGGGAAGTAATTTTCGAAAATCAAGTAAAAGATTTTGAAAACATTTTGAAAAACACATTGATTTTCGAAAATAAAAGTGGGAAAGAAATCAAGTGATTTTTGAAAAAGAATTTGAAATTAGAAATCAAAAAGATTTGATTGAAAGTGATTTTGAAAAAGATATGGTTAAGAAGATATGATTGGTTTTAAAAAGATGTGATTGAGAATATATGATTTGAAAAACATTTAAAAAAAATTTTGATTTTGAAAATTAATGACTTGGCTATCAAGAAAAGATATGATTCAAACATTAAACCTTTCTCAACAGAAAAGGCAACATACTTCAAATGTTGAATCAAATCATTAATTGATAGCAAGTATCTTTGAAAATAGAAAGAAATTGAATTTGAAAAAGATTTGATTGAAAAGATATGATTTGAAAAAGATTTGATTTTGAAAAGATTTTGAAAACTTGAAAAAAAATTTGCATTGAAAACAAAAATCTTCCCTATTGTGCCATCCTGGCGTTAAACGCCCAGAATGGTGCACATTCTGGCGTTTAACGCCCAAAACTCTACCCTTTTGGGCGTTAAACCAGGCACCCTGGCTGACGTTTAAACGCCAGTTTGCCTTCCTCACTGGGCGTTTTGAACGCCCAGCTTTTTCTGTGTAATTCCTCTGCAGTATGTTCTGAATCTTCAATTCTCTGTATTATTGACTTGAAAAGACACAAATTAAAAATATTTTTGGATTTTTAATAATCAAATTGTAACTAAAATCAAATAATAATGCATGCAAGACACCAAACTTAGCAGTTTGTATACTACTGACACTAACAAAATGAGAATGCATATGAGATACATAAACACTCAAGTCAAGAGAATTTAAAAATCAGAGCAATGAAATCATCAAGAACAACTTGAAGATTAATGAAGACACATGCATGAATGCAAAAGGAGCAGAAACATGCAATTGACACCAAACTTAAAATGAGAATAGAGTCTCAACAGGAAAAATATTTTTGGTTTTTATGATTTTGTAAATTTTTTTTTTTGGATTTTTTTTTCGAAAATTAAGTGGAAAAAGAAAATAAAGGTATCAAAATTCTTAATGAGAATTCCAGGAATCATGCAATGTTAGTCTAAAGCTTTAGTCTAAAGAAATTAGACATGGCTGAACAAGCTTCAGCAGGACATTGCATTCAAGAGCTAAATTGATGAAAATCAATCAGCTTTGGTGATGATAAGAACATCACCTTGAAACACTAGAATTCATTCTTAAGAACTCTGAAAAAAAATACCTAATCTAAGCAACAAGATGAACCGTCAGTTGTCGATACTCGAACAATCCCCGGCAACGGCGCCAAAAACTTGGTATGCGAAATTGTGATCAATACTTTTCACAACACAAATAATCCCCGGTGATGAATCCAAAAACTTGGTGTTCAATACCATGGCATAAACACAACTTCGCACAACTAACCAGCAAGTGTACTGGGTCGTCCAAGTAATAAACCTTACGCGAGTAAGGGTCGATCCCACAGAGATTGTTGGTATGAAGCAAGCTATGGTCACCTTGTAAATCTTAGTCAGGCAGACTCAAATGGATATGAATGATGATATACGAATAAAACATAGAGATAAAGATAGAGATACTTATGTAATTATTTGGTAGGAATTTCAGATAAGCGTATGAAGATGCTTGTCCCTTCCGTCTCTCTGCTTTCCTACTGTCTTCATCCAATCCTTCTTACTCATTTCCATGGCAAGCTTATGCAAGGTTTCACCGTTGTCAGTGGCTACCTCCCATCCTCTCAGTGGAAATGTTCAATGCACCCTGTCACGGCACGGCTATCCATCTGTCGGTTCTCAATCAGGCCGGAATAGAATTCAGTGATTCTTTTGCGTCTGTCACTAACGCCCTGCCTTCAGGAGTTTGAAGCTCGTCACAGTCATTCAATCATTGAATCCTACTCAGAATACCACAGACAAGGTTAGACCTTCCGGATTCTCTTGAATGCCGCCATCAGTTCTAGCCTATACCACGAAGACTCTGATCTCACGGAATGGCTGGCTCGGTTGTCAGGCGAGCACTCGGTTATCAGGCGATCAACCATGCATCGTGTATCAGGAATCCAAGAGATATTCACCCAATCTAAGGTAGAACGGAGGTGGTTGTCAGGCACACGTTCATAGGTGAGAATGATGATGAGTGTCACGGATCATCACATTCATCAAGTTGAAGAACAAGTGATATCTTGGAACAAGAACAAGCGGAATTGAATAGAAGAACAATAGTAATTGCATTAATACTCGAGGTACAGCAGAGCTCCACACCTTAATCTATGGTGTGTAGAAACTCCACCGTTGAAAATACATAAGAACAAGGTCTAGGCATGGCCGAATGGCCAGCCTCCCAAAGAGGGTTCAATCATAAAAACATGATCAAAAGCTCTAAAATGATCCAAAGATGAAAATACAATAGCAAAAGGTCTTATTTATAAAGAACTAGTAGCCTAAGGTTTACAGAAATGAGTAAATGATAGAAAAATCCACTTCCGGGCCCACTTGGTGTGTGCTTGGGCTGAGCATTGAAGCATTTTCGTGTAGAGACTCTTCTTGGAGTTAAACGCCAGCTTTTATGCCAGTTTGGGCGTTTAACTCCCATTCTTGTGCCAGTTCCGGCATTTAACACTGGGAATTCTGAGGGTGACTTTGAACGCCGGTTTGGGCCATCAAATCTTGGGCAAAGTATGAACTATCATATATTGCTGGAAAGCCCAGGATGTCTACTTTCTAACGCCGTTGAGAGCGCGCCAATTGGGCTTCTGTAGCTCCAGAAAATCCGCTTCGAGTGCAGGGAGGTCAGAATCCAACAGCATCTGCAGTCCTTTTTAGTCTCTGAATCAGATTTTTGCTCAGGTCCCTCAATTTCAGCCAGAAAATACCTGAAATCACAGAAAAACACACAAACTCATAGTAAAGTCCAGAAAAGGGAATTTTAACTAAAAACTAATAAAAATATACTAAGAACTAACTAGATCATACTAAAAACATACTAAAAACAATGCCAAAAAGCGTACAATGTTGGTAACACTAAACTTGTTTGTGGTCATATGGTGCAACAAGGTTTGATTAAGACTCTAAGATTAACATGATATGGGTTGTGTTCATGCCATCTTAGTATGCCTTGAACACCAAACTTGTTGTTCACTATATGTTGCATATAAGAATTCTTCTAAGTGTTCGTCAAAGTTGATTTAGAATCCATGAACTTTGCCTTATTAACTAATATTAGAGATTAAAAAGAAATGGTATAGAACATGGGTTGCCTCCCATGAAGCACTTCTTTAGCGTCATTAGCTTGACGTTTGGCCTTTGTCAGGGTGGTTGGTAGTGCTTCAAATCCTCCGCCCTTGCAGTGAATTTATCTCCATTGGCTTTGTTAAGAAGCTCCACATGTTCTAAGGACAAGATTTTGTTGATGGTGTACACTGGAGGTAGCTGAGATGGAATGATGGGGAGATGAGGTGGTATAGATAGAAAGTGGGCAGAGACCACTTCATCTCTTGGAGAGAAATCTTCTGTAGGGATTTTCTTGTTTCTCGATCCCCTTGGGGCCTTTTTCCTTGTGTTCCTTGATGTCACTTTGCTCCTTGTGGTTTCTTCTTTCAGGAGGGTTTTGTTGCTTGTCTCATATGACTCTAGTGGGTCTAGTTCCTCTTGGATTACACTTGGCTGTTGCTCCTTCTGATCACATTGGTTGTCATCAATGGGGATTTTCAGGTGTGGTGCTTGTGTTCCCATGTTTGTCTCTTCCATCAGCCCCTTATTGTGATTTTCCTCTGACTCTTTGTTATCATGATCTGCTTCTTGGGAGGGTTTGAAAATGTTGAAGGTGAGTTGTTCATCGTGTATCCTTAATACTAGCTCTCCTCGCTCCACATCTATAAGCGCCCTGGCTGTGGCTAAAAATGGCCTCCCCAGGATGATGGGATGGATGGGATTCTCTTCCATTTCCAGGATAACAAAGTCCGTGGGCAGGAAGTAGTTCCCAACCTTCACTAACACGTTCTCAACCACTCCTATGGCCTATTTTTTTAGTTTTGTCAGCCAATTTGATGATTACGTCTGTGGGTGTTAGCTCATTGATTTGAAGCTTTTACATGAGGGACAGAGGCATTAAGTTGATACTTTCTCCCAGGTCACAGAGCCCCTTATCGATCATTGTCTCTCCTATAGCACAGGGAATGTGGAAACTCCCTGGATCCTTCTTCTTTATAGGTGGCTCTGTTTGAATGAGAGCACTGCACTTCCTGTTCATCTTTATTGTTTGTCTACCCTTCAATGAACTTTTTTTGGCCAGCAGCTCCTTTATGTACTTGATGTAGGAGGGCATTTGCTGGAGGGCCTTAATGAATTGTATATTTACATCAAGATATGCAAATATGTCGAGGAATCTTGAATACATTCTCCTTGCTACACCACCTTTGAGCCTTTGGGGAAAGGGTGCATATAGGTTCAAGGTCTCCCCTTTCTTTAGCTCCTCCCTGTGTGTGGGCTGGGGTGCATGGTTTCTTTCTTCATGATTTTCTTTTGGAATGTCTTGGATATGTTTTGTTTGTGTGTGTACTTCCTCCACACTCCTCTCATCACTTATAGTGATCATCTTGCATTCTTCCCACCTTACTTTCTTTGTTTCTCCTCCTGGATTCTTTTCAGTGTCACTTGGGAAACTATCAGTGGATTTGGGAAACTGTTAAGATAGATACCCCACTTGGGACTCCAGCCTCTTGATGGTTTCCCCTTGGTTTTTGATATTGGCTCGCACTTCATCCTTGAATACTCTGTTGTCTTGGACTTCTTTACATATGTCTTCGAGTAGAGTCTCAATTCTGGAGAGCCTATCCTCTATTGGTGATGGTGGGTTGAGATTAGGTGGTTGAGAAGGGTGATTAGGTGGGTGTTGATAGGATCTCTGTGAGGTATGTTAGTGAGTTACATTGTTGTTGGGATTGTGGTTGTGGCATCTCTGGTCTTGGCCTTGGTCTTGTTGATTTTTCCACCCAAAGTTAGGGTGATTTCTCCATCCAGAATTATAATTTTTGGAGTATGGATCATGGATCTGTCTGGGTGAGTTTCCAATATAGTTGGCTTGTTCCCAGTCACCTTCTTCTCCCACATTCACTCCTTCTTGAGCTGGTGATAAAGTGATGACTGCTGCGACTTGGTTTTCTTCCACCTTCTTGGTGAGATCTGCTAGCTGCTTGGTGATCATCTTATTTTGAGCCAGCAATGCATCCATGTGGTTCAGCTCCATTACTCCTCGAGTGTTACTTCTTTCAGAAGCATAGAAATAGTCATTCTCAGCGACAGTCTCAATGACATCTATGGCTTCTTCAATGGTTTTCTTCTTGTTCAGAGAGCCTCCTGATGAATGGTCTACAGCCTTCTTTGACTCATAAGAAAGACCTTCATAGAAAATGTAAAGTTGAACCCATTCATTGAACATGTCTGGTGGGCATCTTCTTGTTAAGTCCTTAAACCTCTCCCATGCCTCATAGAGAGTTTCCCCTTCTTGTTGCCTGAAAGTTTGCACCTCAGCTCTCAACCTGTTAATTCTTTGAGGAGGGTAGAATCTTGCCAAAAATTTGTTCACCACATCTTCCCAATTTGTTAAACTTTCCTTCGGGAAGGATTCCAGCCACTTAGATGCTTTGTCCCTAAGTGAAAAGGGGAACAAAAGCAATCTATAGACATCCAGATGAACACCATTAGACTTTACAGTGTCACATATTCTCAGGAAGGTGGTTAGATGTTGATTGGGGTCTTTTTGAGCACTTCCTCCAAATGAGCAGTTGTTCTGGACAAGGGTGATGAGCTGGGGTTTTAATTCAAAATTGTTGCCATGTATGGTGGGCTTTTGGATGCTACTTCCACAGTTTACTGGGTTTGGATTGATGCAAGAGCCTAGAACTCTCCTTTCTTGCCCAGCATGATTCACAGTACCTTCTCTGGCATGGTTGTGAGCTTCTTCTTCATGGTTGTTTTCCAAGTTCTCCTCCATGTTTGTTTCAAAGTACTCTTCCTCTTCCTCAGCACCAACAACTCCTTTTCCTCTTGCTTCTCTCCTTAATCTATGGAGGGTCCTCTCAGGTTCTAAATCAAAGGAAGTTGAAGCTCCGCTTCTTCTCCCTGTCATACAACTAACAGAGCACACAGCAGGAAATAAAATGAAGAGGTTATTCTTGTTAGTGTGGCTGTTAGTGTGAGTGGTGCAAATTATCAAACAGTTAGTGGGTTAGTGAGCAGAATTGTAGATAATAACAAAGAAAAAAAGAAAACGACGAGGGGTGAGGGGATGAGGAAGAAACTGAATAAACTGAAAGTAAATGACTAGATAAAATAAACAATCAAGAGAAAGAAAAAAATGCTCAATCTAGTGAACTTCCAACTTAATCATTGTTGATACAAAATCAATCCTCGGCAATGGCGCCATAAACTTAATACACGAAAACTTGTCTCTCAACAAATTTCCCTTCAGCAAGTATACCAAATTGTCATCAAGTAAAAACTCACAATAGAGTGAGGTCGAATCCCACAGGGACTGATTGGTCAAGCAACTTTAATGGAAGAGTATGCTAGTTGGCTAAACAGAATGTAGTTGAGAATTGCAAAAAATTAAATGGCGGGAAAGTAAATTGCAGAAAATAAAGTGCAGAATCTTAAATAGGGATTTGGGAAGATAAACATGGAAGTAAATGGCAGAAAGTAAAGAGAATGTGTAAGATCAGAGATGGGGAATTCATTGGACTTAGGAGATGTTATATTCTCCGGATCAAGTTCAGTCTCATCTCTTCCTCAATCAATGCATTCATTGATCTCCTTGGAAATCTTAAGTGATTGGATCCCAATTCCTTGGCAATCCAATCTCTCTAAGCTTGAACAATTGCCCAATTCCTTGATTTAAGTGCTCATGGGAAGAGATGAAGTATGGTCACTGATTATACCACATGTATTTCCAAATCAAAGTGTTGGAAGGATTACATGTCACTATATCCGCCCAAACCCCAATTTGGTCCAACATTAGAAAGCATTTCTAGCATAATCTCCTCATCCCTTTTCCAAGGCTCAGAGGAGATCCAATTATGGAAAGTTTCTTTTCCAAGACAACTAACCAATTAAATTAAGATCGAAAGCTTTCTAGTAAACTAAGAGAAAAGAAAGAGGAAGAAGAATGAAAACTATAATTGATCCATCAAATTACAACAGAGCTCCCTAACCCAATGAAAAGGGTTTAGTTATTCATAGCTCTGGGAATGGAAAATGGTAGTAAAGAATACATGCAGAAAAGTAAATATACAGAGGGTAATTCTCCAGAGTGCCAAGCTTCTCTATAGTTCAAACCTACTCCTATATATACTACTCTTCTTGATCTTCTAGTGAGTTCTTCAAGTCTTGGATGTGGGTCTTAAATCTTGAGTTGAAGCAGTTACAATCTTCGGTGGGCTCAGCTTGCAGAAAAGTGTGAGTTAGGCATGGGCGTTAGATAGGACGTTAGCGGTGTTAACGTTAAGTGAAAATGTGGGTTCGAGAACGTTAGTGGTAATCACCTTTTCACTAACGTTCCAACCCCAAAATGGTCCACGTTAACTTCAACATTAGTGGCACTAACGTGACCACTAACGTTGCCTCATGGTTCTTCGCAAACGTTATTAGGAATCACCATTTCCAATAACGTTGCATTGTGCCCCTTTTCCCTACGTTAGAGATCACGTTAGTATAACTAACGTGACTCTTAACGTGGGCATGCCTAAGCTTCGAGAGCGTTAGTGACACTTACCTTTGTCACTAACACTCTAAACGCCCCTCCTTCCCACGTTAGAGCTCACGTTAATTGGATTAACGTGGCCACTAACGTGGTAGTGAATGCCATCTCCAACGTTAGTGACAAAGGTGAGTGTCACTAACGTTGGCTCATCATGCTTAGCTCCACGTTATCTCTCACGTTAGTGGTCTTAACGTGACCACTAACGTGGGCAATGTTGGCTTAATCTAATGTTAGTGACAAAGGTGAGTGTCACTAACGTTGGCGTTCTCTTCCCCTTCCACGTTAGAGTTCACGTTAACTAAGTTAACGTGACTCTTAACATGGCCAATTGCCAATTTGGAGCATTAGTGGTATTCACTTTTACCACTAACGCTGGAGCTCCCTTTTTCTCCACGTTAACTACCACGTTAATGTAGTTAACGTGGCAATTAACGTGGGCTATGATGGCTTCGAAAACATTATTGGCGATCACTTTTCTCATTAACGTTGCAAGCTCATTCCCATTCCACGTTAATGGTCATGTTAATTGGATTAAGATGGCTACTAACGTGGTTCTTCCTTGCTTCCTTTGTCCTGAAATCAAGCAAATAAAGTGCATTAAAGCTCTAGTCCAAGTCATGAGATTATGCATCATCAATTTGTCATTCAATCCTTGCATAATCCTTATGAAATCATGTAAAATTCACAATAGTTGCTTGAATCAAGGTGTAAATGTAATTTCATCCAAAACTTGCTTATTTCCTAAGAAAATGCATGAAACTACCCTAAAGAAGAAAAGAAAAGGCCAGTGAAACTAGCCTAGATGCCCTAGCATCATATACCCTTTTAGGTCACCCTTTTCGAAAAACCGTGACCATAGACTCTTTTAGGCCACCCCCTAAAACCGTGACCACAGACCCCTTTAAGTCACCCCCCAAAACCGTGACCATAAACCTTTTTAGGTCACAATTTTTTGAAAAACCATGACCATAGAACCTTTTTTGTCACTGTAAAAAACTGTGACCATAGACCCCTTTAGGTCACCCCCAAAACTGTGACCATAGACCCTTTTAGGGCACCCCCCAAACCGTGACCATAGACCACTTAAGGCCACCCTCTAAAACCGTGACCATAGACCCTTTAAGGTCACTCTTTTTTGAAAAACCGTGGCCATAGACTCTTTTTTGTCACTGTAAAAAACCGTGACCATAGACCCCTTTAGGTCACCCCCCAAAACCGTGACTATAGACCCTTTTAGGCCACCCTTTTTTTAAAAATTCGTGACCATAGGTACTCTATGGTCGCCCTTTTTCTAAATACCATGACCATAGCTTTTTTTGTCACGGTTTTTTACTGTGACCAAAAAAACCGTGGCCATAGACCCAAAATATTGTAGTGAAAGCTTGTAGAATCTGATTTTTTCTCCGTCTCCACTGAATCTGTTTGTAGAGCGTTGGCAAGAGGTGGTGTGGGTTATTTGTTTGGGCTAATGAATTCCATAATGAAGGAGAATCAAGAGGCAGAGTAGTGCAGAAAAATAAAAATGATGCAGAATGGAGGATGAACTTTGCTTGGAAGATTGGAAGTTTGGAATCTGATGTTAGGGCTTTGAAATTGGGAGGGGCTTTGTTGGTTGCAATAAATTTTCTTGTAGTTGTTATGTTATTATGGAAATGGTGAAGATTGGCCTGATGTGTTTTGGTAAATAGCCAAATTTTGATGGTTTTGATTCAAATTAAAGGAATATTTTGAAGAAAAATTAACGTATGTTGTTATATGTATTGTTGTATCTATTTTTATTTTAAGTCTCAATAAATAAAAATTGCACATGCGTTAATATGAATCAAACAAAACAAAATAAAATATAACAATTTTAGATAAGAAATATCAACCAATTTCTTTATAATTCATTAATAAAACATCCACATCGATACTGAATTCTAACATAACTAAAATATTTAGTGTGATGCAACACACAAACAAAACAAAGTAAATTATCCAAAAGGAACCATTCCAAGTATAACTAACCAATAGCCACCATTACAGAGTTATCCAAACTTAGAGAAACAAGATAACTAATCCAAAAGGTAACTAATCCAAAAGTATAATGCCCTATTACATATAAAGCTCCTAAAGGCAGGATGATCAACAATTCAATTCTTTTTCTTGGAGGTATGAATCTGAGAGTAGGGACAAATTTTATGAAACTAGCTAGTCATGTGGCTGTCCCTGAAGATGCACCTGGCATTGGATCAACTGGTACATTGGTTGCTGGTGGATAGAGGTGTTCAAAATCGATCCAGACCGAATAAAACCGATCAACCGAATCGAAAAAACTGAAAACTGAACAAACCAAAAATTGAAAAAACCGAACAAATCACATTTTGGCTTTTTTTTTTTGCCGTTCGGTTTGGTTTTCGGTTTCGACACTAAAAACCTTAACCAAACTGAACCGAACTGAACCGGTCACTTAAGAAACCCCTAAAAGGCCAACACCCAAAGGCCCAAACACTAAATAACCTAAACCTAGCAAGTAGCAGCACCACTCTTAGTCTCTCACAATCTTTCTCTAACGAATGAACATCAATCCCCAATCCCCAAGCCCCAGCCACTGAGCCCCTTCCTCCCAACAGCATCTTCCTTCACCATCCATATCACCGTCGCCAACTCACCAAACAGAGCCTCGCGGACAGCACTGATATACTCCATTTTGAGGGTTTATCTTGTGTTGATTTCAGGGGTTTTATCAATAATTCCACACGTTTTCTACATGAAAATACAAGACTTTGTGTTCCTTTCCTAATTTTGCCTCATGAATGAAAACATGCCTATTTTGCACTAAATTAGATACATTTCTAATCTTCCCTTGATGCCATTCGATGCCATGACCTGTGTGTTAAGTGGTTTCAGAATATAGGGCAGGGACGGACCGGAAAAGAGAAGAAGGACGGGTGCAAAGGAAGGGAGCATGAGAATTGAACTTTGGAAATCTCGGCATGGGCGCGTGCACGCACTTGACGCATCCGCGTGGATTGAGCAGTTAAGAAGTCGAAGCCAAGAGCCAAGCCACGAGCCGGCTTGCGTAGCGGCTAGGCCATGATCTCCAATGGCGCGCACGCGTACATCACGCCTCCGCGCACATTACAAGATGTCCCGTGGACACGCACGCGTACACTGCGCGTGCGCGCCGATGTGCGAATATGATTTTTTTAAAGAGCCACGTGACTTGGGCGTGGAGGCAGTTGGGAATCCCATTTTGGGGAAGTGCTTTGGTGGGAAAAGCTTAAGAAGACCAAGGGAACAAGGGTTAAGCACTTTTAGCTCATTTTTAGATTCTAGATATTTTTTGGAGGATAGTTAGTTACACTTGTGGAGAAGGAGAGGGATTCAAAAGCTCTCATTAGGGTTCATCTTCATCCAATTTCTGAGTTTTCATTCACTCTTTGGTGAGATCCATTACAATTCTCAATTCATCTTGTTCATGTCATAGATCTTCTTCTCCAATCTCAATTAGTGTTTGTAATTGCTCAATTCTCATAGATCTTGGATTCAACTTTGTAGTTTTGGATTTAATCAATTTCTTTAGAATCTCATTTCCATTGTTGTTCTATGTTAATTGTTGTTAGTTCCTTGTGTTGAAATAGTTTTAATTCTACTTTCTTCTCAAATTTACCATGGCTTTCACTCTTGCTCACCAAATGTTTGATGAAATGCCAACACTAGTTATGGAGTAAAAGTTTCCTACTTGGCATAGGGTTTGGGCCATTAGAAGAAGTTGAATATTTGTGCCAATTGTTGATTTGGAATTAGGGATTGCTAATTGACTTGGAGTACACTAAAGCTAGATTTCCATAAGGTAAAGCTAGGACTTGTGACTCAAGTTGATTACTCTCATTTGACTTTCCTCTATGCCTAGGGGTTAACTAAATGAAGCAAGGCCTAATTGTTGTCATCATTGAGAGAACTATAAGGATAGAATTTCTAATGCCAACCCTAAGCCAAGTCTTCTAAGGATTGATTGTTTGTTTTCTATTTTGCTAAAACCTTCAAAGAATCATAACAAGGCTTTCTAAGCAATAAGATGCACACTCTAGCAATTTCAAGGGAGGACAACTCAGGAGACTAATACTCTCGGTTATAGATTGTAGGATTGTTTGATGCGAAGTTTAAGTGTCGATTAGACTATACTCACGATCATATTCATCATTGAATTCTAAATTGACATGCTAAATTTCGTTTATCAAAATGGCGCCGTTGCCGGGGACTTTGCTTAGTGTGCCATGTTATTGTTTGGAATGAATGTGTATATGTGTATATAGTTGCATTGCAAATTGTTCAAGTGACTAACCCTCATCGTTACCATGAATCTCATTTCCCCTTCATTGTATGACGCGTTCACAACCTCCGAGCTTAATCCCTTTTGATCCGGAAATAGAACGAACTTTGTTTCATATTAGACAAGCTCGGAGGCGGCTAAAGTTTGGGGAAGGTGAAGAGGTCTTTACTACCTCAACCACCTTACTAAAAGTGAACATTGAACCGTCACTCAAAGAAGGCATTAGTCATACTTCCATCAATATCACTAACAATTCTTCTTTCATTTTAGGTACTAAAACCATGGATGCTCCGAGGAGAGTTACCATCAAGGAAGCGGGTGCACCGGATTATGTCCTTCAACCCCTTCATGTAACTCACCCCAACTTGAATGCAAACTTTGAATTGAAGACCGCTTTGATCAACCTCCTACCTAAGTTTCATGGGCTTCCCGCACAAGACCCTATTCGACATCTCAAGGACTTTCATCGTATATGCTCAACCACTAGACGGGAAGGATCCGATGAAGTTGCTATATGGTTGTTTGCTTTCCCTTTCTCTCTTGAGGACAAGGCGAAAGAATGGTTCTACACTCTATCTAGTGAAGTCACCTCCGATTGGGACTTACTTAGAAGAGGATTCTTGGATAAATTCTTGCCTCCGGAGAAGATGGATAGGCTAAGAAAGGAAATGTCTTGTATTGTGCAAGGTGAAACGGAACCGCTATACGAGTATTGGGAACGGTTTCGTAAGCTACTAGACGCATGCCCTAATCACATGCTTGACACTCAAGTATTGCTCGGATACATATGTCAAGGGATGCGAGAACAAGATAGAACTCTCTTGGACACCTCTAGCAATGGTTCTTTGTCTAAGTATAAAACAGCGGAGGAGGCATGGCAACTTATTATTGACTTAGCCGAATCCAACCAACATATGAGACGAAGAGTCAACCGTCCGAGAACCGTGAATGAGGTATCAACTAGTAGTGAGACAACCGCTCTAACTCAATCCTTGAGCGAAATGACATCCATCTTGAGGCAACTCCAATTGAACCAACAACAACCACAACAACCTCAATCTTACCAACAACAACCCCACCGCCTCAACAACACAACCAACAATTAGTCCCTCAAAAAGTGTGTGGCATTTGTTCTTGCTATTCCCACTACACGGATGAGTGCCCAAGCCTTCACGAAGATAACACTTTGGCGGCTACCCATAATTTCTATGACCGCCCAAATCAAGGGTACTACCAAGGCGGTAATTCTAACCAAGGGCACCCATATCAAGGAGGAAGCTACAACCAAGGGAGTGGGTACCATAATCAAAATTGGAGAGACAATTGATGAGCGGATAATTTGTACGCTTTTTGGCATTGTTTTTAGTATGTTTTTAGTATGATCTAGTTAGTTTTTAGTATATTTTTATTAGTTTTTAGTTAAAATTCACTTTTCTGGACTTTACTATGAGTTTGTGTGTTTTTCTGTGATTTCAGGTATTTTCTGGCTGAAATTGAGGGACCTGAGCAAAAATCTGATTCAGAGACTAAAAAGTACTGCAGATGCTGTTGGATTCTGACCTCCCAGCACTCGAAGCGGATTTTCTGGAGCTACAGAAACCCAATTGGCGCGCTCTTAACGGCGTTAGAAAGTAGACATCCTGGGCTTTCCAGCAATATATAATAGTTCATACTTTGCCCAAGATTTGATGGCCCAAACCGGCGTTCAAAGTCACCCTCAGAATTCCCAGCGTTAAACGCCGGAACTCGCACAAGAATGGGAGTTAAACGCCCAAACTGGCATAAAAGCTGGCGTTTAACTCCAAGAAGAGTCTCTACACGAAAATGCTTCAATGCTCAGCCCAAGCACACACCAAGTGGGCCCGGAAGTGGATTTTTATGTCATTTACTCATCTCTGTACACCCTAGGCTACTAGTTCTCTATATATAGGACCTTTTACTATTGTATTTGGATCTTTGGATCATTTTAGAGCTTTTGATCATATTTTTATGATTGAACCCTCTTTGGGAGGCTGGCCATTCGGCCATGCCTAGACCTTGTTCTTATGTATTTTCAACGGTGGAATTTCTACACACCATAGATTAAGGTGTGGAGCTCTGCTGTACCTCGAGTATTAATGCAATTACTATTGTTCTTCTATTCAATTCCGCTTGTTCTTGTTCCAAGATATCACTTGTTCTTTAACTTGATAAATGTGATGATCCGTGACACTCATCATCATTCTCACCTATGAACGTGTGCCTGACAACCACCTCCGTTCTACCTTAGATTGGGTGAATATCTCTTGGATTCCTGATACACGATGCATGGTTGATCGCCTGACAACCGAGTTCTCGCCTGACAACCGAGCCAGCCATTCCGTGAGATCAGAGTCTTCGTGGTATAGGCTAGAACTGATGGTGGCATTCAAGAGAATCTGGAAGGTCTAACCTTGTCTATGGTATTCTGAGTAGGATTCAATGATTGAATGACTGTGACGAGCTTCAAACTCCTGAAGGCGGGGCGTTAGTGACAGACGCAAAAGAATCACGGATTCTATTTCGGCCTGATTGAGAACCGACAGATGGATAGCCGTGCCGTGACAGGGTGCGTTGAACATTTCCACTGAGAGGATGGGAGGTAGCCACTGACAACGGTGAAACCCTTGCATACAGCTTGCCACGGAAAGGAGTAAGAAGGATTGGATGAAGACAGTAGGAAAGCAGAGAGACGGAAGGAACCCAGCATCTTCATACGCTTATCTGAAATTCCCACCAATGAATTGCATAAGTATCTCTATCTTTACCTTTATGTTTTATTCATCATTCATAATCATTTGAGTTTGCCTGACTAAGATTTACAAGGTGACCATAGCTTGCTTCATACCAACAATCTCTATGGGATCGACCCTTACTCGCGTAAGGTTTATTACTTGGACGACCCAGTACACTTGCTGGTTAGTTGTGCGAAGTTGTGTTTATGCCATGGTATTGAACACCAAGTTCTTGGATTCATCACCGGGGATAATTTGTGTTGTGAAAAGTATTGATCACAGTTTCGCATACCAAGTTTTTGGCGCCGTTGCCGGGGATTGTTGAGTTTGGACAACTGACGGTTCATCTTGTTGCTTAGATTAGGTATTTTTCTTCAGAGTTCTTAAGAATGAATTCTAGTGTTTCAAGGTGATGTTCTTATCATCACCAAAGCTGATTGATTCTCATCAATTTAGCTCTTGAATGCAATGTCCTGCTGAAGCTTGTTCAGCCATGTCTAATTTCTTTAGACTAAAGCTTTAGACTAACATTGCATGATTCCTGGAATTCTCATTAAGAATTTTGATACGTTTATTTTCTTTTTCCACTTAATTTTCAAAAAATCCAAAAAATTTTACAAAATCATAAAAACCAAAAATATTTTATGTTTATGTTTGAGTCTAGAGTCTCATGTTAAGTTTGGTGTCAATTGCATGTTTCTGTTCTTTTTGCATTCGTGCATGTGTCTTCATTAATCTTCAAGTTATTCTTGATGATTTCATTGCTCTGATTTTTAAATTCTCTTGACTTGAATGTTTTGTTGTTTCTCATATGCATTCTCATTGTGTTAGTGTCAGTAGTATACAAACTGCTAAGTTTGGTGTCTTGCATGCATTGCTATTTGATTTTAGTTGCATTGTGATTATTCCTCATTATTAAAAATCCAAAAATATTTTTAATTTGTGTCTTTTCAAGTCAATAATACAGAGGATTGAAGATTCAGAACATACAGCAGAGGAATTATACAAAAAAAGCTGGGCGTTCAAAATGCCCAGTGAAGAAGGACAGACTGGCGTTTAAACGCCAGCCAGGGTGCCTGGTTGGGTGTTTAACGCCCAAAAGGGTAGAGTTTTGGTCGTTAAACGCCAGAATGTGCACCATTCTGGGCGTTTAACGCCAGGATGGCACAAGAGGGAAGATTTTGTTTTCAATGCAAATTTTTTTTCAAGTTTTCAAAATCTTTTCAAAATCAAATCTTTTTCAAATCATATCTTTTCAATCAAATCTTTTTCAAATTCAATTTCTTTCTATTTTCAAAGATACTTGCTATCAATTAATGATTTGATTCAACATTTCAAGTATGTTGCCTTTTCTGTTGAGAAAGGTTTAATGTTTGAATCATATCTTTTCTTGATAGCCAAGTCATTAATTTTCAAAAATCAAATTTTTTTAAAATGTTTTTCAAATCATATCTTCTCAATCACATCTTTTTAAAACCAATCATATCTTCTTAACCACATCTTTTCAAAATAACTTTCAATCAAATCTTTTTTATTTCTAATTTCAAATTCTTTTTCAAAAATCACTTGATTTCTTTCCTACTTTTATTTTCGAAAATCAATTAGTGTTTTTCAAAATGTTTTCAAAATCTTTTACTTGATTTTCGAAAATTACTTCCCCTCTTCTCACATCCTTCTATTTATGGACTAACACTATTCCTTAATGCAAAATTCGAACTCCATCTTCTTTGATAAGTTCGAATTTTCTACTTCTGCCTTCCATTTTTCTTTTCCTCTGACACCTCAAGGAATCTTTATACTGTGACATAGAGGATTCCACATTTTCTTGTTCTCTTCTCTTTCTTATGAGCAGGAGCAAGGACAAAAGCATTCTTGTTGAGGCAGATCCTGAACTGAAAGGACCTTGAAGCGAAAGCCAAGAGAAGCCAAGGCACAACTCTCTGTAGAGGACCTAACAGAAATCTTCAAAGAAGAAGAACCCATGGCAGCCGAAAATAACAACAATGCCAACAATGCAAGGAAGGTGCTGGGTGACTTTACTGCACCTACTCCCGACTTCTATGGGAGAAGCATCTCTATCCCTGCCATTGGAGCAAACAACTTTGAGCTTAAGCCTCAATTAGTTTCTCTAATGCAACAGAATTGCAAGTTCTATGGACTTCCATTGGAAGATCCTCATCAGTTTTTAGCTGAGTTCTTGCAAATCTGTGACACTATCAAGACTAATGGGGTTGACCCTGAGGTCTAGAGACTTATGCTATTCCCTTTTGCTGTAAGAGACAGAGCTAGAATATGGTTGGACTCACAACCTAAAGAAAGCCTGAACTCTTGGGAAAAGCTAGTCAATGCCTTCTTGGCAAAGTTCTTTCCACCTCAAAAATTGAGTAAGATTAGAGTGGAAGTCCAAACCTTCAGACAGAAGGAAGGAGAGTCCCTCTATGAAGCTTGGGAAAGATACAAACAATTAATCAGAAAGTGTCCCACTGATATGCTTTCTGAATGGAGCATCATTGGAATTTTCTATGATGGTCTCTCTGAACTATCCAAGATGTCTTTGGATAGCTCTGCTGGAGGATCTCTTCATTTGAAGAAGACGCCTACAGAAGCTCAAGAGCTGATTAAAATGGTTGCAAATAACCAATTCATGTACACTTCTGAAAGGAATCCTGTGAACAATGGGACCAATCAGAAGAAAGAAGTTCTTGAGATTGACACTCTGAATGCCATATTGGCTCAGAACAAAATATTGACTCAACAGGTCAATATGATTTCTCAAAGTCTGTCTGGAATGCAAAATGCACCAAGCAGTACTAAGGAAGCTTCATCTGAAGAAGAAGCTTATGATCCTGAGAACCCTTCAATGGAAGAGGTGAATTACATGGGAGAACCCTATGGAAACACCTATAATCCTTCATGGAGAAATCATCCAAATCTCTCGTGGAAGGACCAACAGAGACCTCAACAAGGTTTCAACAATAATAATGGTGGAAGAAACAGGTTTAGCAATAGCAAGCCTTTTCCATCATCTTCTCAGCAACAGACAGAGAATTCTAAGCAGAACCACTCTGACTTAGCAACCATGGTCTCTGATCTAATCAAAACCACTCAAAGTTTCATGACTAAAACAAGGTCCTCCATTAGAAACTTGGAGGGACAAGTGGGTCAGCTGAGCAAGAAAATTACTGAACTCCCTCCTAGTACTCTTCCAAGCAATACAGAAGAAAATCCAAAAGGAGAGTGCAAAGCCATCAACATGGCCGAATTTGGAGAGGAGGAAGAGGCAGTGAACGCCACTGAGGAAGACCTCAATGGACGTCCACTGGCCTCCAATGAGTTTCCTAATGAGGAACCATGGGAATCTGAGGCTCAAAATGAGACCATAGAGATTCCATTGGACTTACTTCTGCCATTCATGAGCTCTGATGAGTATTCTTCCTCTGAAGAGGATGAGTATGTCACTGAAGAGCAAGTTGCTAAATACCTTGGAGCAATCATGAAGTTAAATGACAAGTTATTTGGAAATGAGACTTGGGAGGATGAACCCCCTTTGCTCACCAAAGAACTGGATGACTTGTCTAGGCAGAAATTACCTCAAAAGAGACAGGATCCTGGGAAGTTTTCAATACCTTGTACCATAGGCACCATGACCTTCAAGAAGGCCTTGTGTGACCTAGGGTCAAGTGTAAACCTCATGCCTCTCTCTGTAATGAAGAAGCTAGGGATCTTTGAGGTGCAAGCTGCAAAAATCTCACTAGAGATGGCAGACAACTCAAGAAAACAAGCTTATGGACGTGTAGAGGATGTTCTGGTAAAAGTTGAAGACCATTACATCCCTGCTGATTTCATAGTCATAGAGACTGGGAAGTGCATGGATGAATCCATCATCCTTGGCAGACCCTTCCTAGCCACAGCAAGGGCTGTGATTGATGTTGATAGAGGAGAATTGATCATTCAACTGAATGAAGAATCCTTTGTGTTTAAGGCTCAAGGATATCCCTCTGTCATCATGGAGAGGAAGCATGAAGAGCTTCTCTCAAAACAGAGCCACACAGAGCCCCCACAGTCAAACTCTAAGTTTGGTGTTGGGAGGCCACAACCAACTTCTAAGTTTGGTGTTGAACCCCCACATTCAAACTCTAAGTTTGGTGTTGGGAGGTTCCAACATTGCTCTGAGTATTTCTGAGGCTCCATGAGAGCCCTCTGTCAAGCTACTGACATTAAAGAAGCGCTTGTTGGGAGGCAACCCAATGTTATACTTTATCTATTTTCCTTTGTTATTTTATGTTCTTTTGTAGGTTGATGATCATGAGAAGTCACAAAATTAATTGAAAAAGCAAAAACAGAATGAAAAACAGAAAGAAAAGCAGCACACCCTGGAGGAGAGCGTGCTGGCGTTTAAACGCCAGTAAGGCTAGCTGTTGGGCGTTTAACGCCCAGTCTGGCACCATTCTGGGCGTTTAACGCCAGAAAGGGGCACCAGACTGGCATTAAACGCCAGAAAAGGGCAAGCATTCGGCGTTAAACGCCAGAAATGGGCACCAGCCCGGCGTTTAACGCCAGAATTGGCTCAAAACGCATTTTTGCTTGCCACTTGGTGCAGGGATGACTTTTCCTTGACACCTCAGGATCTGTGGACCCCACAGGATCCCCACCTATCCCACCACTCTCTCTCTTCTTCACCCATTCACCAATCACCTCAACACCTCTTCCCCAAAAACCCTTCACCTATCAAATCCCATCTTTCTCTTCACCACTCACATCCATCCTTCATAAAACCCCACCTACCTCACCCTTCAAATTCAAACCACTTTCCCTCCCAAACCCACCCATACATGACCGAACCATGAGCCCCCCCACTCCTATATAAACCCATCTTCACTCCTTCATTTTCACACAACCAAACCACCACTTCTCCCCCTTTTTGGCCGAACACAAAGCCATTCCCTTCTTCCTCATTTCTTCTTCTTCTACTCTCTTCTTTCTTCTTTTGCTCGAGGACGAGCAAACCTTTTAAGTTTGGTGTGGTAAAAGCATTGCTTTTTGTTTTTCCATAACCATTTATGGCATCCAAGGCCGGAGAAACCTCTAGAAAGAGGAAAGGGAAGGCAAAAGCTTCCACCTCCGAGTCATGGGAGATGGAAAGATTCATCTCAAGGGTGCATCAAGACCACTTCTATGAAGTTGTGGCCTTGAAGAAGGTGATCCCCGAGGTCCCTTTTTCACTCAAAAAGAGTGAATATCCGGAGATCCGACATGAGATCCGAAGAAGAGGTTGGGAAGTTCTTACCAACCCCATTCAACAAGTCGGAATCTTAATGGTTCAAGAGTTCTATGCCAATGCATGGATCACCAAGAACCATGACCAAAGTGTGAACCCGGATCCAAAGAATTGGCTTACTATGGTTCGGGGGAAATACTTGGATTTTAGTCCGGAAAATGTAAGGGTGGCATTCAACTTGCCCATGATGCAAGGAGATGAACATCCTTACACTAGAAGGGTCAACTTTGATCAAAGGTTGGACCAAGTCCTCACAGTCATATGCGAAGAGGGCGCCCAATGGAAGAGAGATTCAAGAGGGAAGCCGGTTCAACTGAGAAGGCATGACCTCAAACCCGTGGCTAGAGGATGGTTGGAGTTTATCCAACGCTCAATCATTCCCACTAGCAACCGGTCCGAAGTTACTATAGACCGGGCTATCATGATTCATAGCATCATGATTGGAGAAGAAATAGAAGTTCATGAGGTGATATCCCAAGAACTTTATAAGGTGGCGGACAAGTCCTCTACCTTGGCAAGGTTAGCCTTTCCTCATCTCATTTGTCACCTCTGTTATTCAGTTGGAGTTGACATAGAGGGAGACATCCCCATTGATGAGGACAAGCCCATCACTAAGAAGAGGATGGAGCAAACAAGAGACCCCTCTCATCATTAAATCCCTAAGATGCCTCAAGGGATGCACTTTCCTCCACAAAACTATTGGGAGCAACTAAACACCTCCCTAGGAGAATTGAGTTCCAACATGGGACAACTAAGGGTGGAGCACCAAGAACACTCTGTTCTCCTCCATGAAATTAGAGAAGATCAAAGAATCATGAGAGAGGAGCAACAAAGACAAGGAAGAGACATTGAGGAGCTCAAGCACTCCATAGGATCTTCAAGAGGAAGAACAAGCCGCCATCACTAAGGTGGACCCGTTCTTTAATTTCCTTGTTCTTTACTTTCCTGTTTTTCGAATTTCAGTGCTTATGTTTGTGTCTTGTGATCATTAGTGTCTTAGTGTCTATGCCTTAAAGTTATGAATGTCCTATGAATCCATCACCTCTCTTAAATAAAAAATGTTCTTAATTGAAAAAGAGTAGAATTGCATGAATTCTGAATTTTATAACAGTTTAATTATCTTGATGTGGTGGCAATACTCTTGTTTTCTGAATGAATGCTTAAACAGTGCATATGTCTTTTGAATTTGTGGTTCATGAATATTGGCTCTTGAAAGAATGATGAAAAAGGAGACATGTTACTGAGGATCTGAAAAATCATAAAAATGATTCTTGAAGCAAGAAAAAAGCAGTGAATACAAAAAAAAATTTCGAAAAAAAAAGAGAGAAAAAGAAAAAGAAAGAAATAAAGTTGTGATCCAAGGCAAAAAGAGTGTGCTTAAGAACTCTGGACACCTCTAATTGGGGACTCTAGCAAAGCTGAGTCACAATCTGAAAAGGTTCACCCAATTATGTGTCTGTGGCATGTATGTATCCGGTGGTAATACTGGAAGACAGAGTGCTTTGGGCCACGGCCAAGACTCAATAAGTAGCTGTGTTCAAGAATCATCATACTTAACTAGGAGAATCAATGACACTATCTGGATTCTAAGTTCCTAAAGAAGCCAATCATTCTGAATTTCAAAGGATAGAGTGAGATGCCAAAACTGTTCAGAGGCAAAAAGCTAAAAGCCCCGCTCATCTAATTAATACTGATCTTCATAGATGTTTTTGGAATTCATTGCATATTCTCTTCTTTTTATCTTGTTTGATTTTCAGTTGCTTGAGGACAAGCAACAATTTAAGTTTGGTGTTGTGATGAGCGGATAATTTGTACGCTTTTTGGCATTGTTTTTAGTATGTTTTTAGTATGATCTAGTTAGTTTTTAGTATATTTTTATTATTTTTTAGTTAAAATTCACTTTTCTAGACTTTACTATGAGTTTGTGTGTTTTTCTGTGATTTCAGGTATTTTCTGGCTGAAATTGAGGGACCTGAGCAAAAATCTGATTCAGAGACTAAAAAGGACTGCAGATGCTGTTGGATTCTGACCTCTCTGCACTCGAAGCGGATTTTCTGGAGCTACAGAAACCCAATTGGCGCGCTCTCAACGGCGTTGAAAAGTAGACATCCTGGGCTTTCCAGCAATATATGATAGTCCATATTTTGCCCAAGATTTGATGGCCCAAACTGGTGTTCAAAGTCACCCTCAGAATTTCCAGCGTTAAACGCCGGAACTGGCACAAGAATGGGAGTTAAACGCCCAAACTGGCATAAAAGCTGGCGTTTAACTCCAAGAAGAGTCTCTACACGAAAATGCTTCAATGCTCAGCCCAAGCACACACCAAGTGGGCCCGGAAGTGGATTTTTATGTCATTTACTCATCTCTGTACACCCTAGGCTACTAGTTCTCTATATATAGGACCTTTTACTATTGTATTTGGATCTTTGGATCATTTTAGAGCTTTTGATCATGTTTTTATGATTGAACCCGCTTTGGGAGGCTGGCCATTCGGCCATGCCTAGACCTTGTTCTTATGTATTTTCAACGGTGGAGTTTCTACACACCATAGATTAAGGTGTGGAGCTCTGCTGTACCTCGAGTATTAATGCAATTACTATTGTTCTTCTATTCAATTCCGCTTGTTCTTGTTCCAAGATATCACTTGTTCTTCAACTTGATGAATGTGATGATCCGTGACACTCATCATCATTCTCACCTATGAACGTGTGCCTGACAACCACCTCCGTTCTACCTTAGATTGGGTGAATATCTCTTGGATTCCTGATACACGATGCATGGTTGATCGCCTGACAACCGAGTGCTCGCCTGACAACCGAGCCAGCCATTCCGTGAGATCAGAGTCTTCGTGGTATAGGCTAGAACTGATGGTGGCATTCAAGAGAATCCGGAAGGTCTAACCTTGTCTGTGGTATTCTGAGTAGGATTCAATGATTGAATGACTGTGACGAGCTTCAAACTCCTGAAGGCGGGGCGTTAGTGACAGACGCAAAAGAATCACTGGATTCTATTCCGGCCTGATTGAGAACCGACAGATGGATAGCCGTGCCGTGACAGGGTGCGTTGAACATTTCCACTGAGAGGATGGGAGGTAGCCACTGACAACGGTGAAACCCTTGCATACAGCTTGCCATGAAAAGGAGTAAGAAGGATTGGATGAAGGCAGTAGGAAAACAGAGAGACGGAAGGAACCCAGCATCTTCATACGCTTATCTGAAATTCCCACCAATGAATTGCATAAGTATCTCTATCTTTACCTTTATGTTTTATTCATCATTCATAATCATTTGAGTTTGCCTGACTAAGATTTACAAGGTGACCATAGCTTGCTTCATACCAACAATCTCTGTGGGATCGACCCTTACTCGCGTAAGGTTTATTACTTGGACGACCCAGTACACTTGCTGGTTAGTTGTGCGAAGTTGTGTTTATGCCATGGTATTGAACACCAAGTTCTTGGATTCATCACCGGGGATAATTTGTGTTGTGAAAAGTATTGATCACAATTTCGCATACCAACAATCACCAACAAGAAAATAGGGACAACAACAACAACGGAGGAGGTCAAAGATGGAACAACAACTCACAAAATTTCTCACAAAACCGGCCACCATACAACCAACAAAATCAACCATACAACCAACAAAACCCACAAAGAAACTACCAAACATACCAACCACCACATCAAAGACCACCACCCAACCAATCACAAGCTCCTCAACTCACATATGCAACCACCCCCTCCAACCAAGACGAGACACTCCGGACCATCATCCAAGGTCAAAAGGAACTACAAAACACACTTGCCTCCGGCCTCACCGGCCTCACCTCTACACTACAAGCTCTTCTTCCATGAATGGATACACCATCAAATTCCACTCCTCAACCCCCAATCCAAAGTGTCATTCCCTCTCAACCTCAACCCAATCCAAAGGGGGGCATCAATGCCATCACCCTTAGATCCGGAACACAATTAAAAGAGAAGGGAGCAAAAGACTCAAATCCTATCACAATCGCCCAAGAGGAGGAGAAAATAGATGTAGAAGAGGTAGAGGAAGAGGAAACACCACAAGTTATAATTGAGGATGAAGCTCAACCAACAAAGGAGACCCCCAAGGCCAAGAAAACCTTGGAAGAAGAAATTGCTCAACCACTCCCATTCCCAACACTTGCAAAGAAAGCTAGAAAGCGCATAGAACTCGACCCCAAAATGGTAGAAATGTTCAAGAAAGTTGAGGTAACCATCCTCCTCTTTGATGCTATCTATCAAGTTCCTAGATATGCAAAATTCCTTAAAGATCTATGCATGAACAAGGATAGAATTCTTGAATTGGAAACCATCCCATTAGGGAGTTCTATTTCCGCTTTAATGGGAGCATTGCCTAAGAAGTGTGATTATCCGGGCCCTTGTATGGTCACTTGCACCGTCAATGGAGTTCAATTTATAGACTGTATGTGTGACCTCGGAGCATGTGTTAGCATCATGCCACTCTCCGTCTACCGGGTATTGAAGTTGCCACCACTAAAAAGGTCGACGGCAAGATTTGTCCTAGTGGATAAAAGCATAATAACCGTGACGGGTGTTGCGGAAGACGTATTGGTGAATATCAAAGGGTTGGTGTTTCCAATTGACTTCTATGTCCTTGAAATGCCATCAAGCGAAACCGAGAGAGCATCATCTATCCTACTTGGAAGACCATTCTTGAGAACTTCTAGATTTAAGCTAGATGCCTACTCGGGAACCTATTCATTTGAAATAGATGGGAGAGTCGTAAGTTTCAGCCTAGAGGAAGCAATGAAGCATCCGCCGGAGAATCACTCTCTATTCCGGTGTGACCCAATTGACAACATGGTTGCCGAAGTGCACCTTGCAAAGTTAGATGAGAAGTACATGATTGAAGAAGCAAATGAAGATCCAAGCAAATTAAACACCACATACCATACAAACCATCCGGAAACTCAAACTTCAAAGAATGAAAAGAAGATGGAATTGAAGCCACTACCACCCCATTTAAGATACTCAAATCTTGATGAAGCCCAAGAACTCCCTGTGATAATTGCAAAAGAGTTAACCCCTCAACAAGAAGAAAAATTGCTAAATGTATTGAGGAAAAACAAAAGGGCAATCGGGTGGACTTTGGCGGATCTAGTGGGAATAAGCCCCCAAGTATGCGAGCATCGCATATTTCTTGAAGAAGGAGCAAAACCGGTCCGACAACCTCAAAGGAGACTTAATCCAACTATCCTTGAGGTTGTGAAAAAAGAAGTCACTAAGCTACTTGAAGCGGACATCATCTATCCCATCTCGGATAGCGAGTGGGTAAGCCCGGTCCAAGTGGTGCCAAAGAAATCCGGGGTGACCACAATCAAAAATGAAAGCGGTGAACTTATAGCGACAAGAGTGCAAAATTCTTGGAGAGTATGCATAGACTACCGAAGGTTGAATGCGGCCACAAGAAAAGATCACTTTCCACTACCGTTCATTGATCAAATGCTTGATCGACTAGCCGGTAAATCATATTATTACTTTCTTGATGGTTATTCCGGATACTTCCAAATTCACATTGCTCTAGAGGACCAAGAAAAAACCACATTTACTTGCCCCTTTGGAACGTACGCTTACAAGCGTATGCCATTTGGCCTATGCAATGCACCGGCAACGTTTCAAAGATGCATGATGAGCTTATTTGCAGACTTTCTAGAACAATGTATGGAAGTTTTCATGGATGACTTTAGTGTGTACGGTGACTCATTTGATCATTGCTTAGGAAACCTTGAAAAAGTCTTAGAAAGGTGCACCAAAACAAACCTTGTTTTAAATTTTGAAAAATGTCATTTCATGGTCAAACAAGGCATTGTTTTGGGACACATAGGCTCAAAAGAAGGCATCTCTGTAGATCCGGCAAAAATAAATGTCATATCTAGTTTACCTTACCCCTCCTCCGAGAGGGAAGTCCGTTCTTTTCTTGGACATGCAGGATTCTACCGGAGATTCATCAAAGACTTTAGCAAGATAGCCTTACCTCTCTCTCGACTACTACAAAAGGACACTGAATTTGAGCTAAGCAAGGAATGTATGGAAGCATATGACAAACTTAAAGTAGCATTGACACAAGCCCCTATTGTGCGAGGACCGAATTGGACTCAACCATTTGAAATCATGTGCGATGCCTCAAATTATGCGATAGGAGCCGCGTTAGCACAACGCGAAGGTAAGATTCCCTATGTCATAGCTTATGCTTCCAAAACACTAGACGGTGCCCAATCCAACGACACTACAACCGAAAAGGAACTCCTAGCCATTGTTTTTGCTTTGGACAAGTTCCGAGCCTATCTTCTCGGTTCCAAGGTTGTAGTGTACTCGGATCACGCGGCACTAAAGTATTTGTTGACCAAAAAGGAATCAAAACCGAGATTAATTCGTTGGGTGCTTTTGTTACAAGAATTTGACTTGGAGATCAAAGATAGGAGTGGTTCCCAAAACTTAGTGGCGGACCATCTAAGTCACCTCGAACACACAAAAGGCGACACCACTCCTATCAATGACTCTTTTCCTCTAGATGGTTTGCACGCAATCTCGGAAGTAGTTCCTTGGTATGCCCCAATAGCAAACTACTTGGTTTCACGCATCTTCCCTCCCAATCTTAGCAAACATCAAAAGGATAAGTTGAAAAGCGAATCCAAATACTATGTTTGGGACGATCCTTATTTGTGGAGGTGTGGAGCGGACCAAATAGTGCGACGGTGCATACCTCAAACCGAATTCCAAGCAATCTTGGACGCTTGCCATGCTTCCGAAGGAGGTGGCCACTATGGCTCCCAAAGAACGGCAAGGAAGGTCCTTGACTGCGGATTTTGGTGGCCAACACTTCTCAAAGATTCTTCTCGCTATTGCAAATCTTGCCCCCAATGCATTCGGTTTGGAAATACTTCTAAGAAGGACGAAATCCCCCAACAAAATATGCTTTTTTGTGAAATCTTTGATGTATGGGGAATCGACTTCATGGGACCATTTCCAAATTCCAATGGCTTTCTCTACATCTTGTTAGCTGTCGATTATGTGTCAAAATGGGTGGAGGCAATCCCCACCCGAACGGATGACGCTCATGTTGTTTATTCTTTTGTGAGGAACAATATTATTTGTCGCTTTGCCTCCCCAAGAGCAATCATAAGTGACCAAGGATCCCACTTTTGCAACAAAAAAATGGACGGCCTCATGAGAAAGTACGGCATCATACACAAAGTCGCCACGGCCTACCACCCTCAGACAAACGGCCAAGCTGAGGTTTCTAACCGGGAAATCAAACATGTGTTGGAAAGGGTTGTGAAGCCGAATCGGAAGGATTGGAGCGCCAAACTCTCCGATGCTCTATGGGCATATCGAACGGCTTACAAAACACCCATTGGCATGAGCCCCTTTAGGCTTGTATATGGTAAAGCATGCCACTTACCGGTAGAAATCGAACACAAAGCTTATTGGGCAATAAAGGAATGTAATATGAGCTTGGGTGGAGCCGGAGTAGAGAGAAAGCTTCAATTAGCGGAATTGGAATGCTTAAGATTAGAAGCTTATGACAACTCTAGACTTTACAAGGAAAAGATGAAAGCCATCCATGACAAGAACATTAGGAGGAGGGAATTCCGACCCGGTAACCTAGTTCTTCTTTACAACTCAAGATTGAGATTACTACCCGGAAAGCTTAGATCAAGGTGGGATGGACCCTACCAAGTGGAGAAAGTAGAACCTTTTGGGGTCTACCACTTGCGCCACCCATCAAGTCCGGAGATTTTCAAGGTAAATGGGCACCGTCTCAAATTGTACCATGGTGAGCAAAGAAGGAACTCCAAGGAATTTGAAGTATTCCTCTTGAGGGATGCCTCTCTTGAACAAGAACTTTGAGCTAGTGGAAGTCCAACTTAAGGACGGTAAACAAAAGTGCTAGGTGGGAAACACCCCACCATGGTAAGATCTTCCTTTGTACATAACCATTGCATCATTTCTTGATTGACACTTGCTTAACGCTTGAATTAATGATGGATACCTAGGTAATAGATTAGTTGTAGTTAGATTTCAATGCTAATTTTGTTTCATTTGTTGAGTTCATTCGGCAGTGTCAAGTTAAAACATCTTTCTTTAGGGCTTAGGTGGCTGCTTAGAGGATTGGAATGTTATAAGTGGTGCAAAACATGCAAAATTTTGGAAAAGGCACCCTTCTGCGCGTGCGCGCACCTGGCGCGCACGCGTCCCTGACGAATTTGTCAACCATCCACGCGGACGCGCACCATGCGCGGACGCATGGATCGACAAAAGCGACCCTCCATACATTTTCCAGAGACTTGAGCCCACCCTGCGCCAGCCCCATGCTTGAGGCACAGGCCAAGCACGCGTGCGCGCACATGGCGCGTACGCACGCTTTCACATATCTGCAAATCGACGCGCTAGCGCACCGTGCGCGCGCGCGCCGATTACCCTTGTGCACTCCTGGCACATATTCCAAAGAGTTAGGCCACTCTCCGGCCTGCACTAAGCCACCAGCCCACCACCTCTGCCGCGTGCGCGCACCTGGCGCGCACGCATCCAAACGCTTGCAACACAATGTGCGCGCTCGCGCCCAGGGTGCGCACGTGTCCCTCGTTCTGCACCCTCCTCTAGGCCACTTCACAGAGAGTTAGGCCCACCCCAGGCCCATCTCATGCCTGTGGCATAACCACTTTGCCGCGCACGCGCACTGTGCGCGCGCGCCAATAACCCTGCAGCCAACTTCTGGTACTTTTTCCAGAGAGTTGTGTCAACTCTAAGCCATCCTTGTGCTACCAGCACAAGCCCATGGACGCGTGCGCGCAGCGTGCGCGTGCGCGCCCCTGATCCACCTCGCTTCTTTGCGTGAGCGCGCGCCAGGCACGCACGCGTGGATGCTCGACGCCAAATCTCATTTGAACACACTTGCCCCCTTTCATTCTTTTACCACTTTTCTTCTTCTCACCCCCTCCACTACCCCTCTCCCTCTTACACTTTCCCCTTCCTTCCAACCACCTCCGACCACCTACCTCCGGTGGCCCCTACATTATTCCTCCACCCTCCATCATTCCACTTCCCAACTTCTTCCCCCATTCCCATTTCCATCTATCTCAAGGTACTTTACTCCACCCCCTCTTGCTCTATTTCTCTACCTTTGATTCTTAATCTTCATTTTCAACTTGTTTTAGGTAGTCTCTTTCTTTCCCCTTGAATTTTTTTAGCTACTTCTTTGGGGTGTTTTTGTTTCTTTCTGTCTTCCATTTAACTCTTCATAGGCATTTGGGTCCTACATTCCATTGCATTGATAGATGAGATGTGTTGCTTGATTTTCTTACACCCACTATGCACTGTAGTCATTAATAATGGATTGTGGATTGTACATTGCTTTCACTTACATCCAATTACATACTACAAAGAGGATGCACGCCAAGTGTTTGATGAAAGGCATACATGAGTTTTGAGCTCGTTTTGACTAATTGCCTCCCCACTAACCACTCTTGGGTGCATCCCCACATTTTCCAATCCATCCACTCACCTTTTCATAACTTGACTCCCACTTTGATATTTGAGGGTGTATGCATCTCATGCCTCTTACTCGCATGCTTAAATCACCCTTGCACCACATGCAAATGATTCGCCTTGCTCATCACATGTTATCTGAGTTACATGTTGCAGCTGTCATGTAATAATGATACCCATCTTCTTATGGCATAACTCTTCATTTGCATCATCGCATTCAATCACGCTTCTTTCGGTTTGATGTTATCCCCCTTCTATGCTATCACAGGATGGTAATCAAAAGGAACAAAGGAAAAGCCCCGAAGAAGCCAGCTTCCAATAGAGCGCACCAAGAACTAACGGCCAAGCCACTCCTAAAGAAGGCTAAGGGCCCCGTTGATGTTCTAGAGAAGGACAACCCTCCAAATGATTCAAATAAGTTCCCTAACCGCTACTGCGAACTTATTTACTCAAGAATGATTGAACGGAATTATCACCCAGAGTCTTTTCTAGTCCTACCGGCTCACCTCACTCCGATAGTGATGCCGCACATTGACCGGAGGCAATGGAGGTTCCTCTTGAGGCAACCAAAGGAGGCCAATCTCTCATGGGTGGTGGAATTCTATTCCAACTACCACTCACCCCTTCTCACATCAGTATTTGTACGCCAGAAGCAAGTGTCAATCACAGTGGACACCATCCGAGAAGTCCTTGGGATTGAGCTGTTGACAGATAACTATGATGCTTACCAAGAAGTCTTGACTGCATGTGATGACCGTGCGTTCGATTGGAGCGCTATCCTCCGCGTAATTGCTTTACCCAACGCATGTTGGATTCAGGGGACCATAAAGCAACGACCAAAGGGTTTGGATGCCGGCTACCTCACTCAAGAAGCCACGGCATGGGCCCAAATTCTAGCTCACTACGTGCTCCCGAGCACCCATGGGTCATCCATCACCGCCGAGCTTGCATTATTGATATGGTGCATCTTAACCGAGAAACCGGTCGACATTTCGCATACCATTCGCCAATCCATGGGGCGCATTCATGCCAAGGGAAATCTACCATTCCCTGCCATGGTGACCGAATTAGTTGCAATGGCCGGCGTCCACCGAGAGGCTAAGGATAGGAGAACCTCAATTCCGGTCGAGGGCGATGTTATTCCGACCAAGAGATGCCTCAAGCCTCCGAAATTCACCAAGGATATTGGACTACCCACACCAACTCGCAACACTACCACATCTTCCACACCACAAAAATCAGCCACCCAACGCCTTGAAGACCTTCACAAGAAATTGGACCGTTATGAGAGGCGTAACCAACGCCGATACGCTCACGTGAAGAAACTTCTAAGCGTAGTCACCCTACCTATGGAGGAACCCGATATCTCCATATCCACCGCAACTTCAAGCGGAGATAGCGATGACATTGGAGATGAGGGACACTCGGGACTCGACCACCCATTGCGCCTCACCTATAGCACGGAGGACCGTGCTAAGTTTTAAGTGTGGGGAGGTCGGCCGATCGATCTCCGTAGGTAACACCCGAATAAATTCTTGTTCTTTGAACTCCTTTGTAATTAGGATAGGTTGCATGATTAGGTCTTATTGCATGATAAGTTTACTTGGTTAGAACAATGAAACTCTTTCTTAGGAAACCAATACTTTGGGGCAACCATGGCAGTGCCAATTTTAAACAATTTTGATGCCAAATTTGCATGGAGAATTATATTTTGGAACATGGATTTTGAGTTAAGGACACAAGCTAGTGAGCTTTGAGCCTTGTTTTGTGGCTACATCTTATAGCCACCTACTATCCTTCTTGTGTGCAATTGTTCTCTCTCTATGAGTGTGATCCTTGATTTGTTTGATTCCTTATATCCATTATTTTGTGTATTCATGCATTTATATGATTGAGGCCATCATTTTATTTAGCTAACTTACCCAAAATGGCCTTACCTTTTATCTTCCTTTGTTAGCCAATTTTGAGCCTATGATTAACCCACTTGTTCTTATTTTAGCACATTACAAGTCTTTAAGTGAAAAACAATAATTGTTCCTTATTTGGATCTTTGATTAGCTTAGGCTAGTGTGTGTGAGCATCATTCAAGAGTGGGAAAAAAACTTGGGACATTGGGTGAATAAAAGGGTGTATTTTATATTTTGTTGAAAATATTGAGAATTGGGTACATACTCATATATTGATCAAATGTAAAACCTTACGCATTGATGTTCATGTATATAAAAAAAAGGAAAATAAGAAAAAGAAAAAGAAAAGAAAAAAATAATATGGAAAAGAAAAAAATAGAAAAAGAAAGAAAAAGAAGAAAAATAATAAAAAGGGGACAAAATGCCCCAAGGTGAAGCTCAAATAAAAGATCAATGCATAAGTGTTGTGAAACGAAAAGAAAATGCACGAGTATGTGCAAAAGTGAGAAAAAGGGGTAGTTAGGTTAGAAGTTAATTGTATAGGATGTCATAGGTTAGGTGGGAAGTTTGAGCTTATCAAAGATTCAAATTTCAAGCTCACTTGACCATATATGCATCATACCTTGACCCTAGCCCCATTATAACCAAAGAAAAGACCTCATGATACTTGTATGCATGCATGAAATATATGTTGATTGTTAGAAGAAGAACAAATCTTGGAAAACATGATTAGGGGAGAACTGAGAGAATCAACCTAAATACTTGAGCGAATAGAGTGCAAACACTTCCGGTGAGGGTTCGATGCTCGATTCCTTGATTCCCGGCTCTCACGAGCATTCCTCATGCAAAGTTGCATATATTGCATTTGATGCTTGAAAATTGGCAAGTCCTATATAAATTGACCACCATCGGACCCTATATGCTTGCATATATCTTAGGAAGGTTGAATTGTTCCTAACCAAGTAGGTAATAGCATTAGTCATAGTTGCATTCATATAAGTAGGTTGCACTTCATGAGTCGTGTACCTCTATGATCCCTCGGTCTTTTGTGTTTCTTTTGCATTTCTCTAAGCATGAGGACATGCTAAGATCTAAGTGTGGGGAGGTTGATATACTCCATTTTGAGGGTTTATCTTGTGTTGATTTCAGGGGTTTTATCAATAATTCCACACGTTTTCTACATGAAAATACAAGACTTTGTGTTCCTTTTCTAATTTTGCCTCATGAACGAAAACATGCCTATTTTGCACTAAATTAGATACATTTCTAATCTTTCCTTGATGCCATTCGATGCCGTGACCTGTGTGTTAAGTGGTTTCAGAATATAGGGTAGGGACGGACCGGAAGAGAGAAGAAGGACGGGTGCAAAGGAAGGGAGCATGAGAATTGAACTTTGGAAATCTCGGCATGGGCGCGTGCGCGCACTTGACGCATCTGCGTGGATTGAGCAGTTAAGAAGTCGAAGCCAAGAGCCAAGCCACGAGCCGGCTTGCGTAGCGGCTAGGCCATGATCTCCAATGGCGCGCACGCGTACATCACGCCTCAGCGCACATTACAAGATATCCCGTGGACGCGCACGCGTACACTGCGCGTGCGCGCCGATGTGCGAATATGATTTTTTTAAAGAGCCACGTGACTTGGGCGTGGAGGCAGTTGGGAATCCCATTTTGGGGAAGTGCTTTGGCGGGAAAAGCTTAAGAAGACCAAGGGAACAAGGGTTAAGCACTTTTAGCTCATTTTTAGATTCTATATATTTTTTGGAGGATAGTTAGTTACACTTGTGGAGAAGGAGAGGGATTCAAAAGCTCTCATTAGGGTTCATCTTCATCCAATTTCTGAGTTTTCATTCACTCTTTGGTGAGATCCATTACAATTCTCAATTCATCTTGTTCATGTCATAGATCTTCTTCTCCAATCTCAATTAGTGTTTGTAATTGCTCAATTCTCATAGATCTTGGATTCAACTTTGTAGTTTTGGATTTAATCAATTTCTTTAGAATCTCATTTCCATTGTTGTTCTATGTTAATTGTTGTTAGTTCCTTGTGTTGAAATAGTTTTAATTCTACTTTCTTCTCAAATTTACCATGGCTTTCACTCTTGCTAACCAAATGTTTGATGAAATGCCAACACTAGTTATGGAGTAAAAGTTTCCTACTTGGCATAGGGTTTGGGCCATTAGAAGAAGTTGAATAGTTGTGCCAATCGTTGATTTGGAATTAGGGATTGCTAATTGACTTGGAGTACACTAAAGCTAGATTTCCATAAGGTAAAGCTAGGACTTGTGACTCAAGTTGATTACTCTCATTTGACTTTCCTCTGTGCCTAGGGGTTAACTAAATGAAGCAAGGCCTAATTGTTGTCATCATTGAGAGAACTATAAGGATAGAATTTCTAATACCAACCCTAAGCCAAGTCTTCTAAGGATTGATTGTTTGTTTTCTATTTTGCTAAAACCTTCAAAGAATCATAACAAGGCTTTCTTAGCAATAAGATGCACACTCTAGCAATTCCAAGGGAGCACGACTCGAGAGACTAATACTCTCGGTTATAAATTGTAGGATTGTTTGATGCGAAGTTTAAGTGTCGATTAGACTATACTCACGATCATATTCATCATTGAATTCTAAATCGACATGCTAAATTTCGTTTATCAAGCACCTCAGTGCGGTTCCTCTCTCCCTCCCTCCCTCCTTTCGCAGTTCAGAGTCGTTGTTTCCCTCCCTCGCGTCGCAACTTCTCTCTTTCCCTCCCTCACTCTCTTAGCCTCTCCCTTCCTTTCATCGCAGGTGAAGCCGTCGTTGTCTATCGCTCGTCGCCCGTCAGTCACACTTAAAAAATGTTGTCCATCGTCGTTTGCGCTACAACCAGTACAGTAGCACTCCTGTGCATCTAGAATAGGGATGCGTCTCGAGTAAATGCTTTGTTTTAATTTTTTTGGATCTGGTTATTTGTTCTTAGTTCTGTTCTAATATTTAGTTCTATTTTTATTTTGCTATTATGATTTTTAATTTAGGATTTTTGGTTCTATTCTTTCTAATTTGTCCTTGCAGTTTTTATCATTTGTAGTTCTCTAATTTTAAAATTTGTGGCTGTTAGATAATTTTAAAATTTCTTGTTTTAATTATCTAATTTGAATTTATGGTTTATTGTTGATGCGTGAGCATCTTTCCTATCTTTTTCTAGTGAATTTGCATTCAATTTGTTGAGTTTAATCAAGAATTAATTATCTTTTAGCCACTATGGATACTACTTTGAGTTGTGTGCAATTCTGTTTATTTTTGGTAGCATTCGACTGGATTTGATGAAGTTTTTGTAGACAAAGAGAAGAAGGCCAATGATGCTGTCAACCCTGACCTCTCTGCACTCAAACCTAAATAAGTCAAGCTTAGAGGTCCAATGGACGTAATTTCAGTGGCGTTGAAAAGCTAACTTTCAGAGTTTTCCAACGATGTATAATAGTTCATACTTCTTTTCCACCAAGTCAACAAGGGTGGCGCCTAACTTGAGGTTTCTCAAGTTAGGCGCCAAAATCAACTAAAGCAATTAATCCAAGCGGCCACGGTGGTGCCTGGATGAGAAAGGGGCATCCAAGGAGTTCTGCCTAGGCTACGCCTAACTTGAGAATTCTCAAGTTAGGCACCATACATCAATAAGCACACACAAGGAGTAGGCCACACTTCAAGTTAGGCACAACTCCCCTCAAGTTAGGCGCAAATTCAAGCCCTCCACACCAAGATGCGCTGCCCACTCCAAGTTAGGCGTGCCCCAACTCAAGTTAGGCGCAAGATCTTCAACCACCAAGTGGTCCCAGCGTCCAATTAAGGCCATTCGAAGATTAATGTAGATTTCTGATTAAACCGTATTTTAATTAAAAATAGGAAAAGATATTATTTAGTTTTAGAAATTATAATTTACATTAATTAGGATTATATATAAAAGGGAAAAGAATCAGCCCTTCGGTCTCTTCTCTTCTCTTTTACCTCATTTCGCAATTTATAGTTTTTACGGATCCTAGTTTTCTCTCTGAACCATGAGCAACTAAACGTCCACTGTTAAGGTTAGGAGCTCTGTCTATTGTATGGATTGATACTATTATTTTCTATTTTAATTCATGTATAATTCAAGAATTATTTTCGTTCTTTATTTTATGAATCTAGATGGAACGAAAGTATGACATTGGTTCTAATTGAGTTCTTTTATAACTTGGAAAAGCTTTTTACTTGAACAACAGCTTGAAAACAATTTCTCCTAAATTTCTAATTATCTGGACTTAACGGGATACGTGACATATAATCCTCTTATATTTGGGTAATTAGGATTTTCGTTGCATATAAACTAGAATTGAACTTCACCTTCTAATTGGAATTAAGTGACCAAGGAATTGGCGGTTGATGAAGGTTAGAAGAGACTAAAAAGGTCTAAGGAATTAAGATTTAGTCACTTATAGTTTGCCATGAATTAAATCTTGCATGATTAAAATAGTTAGTAAGAAAAGTCAATCCGGAAGATAGATATCTCTGAAGCCTTAACTATTTCTCCAATAATACTTCACAACTTGTTTACTGCTTGCTTTCTGATATTCTGAATTACTATTTAGTGCAATTGAACTCTCAAAACACCATTTTCTGTTTGTCTAACTAAATAAATCATTTAACCATTGTTGCTTAGTCCATCAATCCTCGTGGGATCTACCCTCATTCACTTGAGGTACTACTTGGTACGACCCAGTGCATTTGCCGGTTAGTTTGTGGACTTTAAATTCTGCACCAGTTGTTCTAATTTATGCGGTTTTAATTTTAGTGTTGTTCTCATTTTGACCTGTTTCTAATTATTTATTCAATTTTTTTTGTATATATATATATATATATATATATATATATATATATATATATATATATATATATATATATATATTATCTGGTCATTGTTCTCTATTCTTTACTAAATTTAGTCATTAGAGATAATAATGATTGAGCTCTAAAACATAATCAGCATATAGTCAACCATGTTGCTAAAGTATTCATATTTTTATAATATTTTTTTGGAAGACAGAATTTTAAATCACCTTATACATGTACAGCGTATAGAAGTAGTGATTGATTGATAATAGTTGTTGCTTTCCACCACCACCCTTATCTTAGTGCAATGATTTGGTCAATTTCTTTACCAGCTTAAGTTTTGCACACTATGATTCATATGGCTCTAGTATTATGGCTTAATTTTGTTAGGCAAGGATGGCTACAATTTATGGTATTATGACATTAAGAGTTTTGCCAGTAAAGAATGTCATAAAAACAGTCGCGTTGTAGATATAGTCTCTAAACCGACAAAAATCCCTTCGTACAAACGTTTTGGGTGTCACAAGTAACAAACCCCTTTAGAAATTGTTAACCGAGTATTCAAACCTCGGGTCGTCTTCTCAAGGAACTGCGAGGAAGTATGTTCTTATTATTGGTTATAAAGGTTGTAATCGGGGTTTAGAAGGTGAGAAGCAAGTAATTTAAATGACGAGTGAATTAAATGGCAATTAAAAATAAATAATAACTGCAAAAAAACTTTTGGCAAGATAAGGGAATTTAGAGGACTAACTTAGTTATCTCTCTCAACTATAATAAAAGTTGAATCCAAACTCCACTTGGTCAACCTTTACCCGGGCAAAGGAAAGTCAATGGACTAATTAAATTGACCTTTGAATCCTAATTATTTCCTAAGAAAAGGTTGGGATTATTCAGGTTCAGCTCAATTAGCAAGATAACGATTATTAATTACGTTGAGTTTAATAATTGTTGAGTTACTAAATTCTTAATCAGAACCAAAAGGGGAAAAAGTAAAATTGCTGGAATAATAAGAATATCCTTAGATGGGAAGCAATGGCAACTTAATTCAAAGAGAACAATTATAAACTGAAAATACCTCAATTATCATTAATTCAAAGAACAATCCATGACATGGGAGAAATTCATAAATCAAATTATAATAATCAATTCAAATGTCAGAATAAATAAATAAAAGTAAAACTTAAAATAAAAGAACATTAAACCTGGGATCCAGAGTTACTCTTAAAACAAGAAGAAATCCTAAATCCTCAAAGAGAGAGAGAACCTCTCTCTAGACTAAATCTAAATCATAGAAAAAACTAGAAAATTGGCGAGCTCCCCCTGAATGGATGCTTTCCCTCACTTCATAACCTCTGATCTATACTTTCTCGACTTGGATTTGGGCCAAAAAGGGCTTTAGAACTCGCTGGGGCATGTTCTGTAATTTTCTGGTGCGTGGCCTCTGTCACGCGTCCGCGTGGGTCACGCGGTCGCGTCATTCAGAGCTTTTCCTTGCCACGCGGTCACGTCAGTCATGCGACCGCGTCATGTGCGTTTTGCTTAAGGCGCACGATCGCGTCAGTCATGCGGCCGCGTCGCTGAATCTTCGCTTCTGGCACGCGATCGCGTCGTCCATGCGATCGCGTGAACACCAGTTTCCTTAAAGCTCCGTTTTGCTTTCTCCTTCCATTTTTGTATGTTTCCTTTTCCATCCTCTAAGTCATTCTGCCTTAGAAAATCTGAAACTACTCAACATACTAATCACGGCATCGAATGGAAATAAAGGTAATTAAAATAATTAATTTTTAAAGCTTAGGAAACATGTTTTTCACAATACGACATAATAAGGAAGGGAAAGTAAAACCATGCAATTAATGTGAATAAGTAGGTGAAGGATTATATAAATCACTCAAATTAAGCACAAAAGAACTCATGAAATATGGGTTTATCAACCTCCCCACACTTAAACACTAGCATGTCCTCATGCCAAATCCAAGGTAAATAATTAAGGTTAAAGTGATGGAATGCAATTCAACCTAAATTAAATGTAACTACCTAAATGAATGATGCATCGCGCAACTCTAATTTATTCACTCATATATAAAGCTTACATATAGCTAAGTTAATTCACATTCTCAAGGAGTTATGTATATATATATAGCCAACCCTTAAATAATAAAGCAATTTAGCAAATGAGATGGGAAAGAAAACATTGTATAAACTTGCAAAACAATTAGTAAATTTGAGCACAGATATATGTTGATGAGTTATTGAACCCTCACTGGATTTTGTGTTTACTCTCTTGTTACTCAGTGTTTATTGGGTTTATTCACTCTATTTTTCTTTTTATTCTTACTTTCTATAGCTTTGTTCTTCATCTAACCAATCAACAATTATAGAATATAGTCATACCAAAAAGTCATGAGGTCTTAATTGAGGGTGTAATAGGGCCAAGGTAAAGGTAAGGATTTATGTATAGGGTCAAGTGAGCTAATAAGTGAATCCTTAATTAGACTAAGATCTCACCTAACATACATATTCAGCAAGATAAAACTTCTTTACCTATTTTCCATATTATCCCACTTATTGTTTACATGCTCATGTTTCACTTTTTATTTTTATCCCATGTGCATTGTTTTCATTGGGGAATTTCTGTTTGTATCCCCTTTTATTTAAATGCTGAATTTTTTTTTTATACACATGGTAATTGAATCACTTTGATTTTCTCATGAGCATGCTTCCCAAATTTATTTTTATTTCTTTTTAATCTTCCTAACCCTTTGTTTCTATCACTCATGTTCCCACAAGGTTTCCCACATTTAACTCTATTCATGATTTTCTATCTTAAGCCAACCAAGGATTCACTTGGGGTTTTCTTTTGTTTTTCTACTTAAGGCTAGTAATTTGGCTAAATAGAATAAAGGGGTTTTAAAAGGCTCAAGGGGGCTAACAAGGGTGATGAAAAAGGTAGGCTAATTTGGAATAAGTGAGCTAAAATCAAATGATGGCCTCAATCATTCTCTTGGTATGTATCTATTCTATATTCTATAATTGGACATATAGATTAAAGCAAGGGAAAGAACATCAGAATAAAAAGAAATGTAACACACAGAAATAAAATTATGGTTTGAATGCAACCATACAATTAAGCTCAAGACTCACAGGCTGTGTGTTCTCTAACTCAAGCATCATATATCATTTAAATATTGTATGCATGATTAGTTAAAAATTCCCATTATTCTCATAAAAAAATTATTTAGGGTAGCTTTTAAAGTTTTAATGTTCCTCCTTGATGAAATGTTGTCAGCTTAACTACATCATGTAATGCTATATACAAGGTTTATGGATTTAAATCTGATATGTTCAATTTCCTAGTTTACTTCCTTTTTATATTTTTCTATTTAAACTATACTATCTTATGCTAAAAAAAGGGTAAACTATACTAATTAATCCTACTAATAAATCAGAATTGCAAACTAAACTAAATAACTAAAATAAACTAAATGGCTAAGATATGAACTAAAGATGCAAAATGCAGAAAATAGAGTAAAAATACATAAAAGCAATGTATAAGTACTCAGAGAATAACAGTAGAAAGAAAAAATACAGAAAAATATCCAAAATAAAAGAAAAAGTATGTAGTGGTTCACCAAAATAAAAATGCCAGAGATGGCGACCTCCCCACACTTAAAATGAAGCATCGTCCCCGATGCACAATCAAGCCGGGTGTGAAGGGGTGTCATCACTGGTAGGGATGGCAGCTGGAGTCTCAGGGGTGGTGGGCGGGGAGTCTGGCTGCTGTAGAGGCGGGGCTGATTGTATCGGAATCTCTGGATCTGCAGCCTCTATCTGGGGCATAACCTCCTGATGCGGGGCAGCCTGCTCTGTGGCTGCCTGCTGATAAGTCTCCTCCTGGAAATGAGTCTCTACTTGGGAATGAGGCTCCTCCTCGTGCTCATCCTCCTCCTCCTCTGATGGCTCTGATGGAGTGTCGGGCTCGGAGGGGATGTCGGCGCCCTGTCTGATCATCAGCTTCAGATGGGAATAGCATCGCCTGCTGCAGCGCTCCAATATCTCATACCGGCGCTCCAATATCTGATCAAGCTAGCGGAATAGACGGTGCACGAGGCGATAAACCGGCTCAAAGGCGGGTGGAGGTGCAGTGGTGGCAGCAGGGGCAGCTAGGGCAGCTGTGGATGAAGAGGGTCCAGCAGACGGAGGGGCTGGCTCATCAGTAGCAGTGAAGGGTGGTGGTCTGTAGCCCAAAGCTAGGAAGTTCCTGCTGTGAGGAATGATCTTCCGGTAATCCGCCGCTGGTGGTCGCTCATCAGCATCCTCCCATGGCACGTCAGCCCGACGGCCAAGCTGTGTAACTAGATACGGAAAAGGGAGGGTGCCTCGGACGTGGGCCCTGGCCATATAATGCCAGATAAAACGAGGCAAGTACAGGTCCTTACCCTCCAGCACACACCAGAAGAGGGTAATCATGGCAACTGGGATCTCAGTCTCATGAGTACTCGGCATCACATAGTTGCTCAAGATCTGATGCCATAGCCGAGCCTCATCATGCAAGTACACTCGCTTGATCCCTCTGGGCATAGTAGTGTTCTGACCCATCTCCCAAGGAACAGCAGGGTCAAGAGTAATCCGTGCCTTCACAGCATCCCAATCAAACTGCATCTGGCCCATGTCCTCCTCAGCCTGTGCATAACCATCTGGCTGATCGGACTTGGCTGGGAGCTGGAGAATGGTCTCTATGGCCTCCTCAGTGACCAGAATTTGTTTTCCTCTCAGGTGTACGGCATCTAGGGTGGTGAGGTAGTAGTTGCAATAGAATTTCCAGACCCAAGATGCGTTGACCTCTGTCAGTGTTCTTTCCAGAAAGAACCAGCCCCTTTGCTTGATTTGCTTAGTGGTGTATTGCTGGAGGGCTTCTGAAATTTTCAGAGTTCGTTCCAGGTATAGATTTTTGGAGTTTGCAAAAGTCGGGTACCTCAGTTCACAGTACCGTTTGCAAATTTTATAGGATCAGTCGAAGGGAGCAGCTGGTCAGCTTTTTCCTGCTGTGTGAAGTTCTTCTCCCGCCATGAAGAATCGTGTATGAGAGCAATGATAGACTGGGAGGAAGCTCCTCTCTTGCGCTTGCCAGTAGCCTTGCCTTTGCCTTTCCTTTGTGAGGCAGACATCCTAAAAAACAGAAAACCAGGAGATGGATAAAAAAATAGGAAAGCAAATAGGCAAGTAAACAAAGGAAACTCAAAGCGTCAAGGGAGAATAAGGAAAATGAGGAAATGAAATGTGATGGAATTTATGTTAAATGGAGAAAAAATCAATATGCCATGGTTAGAAAGTTAGAGGAAAGTGAAAATAATCAGAAAAGAGATCAAAAGGGTTAGTATGGTTAGAGTTTTGAAAAAGAAATTAGTAAATTAAAATTAGTGAGTTAGTAAAGTGCGGGTTAAAGTAAGTGGCATAGAAAAATTCCATATAACAGTGATTCACAGGTAAGAATAGAAGTACTCATAATCGAACAAGAGAAACAGGGTGATGCTGATTCGAATAGAAATAAATAAAAAAAGCAAAAATTGGAATCAGTGAATCACAAATGCAGTTTATGAACCAGGAAATCAAAGAGGATAAGAAAGGTTGCCATAGCATTCATGAAATGGTCTGGGTAAAGCAGAGTAAAACAGAGTTCAGAAATGCCAAACCAAAACATGAATGAAAAAAAATTTCAAAAAAATTTAGGCAGCATTCCGACTAAAATTGGATTGTCCCAGAAAATAAACAGCAATCATAGCAGTTCAGATGAATTAAAAACTTGCTGCATTTACCAGTAATGAATAAAAACAGGAAAATTGAGAGTAATCAAGCAGCAAATGCAAGAAATCACAGCATATGAACGAGGTCACAGGAACAGCAGAATTGCAGTTATGATAAAACAAAAACAAGAACAGTGCAAGTAAACAGACCTAGATCCACTAACCACAGCCTAAGCTACCTAACAACCTAAAAATTCCACTACAACAGGCATATCTGTCTATCCTAATTATGAACGAAAATAGAAAAAAATTATAGAAAAACGACAAACGGATAAAAAGGATTTGCGTTTTGCGGAACCTGGTAGGCGGGAGGGGTGGAACGGGGAAGAAGGTGGCTGTGACAGCGTTTGGCGCGGTGGCGGGGCACGGCGTCGCGGTGGCGGCTGAGGGGGGCAGTGGCGGAGAGGGTTTAGGGTTAGTGATAGAAGAAGGGGGACTGCGGGTGGGTAGCGGAGAAGGGGATGCCGCTGGGTGGCCGGCGGTGGCGGGGTGGTGGCATGGGGGAAAAAGAGGAGAGAAGGAGGAGAGGGTTAGGGGTGAAGGGGGCTGCGCGACTGATAGGGTTCGCATGGCTGGGGGGTTATATTATCGAATCCACGCGGCCGCGTAGAGCACGCGATCGCGTGGTTGGGATGAAAATGGGGATGATGCGATCGCGTGGGTCCCGCGATCGCATGAGAGGGGGGAAAGAGGAGTGATGCGATCGCGTGGGTCTCACGATCGCATCGCTGGAATTTGTGCTAAACGCACGACTCCAGCGCCGTTTCAGCGCAACTCTCTGTCTCCATTTGGGGGTGATATGCAATCTATGCGACGTGATCGTGTCGCTCACGCAGTCGCGTGGTATTGGGTTTGGGTAAGTGACGCGATCGCATGGGGCATGCGATCGCGTGGGCCAATTTGTGCGAAACGCACAAGAGCCGCACGATTCCAGCCTAACTTTCTGTTCGTTGGATCCTTACGCCGATATATATATCACGCGGTCGCGTGGATCACGCGGTCGCATGGGTGGTGTTTTTCGCGATATAACGCGATCGCATGGGGCATGCGGTCGCGTCGTGCAACCTTTTTTTTATATATATATATATGCATGAAAAATGCAGAATGCAATGATTAACATGAATGCTATGCATGATTCCAGGTTTAATAGATTAAAATGAAGAAGGAAAAAGGAAAGCAATCAACAAGAAATAAATTGAAAAAGAAGCGACCATACCATGGTGGGTTGTCTCCCACCTAGCACTTTTAGTTAAAGTCCTTAAGTTGGACATTGGAGGAGTATCCTGTTATGGTGGTTTATGTTTAAATTCGTCCAAAAATCTCCACCAGTGCTTGGAATGCCAATAGCCTCTGGGGTCCCAAACTAGGCATGTAAAGCTTCTAAGCAGCTTTAAATATATTGTTCGGCTCCCGGGACGACAAATGTCAGAATAAACTCCAGGATTCCAGGCCTTGCTTTTAAATCCGCCTCCGTCTTGATCTACATGTCTCCATCCGGGCGGTTTAAAAAGTAGAATCTCACCGTGGTGACCAAACGTTCTCCGTGATCCATGCAATTGAGCATGATACCAATCCGTGTACTTCGAGGTGAAGCGTGGAACCTTATTGAACCTTGTGCACCAGCTCTGAGTATGATCCATTTCCCTCTTACTTTTAAAGCCACAGAGAGCTCTAAGCTGGCCATCTGTTTCGAGCAGACCATATTCAAGTGAGTAAGTGAAGTTATAAGTTAAGGATTGTACCCACTTGAAGCTTATATTAGGTGGTAATGGCCTTGGGATAGGTGTTTTTTGGTGGTTCTGCAAGTTCCGTTTCCTTGTGCTCTTCTTTGAATTCCTCCACTTCTTTGCAAAGATCTTCAATTGTATCTGTGTCCTGGTCAAAGTTTTCTATGTCTTCCTCATCACTTGAGTCATAGATTGGAGGTTGAGAGAAATCCACCTCTGCATCATCTTCATATTCACTTGAGGAAGATTCTTCGATTTCAGAGAATTCACTTGCGGATGCAAGTTCATCACCAAGAGAGCTAGACTTGTGAATATCATCATCAAGGGAATTTGCTTCTTGGATTATTCCGTCTGATTCCTCATAAACGACTTGCCTTGGAGATTGTACAGTATCTTCCTTAGCATCAACTGTAGCATCCTGGATGGAGTTTTCCTCAATTTTGGATTCCCAAGGAAGTTCAGCATCGCCTAGATCTTCAACCAACTCTTCTTCTTGAACAATGACAGCTTCTTCTACTTGTTCTAGTACAAATTCATTCTCTGCCTTGTCCACTGGAGTCTCTAGTATTTCTTTCATGCTACGCTCTTCATCGGGTTGTCCACATGGAGCTGTGGTTGATCCTTGTATATTTGAGCGCTTAGTGGCCCATTGGATTAGTGCTTGCTCCAGTTGTTGAATGGTTGTTTGAAATTTAATTACTGTTTCTTTTAGGCGATCCTCTGCTTCGCGGTTTGCTGGACTTAGACATGATACATAGGGAAGTGGTGATGATTGGGAACGATTGGATTGGTATTGGGGTAAGGAAGGATCATATGATGGCGAATGGTGAATAGAAGCTTGTGAGTGTGGTGATTCGAGGTTATGTTGAAGGGATGGTTCATATGCACGGAGTGGGGCTTGTTGGTAGTTACAAGGTTGTCCACCATGTCTTTCAGCTGGGTATGCGCGGTAGAATGGTCTTTGTCTAGGATATCTCGGAGGGTGTTGCTGCCAAAAGGGTTGATTAGATCTTCTTGGTTCCATCCATCCTTGATTGGTCTGACCTTGATGCACATTCCTGCTGTAACTTCTATTTCCTTTAACAATATTAGAACCAAACTCAAAGCGAGAGGGGTGAGAGTTCATAGTAGCAAATAAAGATAAAAAGGAAAAACGAAAATAAATAAACAAGCAAAAGAAAAATATTTACAATAACCAATAATAAGGCACACGTTAGCAGTTCCCCGGCAACGGCGCCATTTTGACGTTAAGATTTTTGCCAGTAAAGAATGTCATAAAAACAGTCGTGTTGTAGATATAGTCTCTAAACTGACAAAAATCCCTTCGTACAAACGTTTTGGGTGTCACAAGTAACAAACCCCTTTAGAAATTGTTAACTGAGTATTCAAACCTCGGGTCGTCTTCTCAAGGAACTGCGAGGAAGTATGTTCTTATTATTGGTTATAAAGGTTGTAATCGGGGTTTAGAAGGTGAGAAGCAAGTAATTTAAATGACGAGTGAATTAAATGGCAATTAAAAATAAATAATAACTGCAAAACAACTTTTGGCAAGATAAGGGAATTTAGAGGTCTAACTTAGTTATCTCTCTCAACTATAATAAAAGTTGAATCCAAACTCCACTTGGTCAACCTTTACCCGGGCAAAGGAAAGTCAATGGACTAATTAAATTGACCTTTGAATCCTAATTATTTCCTAAGAAAAGGTTGGGATTATTCAGGTTCAGCTCAATTAGCAAGATAACGATTATTAATTACGTTGAGTTTAATAACTGTTGAGTTACTAAATTCTTAATCAGAACCAAAAGGGGAAAAAGTAAATTGCTGGAATAATAAGAATATCCTTAGATGAGAAGCAATGGCAACTTAATTCAAAGAGAACAATTATAAACTGAAAATACCTCAATTATCATTAATTCAAAGAACAATCCATGACATGGGAGAAATTCATAAATCAAATTATAATAATCAATTCAAATGTCGGAATAAATAAATAAAAGTAAAACTTAAAATAAAAGAACATTAAACCTGGGATCTAGAGTTACTCTTAAAACAAGAAGAAATCCTAAATCCTCAAAGAGAGAGAGAACCTCTCTCTAGACTAAATCTAAATCATAGAAAAAAATAGAAAATTGGCGAGCTCCCCCTGAATGGATGCTTTTCCTCACTTCATAACCTCTGGTCTATGCTTTCTCGACTTGGATTTGGGCCAAAAAGGGCTTTAGAACTCGCTGGGGCATGTTCTGTAATTTTCTGGTGCGTGGCCTCTGTCACGCGTCCACGTGGGTCACGCGGTCGCGTCATTCGGAGCTTTTCCTTGCCACACGGTCGCGTCAGTCATGCGACCGCGTCATGTGCGTTCTGCTTAAGGCGCGCGATCGCGTCAGTCATGCGGCCGCGTCGCTGAATCTTCGCTTCTGGCACGCGATCGCGTCGTCCATGCGATCGCGTGAACACCAGTTTCCTTAAAGCTCCATTTTGCTTTCTCCTTCCATTTTTGTATGTTTCCTTTTCCATCCTCTAAGTCATTCTGCCTTAGAAAATATGAAACTACTCAACATACTAATCACGGCATCGAATGGAAATAAAGATAATTAAAATAATTAATTTGTAAAGCTTAGGAAACATGTTTTTCACAATACGACATAATAAGGAAGGGAAAGTAAAACCATGCAATTAATGTGAATAAGTAGGTGAAGGATTATATAAATCACTCAAATTAAGCACAAAAGAACTCATGAAATATGGGTTTATCACTCTAGTATTATGGCTTAATTTTGTTAGGCAAGGATGGCTACAATTTTACATTTTTCTAATGATTGAAAAAACCGAACAAACCGACCGCAGTTTAATTAAACGATTGGGTCGGATGACTTTTCTCTAAAAAATCAAACCAAACCGCATCGCGAACTCCCCTATTGGTGGAGTACTAGATGGTTGGGACACCATTGTTTTGGTTGCAAGCTTTGGGGCCTTGCATTATGTAGCCCTAGACTAGTCTCTATCTATAAAAAGTGTGAAGTTAGTAAAATTTGAACAAAAAATAAATTGGCATAGTGGTTAAATTTAGGGTATAATTTAAAATATACTGTTACTTGTAGAGAATCTTCATTCTGAGACATAATTAGTTGGTTCATGCCAAGTTCAACCTCAGCCTGGCCTTAATGCTGAATTTCTTGGTGTGCACCAACTTGAGATGGTACATCAGTAGGTGAGATAGCATGAGTAGGGTTCACAACTTGAGAAGCAATGGTAGGAACAACAGGGTTGGAATTACCACTTTTAGCAGCAGTAGCCGCAACTACTATAGCAGTTGCCATTTCTTCAGCTTTCTTTTTGTGCAGTTTCTCTTGGTGTGGACTTTTTCCCCACAATAACGACAAAAACCTTCTTTATAAATCTTCTTCATCTTGGTCTTTTGCTTGTTGCTTCCATCAGGGTCCTTGTTAGCATCTTTTTTACGTGCTTTCTTGGGTTCCCCTGGCATCTTTTTGAATTTTGGAGCTTGTGGTCTATTGTATGGAGACTTCTCCCACATTGCTTGGCTAGGAATAGAATTTAAATAGAATGCATATGTGTCATAATATGCATTCATTGTCAACCACTTATGGCAAAATTCATCAAGATATTTTCCGGCCCTAGCCAATGCAGCACAAGCATGGACACAAGGCATCCCTGCAAACAGAATTACAATAGATACAACCAACAATAATTAAATATATTTTTATTAGAAAACCAAATCATGGTATCTTATAAGATGAATCTTGATCATGCAACAAAAAATAATTCATTTGCTACCACTTAGTTGCCAAAAACCACATGAACATAGCCTCTCTCCCAAATTAACTACCATATTGGTTGGGTGGCCAATGACTTCAAATTTTTCATACTTTTCATCTCCAGACCATACAGGATTCCAACTCTTTGATTCCTTCCTTATCTTCTCCAACCTACTATGCTGTATTGGGGGTAAAATTCCAATGTGACTCCTAAGTTTCACCTTATTCCTAGCAATTGTTCTCATGGCTGTCTGATGAGGAATCTATCTCTATATGAATTGGCTTTCTTTTAGATGATGATCTTGTTGGAGGCTCCTTGCTTGCTTGCCTTTTCATAGGCCTTCTAACATATCATACACCTTTGGTCAAATTCTTTTTTACTCTACTATCTTTGGATTCAGTTAATTTATTGGGATGGTTTGATTTGTTGAGTTGGGTTGATTTATTGGGTTGGGTTAATTTTCTGGCCTCAGTTGATTTTTTGGGTTGTAACTTTGGGTTGCAATTAGGCTTGGATTTGGGCCTAACTTCAGTTGCTGTGTTTAGAGTTTCGGTTCAGATAGAGGTGGATATTGGGGTAGGAATTAATTTTGGAGAAAAGATGGGTGTTGGACTTGGGGCAGGTGTGGGTATTAGGATGGGAGTTGGCTTTGAAGTAGAGGTGAGTATTTGTGTGGGACTTAAATTTGGGGCAAGGGTGGGTACTTGTGGCAGCGGTGGATATTTCGGTGGAGGATTCGACTCATCCGAATACATCAATTCTTTTTTCTTAGATGGTTGTTGTTCCTCAACATAATCCAGTTCAGAGACTCCATGCTCATAATACACATGAGTAACTTCGTTGTTTCTCCTAGCATAAAAGCATATTTTTAGCATCTCATCGTTATTAGTCAAGGCTCTCAAACCAGTTGTCAAGGGCATGTTAGGAACCAACCACCTGCATTACTTGACCTTATCATAGCCAAGATGTTTGTAGTAGTGTTTGACTGAAAAATATCCAATGTGTCTGTATCTAACCCAAGTAATTCTGAAATTCGCTACTTGCAATATGTCAAGCTTCCATCTTTATTTTTGACAAATGATCCTCCATGGTGATATATAATTTTAATGAATTAATCTCCTATCTCAACAACAACAACTAGAACTAGTATGTTTGATATATATATATATATATATATATATAAGTTCTTATGTTAGTGCAACTAAGTAGAATTTTCAGTTCATTTCACCACTACAATTTCAATTGTAAATATAAGAAACTAACAAAATTCACATCAATGTTTATTCAAATGATTCAATTGAATTGAAGAAAGAGATATGTAATAAGGAAAAATAATGTAATTTGATTACTCTTTACCATATCTTGACAAGGTTTTTGTTACTTAGATTATTTTTTTATTAGTTTAATATTGATGATAATTAATTATAATAGGAGTATATACAGAGTACATAACGAGTATATAATGTTACCTTCAAAATATTTTTTTCTCTGTTCAGTTAGACTTGCTAAAACATAAATTACATTGTTGTTATAAAAACAACAGACCAAAACAAGTTCATTTAAAAAATCAGATCAATTACTCCATGTTACAAGATGCAATACGTAATTGACTTAATGTGATTAAGACTTTGATGAAACTGCACCTCTCTTCTAAATAAAACAGAGGAAGAATCAAATGTAACATATCGCATATGACAATCTGATTCTATCTTTTTATTTCTTAATCCATTGATTATCAGACAAACACACCCATGTTGAAACGCTAATCCAAAAAAATTCTCCTAAAATATTTAAAATCAAATTAATGGTACAGGGAATGATCGAATATCTAACTAATAAGCCAAGAAATTAAATGATATTCACTAAAAACATAAACCCTAACAGAGAATAAACACAAAAATTAACATATACTAACATGCAAAACAAAATGCATTTAGCTAGAATGTATAAAAAGAAAAAAGAAGAGGAACCAAAAGTGAAGCAAAAAAACAAAGCATCATCATGGGTATAGAAGTTTTTTTATTCACTATTTTGCTTACCTCAAACTTAGTCAATGTAGGTGAAGAGAAGACGACTGGTGCAATGTGAAGTGGTTGAAGAGAAGAGAATCGCGACTTCAACGAATCTGATAAGTCAGACTCGCAGCGCCATTGAAGAGAAGAGAAAAAAGAATAATAGTCCTATTATGGGGGAGAATATGGTGTAGTGCATGTTTAACTAAAACGTTTGCCATCACATATAACATGATACAACGTCATTTTGGGCTGTTTGAGCGCCAAACAAAAACGTCGCCATTTTAGTGGAGTCCAGCGTGGCATTCTGTTGTACACATCATCTCTCCAGTAATGATTATGTGGCGGAAACTACCGCAGGCACTAAGATGATTAAAATTTATAAAGTTTAGGGACTAAATAGAGAAAATTGGAATGTCAAGGACTAAATTGTGGCTCAAATATAATTTTAAGGACCAAACTAAGTATTTTCTCATTAAAGTGATCTATGTTGTCTTTAGGTACTTTTGGGATAAAAACAAACTTTTTATTATTATATTTTTTTATAGATAGAGAATTTCATTAATTAAAATGAAAGGTCTACATGGACTATAAACAAAAGTTAAGATGGGAAATTTTTAAAACAAGAAATAACAATAGAAAAACTCAGAGATAAGAAAGAGAATCTAAGTTTAATAAAGAGAAAATAAAAAGCAAAAGAAAAAGACAGAGAGAGTTTTGTCGTATATGGCTTTAAGAGCATGTCTAATGTTAATAAAATAAAGCTCCGTTCACTATTCCTCTCACAAAAAATGGAGACAGAGCGTTGGAAGAAAATAAAGTTAAATTTTTCTACATTTTTTGAGGCAAATTGATACGTGCTCAAAAGAGTATTTTTGTCATTTTGGAGTTAAGGACAGAATGGTAATCTTGTCATATTCAAGGATTTGAATACTAGAAAAATTGTACCATGTCAGTCTTGAATATCAATAAGACCAATAAAACCAAGAGTCCGTATCAAAAACAGTAGTGCTAAAAGGGCGACAACTCATAAGGCCTATTGGGCTAAGTCAGGACAGCAAGAAGCCCAATAATGTTTTTCAAATTCTGTGGGAGGCATAAATTATTATTATTTTCGAATTTCTTAATAATTTATTTTAATTTGTTTTGCTGTTAGAGTTTGTTGGAAGATTTGATTTACTTTCGATTTGCTTAGTAGTATTTTTAGGAATTTTAAATTTAAATCAAATCTGATCTAATCAATTAAGATCAAATCTGATTTAAATTAGTTATCATATCTTTAGAATGTTAAAATTTAAATTAAATCTGATCTAATCCAATAAGATCAAATCTGATTTAAATTAGTTATCTAATCTTTTAGTTAATTTGTTAGGTGCCTATTTAAACACCTTTGGTGAGACAATTTATATAACTTTGATGAATAAAATTTCAGTTGCTTTAAACACGTTTATTGTGTGAGAAGTGAGGTGTGATTTGCTTCGCTTGTTGCATGGAGAAAATTGAGTGATTCAATTTTCATCCCTCTTATCTAGGTTGTCAAATACAAGTTCTTTGAAGGTCTAGTAAGGAATCCTTTCCGGTAACCTAGGTTGCTAAGAACAGATATCTTAAAGGTCTAATAGAAAAACCCCCTTATCTATTCTGTTGTTTTTCCTTTATTTGTATTTATTTTCCTTATCCCAAATGAAGTCCTATTAAGAGGAATTAAACTTTTTTATAAAGAAGGCAACTAAAATTAAACATGTGTGACGTGTGACTAACAATTTATTAATAATTATATTAAATAATTAAATGATAATGAATTTATTAATAATTATAATAATTAATTATATTAAATAATTATATTTTTATTTAATAATTTATTAATATAAATAATTATATTTAATCAATATTAAATAATTATTTATATTATTATATTAAATTATAATTAATTAAACTTGTTTATATATAAGATAATAAATTTAATTTTTACACATTATAAAATAATTTTTTTGTTGAATTGTTTATTTTTATTTATAAAATTTAAAATGCTAATCACATTAAAAAAATTAGCAGTTGTAAAATTAGTCATTGTAAAATTAGCTGTTGAAAACTAGTTGTTATTGTGTATTATTGTTATATATGAATTTTTTTAATATTAATAATTTTTAATGGAAAATTATTTTTTAATTTATAAATTTAAATAATATTATTGTAAAAAATAGTAATTATATTAATTTTAATTAATTAATTAAATGAGACCACAACAGAGACTCAAAGTTAGTTTCTGCCAAAGAAAAAAAGAGAAATATTTTGAGTTCTTATTTATTATTTATAACGCAAAAACTGATTTGGAGTTATTTTTTATGACAGATAAATCATAAATAGAAATTCAGATGAGTCAGTTGTAGAGATGGTCTAAAGAATTTGAGCGTTTTCTTCAGTAGCTACAGCAGCTTGAGCAACAACTTGAGAAGGAGCTACTTTCTTGTCTTCGAAAATCCTTGCCTTACGAACTTTTCAAATAGACTACAGAAGGTTTGTTGCCATTGCCACCTTGTGTCTTCCACCATTCATTCCATTTAAATGGTTAACCAGCTCCAATCATCATTTTCATGGGAATTCTTCGGTCATCAGCACTCTGAAAACTCAAATTCTCCATGCAGTCTCTGCACAGTGGACCAAACAATGGGTCACCCTTCCTGAGTGGGATCTGCACCTGAAGCAAATTGAGAAAATCGAGCTTATCCTATCTTGGAGTCTTGCTTGCACACATAAACCTCTATACATCACTTTTTAGAAAAAAATTTTAACCTTTGGCTAAACTTTAAGGTCCCAAATTGAGTACCATAACGATTTTTGCTGACATTGTTCTAGCAGATTTTTTAGCAGGGGTGAAAAAGTTAAAAAGCTACCACGTAACCAGATGACATAGAGTAAACTCCACTCTTTTCACCAGGTAAATGAATCTTCATATTCTATGAGACTTGTAATTAAAATGGCTTGTTGAAATTTTGGACTGAAATGATTAGTTATTGCTTTTTGGTTCCATTATCTAATAGGCAGTAGAATGTCTGAGACTCATATTGGTTGATAGTTATTGTTCTGATTGGGATTAGCAGTCGTAGGAAAAATATTTTTTTGTCTAATGGCCTTCCTTGATTCTCACCTTATTTTTTCTCCCAATATTTTAGTGAATACCCTTTTTTTTTTTTTATCACTTTTCTTCCTTCCATAATACTCCTTCTGTCCTTCATCCCTAAGATGGGTTGTTTCACAATTCAGCTCTAAGAAAGCTGCTATTAAATGATACTATTGATTATACGTTAAAAAAATTTTAATCCAACTAAATATATTATTGGACAATTAAAATTTTTAATTTCACAGTTGTTGATAAATTTTAACCTAACTATTAATTATTTTATCATTACAATATTTTCACATAATTAATTAAAATAATTGTCATATTAAATGTATTATTTATTATTAGCAGATTTTTTTAACTTAGCTAATTTATGTTTTTCTTAGTTATACAAGGAGCAAATAAAAATAAAAATAAATTTAAAAAAAAATAAAAGAAATTTTATATTAAAAATAACATATCCAAAATTAATAGTAGTAATATATAAATTAAAGTGACAATTTAAATTTCTCTAAAACTAATATAATCAGATGTTAATATTAGAAGTGAATTATTTAAATAATATTTAATTTATTTTTGGCCTTAGACACATATAGATTAAGTCATTTTTGTAATGACAATCAATTAAAATAATGTCATCAGTTTGAACATTTAGAATTTTTACGAATTCAGACCATCTTCTTGTTAAATAAATTTCATCATCCGCTATTAATATAATGCGACAGGGTATAAAATAGTCCAAGCTTCTCAAAATCGGTTCGAATTGACCGATCGAATTGCGAACCGACGAGAAAAGCAAGCCAGTCAGAAGGCATAACTGCCAATTCAAAAAATCGTGATTGGACCACTGAATCGACTGGAAACCGTCCGGTCAAATTTAACCAAAATTTGGCCGGTTTTTACATTTTGGATGAAAACAACGCTGTTGTATTCATTAATAAAAAAAAAGAAAGAAAGAAAATAGTAACCTACAACCCAGAACCCTAATTCCCTTCCTGGAGCACTCACTTGCTCACTACCAGGCAGCAACATCTCACCTTCGAGCTCCTCCCTCACTTCATCGCTTGCTCCATCCACTGTGTTACTGCCACCGTAGCAACTACTTGAAACCACCTTTTTATTATGATCGTCTCCGCCGTTACTTGAAGCAATCATTCCCACTGCAACTCTTCTCACATTGTTCCTTTGTCGCGTCGGTTCTATTCCACCGCGCTCCAGCCCTTCTCTACTCCAATTTTGCGACACTCCAGCCTCCACGTCTCCAGTTTTATGGTGGTCCAGGCTACCTCTTCTCCAGTTCTGCAACGTCCAACTTTTCGATGCTCCCTTACCTCTATAATTTTTAATTTTTCTTTTTCAATTATTGTTGTCATTACTTTGTTTCAGTTTAGGATTGTTAATAATGTTCTTTGAATCTTGATTATGATATTCTGTGGTTCTATTGTCTTTAATTTTTTATTGTTGTTAGTTTTTACAGTGATTTACTAATTTTCTTTGATTTTATTATGGTTATGTTATGGACTTATGGTTTTGTGGTTATATATTAGACTATAATTATGTTTTAGTGTGTTTATTTATATTTTATTTATTATTTTATTATAAAATAGTTTTTTGATTAAACCACGGTTGAATTAGTGAATTAATAGTTAAAGTGGTTCGATGACCGGTTCGATTTTCTGATTCTTAAAATAGCCACATTAAAAAACTAAATTGACTTTTATTCACATTAATGGCATTGCATTGACACACCAAAAGGCCAATAATTTTTTTAAGAAAGAATCATAATATATTATAAAATTATTTTTATTCCTTTGTTGAACTCTTACATCCATGAAATTAGAATTTGAATTAGTGAACACAACTCAAGGTGGTATTTGATAGATGTGGTATATTATAAACAATCGTGACAAAGGACAATCGTGCTGTAACGTTAGACGAAAAGAATAAGTTTGAATAAGACAATTATCAAATTATCAAAAGAAGAATAATAACATTACTACATCAAAAAATATCATAAAAAATTGTAACTTGTACCTTAAAGAAATTAATTCAATGAAAAACGAAAAATACATTATTATTATTCTATGAAGTAGTAAAAAAGAATAACAAATTAGAAAATTGAACAAAAATGCTTTGATTTTTAAATTTAGACTCGTGAACAAAAGAAAATACAATAGCACGAAATTGTTTATTGATATCGATATTAATTTGATACTAATTAATCCACATGTGAATTATAGAAAATATTAACAAAACTATTAACGTTAGTATCATATTTATGATTAATTATGTTTAATTACAAATTATATTAGAATGATTAATAATTAAAATTATTAACAATTAATATAATTAGAATAACTAAAAATAGTAATGATTGACAACTAGTATAATTATGCTTTAAATGCTAATTTTCATGCAATTATAAAAAATATTTTTTTAAAATAAATTGAAAAAAAGAAGTATATATACTAACACCAAAATATGTCACATCAATATTTTTGATGCCATAATATTATCCGTTGTATAATTTATTTATCTATTTTTATTATATAAAAATTAATAAAAAGTTATTATGAGATGAGTTTATCCTATATAGTTATTTTTTATTATGCCATGTCAACTATTTTAATTTTTAAATAGATGATAATCACTAAAACAGCTCTCTTACCATTAGATCATGTCACCCATTTTGAATAGGTGCCATTCATGAAAAGAAGTCTCTTGTATTATAATTGTTTTTCCTTAAAATAAAAAGTATTTCATTAATCAATACTCTTAATTAGTTGAATTTATTACGAATCATCAAGCATTTTAATTATAAAATAATAGTTAAACACAATTAACATCTATATTCAGATAATAATAATAATAATAATAATTTCAATTATAAATATTCAATTTGCATATTGTTATGGTCTACTTATATATATAATTAACAACATTCTTATTACTATTGCATTATGGCTTCATTGATCTCATAATCTCTCATATGAATTATCAAAAAAATTTTCAACCACTTTTAACTTTGGCACATGATCAAAATTATAACATAGAGCACCATTAAACAAACAGGCCAATATTTAAATTTATTTTATAAGTTTGTTTAGTGCTATATGTACAAAATAATCAAATACAATAATACTAAAATAATAGTTAAAAATTAAATATGACGAACTTTGTTATTCATTTTTAATTATGATTTTATAATAATTCAGGGATCACCTCTTCATATGACTGTGCAAAAAATATAATTTATAAATTTAAACATTTGTTAAAACAAATAATTTAATATACATAAAATATAGATTGCTAAATCAGTTTTATTATAATTATTATCAGAATTTAATATGATACAATTTTTTATTTTAAGAGTTATATAGATTATTTTATAACTAATTATAGAATAAAATGTATCTATTATTTTTAATTATCTAAAAAATTATGAGAAAAAAATTATAGTATTAGGTTTAAATCTAGTAATTTAATGATGTCTAAAACGATTCACGTGGCTAATTCTAATTCCTCTCTATTTTTTGTTCTAAAGACATTATCCATTTTCAAACACAGCGAACCAATCGAAACCACCCAAAATCTTGAAGCAAAGAGTGAACATTCAATGATGTTGAAACAGAACAACACTTGTTCTTCTTCTCCATCTCTAACTGAAAACTGAAACCCCATTTTCCTTCTTCTTCTTCTTCTTCTTCTTCTAATCCCAAACAAGAATGGGAACCATTTTCCCTCCTCACACTCACACTCTCTCTCCACTATTCAACATCAAAGCTTCTTTATCCTCAAGAACTCTCTTATCCCCCTCAAATTCCATCTTTTGCTTCAAACCCGTTATTCCAAGCCTCAAGAAGAATCAAACTTTGTCCTTTAAGCCTTCATCATGTGCAAGTTGGTTGAACCATGCCCAGCAGGGCCTTGCTGCTTTGGCTATTTCTTTGGCACTCAACTTCAACCCAATTTTGTACACTGGCAATGCATTTGCATCTGAATTTGATGTTCTTAACGAGGGTCCTCCAAAAGAAACTTATGTGGTTGATGATGCTGGAGTGCTTAGCAGAGTAACAAGGTCTGATTTGAAGCGCTTGTTATCTGATTTGGAATCAAGGAAGAATTTCCACATCAACTTTGTCACTGTTAGGAAACTCACGGTTAGTTATAATTTACAACAATTATATGTTTTTAATTTTATTTATTTATGTTAATGCACTTGATTTCATGTTATTTTACTTGAAGTTGACAGAATGTGAAAGATTAAACAAATTCTTATCATGATGTGCTGTGAAAGATTAAGCAAGTTCAATGCATGCTCTAGGAACATTCACAACCACACACTTCTTTTGTTTTATACTTTTACATAATTTGAATACCATACAAATGAAAATGAGTGGTTGATGATGCTCTTGAAGCAAGTATCAAATGTTCTTCAAGAGCATGCAAATATTTCTCATGTATGTTGAGGCCTTTTCGATGATGGCTTTAAATTGTAGTCTGCAACATTAACCTGAATTGTAATTTATTTCTTCTAAAGCCATAGAACATGATTGCGTAGTTTGATCCATATAGCAGATGCCATGTAGAGAAAACTGTATTGTTGTTGTTCTTGTCTAACCTTATCGATGTTCCTTGCAATGCGATAATGGAAATAAGAGTAATTTGGTTTTATGATGTGATGTGGTTGCAGAGCAAAGCTGATGCTTTTGAGTATGCTGATCAAGTTTTGGAGCGTTGGTATCCTTCCATAGAAGAAGGCAACAACAAGGGTATTGTGGTTCTTGTCACAAGCCAGAAGGAAGGAGCAATCACCGGTGGCCCGGCTTTTGTCCAAGCTGTTGGAGAAAAGGTTCTTGATGCTACTGTCTCTGAGAACCTTCCAGGTACTTCCAAATTCTGCTCTATAACCTAACTTAACTGAATGTCTTCTATTGATGGGAATAGATTCACTCATGTGAAGCGTTTACACGATTCGATCATGTATGATGATCTTTCACTGTTAGCTCTCTTTCGTTAAATTTCTTGTCTGAGCTCTGCTTTCTAAATTGATAGTGAAAGATCACACATTAAATGAGAAGATCTATCATGCATGTTGTAAAATTTTTTATAAGACATAGTTGATCTCTACTAGGTGGGCCAGCTTTGAACAATTTCTAAGTTGGATTTAGCAGAAGCTAGCTTTATATGTTCATCTTTGCAAAAACCAAAGCTGATGAATTTTGAACTTGGCATCTGGTTGCATCTTGGTCCGAACGGTTGAGATGCCCATGCTTGTCAGGCACATCTGCCCACAATATGCAAACAACTCCTATATATTTATGTTTATGCTAGGCAAAAGTTTTCTTGATTATAAATCCTTATACATTGTTCTTTATATAGAAGACAGATATGTGACAGGACACCATGACATCGTTTGATCCATGTGGTTTTGAAAGAATTATGTATTATATAACATTTGGTTATGTCTGAATCCAATTCCTTTTATACTTCTTAGACATGTTTGGTTGGTTAAATGGTAAAGAAGAGGTGGAAACTTTCATGTATGACAGTATGCATATGATGAGTATAACTACATATGGAACTCATCCACAAAAAGTCTACCTCCTTTTTATCACAACGAATCATTTATAAAACTTGTCAATCTTCTGAAATTTTCATCAACGAGAAGCAGCTGTAATCATTTACTTTTCCATGTGATACAAAACCAACAATATCCAATTTTTCGGTATGCAGTATTGGCAACGGATGAGAAGTACAACGAAGCTATTTATAGCACTGCGAAACGGCTAGTTGCTGCCATCGATGGCCTTCCAGATCCTGGTGGACCAACATTTAAGGACAACAAGCGCGAGTCTAACTTCAAGTCGAGGGAAGAGACAGAAGAGAAGCGTGGACAGTTCTCTCTGGTTGTTGGAGGTTTGTTGGTCATTGCCTTCGTTGTTCCGATGGCACAGTACTATGCTTATGTCTCCAAGAAGTAAGAAAATAGCTATGTAATTATAGTTATATCTGCTTTCCAAATTTTCACACACTCAAATTCATAATGTGTAATGTGTAGTTGTAAGTTGTAACTATTCTCATGTTACAATTTAGATTGAGAAAATTGGTGAATAAGATCTTTTTATCGGCTTGTAAATGCAATTCTAAATTATGTGCATTGACTATAATAGAAAGGGTATTTTTTCACCTTGCTGGGATGCATCTCTAATCAAGTATAGAACTTGCTAAAAGAAACCAAGTAGAATAAAATCTGTTGAAACCAGCTTATTATGGTTTTCTAAGCTAAACATTTTTTTTGTTACTTTCTAAGCTTCTGACCATGCAAATTGCAGGACATAATAGCTTGAAAATAACAAATTTATCCTCTTTTACTTTCACTATTTAGCTTTTCATTCAATAAAATAGACATAGTGTTCTGCTGTCAATCTTTTTTGAACGAGTAAAGTACTACTATTTTTGTTCTTAACATATGGTTAAGTCTTAATTTCACCCTTGATGTTTAAAACGTCATATTTTTGTCTTAAAACATTATATTTTGTTTTATTTTTGTACTTTGGTCAAAATTAAAACTTTTTCTTTCAAAAATATATTTTTTCTCAATTATTATCTTTTTTTATTCCTTTACTTTTCTACCATTTTGACTCTCAAATCACTATAACTACCACAATAACCACTATAATTATAATTTTTGCAGTTATATAAAAAAATATATATATAATGGAAGAAAATGCATTTTTGGAAGAAAATTTTTAATTTTGACTAAATGATTAAAATAGAACTAAATAACATTGTTTGAGATAAAAATAAAAGGTCTTAATAGTTAAGAACAAAATTAGAACTTAGTCCAAAGGACGAAAAGAATACTTTTAACCTTTTCAAATTGTCGAGATAAATTCAGGAAAAAGGAATCAAAGTTTGTTTGGTAGAATCATATATATATACCCTGCACTACACGAGTACAGAAAGAATCAAATAATTGTTTATCACACTACATGGATTGGGATTCAGTGGTTGTGACTTGAGCAAGAGAAGGAATTAACATTTTGCCAGAGAAAGAAGGGTAGGAGTATTTTCCAGTGAGAATTTGTGATGCCACATATTGATTTGCAGCCTCAGTGTAATGTGTCCCGTCCCAACTCACATACACACTGCTATCATTGCAGCTCTTTGCTGTGACAATGGTCCCATTCAAGTTCTTTGTCGACCCACAAGTCACTCGTTCGTCGTAGTTCAATGGCGGACCTCCATATCCGCAACAAACCATAATAGGCTGTTGAAACCCTGCAAACAAACAATAACATAAATTGATGCCAGGAAAGAGATGCAAGTCAATAAAAGGACAGTCCGGTGTACAAACATCCCAAAAGGTGAAATGTACGCCGCCTAGCCTGATAATTACAACATTGGTGGCTGGTTCTGCGACTTGAACCAGTGATTTTGAGAAAAGTACTAAAACTATGGCTCAAACACACCAATTAAATACTTAATTACCATAATTGGAGTAGTTTGAAATGAGATTTGATTTAATGGTAAAGATATCAACATATGTAACATTTGCATCTGGATATTGGCCATGCAATTTAGTGCATAAAGCTTGAAGCTGTAGATTAAAGGTTTTAGCCGCTTGGTTGTGCGAACTAACGCATCCTTGTTCATCAAGCTTGGACGAATCAGCGCCAAATTTGGCAATATTTTGAGCCAAGCATCCAAGAGGACCAGTGTTATGTATCCAGAAATTCCTAGCCCCTTGGTCATATAGTTTCTAGCACACACAAAAACATAGTGAAAGTTAATTTCATTAAGAAATCAAAGGAGCATCATCAAACCACTAAACCAACCTTGATTCCAGTTTCAAATTCCAATAGAATATTTGGAATTGAGGCAAGAACTTGGTCCAGTGTTTTCGAATAAAATGCACCAGCAAGATCGTTCTGGCCTATGTCGAACATATACATCCCCTTGTTGAAATAATCTTCAGCCGGGACATATTTTTTGTATTTCTGACCTGTAACATTGTAGTGTCGACAATTTGAAAATGAACTAATAAATTGAGATACTTGAATCCCAAAGGAATTGTCATATACCTGCTGCAAGCAATTCAAGAACCCGAGCTTTGAACCGAATAAACTGAGATACTTGAATCCCGAAGGAGAATGGACATAAAGATGCTGCAGTGGCTGCAAGTATGGTTGAACCTGCTGCTGCAAAGTTGCAACCTTTCTGGAAGTTTGGCAAACCAATTGAGTCCATGTAGGCATTCAAGAATGGCATGTGCATTGCATCCACTACAATAATCAACCAACATGAAAAATGTTATGCGTATACATATATACCCCTTATACCTTAATACCAAATAGGATGTGTCAAGGTCCTAGCTATCTAAAATTTAAATTTGAGTACTGAGACTTACTAGGATTAAATAGTGGAGTAAATGTACTTGAAGAACAAAGCATTTTTTTACAATTTAAAAATTCTTAATCGGTCTCTAATCATCCAAGGCTCCTGACACATTATCATATTACTATTTATAGAGCCGCTTAAATGTTACTTGGATGATTGAGGACCTATTTTCAAATTGTGGAGGGACGCTTTGTCTTTTGGACAAATGGTTAAGACTTGAAAAATGCAGTTACTCTACCAAATACTAGTAGATTTTCGTTGATCATAAATATTTATGAGTAGTTCTCTTCATCAGATCCTAGTTCTATTCTCTCATTATCTGAATTACAAATCAAACTATCTTCCAACAGAAGTAACTAAACTCACGTCACTTGATTTCTTTTTATTGCCATTACCACAGACGATACCTTTACTACTATTTATTCATAGTCTTGGCTTCATCAACTAAAGTTCAACCTACATTAACTGTAAATATATAAATTAAAAAGGAACATTATGATTATTGCAATAAATATAAGCAAGAAAATTCTATGAATGTAACAATGTTAGAAACTTACTTAGAAAGTCAACAATGAGACGACCATTGCAGAACCTCCCGGTTGAAGAAGCATTGAAGTAACTCTGTCCATAAGGTTGGATAAGTTGAAACCCCAACCCTGCAGCAAGATCACCTGTGTCGGAATTCGAGTCACCGAAGTTGAAAACAGCTGGATAACTCAAGTCAGAGGAATTTGCCACAACAAAAAAAATGCAATGTATGACAACTTTAAAAGCAACAACATTATAATTCTTAGAAGCCATGGCAAACTCTCACTTCTTGTGTGCAATGTTGCCCTTTATATATATGTGTGTGTGAACCAACGTTTAGAAGCTTGCTTGTGATACTTGAAAAGCAACTGAAACTCCAAAAGGGAACCTTTGCTTTTCTTTTTGTATTCATTACCATATGCCGTTCAAGAAAAACAAGTCTTGCGTATCACAGGATTTTATTGCTGCACCTAATCATGTCTTCCATCATCCTTTTGAAACTTAACAATTATAACTAGAAAATTCTATAGTGTCTATAATTTGATGTCTAACTTTTGCCTAATTTACTTTTTACGGTAACTTTTGAATATTTAATAATTATTTATTTTTATACTTTTAAAATTAAATATTAATTTTTAACTTTTTTTAATAAATTAGACAAATACTTTTAGACACCATAGCAATCACCAACTAACTAATATTCCCATAAGAACTTAAGAAGTGTGGAAAGTTTTCACATGTTCCAATACACTTTACTGGAACTAAGCTATTCCACCTTTATAAGCCGTCCATTAAATGATTAAAAAAAACGGATGGGATAGATTGAGCGGGTTCAGTGGTAATTGGACATATTAGAGTTGAGTGATCCTAGGTAGTCAAAGAATAATTATAATATAAAAATATTACATAAAAATTTTTATTTTTGCAAGTAATGTACACCTCCTTATCACCTACAATTTTATTGTATGTTTCGAGTTATCAATGTTTTTTTCAAATTTCAGTTTCTCCCAAATCAAATCCTTAACATCTCTCAATCGCATTATTATCCATTAAAATGCAATAATTCTCTGCAAAAATTATAGAGGTTAAATTAAAAATTTTTAACAACTTCTACTATATAATTTATATTTTACATATAGACTATTAAAAAAAATAAAATATAAACAAAAATTAAAAAATAAATTTTTAAAAATAATTATGAACTCGTCATATTAAAATCAATAAATAAACATACATACGAATATTAAATAAAAATATTAAAATAATTAAAATCATGACCTATTAGTACACATATGAGATAATTTGAAGAATACAATAAGATGTATAGTTTACAATTTGATAATATTAATTATAAAAATTTATTAATTATAGACATCATATATATGAAATTATGAATATTATGAGTGTTATGTGTATGAATTTATGGATATTATGGATGTTATTAATATGAAATTATGGATGTTATTTGTATGAATTTATGGATGTTATGAGTAAATTTATCAATTGAATAAATTAATTTAAGAATTTGACATTTTTTAAATTTAATTATGATAAAATTTAAAAATATCTGTGTTAATTTTATAGTCACTTATGCAATAACTAAAAAAAGATATGTGTATGGATGTAATATCTAATAAACATGAATTTAATTTTTAGATGTTAGTTGTATGTAATTATGGATGTTATGTATATAAACGTATGAATGTTATGTGTATGAACTTAGTTAGTACAATATAATTATAAATGCACATAAAAACACAAAAAAATATAATCAGTTTATTACCATACCTTATCAAAGCTAGTGTAGTTTTTCATATTTTCGAAAATTGATTGACTGATAATAACCTCGTCGGGTGAGTCTATCTATTGTTCAAATTCTTCAACACTTTCTACCATAGGTACCGTATTAAGGTAGAATTCAAATGTCATACTATTTGTAATGATAAAGATGATTTCTTGTAAAATTTCTTAACCTATTCTAATTGTGCTTGCAATAGTATTAGAGTTGTGAATTTTGAATAAAAATAATTGAATTAACGGAAACAAAATCATATTAGAGTAGCTTTAAGATTTTGTATTTCTCCATTGAATGATGATAAATGACTTAACAAAAACAGAAAATTAATTACAATAAAGATCGATAATGATAATAATAATAATAATAAAACAAAAAGCGTTTATTATAATAATCAACTACAATTATTGAATTTATGTGATATTATCATATCTCCATTAGGTGAAGGAGCAGAGCAAGAATCAATTACAATGATAAATCATAAACGTTATTAATTATTATTATTAATCCTTATTATATTCTTAAATATAAAAATCAAATTATGGAATATTAAGTATTGATTACAAGAATGCCTAGTAGTAAGGAATATGATATTATAATTAATATCATTAATAAGTGGAGTTGATAAAAATATGATAAGTAGAATGATAAGAGAGTTGGCTAAAAAATAAAACTGTTATTAAATGATGTAAATGAAGTATATTATGAAAAGTTTTGGCAAATTATGGCTGAAACTTTTTGGTTACCAAACTTTTTCCATTAGAGTTTTCGTACTCAACTTTGCTTAGACTATAAGCAGCATTCATTAGATATTGTTTGTCCTCAACAGACTTGAATTGAGACATAAAATTAGCGGTTATATGCCAGACACAATAAGTATAAAATGCTCTAGGAGGTCACCAGCCGCTGTCGTTAGCTTTCAGTGCAGTCTTGATCGCTTGGAATCTGTCAGAAATAATCAGCAGTCCATCCTGTTGGGTCACATGTCGTCTCAAATTAGTAAAAAAGAAAGACCAGGATTTGGTACTCTCAGACTCGACAATTGCAAAAGCAACAAGAAGAATGTTGTTGTTACCATCTTGTGTTACTGCAATAAGCAAAACACCACTGTATTTGCCATACAGATGCGTGCCAGCAACAGAGACGAATGGCTTGCAATGCTTGAATGCCTCCACAGGCAGGGAAGACCCAGAATACATCAAATATGCTACAGTCGCACACCATAAGGTGTCCATCATAGTACGGTACGGCTTTGAACTCACATATTATTTCAGGACAACAACTCTGCAGTGCTTGCAGCAACCTAGACACCTTATTGTATGACTCCTCTCAATCGTCGTATATCTACGCAATTGTCTTTTGCTTTGTCATCCAGATCTCTCTATACAAAAATTTGAAGTGATAGCTTTGCCTAACTGCACCTTGTAGTACAAGGATACTAATGGATGGGTTGGACTATATCAATGACAAGATAACATGGCAGATAAGGCCGCTGTCCAACTATCGATGGTCTTGAGACATAGTTGGTGTTAAACACGTGTGCGCTCCTCCAACCGTACGCACTTCCTTAACAAAATAACACATACATGGTTCACATTTACACAAAGTATAACAGTGATAAATGATATTAATTACACCACAATTAAACGAGGCCTCACCAATATCCAAAATTCTGTCGGAGGGCAACACGGAGACTCCACGGGCATCCAGCTGTATATTGCCGGCAATGAACATGGTACTTTAATCAGTCTGACTCCATTACTCGGTACTCAACACTTCTGTGATTGCTGTAGTTCTTCACACCCTACATCACTGCATGTCTAATTTTGAATTTGTGGCCAACTTGAAACTCAACACTACCATCTAAGTTTGTAATCATCTTCACCCATATTGAAAAATAGAGTTTTCTCGTGCATTGCATCCAGATCCAGCGTGTGATAGTGACTCGGTACAGTTGATAAGGCTGGAATCAGTTGTGAGAAAGGAAGAAGATGCCGAACTGATATCTCCACCAGCATCTTGGGTACAAACTCCTCCTCGTCATTTTCAGAATAACCACTATCATGGTTATCCGCAACATACTCCTCGTTGGATTCCTCACCATCCACGTCAATGTCTTCCACTGGACTCGCAATGTGCATCAGTGGTGGTGCAAGAAGTGGGTCATCCTACACGAAATTCGAGTGGCCAGATCCACCGCCACCAACATCACTGACCTTTGCAGAAAGCTTCATAACTTGTGCCGCCATGATTCTCCCATGGATGTCAAACATGAGCCGCACATGCTCATTGCCATTGACTCAAAACAGACGAAATTGGAAAACTCCATTTTCCATCGGTGCTAGCAACCTATATCCACTCTTCCTATCTCTTTTCTTCTACTACCACCAATGCTACTTAATATCAAACTTTTCAACTCGGACAAAGAACTAACTCGCTGGGTGCGCAACAGAATGGAATTACCACACTCAAATATGACTTTAGTGTCACTGTTTCTCATACGACAATTAGGATACACACTTACAATCACATATCCATCACCACTAGAGATATTTGTGTAAAATATAAAAGGTTGCACATCCTTTATAGCTGCTGAAAATTTGTCATAATGTATCTCGTTTACACTGTAAACGTTATAATTATTCATGTATTTCGTTTACAGTGTAAACAATCATCTCATTTACACCATAAATAAAATAAACATGTCTTGTGTTTTCTGCCTTATTTCATTTACAGTGTAAACGAGATATGTACATTCTTATTTTATTTACACTGTAAATGAGACAAAGGATAAGTACATTTTGATAAAAATACTACAAATCATATATTTTAATAAATAAAATATTTATTTTTTTTAAAAGTCCTTTTTTTTTGTTATCTTTAATTTCAATACGAATGAAATTTATATAACAAAAGAAAAAGACTAAATTACCTATCCTAATCTAATCCTAACTCTCTCTTTTGCTTTTCCGTCTTCCTCATTTTAGGTTGAAACTAAACCCTAGCGGAGGCACTTTTTCTCTTTTCCAAATTTATGAAGGCTCCACCAGTGTCGGTGCCGCCTCACCGTCTATTTGAGTTTGCATGACCACGGTGCGCCTAATTCTAGAAAGAAAATTCACTTCGATCCCTTTTTCTTCGCGTTTGTGTTCTATCATCCCAGTTCTCATCACCATAGCTTCGCAGCATCCATTACAGCTCACCTCGATTCACCGTCACTGCATGCTTGCTGTCGTTGTCGTGCCTCTGGCCAAATCCTTCTCGTCGTGTGCTCGTGTCTGGCTGCTTGTGCATCTCTCACCTCCACGTCTGCTCAAGTTGTGCTTCCTGCTTGTGTCGTCACCGCACCTCCCTTGCCTCTCTTCCTCCTTATGTCTCATTAATAATAATCAAAGAGTGTTTAACTTTTCTTCTGCAACCCTGTCTATCTTTTTCAAGTACAAGATCTTCTTCTTTAGGTAAAGATTTGGGTTAAGGATGCCTCAAGTATTTTCATGAAATATTTATGTATCTATGATTGTTTGACATCTCTATTGTAGAAATCTAGGTATTTATCTATATTTTTCTTTGATACTTTTTTTTATATTTTTGTTTTTTTAAGCTCTGTGTGTTGTGAGTTATTGGCATGAGGGTTTGTGTTAGGTTTGAAAAATTGCGTCAAATAGTTATGTCATATTTGGTAAATGATAAAAATGGTGGCTAAGTTTTATAAAGTTACTTGCAAATATATGTTAATGATTTTTATTGACAGCAATGAAATATATGACATATGATGTAGTTTATGGTATTGATTTATTTATTACTATTGTTAGTGAAATTTGATTTGTGAATATAGATGCAATAATTTATTTATCATAGTCAGAAAAGCACAATTTTGTAGAGTGCTGGTGTTAATTTGATGATTCTAGATTTGATGTTATTTAAGTTGGTAAATCCTTTTCATGTTTTCAAGTTTTACATGTTTAGTAAGCAGTAAAATTCAAAGGTGTTTGTTTTGTCTTGTATTCGTCATTTTTCGATACAGGTGAAAAGTTTTTTGACCAGATTGACAATGTGATTTATTAATGAGTATTAATTTATCGCTACAAGAAAAAAAGCCTTTGATTGTGGTTGAATTGTAGGGGATCAATTTTGATTAGTTGCTTTCTGTTTGGTTGAATTGTATATTAAAACAAATCTAGAATTTTGATTAATGTTGCCAAGACCACATACTCACTTTTGATGTAAAGATGTTATTGAATTGGATGTAGTTTTCTACAATTAGAATTTGAAGATAAAACTGAATTGTATGGTCTGAATTTTGTATGGCATACCTGAATTGATTTACAAAGTTTAGTGTCTTACATATATTCATGATTCATGTTAAGATAACAACATGCTAGAGATTAATCCACCTAATTATATATGAACTGTTATGTTAAATAAACCTAATTACCATATGTGAATTAGATAAGTTGTTAGTTTTACCATGATTATAGAAATAAAAAGAAATGGAAATCTAATTTTATTTAATCTTTAATATAGTATTTGTTAACTTATAATCCCATTTGAAGAGTAATGGAGGAGAATTATCGGCCTAATTTAAAACAAGCTAAGCATCAATGGACGCCACACGAAGATGCAAAACTAGTTGAATGTTTGTGGAGCTTGCAACTACTTCTTGAAGGTGTGACAATGGCACGTTTAAATTTGGTTATAGAAAACATTTAAAAAAATACTTCAAAAAAATTAAAGATCACTGAATATGATTTTAAGATACAATTTTTTTTACCTAATATTTGTTTTTCTTGTTTATCCTCTGCATAGATTAATTTCATTATCCATTATACTTTGCATATACATAATACAATAATGCAAAATTCATCACTGATTTTTATCACATACATGTACTAAACTATAGATCTATAGACTAGCAGAAGCCCTCACACATACGCGCCGGTAGTAGTAGTAGTGTTTGGTTGTTGTAACTATTCTTTAAAACATTTAAAACATTTGATATGGGAAATTGGCTCTTTTCCTGTAAAACTTGGTTAATTAATGATTAATTAACCCATAAATTAAAATATATTCTAGAAAATAAGAAATGAGATTTTTATGGTCTAATATAATAGAGAAAATTAAAACAAAAATTTTGACACTAATTTTAACAAAATCGGCCCCAGATTGGGCCGAACGGGACAAATCGGACCTATATTGGGCCCAGGGCCCAGCCAAGCCCCCTTTTATTAGAGAGCTCAGCACTCTCTCTCCTCTCAAACAACACCAACACGCTGAGAGAGGGAAAGGGAAACATGAAACCCTTGTTCCAAATCACTCCAATCTTCAATTGATTATAACTCTTCGCTCCGAGTTTCGATTGACGCACCGTTTGTGGCCACGTGACCGTGGCGTCGAGCTCTACAAAACTCACCAAATATTCTTGAGGTAAGCCATAGTTTTCTCTTCAAATTTATAACCCTCAATTTCGAAAATTTAGTGGGTAAAGTGTTGAGATTTTTGAGTTTTGATGTTATAGGATCCAATTAACTTGAAGAGAAGGCTTAGTCTTGCCTCTTTTGATCCTTGGGCTTGGTAAATATCTCAACCCTAAGTCAAATGTTTGAGTTGTTATGATTATATGTTGAGTTTGTATGGATGGAGGTATGTTATGTGTGTTAGGCAAGGTATATCTATGAATGAATTGAAGTTGGTGGAGATTTTGAGGACATGAGGTGATATACAAGCTAGAAATCTGATTTTGGAAGCCTTGAGACCTTGGAAGTCGAATTTGAGAGTGTTCTGGGTTGAGCGGAGAATCGGCCAAGGTATGGTTTCAGATTCCTGTATCTAAAATATAATGTGGTTGTGAAAACTTAGGCTAGCGACCCTAGGATAGGATTTTGAAATATTGATGTAGTTGTTGAATGAATTAGATTGAATTGAATATATGAATAATGGTTGAATGATTGCAAGTGGTAATCATTGTTGGAAAAGCATGTAAAGTTTTATGTGACATGGATGGATATGTTTAATTAGTGATAAGGTTGAAGCTCTTGTTGATGAGCATGAATTGGAGTGTGATATTGATATGTGTATGTATGGGGTGATTGATGAACTTGAATATTTGTTTGAAAATTGAGATATGGAATGTTGATCATGAATTGAATAATTGAATTGAGATTTGGTTAAATATGGAAGAATTGGTGGGTTGAGGATTGAATGTGGGTTTGGAAATGCTTGATGTTGGAAGGGGTGAGTTTTGGTTGGTTTTGAATGAATTTGGAAGTGTATGTTTTAGAAATTGGAAGTTTATGAGCTTTGGTAAAAATGAAATTTTGATAAATTTCAACGAATCATATCTTGAACTATTTTTTTTGGAATTTGATGCTTTTTATATCAAATGAAAGATAACTTCATAAGTTTTAAAATTGTTTAAATTTGGTAGAAACTTGAATTTTGTGGAAGGAGATATGATCGTTGAAAGTTTGGACCTGAAATCTGAATTGTGCAAATTCTGTAGAATTTGTGATTTCTGGTTTGTGTGCGCATGCACAGCCCTGTGCGCATGCACACCCTGTGGAATTCTGAACCTGTGCGCACGCACACACTTGTGCGTATGCACACACAGGGAAGTGGCTTCTGCTGGGGGCGCTAGCACGCCCTGTGCGCGCACACAATCAATAAGGTTTTACAAGCTGTGCGTGCGCACAGCTCTGTGCGTACGCACATGTTGGGAAGGACGTTCTGTTGATGGCACTAGCACGCCTTGTGCGCACACTCAACAATGGTAATTTTTCTTTCTGTGCATACGCACAACTCTGTGGGCACGCATACTTTCTGAAAATACTTCTGGGTGTGCGCACACACTTACACGACCCTATTTTCTTATAAAACCTTTGTTTTCAAGTTTTTCACCTTCCCAACAAGCTTGTAACCTTCCAAGATGTTGTTTTACGCTTATAAATCCCCATTTTCATCCTTTAAATCTTAAATCAAAGTAAAATGCCCAGTGATTGAGAAGAAGTTAGGAAATGGGGTAACTTGTGGATGAAGAAAGGAGATATTATGATAAGTTATGATTAATGATGATGATATGAGTTCTTGAGGAGGATGGTGGAGTGCTGTGTATGATATGGGCCGAATGGCTGAGTATGATATGAGCTGAATGGCTGTGTGTGATGATGGTTTATCGCTGATAATGAATTATGACTTTTGGGCCGGATGGTTGAGATGAATGTTAATGTATTGTTGAGATTGAATGCATATATGCTGAATTATAGATATTTGTAAATGTTGCACTCCACCTATCTGAGATACGAGTTTCTCTGGGTGAAAGCAGTCGCCAGCCACCACGTGCTCCAGATGGAGACTCGATACTCTGCTGACCCTATGTCGTAAGTGTGGCCGGGAACTGTGAAAGTTCTGGATGAGCTTGTCCCTGTGAATATACACCAGTGAGGGTGTTAGAATTGAATTGTGATTTATATTGTGAGATAACTCGAGTTGGGGATGCACGACAGAGGGACAGTCTAATGGTTAGCTACCAGGATTTGTCGGGTTGGCTTTATAACCGATAGATGAGACTCATCAGCCACTAGGACATCATATGCATTATATGTGATTTGTTTGGAATGCCTAATTGATTGCATCATTACTTGCTATTTGCCTAACTGTAATATCTGCTTCCTGCTTGTGCATTTCTTTGTTGATATAATTGTGCTTGTATATCAAATCACTATTGGCGGATGGGAGGTTCGAAGGGTTTGAAAAGGGGATATTTAGTTAGACTAAAGATCCTTAAGTTAGTCACCTATTTCATTTCTCGTGGTTTAGTATATTTATATGCTTTGGTTATGAATTTGAAGTTCTAGGATTGCCTTCAGCTTTCCTAGGACATTACATGTTAGATATTTGGACACTGTTACCATGCTGAGAACCTCCGGTTCTCACCCATGCAGATTTTGTGGTTTTTAGATGCAGGAGATGAGGCTCCTCGCTGAGGCATGCTGGAGACTTCTATTTTGGCGAAGATCCTTAGCTCTTGGAACTTTATTTTAATCTTATATACTTGTCTATATACTTATATTCTCCACTATATATATATTTTTTGTATTAACTCCTCTTAGAGGTTATATTGGAGAAACAAGTTTTGTCTTGTGTTTTGGGCTTTATTTTGGGTAGTTCCTTTATATATGTATGTATACTTATATGCTCGGACCGGTTATCTTCGTAAACCGAGTCCTGAGTCTTGTTATATGTATTTTGGCACTCTCTTGTATATCTCTTTGCGTTAGCTTATCCTTCATTTGTTTCATTCACATTATCGATCGGAGTGTTGTGCTTTTTGATTTAACGGTTTTGATTTACTCTTTTTCTTCAAAGGCTCCTAGTTATAAACCTTTTCACACTACTAAACATACTAAGTTTTGTTTCTAGAAGTTGTAATGCCTTACCATCTCTATTTTATGACTTAAGCATAAGGCTCTGTGTGGTAGGGTGTTACATTTCTCCCCTAGAAACACAAACCAAGATATCAATGAACCCTCTCGGCTTATGCAATTTCTTCGTTCTCAATTAGTAGCTACACTCTTCTTTATAATTTTTCTTATTCTTCTTATTAACATGCTTTGCAATAAACTCCATGAGCAAAACTTCACCATATCAAATATCAATAGGAAAAAAAGTAAATTAGCAAGAAACTTATCAATAGAACGAAAAAAATTAAATCCGAATAAATCAGTAAAGAAACATGAATTAATAAAAAAGGCCAAATGCATAATTATAATGTATACTATAACAAGAATAATAAGTTCAAATTATACTAGTACTTCAGCCCTCTCCACCTAAAGTAACCACTAACCAATATAACCTATTCCCTTAGAAAGATATTTATTAATACAAAAGCAAATAAACTAACCTTCAACTTCTCATGAGCTTCATTCATAAAATTTTCCATGTATTCCTTTATTTGGTAAGTATAACTGAAAGAAGAACAAGTAATTAAACTAATTATCATGTGTTTAGATAGAATGCTAAATTATAGAAAGTAGTAACAAAAGAGCAAGCATAATAATACTATTTTAGATTAAAGAATGTTGCTCCATTATTACTTTTATATGATTGAATTCATTTGCTTAGCTTAAAATTTTAGAATACTGAATTACAAAATCATTCAAATAACACTTGTAGCTAGTATTCAAATTCACTCTAAATGAATAAAAATAAATTAATAAAGCAAATAAAAGGTACTAGAAAGACTTATATTCAATGCCATGGACTCTAATTGATTTCGTTTTTGCATTTCTAATAGATTCATCAAGGAATATTGCCTCCTCATCATATCTGTTGAAATAAGATATTATTCACAAATAAAAAAGAAAGATTGAATCATTGAGAAAAAATCATACATCATTAATTAGCAACATTGCATCTCAAATCATACACAAATTGCATTTTAAAAAACTTGCAAAAACAATAGAGTGCAGTAAGCAATAATTTTGATTTTCAATGTTAACGAATATATTTGTACTTTATCATATGTACAATTTGGCATCTCATTGTAAAGATAAAGAGAAGACTCCAGTAACAGAGTAAGATTGGCTAGAAGAAAGGAGTATCAAATATGGAAACAAATCATCACAAATGGTATGCCGAAAGCCCTAGTGAAAGAATACCCACAGCCATATTCACATATTAAATCATCAATTTCATCTATCAAAATAGATTCACCTAAACAATCCAAACAAAAACAGTTATAGTGCATATTCACATATCAAATCATCAATCTCATCCATCAAAATAGATTCACTCAAACAATCCAAACAAAAATAGTTACAATTTAGCTAGTCAATCTATAAATTATATTATTTGTTGAATAAATATAACACACCATTTCAAAGAAAGCAAGTGCTTTCAAAAAAAGCAAGTGCTTTCAAGAAAACTAAGCTAAAAGATCAACTGATTCCACCAAAGTCATACAATGATTCTCATATATGATGCCCTTCCAGCAGTGATACTTATTCTCGATTCAAAAATAGGTTTTTAATAAAAGGCAATTTCGATAGTCATTTTGAGCTTAAATATCCACATAGTGCATTAATAAGAACAACTCATTATAAACTTTAGTGGGTTGGATTCTTAAAAAACTAAATATTTCTGTATTGCAAGAAATTTAACATGAAAATGACCAGACAATTAACACAAACTCATTGATTCAAAAGTTATAGATAAATAAAAGATTGAGATAAATAGAACTTGAAAGATGACAAATTGATAATTGCATAACTAAACTACATATCACAAATTAGTAGTCACAATAATAAAATCTAGTCATGGTTTGAGTAACTTATTCTTAGTAGGATAGAGTTATGAAGCTCAAACAATGTCACAATGAAAAAATGATGAGAGAAAGTAAACAATAAACCTGAAAAATTTCAACAACATATTACCTAGTTTAAGTCATGACTAATTTTTGTAGTGTACATAAAGCCTTTTTATGAAATATAATACACTAAAATTGATAAGAGATACAAAGAGAGAAGAAATGACTAACCTCTCTTTCTTCTTTCATCAAGGCAATAAAAACTAAACAAAAGTAGATTGTTTGAGTATATATATTTGTCATGAGAATAATAATAGCTATATGGCCAACAGCAACATAAAAGTTGTTAACCCTACTCTTTTAATTTAGTAAGAGTGATTAAAATATCTAACATAGAAAATAAGATAATGAGACATAAGTGATGGTGGATCTAATGTGTCAAGAATGAGAATAAGTTTTAAAAAAGATTATTTAAATTTTTTATTGCACCAGCAAACAAAATGCAATTTTAATAAAATAATTAGATACTTTTTAAAAAATGCAATAAAATATAATAAAATATTATAGAATATGATGTAAAGAGCAATTTTTAAAAAAAATATATTATAAAATTTGATGTAAAGAGCAATTTTCAAAAATTTTATCTATTTAAAATGTGAGTACATGAAATACATTTTTTTATTCTTTTTGAAATAATCTCGATCATGTAGGGTAGTGTAAATGAGAAGAACAACTTCATCTTCAATTATTACACATAATTATTGTAACCAACCAAGAATTAGGTAATAACAACATAAATTGTCTACCTTACCCCAAATGAGTATACTTTTGAGTATTTTCAACTAAAAATTGTAGCTAATTATCAATATAAAATTTAGTCAAGTCATCAGATTTAGTTAATTTTCATGTGAGGTCCTTCCACGTTCAAAAGCATTTAGAGTTATTTTATGCATATAGGAATTGTGTTTCTTAAAGTGTACCAAATAAGGTACCAACCTACTAAATAAATAGCAAACATTGTACATCAGCATAATTTCTATGTACATATAGAAATATTTCAGATTGTTAATTAATTATATAATGTTGTTACCTTACGCAAATCTTTGATCCAAGAGGCAAAATTTTTTTAACTTGGTAACTTGAAAGTTCACCAATACGGCCGACGAAGTTCTTATTTGGCATCCAGACCGTGTTGCAATTACAGGTATCAATCACCATTCGGGAGTAACTAAATTCTAGCTCAGATAATTAAGTTGAGTTGCAAGATAACAAAAAAAGTATCCAGATGCTTTAAAACAACCACCACCGACAATAAAGATGGTAAAATCGTCACCGAACCTGATTTTTAGACGAAGCAAGAATCAGTAGTTAAAAGCATGAAGTAGTGTTTCTGATTGAGAATTTCAGCAGAATATCTGTTAAGTAACTATTAAGTCACTAACCTCGATACTGACCTCGTTTATGTCAACTTCGAAGCTGATCCGTGCTCCTTTGCCTTTTCTCTTCCACTAAATCTTCTCGCCATCTCTCTTCTTACGCTGTGCGCAGCTCTCGCTGTCATTGCTTCCAAAGGGTGATCATGAGAAGAGGATAAGGAAATGGTTCAGAAAGAAGAAGGTGGTCATGAGAGTAAAAGGAAGAGAAAGAGAGACTCACTGGAGAGAGATGAATGAGTACTAAAATTTGATTTGTATAGTCAAATTTAGGCGGAAAAATTACCTCTCAAATTTAGGATTACTAAAATGTGAGAACTGAAGAAAATAGAGATTCTCTTGGATGGGTTCAACACAACTGAAACCCAGGCAGTACAACCATGAATTTGAAAATCAAATTACGGCACCAAAACTAAACCCCTATTTACCAGGAAAGAACGTAGCTGGCAATCCATTGTTAACCTTAATCCACCAATCAGAAGCTAGCATTTCTGATTTCTTTCTCTAAATCATGGTTCTGGGATTGCTGCAACATTGCCTTTTCATCCCACTGGACAAACCTCTCCCTCCCTCCTTTTCAGGTGGGAATTTTTCATCGATAAGGAAGAAATGAATTAGGAGAAGCAAACCATTGAAATTCTCAAGTATTGCTAAAAGCAAGTTTTTGCAACAGAAAGTAGGGTTTTCTTATTCAAAAAGTCTGGTTCCATGCATCATTCTGTGAGAAATCGGACACAATGTAAAATAGTGTGTGAATTTATTATTTGGCTAGTTAACTGGTGTGCGAAACTTGCTCCGCAATATTTACACAAATAGACCGGCAAGTGCACCGGGTCGTCCAAGTAATACCTCAGGTGAGTGAGAGTTGATCCCACGAGGATTGTTGGTTTGAGCAAGCAATAGATACCTTGTAGATCTTAGTCAGGTAAATAGAAAATATGATAGTTGTTGTGAAAAACGCATAAAACAATAAATAAATAAAACGTTACTAGATAAGTGTGAAATCAATAGTATGAGAACGGTTGAGGCTTCAGAGATGCTTCTTCCTTTTGGATCAACTTTTCTCACCATCTACTCCAACTTCTAATTGATTCATTCTATGGCAGGCTGTAAATGATTAACGCCGGGTCAGTAGTCATTAATCTCCTCTGCTTCAGATCAAACACCAGGTTAGCGGTCATCCAATCTAAACGGGGGTGAAGCTCTAGCAGTCCATTCCCTTGGTGATCCTACTCAAAATGCCACAGATAAGGTTGGATCTTCCGGATCAGAGAACGTTACTCCATTGATTCTAGCCTATACCACAAAGACCCTAATTGCCCCATACCTCGGCTGCACTGATGTCTCCAAGTACCCAACGAAGTCGTGGATTAGCCATCTAAGAGATGTATAATCAAGCTTGTGGTTCAATACTATCCCGTCAAGGACTCACAAGAACTCATGTGAATAGGGTTAACGGTCAGGTTACACTCCCAATCCATTAGGATGAAGAACGAAGATACATCTTAGAATAGAATCAAGCAGGGATTGAAACAGAATAGTAATATTATTAATCCATAAAAATTAGCAGAGCTCTTAACCTTAACCTAGAAGGTTAGTGACTCATTTTGTACATAGAATAATGTTCGAATGTAAAAGTGGGGGAAGAAGATCATAAACAATGGTGATCTCCTCCTATATATACTAATCTGATAACTAAGAATTACAGAAATAAGATAAACAAGTCTTGTAGTGCAAAAATCCACTTTTTGGGCTTACTTGGTGAGTGTTTGGGTTGAGTTTGAGTGAAGCCACGAGTTGGTGCTCTCTTTTGGGCGTTGGACGCCACCTTGGAACTCTTGACTGGGCATTGGATGCCAGCTGCCCCCTTCTGAGCATTGGACGCCAGGAATGGGGTTGGTGGCTAGCGTTGAATGCCAGTTTTGGGCCTTTATTTCCAAATTAAAGTATAAACTATTATATATTTCTGGAAAGCCTTAGATGTTAGCTTTCCATAGCCGTTAAAAGTACGCCATTTGGATATCTATAGCTCCAGAAATGCTCTTTCAAGTGTATGGAGGTCAGAATCTGACAGCATCTGCAGTTCTTTTTCTGTCTCTGAATCAGACTTTTTCCAAAGCTCCTCAATTTCAGCCAGAAAATACCTGAAATCATCATAAAATACAAAAACTCAAAGTAGAATCCAAAAATATGAATTTTTTACTAAAGCTTATGAAAAAATAATAAAACTTAAACAAAACATACAAAAAACTATAAGAAAGTGATGCCAAAAAGCATATAAAATATCCGCTCATTAGAACACCAAACTTAAACTGTTGCTTGTCCTCAAGAAACCAAAAAACAAAGTAGGATTAAAAAGAAGAGAATCATACACTAAATCTCAGAGTTGTGAATGAAGCTCAGTTTCAATTAGATGAGCGGGACTAGTGGCTATTCACTTCTGAATAGTTTTGGCATCTCACTTTTCATTAAAACTCAGAATAATTGGCATCTTCAGGAACTCAGAATCCAAATGATATTGTTGATTCTCCTAGTTCAGTTCTTTTTTATTCTTGAACATAGCTTCTTTTGAGTCTTGGTCGTAACCCTAAGCGCTTTGTTTTCCAGTATTACCACCGGATACATAAACGCCATAGACACTTAACTGGGTGAACCCCTTAGGATTGTGATTCAGCTTTGCTATAATCCCCAGCCAGTGGTGTCCAAAGCTCTTAAACACACTTTTTGCTTTGGATCATGACTTTAACTGCTCAGTCTCAAGCTTTTCACTTGACACCTTCACACCACAACTATACAGTTATGGAGGCAGCTCATTTGAACTGTTTAGGCCAAGATTTTTCTTCTTTTAGGCCCTCCTAACCATTGATGCTCAAAGTCTTGGATCCTTGCTCTTGCCTTTTGGTTTAAAGCTAGGTTCTTCGTGACTGCGTTATTGAGCTTGCCTCAAAAAAATGTTCTAGCTTAAAGATGACATAATGACAATGAGGATTGAAATATTTGATGATATAGCAGAGGTTCTCCCCTTACTGATCTTTCGGAGAAATCCGTACTTACCAAAAAGATCTCACGTACTTGAAAATCAGAGTTGTTACACAACTCAATCCCGATTAGTGTCTTTTCTTTTTTTTTTCATTTAAGTATTTTATTAGAGTATGTTGAATTCCTCTTCTTCTCTGTTCTTTTGCATTTTTCTTTTTCTTCTCCCTTTTTTTGCTTATGGTGCTTTTCAGTTTTTCAAAAAAGAGGGTGGATGTGTGAAGCCTGATATCCAAGGAAGGAGCTGAGCTCCTTCGATTATGAATTGAAGGTGGCACACAGTGCCCAAGCAAGGAAAGCTCCCTAGGAGCAAGTTTTTGGGTGGTTCCCAGTGCCCAACACTCAAGGCCGGCGCCAGGTACTCAAGCCCAGCGCCTGGGACACAAGCCTAGCGCCCTCAATTGCTCCTTGAAGGGTGAAGGCCGACTTCACAATCTGGCGCCTAACTCCAAGCAAATTATACCTTGGTGACTCTCTGGGTCAAGCATCCTCTTCAAAAAGAATTTAATCGTTGTTTTTTTAATCCTTGTTTTATGTTTTTTATCTTTTAACTTAAGTAAAAAGTTTTTCAAAACCATTGCATGCGTAGTTACTAGTTATTTTTAACTTCTTCACTGTCACCATGAATTCTTTTTCAAAAATTTCATTATTATGCATGCACGACACATCACTTCAATCACACACCTAACATGCATATCAATCTTCTCAAGCTAGCTCTGATCATATCATAATTCACATATATACATGAAAGCTTGTATTAACATGTTACCTTTATACACCTTAGTCTCAACTTTTAATGTTTAAATTTGGCATTTAGTTTTTGTTTTTCACTTATGGCTTCTACACACATGCACACCACATATAATATCTTGGATTCACAGCCATACGATTCATATTCCACTGCATTATAAATTCACATGCATTCTTCATTCATACCACAACACATACACATTCAAACATCTTCTTATTCTCTTCACTTCACATTCTATTTTTTCATATGACCAAACATTAATTTTGGTATTGTGGTTGTGCTGTGTACTATTGTAAGTGTTAAAAAACTCAAAATGTCTCTATTCAAAAAGAAAAAGGAAAAGAAACTGACTACTCCATCCCCCGACAGAAGTGGAGTGTCTTGGCAAGTTCACCGAGGAATATGGGCCTTACTTTGGTCCATGAGTTCTATGTTAATGCTTGGCTGACTCATGAGGAGGAGGTTCAAGAACCCAAGGAAACAACTTTCTTAAGTTATGTCTGAGGCTAACCCATTGACTATGGACCTCGAAATGTCCAAAGGGTTCTCCGCCTTCCTCCTCCATCTCATTCTTCTGACCCGAATTATTGTAAGTATGCCACAAGAATGATGAATAATAGAAGGGAGCTAGAGGTGCTCCATGACATCTGTGTGTCTAGGGCATAGAGAAAGCTTGATGCTATGGTGTGCTGAATCAATTGAGAAGGTCGGACCTCATCCATATCGCTAAGAGGTGGTTATATTTTGTCCAACATTCACTTGTCCCTACCTCCAATCATTCTGAGGTGACAGTAGATCGAGCTATCCTTATCCACTCTATCATGATTGGGGAAGAAATTAGAGTGGAAAACCTCATTCCCTCACATATAAGAACCATGGTCCAAAGCTCATATTCAAGGTCAAGGCTTGGATTTTCGAGCCTCATCCATCGTCTCTGTGAAGTAGCTGGGGTGTTCATTGAGCAAGACACCCCTATAAAAATTCCAAGGTCCATCATTATGGTGGTAATGCACTACAAGAAAAATATTGAATACCATCAGATTTACCGTCGAATATATAAAGTAAATCCACTTCTAAATAGATTATCGTCAGATTTACCGTCATCCTTGGGTTGACGGTATAAACACCGTCGGAAACTGCTAACTATTGGATTTATTTTGTTCGATGCAAATTATCGATGAATTTTTCTTCGATCTTTTTAATGGATTTTGCGAGATTGTGTTGATGGTTATTGTCATATAAATCCAACAGTAACTTTGGCGCCGTTTCACGTGTTTAGGCACCAAGTTATACGACGGTATATTGATTTTATAAACCCTAAATTTTTTTAGTACAGTTAAGCTACAATTAGGAGACTTTTATTAACAAAATTGTTAACAGAAATTTAACGTTGGCAAAAATTAAGAAATTATTTTATTAAAAATAAATGGTCTGAATGAAATAAAATGTCACAAATGTAGAATACAATGAAGTAGACAAACAAAAATTCATACAACCCTAAATCCTACAGATCCTGATAATCTTCGTCGTCGTCATCATTGGCATCGTGGTCCCCCTATTGCGGCGGCAGAGGAGGTACTGTTGTCGGTACCCTACCAGCAGCACTGTTGCCTCTAACGTGCATCTGCTAGCTGTACTTCTCCATTTGCTGTCGCAACCAATCGAGCTACTCTAGCTTCTTCGTCAGGTCAAAGCAGACGACAACACGTGCAAGAATCTTTTGATATCTCTGCTCAGACTGCTCTGTCTGCTGGTGAATCTCCTGTGTTAGCTTCTGCACCTCCTCCCTCAAGTCGACAACTTCCTAGGGATCAACATGGCTGGTGGCAGAGGTAGACACAGAGGAAGCCGCCAACGCAGAAGAGCAGATGCCACTGGCAAAAAATGTCCCTAACCCGAAGTGGCAATTCTTGTGGGTTTCAGAGGTAGTCTCACACCAAATCCTATCGGAACCACCACGAAGGTCTCGGAGCCGGCTTCGTTGGTCCCACTAGGCGGCTAAATTGCTGGGTCGCGGCCTCTAACCTCTGCGTGTACTCCTCCTGCATCACACATGTTAGTTATGATTAGGATAATAGTTAAATAATTGACTTTAAAGCGAATAAAGTTGAAACTTAGGATTAATTTAAACTCATATAATGGGCCACAGACCGATCGTCAGCCAATCTCTCCTTTTTTTTCCTTCAAAGTATAGGTACTGGTGGACGAAATTGTGATCCTCTTCGTATTTGCATGAGATTTAAAAATTGGCTCTATTGGAATTTATGATCACAACTTCATTCAACTTAACCAGCAAGTGTACTGGGTCATCCAAGTAATACCTTACGTGAGTAAGAGTCGATCCCACAGAGATTGTTGGTATGAAGCAAGCTATGGTCACCTTGTAAATCTCAGTTAAGCAGATTAAATGGTTATGGGTTTCGAAAATTAATAATAAATAGAAAATAAAAAGGGATAGAAATACTTATGTAAATCAATAGTGGGAATTTCAGATAGGCGTATGGAGATGCTGTGCTCCTCTCGAATCTCTACTTTCTTATTATTTTCATCCAATCCTTCTTATTCCTTTCCATGGCAAGCTGTATGTAGGTCATCACCATCATCAATGACTACTTTTAATCCTCTCGGGAAAATGGTCCTATGCGCTGTCACTGCACGGCTAATCGTCTGGAGGCATCACCCTTGACAATGGCTACATCCCATCCTCTCAATGAAAATGGTCCAAATGCTCTGTCACAGCACGGCTAATCATCTGTCGGTTCTCAATCAGGTTGGAGTAGAATCCATTGATTCTTTTGCGTTTGTCATCACGCCCAGCCTTCAGGAGTTTGAAGCTCGTCACAGTCATTCAATACCGGAATCCTACTCGGAATACCACAGACAAGGTTAGACTTTCCGGATTCCCAGGATCCTACTCGGAATACCACAGACAAGGTTAGACTTTCCTGATCCTCATGAATGCCGCCATCTATCTAGCTTATACCACGAAGATTCTGTTGGGGAATCTAAGAGATATGCGTCCGGCCTAAGGTAGAATGGAAGTGGTTGTCAGTCACGTGCATTCATAGGTGAGAATGATGATGAGTGTCACGGATCATCACATTCATCAAGTTGAAGTGCAACGTATATCTTGGAATAAGAATAAAAGAGAATTGAATAGAAAATAATAGTAATTGTATTGAAACTTGAGGTACAGTAGAGCTCCACACCCTTAATCTATGGTGTGTAGAAACTCCACCGTTGAAAATACATAAGTGAAAGGTTCAGGCATGGCCGAGTGGCCAGCCCCCTAAAACGTATTAAATAGCCTCCTAAGATGAAGAATAAAACAAAACTGAGACCAAAGATGTCTAATACAGTAGTAACTTATACTATTTATACTAGACTAGCTACTAGGGTTTACATGAGTAAGTAATTGATGCATAAATCCACTTCTGGGGCCCACTTGGTGTATGCTTGTGCTGAGCTTGATCTATCCACGAGCTGAGGCTTTTCTTGGAGTTAAACTCCAAGTTATAATGTGTTTTAGGCGTTCAACTCCGGATCATGACGTGTTTCTGGCGTTTAACTCCAGACAGCAGCATGTACTTGACGTTCAACACCAATTTACGTCATCAATTTCCGAATAAAGTATGGACTATTATATATTGCTGGAAAGCTCTGGATGTCTACTTTCCAAAGCCATTAGGAACGCGCCATTTGAAATTCTGTAGCTCCAGAAAATCCATTTCGAGTGCAGGGAGGTCAGATTCCAACAGCATCAGCAGTCCTTTTGTCAGCCTTTTTCAGAGTTTTGCTCAAGTCCCTCAATTTCAGCCAGAAATTACCTGAAATCACAGAAAAACACACAAACTCATAGTAAAGTCCAGAAATGTGAATTTAACATAAAAACTAATGAAAATATCCCTAAAAGTAGCTTGAACTTACTAAAAACTACCTAAAAACAATGCCAAAAAGCGTATAAATTATCCGCTCATCACAACACCAAACTTAAATTGTTGCTTGTCCCCAAGCAACTGAAAGTCAATTAGGATAAAAAGAAGAGAATATACTATAAATTTCAAAATATCAATGAATATTAATTCTAATTAGATGAGCGGGACCTGTAGCTTTTTACTTCTGAACAGTTTTGGCATCTCACTTTTTCCTTTGAAGTTTAGAATGATTGGCTTCTCTAGGAACTTAGAATTTCGGATAGTGTTATTTAATTTCCTAGTTAAGCATGTTGATTCTTGAACACAGCTACTTATGAGTCTTGGCCGTGGCCCTAAGCATTTTGTTTTCCAGTATTAACACCGGATACACAAATGCCACAGACACATGACAGGGTGAACCTTTTCAGATTGTGACTCAGCTTTGCTAGAGTCCCCAGTTAGAGGTGTCTAGAGCTCTTAAGCACACTCTTTTTGCTTTGGATCACGACTTTAACCACTCAGTCTCAAGCTTTTCACTTGGACCTTCATGACACAAGCACATGGTTAGGGACAGCTTGATTTAGCCGCTTAGGCCTGGATTTTATTTCCTTGGGCCCTCCTATCCATTGATGCTCAAAGCCTTGGATCCTTTTTACCCTTGCCTTTTGGTTTTAAGGGCTATTGGCTTTTTTTGCTTGCTTTTTCTTTTTCTTTCTATTTTTTTCGCAACCTTTTTTTTTCTTTCGCCACTTTCTTTTTCGCAAGCTTTTGCTTTTTCACTGCTTTTTCTTGCTTCAAGAATCAATTTTATGATTTTTCAGATCATCAATAACATTTTTCTTTGTTCATCATTCTTTCAAGAGCCAACAGTTTTAACATTCATAAACAACAAGATAAAAAATATGCACTGTTTAAGCATTCATTCAGAAAACAAAAAGTATTGTCACGACATCAATATAATTAAACTAAATTCAAGGATAAATTCGAAATTCATGTACTTCTTGTTCTTTTGAATTAAAAACATTTTTCATTTAAGAAAGGTGAAGGATTAATGGAATTATTCATAACTTTAAGACATAGTTACTAAACACTAATGATCATGAAGTAGAGACACAAAACATAAATAAACATGAAGCATAAAAAATCAAAAAACAGAGAAATAAGAACAAGGAATGAGTCCACCTTAGTGAGGGTGGCGCCTTCTTGAAGAACCAATGGTGCTCTTTGAGCTCCTCTATGTCTCTTCCTTGCTTCTGTTGAATGATTCCTAGTAATTTTGGTGTTCCTACCCTTAGTTGCTTCCAATAATTATGTGGAGGAACATGTATCCCCTGAGGTATCTCAGGGATTTCTTGATGAAGGAATTTCTCATGCTTTCTTGATGTGCAGTCAAATGCTCTTCTACTGAGTTATAGACCCTTGAGATGAATATCTCCATCTCCCATGACTTGGAGGTGGAAGCTTTTTGTCTTCCCTTTTCTCTTTTTTTTTGAGGTTTCTCTGAATTGTTGATTTTTAGTTTCTCTTGACTTCCTCTTCAGAGTCTTTTCAGGTTCAGGATCAGCTTCAACAATAGTGCCTTTTTCCTTGTTCCTGCTCATATGAAAGAGAAGAGGAAAAGAAAAGGAAGAGGAATCCTCTATGTCACAGTAAAGAGGATCCTTATTATTAGTAGAAGAAGAAAGGGGATAATGGAAGGAGAGGGATGAATAGTCTGTATAAAGAGTAAGGATAGGGGAGGTGATAAGAGATGAAGAGAAGTGTTAGTAAATAAATAAATAAATAGAAGAAGATGAGAGAGGGATTTTCGAAAATATTTTTGAAAAGGAGTTAGTAATTTCGAAAATTAAAGATGAATTAAAATTAAAATTAAAATTTGAAACAATTAGTTAATTAAAAAGAATTTTTTTGAAAAAGAGGGAGGTATTTTCGAAAATTAGAGAGGGAAAAGTAGTTAGGTGATTTTGAAAAAGATAAGAAACAAACAAAAAGTTAATTAGTTAGTTGAAAAAGATATTAAAATCAAATTTGAAAAGATAAGAAGATAAGAAGTTAGATAAGATATTTTAAAATCAAATTTTTTGAAAAAGATAAAATTTCGAAAAAGATATGATAAAGAGATAAGATAAGAAGATGTGATGAAAAGATATGTTTGAAAAAGATTTAATTTTTAAAATTAAAATTAATTACTTAACTAACAAGTAACTACAAGATATGATTCTAGAATTTAAAGATTGATCCTTTCTTAACAAGAAAGTAACAAACTTCAAATTTTTGAATCAATCACATTAATTGTTAGCTAATTTTCAAAAATTTGATATAAAGATAAGAAAAATATTTTGAAAATATTTTGAAAAAGATTTTTGAAATTTTCGAAAAAGAGGAAAAATTGGAGAAGATATGATTTTTGAAAAAGATTTTGAAAAGATAAGATTTTTAAATTTTAAAAATTTGACTTGACTTGTAAGAAATAACTAATTTTAAAAATTTTTGACTAAGTCAACTCAAATTTTCGAAAATTATGAGAAAAATAAGGAAAAGATATTTTTTTTATTTTTTGAATTTTTAATTATGAGAGAGAAAAACACAAACATGACCCAAAACATGAAAATTTTGGATCAAAACACTTAATGCATGCAAGAACACTATGAATGTCAAGATGAACACCAAGAACACTTTGAAGATCATGATGAACATCAAGAACATATTTTTGAAAAACTTTTTGATGCAAAGAAAACATGGAAGACACCAAACTTAGAAATCTTTAATGCATGGACTCTAACAAACAAAAAATGCATATGAAAAACAAGAAAATACACCAAACAAGAAAACATCAAGATCAAACAAGAGGACTTACCAAGAACAACTTGAAGATCATGAAGAACACTATGAATGCATGAATTTTTCGAAAAAATGCAAGAAAAATTTTTAAAGCATGCAATTGACACCAAACTTAAAAATTGACTCAAGACTCAAACAAGAACACAAAATATTTTTGGTTTTTATGATTTTATGAATTTTTTTATATTTTTATTAATTTTTTCGAAAAACATTATTAGAAAAACGAAAAATAAATAAAAAAAATTTGAAAGATTTTTTTGAAAACTTTTTGAAAAGAAAATTACCTAATCTGAGCAACAAGATGAACCGTCAGTTGTTCAAACTCAACAATCCCCGGCAACGGCACCAAAAAATTGGTGGACGAAATTGTGATCCTCTTCGTATTTGCATGAGATTTAAAAATTGGCTCTATTGGAATTTATGATCACAACTTCATTCAACTTAACCAGCAAGTGTACTGGGTCATCCAAGTAATACCTTACGTGAGTAAGAGTCGATCCCACAGAGATTGTTGGTATGAAGCAAGCTATGGTCACCTTGTAAATCTCAGTTAAGCAGATTAAATGGTTATGGGTTTCGAAAATTAATAATAAATAGAAAATAAAAAGGGATAGAAATACTTATGTAAATCAATAGTGGGAATTTCAGATAGGCGTATGGAGATGCTGTGCTCCTCTCGAATCTCTACTTTCTTATTGTTTTCATCCAATCCTTCTTATTCCTTTCCATGGCAAGCTGTATGTAGGGCATCACCATCATCAATGACTACTTTTAATCCTCTCGGGAAAATGGTCCTATGCGCTGTCACTGCACGGCTAATCGTCTGGAGGCATCACCCTTGACAATGGCTACATCCCATCCTCTCAGTAAAAATGGTCCAAATGCTCTGTCACAGCACGGCTAATCATCTGTCGGTTCTCAATCAGGTTGGAGTAGAATCCATTGATTCTTTTGCGGCATCACGCCCAGCCTTTAGGAGTTTGAAGCTCGTCACAGTCATTCAATACCGGAATCCTACTCGGAATACCACAGACAAGGTTAGACTTTCCGGATTCCCAGGATCCTACTCGGAATACCACAGACAAGGTTAGACTTTCCGGATCCTCATGAATGCCGCCATCTATCTAGCTTATACCACGAAGATTCTGTTGGGGAATCTAAGAGATATGCGTCCGGCCTAAGGTAGAACGGAAGTGGTTGTCAGTCACGCGCATTCATAGGTGAGAATGATGATGAGTGTCACGGATCATCACATTCATCAAGTTGAAGTGCAACGTATATCTTGGAATAAGAATAAAAGAGAATTGAATAGAAAATAATAGTAATTGTATTGAAACTTGAGGTACAGCAGAGCTCCACACCCTTAATCTATGGTGTGTAGAAACTCCACCGTTGAAAATACATAAGTGAAAGGTTCAGGCATGGCCGAGTGGCCAGCCCCCTAAAACGTGATCAATAGCCTCCTAAGATGAAGAATAAAACAAAACTGAGACCAAAGATGTCTAATACAGTAGTAACTTATACTATTTATACTAGACTAGCTACTAGGGTTTACATGAGTAAGTAATTGATGCATAAATCCACTTCTGGGGCCCACTTGGTGTATGCTTGTGCTGAGTTTGATCTATCCACGAGCTGAGGCTTTTCTTGGAGTTAAACTCCAAGTTATAATGTGTTTTGGGCGTTCAACTCCGGATCATGACGTGTTTCTGGCGTTTAACTCCAGACAGCAGCATGTACTTGGCGTTCAACGCCAATTTACGTCGTCAATTTCCGAATAAAGTATGGACTATTATATATTTCTGGAAAGCTCTGGATGTCTACTTTCCAACGCTGTTAAGAGCGCGCCATTTGGAATTCTGTAGCTCCAGAAAATCCATTTCGAGTGCAGGGAGGTCAGATTCCAACAGCATCAGCAGTCCTTTTGTCAGCCTTTTTCAGAGTTTTGCTCAAGTCCCTCAATTTCAGCCAGAAATTACCTGAAATCACAGAAAAACACACAAACTCATAGTAAAGTCCAGAAATGTGAATTTAACATAAAAACTAATGAAAACATCCCTAAAAGTAGCTTGAACTTACTAAAAACTACCTAAAAACAATGCTAAAAAGCGTATAAATTATCCGCTCATCAGGTACACTTGAAGATCTCCACCAATGACTTAGACTACAAATTAATATATCAACCAACCAATAAAATAAACGAACAAATTAAATAATGACGTGCAAATATAAGCATAAACCAAAATCTTTATTGTAATTTCAAAAATATAATTTTAATTTTTTCGATTTCACTAAAAATGTTATGAAAATTTTGACAGAGTTTTCTCTAAAATTCGGATTTAGCCACCCTTGAAGGGTTCCATCTAGAATTTTTCATCAATCTTAGAGCTTATTCTAACCTATTCTAACTTATCTTAACCACCTAAATCCACTATAATAGAAAATTAAACTAACATTTACTCTACTAACCAATTAATTAAATTGATAATAAAAAGGAAAGTAAAAAACAAATTCAAGTAACTACTAAAATATTAAACAATCCCAAAATTCTTACCAATCTAGTCTTCATCTTCATGAAGGTCGCCAACCCACCCGTATACCTCGACGACTTGGGCAAAGCCTTGTTAGTGACGTTCGTTAGACGGTGACGTTTGAACCCCTCATTGTCTCTAAAATAAGCCTCCAAGTCACGCTTTATGTTTGGACGGATCCACAATGTGAGGTGGTCTTTCCCCTAACGAATGTCGCTCATCATCTGCTGAAAATGCTTGGCGGCATGGTGGTCATTTGTATTCCTAATAATGACATTGTGCTTTCCATCCTATATGAATTTCAACTGCACAAAGTGATTCACCAAGATTAGTTAGTCAGAATTAAATATTGTTCCTATACAGTTAAGTAATTCAAACGAAATTGGGTTTTTACCGCTCACTTCTAAAATCACCACTCTTTCACATCAGCTGGGATCTAGGTGTAGGTTGGCCACGGGTGGTCGTACATGAACTTAATCACCTCAGATATCTCCTGTGTGCACGCATTGGGATTTGGTGCAAACCTATTAGAGAAAGAACCTCACATTAACAAACACATAAGATAAACAAACTTATGATAAACAAGCTCAACATAAACAAACTTAATATTAAAAAATTAAACTCACGACTGCATGCCATCGGGCCAAATCTACAGCCGGATGACGGGCGGTGGTAGAGGGGCATCCTGCTCGAGGGCATGGGAGGAATCACCCACCGCGGGCTCTATCGACGTCATTGTTGCATCTACAGGGGTGTAGCAGAAGGAGGCACCCAGTTCGGGTTTGGGATCATGATGACTTGCTAGTTCGATGAACCCACCTGTGACGTCACAGGGGTTAACGGAGTAGAGGGCGATGACTGGACAACCCTGGGGGATTCAGTGGAAGCCCGCCCTCTACCACGACCATCTGACCCACTCGACTTACCTCTGCTACCTGTCATTATATCTATACATCAAATATATTAGTAATATATTAATAACATAACAAATACCAATAAATAATAACATAAGAATAAACTCAAGAAGTAACAAATACTTCTAAATGCGTTTTAGTTTAGTAAATTAAAAAAGGGGAAATTACATAGTGGTTTAATTTCAAAATAATTAAATTAGAATGAATAAGTGTTTTGGTTAGTTTAGCAAACTAACAAGTGCTTATAAAGCACTAAAACACTAATTGCAACAGAGAAAATTTTCTTTCATAAGAACCAAAATGAACATATACATATATAGTTCTCTTGTAAATGCCATAAATGTTTATCATAACACCAACTTAACAAAATAAAAAGCATAAACTAAGATCAAAATAAATATTCAAATTAACAATTGCACAAAAATATAGCAACCCAACAATTAATTATAACAATTTCGAAAACATAATTTTAGTTTCTTCGATTTCACTGAAAATCTTATAAAAATTTCAACAAAGTCTCCCTTAACATTAAGATTTCTCCACCCTTCAAGGGTTACATCCAAACCAAATACCCATCAACTCTTCTCAACGGGTTAATTTTTTCAATTATTATTAAAGTAACATACAAACAGCTCAATCATTATTAATACAGTCAAGTACTTTTTTAACAATTTCAACAGCAGGAATCAGCAAAATAGCTCAATAATCCAACATTTTTCAGCAATCTCAGAGTCTAATATAACCTATTCTAACCTATCTTAACCACCTAAATCAACTAAAACACAAAATTAAACTGACTAATCTCTACTAACTAATTAATTAACTTGATATAATAGAATTTAAAATAACTAGAGTTCAAACAAAAAACCTTGAAGAGGTTGGAGGTGCAGTGGTGGCAGGGGCATTGTAGTAGCAGTGGTAGGGACATTCAGCAGTGGCAGCATCATCTTCAACAATGGCAACAACATCTTCAGCGGCGGTGGCAGCTACAGCGATAGAGCAGGTTGACAGAAGGGGAGAAGTTAGTGAGAGGGTGAGAGGAGAGAGAGAGGGACGAAGGGGAGAAGTTAGAGAGAGAGAGAGAGAGAGAGAGAGAGAGAGACTGAATTCGAAATAAGGGGGAGGATTTCATGGTTCAAATTTAGGGCACGATTACCGTCAGATTTACCTGCGAATATTTTCAACAGTAACGTGGTGCGGATCACCAAAATGCAGCGTTTCATTAAATGTCTCTACTGTCGAATCTATCTAACTGTAACTCCGATGCAAAAGTTTGGCACCAATTTGTCATGGTTTTCCACTGAAAGTTACCGGCGAATTTACCGTTGGAGGAGACTATCCACCGATAATTATTTAACATGACAAATTCCACATCAAATCCGTCGCTAAATCTGATGACATGTTCGATGGTAATTGTCTTTACTAAATTTGATGGTAAATCCAATGGTACTGAGCGTTTTTCTTGTAGTGATGGAAATAAGGGTAAGAAGGTACCACAGTGAGGGGCAAGAAGAAGAGCTATAGCAGCAACCTCCTCCTCCTACACTTGAGCCTCAAGCTAGACCCAATCAACCTCAAGGTCAAGGTGTTGATTTGGAAAAGTTTTATTAGGAATTCCAACAGTTTTAGTTGGATATGATAGATAGAATGACATATCTTTGTGCTATCGTCCATTCCTTACACCCACAACAAGTTCTCCCTTTCGAGCATCTGAATCAAGTATGGAAACAAAATGAAAAAGAAGAGGAAGCTCGAAGACCATAGGAGGAGGCACAAGTAAGACAGAGTATGTGGTGTCTTAGAACCCAGAGGGAGCAGTTGAGACGGAAGATGAAGAGGAATGTGACAATGATGATGAATAAACTTGGTAACTTTATTTTGTTTCTGGTGGTTAGTTTTTCTTTCATTTTTCTCTTTCTTTCATTTGTCGTTTTCTTCTTTTTTTTCTTTCTTTTACTTTGTCAATTGTTTCCTTTTTCTTTCTTTGTTCAATAATAAAAAAAATTATGGAAGATCGAAAAATTCTAAAGTTATAACGCTCTGAGCACCAATAACTATAACCCTGTTATGTACCTGTAATGCTTATTGTTTCAAGGAGAGATTTGGGCAAGTAAATCCGAGGGGTGCCTCATCACCCGATAACTTAAGCCAACTGGCTCGGGATTATCGATCGAAAGCTCATATTAAAGAGTTGTCTTGAAACAAAGTATTTAGATTCGAAAGAGGCTCTAGGCATCTATGTTTGGATGAATGAATTCCTAGTTATGTGCTTGTAGTATGATTGTGTCAAGGAGAGATTTGGGTAATTAGATCCGAGGAGTGCTTTATCACCCAATAACTTAGGTCAACTGTGTCGGAATTATCGATTAAAGATCCACTAAGAACTACCTTGAGACAAAACATTGAGAGTCAAAGATGTCAAACATCTTTTCCCGATTGAAACTGCTAAGTAATTGCTTCAAAAGTCATACAATTTTAAGAGGATTCTCATAATATAATCTGCAATTGAGTTTTTGAATATTCTTGATTCATAAGTATGCAAGATTCATCAAAATCCGAGAAGTCCACTGATGCGTGAGCATCTTCTTTATCTTTTCCTAGTGAATTTGTACTTGAATTGCTAAGTTTAATCAAGATTTAATATATTTTAGCCACTTTGAATGCTACTTTGATTTGTGTGCATTTCCATTTATTTCAGATAGCATTCGAATGGATTTGATGGAGTTTTGTAGCAGAAAAGAAAGAAGGCGAATGATGTTGTCAACCCCGACCTCCTTGCACTCAAACAGAAATAACTTGAGCGACAAAAATTCAATTGATGTGATTCTAGCAGCATTGAAAAGCTAACTTCTAGAGCTTTGTAAAGATATATAATAGTATACCCTTTTTTTCCATTTGATTTGGCCTCTTCCATGTTGAACTTGGGAATCTCCAAGTTCAGCGTGGGCTTGAAGAACCAAAGAGGGAATGCATGCATCATCCACGCTGAACTTGGTATAATTCAAGTTCAGCGTGGGATATGAGGAAAAGCGTGGAACCAGCACTGCCTCCTCCATGCTGAACTTGGAAATTTTCAAGTTCAGCATGGAGTCCACTTACAAAGGAGGAATCGCACATCACCCCACGCTGAACTTGGGAAAATCCAAGTTCAGCGTGGACTCGAGGGGAAAGCCAATGAATCAACACTGCCTCATCCATGCTGAACTTGAGATTTCCCAAGTTCAGCGTGGATCCTCAATGAATTAAGGTGAGGAGCTCTGCTGTTCCTCATAAATTAATGCAAGTACTATTGTTTTTCCTTCAATTCACGCCTACTTCTTCTCCAAGATATACTCTGGTACTTAATTCAGTTAAGTCAGACTGAAGGGATGACCTGTGACAATCACTCACTATCTTCAGTACTTGCTTAGCCAAGATCCGCATGCCTGACAACCACAAAGCGGTCTACATGATGTTCAACATAGTCATTGGACGCCAGCCGGAGTATACTCTCTTGGGTCTCTGATCCACGAATTCGCATCGTCTCTCGTGACAACAGAGCATCCGACCCCGTGATTAGGATCTTCGTGGTATAGACTAGAATCAATATACATCATTCCTGAGATCCGGAAAGTCTAAACCTTGTCTGTGGTATTCCGAGTAGGATCTGGGAAGGGATGACTGTGAGGAGCTTCAAACTCGCGAATGTTGGGTGCAGTGACAGTGTGCAAAAGGATCAATGGATCTCATTCCGATACAAGTGAGAACCGACAGATGATTAGCCCTGTAGTAGATGTGCCTGGTATTTTTCATCCGAGACGAGAAATTCGATAGTTGATTAGCCGTACAGAGACCGTAGCCGGACCATTTTCACTGAGAGGATCATATAGCTTGCCATGGAAGGGAGGACGCATGATTGGAAGAAGACAATAGGAAAGAAGAGGTTCAGAAGCAACAAAGCATCTCCAAACGCTTATCTGAAATTCCCACCAATGAATTACATAAGTATCTTTATGTTATTTTCCGCTTTATTTATCTTTTAATTATCAAATCCGCATAACCATTTGAATCCGCCTGACTGAGATTTACAAGATGACCATTGCTTGCTTCAAGCCGCCAATCTCCGTGGGATCGACCCTTACTCACGTAAGGTATTACTTGGACGACCCAGTGCACTTGCTGGTTAGTTGTGCGGAGTTGTGAAAAGTATGATCACAATTTTGTGCACCAAGTAGCTAATTAGTTTTGATTAAATTTTTATTTTATTTATAATTAGGAAAAGATATTATTTTAGTTTTAGGAAATATATTTTACATTAATTAAGATTAGATATAAAAGGGAAAAGAATCAGCCTTTCGGGCTAAGCTTTTCTCTTACCTCATTCCGCAATTTACAGTTTTTAAGAATCCTTATTTTTTCTCTGAACCATGAGCAACTAAACCTCCACTGTTAAGGTTAGGAGCTCTGTCTATTGTATGGATTGATACTATTATTTTTCTATTTTAATTTATATACTGATTTATATTTCAAGAATTGTTTTCGTTCTTTATCTTATGAATTTGGGTGGAACGGAAGTATGACCCTTGTTCTAATTGAGTTCTTGTATAACTTAGAAAAGCTCTCTACTTGAACAACAGTTTGAAAACACATTCTCCTAAACTTCTAATTATCTGGACTTAATGGGATACGTGACATATAATCCTCTTATATTTGGGTAATTAGGGTTTTTGTGGCATATAAACTAGAATTGGACTTCACCCTCTAATTGGAATTAAGTGACCAAGGAATTGGCGGTTAATGAATTTTAGAGGAGACTAAAAAGGTCTAAGGAATTAGGGTTTAGTCACTTATAGTTTGCCATGAATTAAATCTTGCATGATTAAAATAGTTAGTAAGAAAAGTCAATCCGGAGAATAGATAACTCTAAAACATTAACTATTTATCTACATATTATTCACAACTTGTTTACTGCCTGCTTATTTAATTCTTTGAAATGACTGTTTAATGCTTTTGAACTTTCAAACACTATTTCTATTTGTCTGACTAAGTAAATTAATCAACCATTGTTGTTTAGTCTATCAATCCTTGTGGGATCGACCATCATTCAATTGAGATACTACTTGGTACGACCTGGTGCACTTGCCAGTTAGTTTGTGGGTTATAAGTTTCGCACCAAGTTTTTGACGTCGTTGACGGAAATTGACTGTGATTGACAACTATTCGTTGTTTGATTGCTTAGATTAGATATTTTTTTCTTTTAATTAATTTTTTTATTATTATTAATTTTTATTTTTTATTTTTTTTGTTTCCTTTATTTTATTTTATTTTTCCTTGCCTTTCGTTTCCCATCCCTTCTTTTATTTACTTCCTTTTATTTTTTATTTAACTCTCTCCGTTCTTTTTTAAATTTATTTTTCTTTTTATTTTCATTTTTTTGTATTTTCGTTTTTTTTCTTTTTTATTATTTTTTTATCTTTTTATATTTTATTAGTTTTATTTTATTTTTGTCTTTAATTTAAAAAAATTACATCTTATATTTTTTTTCTTCTTAATTTCTAAAATTAAGTTTAGTGTTCCCTTAGTTGTTTTATTCTTCCTAAGTATTTTACTTATTGAGTTTAAATTTTATTCTCCTTTTTGCTTATTAGTTATTTTATTATCTTAATTATTTAGTTTATTTTTTCATTTTATATTTCTTTTATTTTCGTTTTCTTTTATATTTTCTTTTATTTTTATTTTTTATTATTTTTATTTTTTTATGTTCTTTCTTCTTTACTTACCTATTTATCAGATGGTGCATTTAATTATGTTTGGTATTTTGTGTTAAGAAAAAATAATGAAAAAGATCACATGGGTTACTACTTATACCCAAAGAGTGATTCTTATTATTGTGGATGGAGAAACTATTCAAATTTTGGTTGGCAAAGCCAAAACCAAAGAAATTTCAATACTCTATGTTCCAACTATCAAGAACTGTAACACCCAAATTTTTAAAAATTAAATAATGAATTATTTGTAATTTATTATTTTATTTAAAGAAAATTATTTTTCTTAAAAATAATTAAATTAAATTTTATGATACTTTGAATTTAGAATTTATTAAAATTTTTAAACTATTTTTATTATAACGAGATATTTAAAAAAATATTATTATTATTATTATTATTATTATTATTATTATTATTAGTTACTTTCTTACTGATGGCCGAAGCCAAGGAGGGGACAAGGAAAAGAAATGAAATGTGAATGCATGTATATATATAATCATGACACTTCAGTTAAAATTAACCTATATCATCACCATCTAATATTATGATCATCATAATTGTTATTTCTCTTCTCAATAACCGAACCAAATGAAGAAAGAAAAAAAGAAGCTTGACACGTAATTACTTATCATTGTAAGCATGACACCTAGCCACTTTATATCATATTAATCATCATCAATTATCTTCATTGGGTTTTCATTTCATGCACCGTGAGGAAGAGAGAAGAGTGAGCGAGGGAGAGTGAAAGAGAGAACCGTAACTTCCACCGAATTTTGGTTTTGATGTCTTGTGATCCGTAATTCCAATAAAAAATATAATCTGATAAAAGTGTTCGTATTTTTATTCTTTACACATTGATATTATTTTTGTTCGATAGAAATTAACAGTGATATAGCTCCTCTTCTTCTTCAGTTTGGCTAACTGGAGTTCTAGGAAGCACAAATGATTTTTGACGCTTTCTCCTTCAGTAGTTCGATCAGAAAATTTTTCCCGAGCTTTCAATGATTTTTATTTCATATGAATGTATGGAATTTTATTTTGAAATTAACTGTTTTAAATTATAAATGCCACGGAAGTCTAGTAGATATTTACAAATAATTTATGATTGTTTGAAATGACTGAATGATGAATTTGAATTGAAGTTGTGATTGATATTGATTTTCTGATTTTGATGGAGTTATTGAAATTCTGATTTTGTGTGATTATGATGAATTGGTTGTAATTGTGAGTGTTGGCAAATTTGGTGTGGTTTGTTAAATTAAAATGTAAGTTGAGTTTATGAATTGAGGTTGAATTGAGACTGTGTTTGATGCTGCGATTTATGGTTATGGAAGTGGATGGTAACTGATTTTGATATTAGTATGATGGTGAATATGTGCTGATGAAGAGCTGATAAAAATACGCGAGAAGGTGATTTTGGTTAATATTAAATGTTAAACGAGTATGGTCGGAGGAATTTGTAAAGTCTGAATGAAGAAATGAATTTCCTTAAATTTCAAAAGCAAAAGATTTGAAATGAGCTAATTTTATTGAAATAGAAATAGGCTTGGTTTTAAAGAAAATGATTTGATTCTATTTGATATTTTGAACGATGTGAATATTGAAAATGATTTGTTACTTGAAAATGTTTTGAAAAGAATTTGAAAGGTGGTAAGGTCCACCCTTGAAGGGTGGCGAAGCCTAGATTTTAGAAGAAATGCTGCCGAAATTTTTATAAAACTCCAAGACTTTGTTTAAGGCGTTATTTAAAAGCCAATCTGATTTATGAATATTGTTTGATTTTGAATTATTACGGAAAGAGTTATTTTCGATCCGATTTATTAAGAAAAGTATAATCTTTGAAATTCACTCTTTTGAGAAGAGATTTTGTTTAAAGTTATGATATGAATTTGGTTTGTTAAGAAAAAGAAAGAATGAGAAAAGAACATGGCACGTGTGATTATGAAATGTTTAAAAGGTCACGAGAGGGTGTTGGAAAGTAAATGGTTATGGTGCCGATGGGAAAATGTTAAGCTGTGGGCTTTATATGTGAAAGATTGTGTGGGGACGCCCATGTGTATGGAATTGCTTCCAGGAGAAAGTGGAACATGCTTCAGCTGGAGAATCAGCGCCTGCAAGTACTTATGGAGGTCATGTTCGGCATACTTCAGCTGGAGAATCAGCGCCTGCAAGAAGTAAAAACTTGCAAAGGTTATGCTGCTGGAATGTCTTATCTGACTTGCGAGTCGGATTGCATCGGGTACGGGTCGAAACCGACAAATAAGCTCATTACCTGCGATAGGACTAGACATGCATCATCCTTGTTTGCACCTTTGCATTTGGTTGTGTTTGCTTGTATTACTTCTCTGTGATTGTGCTGTTTGACTTTTTTGTATATTGGTCTGGATCTCTTTCTTGAGTTATTAGTTTGCAAATGTATTGAGGTATTTAAGAATTGATGTTGTGATTATTGAGGATTAGTTATGTGGCTGAGAAATAGTTAATATGACAAGTTTTGTGAATGAAATTTTGTTTTAAACTCAGAAATTTAAAAGAAATTATCTAGTTATCTAAAGTAAAATTTAAAAGTATTTTCAGGGGTTGGTAAAAATATAGTTCTCTTGAGTAAATGGATTATTTGCATTTTAATCTTTACTTTTACGGCATTCCCGTTTCCTACTGAAAACGTGTGGTTTGTTCTCACCCCAAAATCTTCCACCCTTTCAGTGACAGGCTCGAAGGTTCAATATGGAGCTGTGGATGAGTAGTAGATTTACTTGTGATTCCTGTTATTTTTATAGAGTTCCCTCACCCTTATTGCTTTAAGTTTTATTTTATCCAGAGGGATAGGTATTGTATTCGAGTTTTATATCGAATTTATTTGTATAGCACTTATTATTATTAATAATTATGTGATTATTATTATTTAAAGATCTTTGATATGTAATTTTAATTACTAAAATTAATTTTCTGGAGTTTTCTATAAAACTGAAATGCGATACCGAACTAAAGGCTCAATACTAAATAGTTAATAAGGAAAACAGGTTAGTAATGCCTTACTTTTGGCATGATCATGACGTGCTAAAAGTTACGGTGTTACAAGAACCACCATCTCCATATTCATACCAAGAACCACCACCTCTCTATCCATATCAAGAACCATCATCTTTCTACCCATATCAAGAGCCACCATCTCCCTATTCATACCAAGAACCAGCCTCTTTTTACTCTTATCAAGAACCATCATCTCCTTCTTATTCATATCAAGAGCCACCATCTCCTTATTCATATCAAGAACCATCAGCTCTTGAGCTTCTCATGAAAGAATTCATACATGATATAAGGACGAGTGTGAAAAATGTAGAGAAATATGTGCAGTTGATTATCAAGCCCCAAGAAGAGAAACAAGAAAATTCCTTCCCAAGAGATATAATGCATGATCCTATGAAAAAAAAGTGAGGAAATCAATCAAAAGAGTTCATAACCCATTGAATTAGAGAACTTTTCACCCTCACACATGGAAGAAGAGGAAGATGCAAAAACAAAGGAGAAAGATGCACCAACAAAGAAGAAAGATGCACAAACAAAGGAGGTTGTAAGGGATGAAAATAATTATGGGAATCTATACTCCAATGAAGCAAAGAGTGGCATAAAAGGTGAGTTTCTTGAACCACCAATTCAAGAAGTTCTTGATGAAGGGTACACTCCAACCATCACACAACACCCAAATTTTGAAATCAAAGAAGTGAAGGCAACCAAGGAAAGCACTGAAAAGGAGATTGTGACTAAAAAATAGAAGAAAATATCCATGAAAAAGAGAAGGTCGGAAAAAAACAATCCAACCTCTACCCCAACAAGCAAGGTGAATCAAGCTAACCACAATAAAAGAAAGCTTGTTAGGAGGAATTTATATCAGGGGGCACTAATTTTTACCTCTCTCCCCTTGGAGACATTTCTTTTAACCAACTGGAAGAAGAGGAAGAAAATTCAACAATCAAGTGTCAAGCTAGTGACATTAAAGAAGCGCTTGTTGGGAGGCAACCCAACTACTAGTATCCTTGGTTTTGCAGTTGCTTTGGTTTTAATTTTATAGTTATTTTGATTTTAGCATTATAGTTATTTTAGTTTTTGTTTTAAATTACTTTATTTAATTTTTTTTTAGAATTTTTCTTGTTTTACATGTGTTTTGGTCATGCAGAATAATTAGAATAGGAATAGGAGCAATTAAAAGAATTTTTGACACCCTTTTTTCAGATTTTCTTTGCTTGAGGACAAGCAAACTTTTAAGTTTGGTGTTGTCGCTTCGCTTTTGGGCTTTTCTATTTATTTTAATAGCACCAAAGGGAGATGAATGTTTTTCATGGAGGAATGAGATGGCCACCAGCATAACTGAGGTGGTTGAGTTCCTTTCATTCTATTTCTCTTCCGTTCTTATTCTGTTGTCTTCTGTTTTCTGTTGCTTTGATTGCCTGCAGGATCTTTAGTACTTTCAGTTCTTAGATTTAGTTTCATTCTGTCATTTACTTTTAGTTAAAAAAAATTGTCTCATGTATTGCTTATTGAGCTTGAATTAAAAAGAAAAGAAAAGAAGTGATGTATTGCATGAGAAATTGAATTATATTTAAGAGTAGTCTTATTTACTTAAATATGGTGGTATTATTTGTGATTCTAAATGCATGATATGAACAGTGCATAGTTGAACTTGAATCAAGGGATGTTGGTGCATAAGGAATAGGAATTTAGAGAACTATTATGAATTTTCTGAATTAAACAAAAGCTTAATCCTTGACGCAAAAGAAAAATAAAAGCAAGGTCCAATGCTCTGAGCATCAATGACTAAGGAGGTTAGACATGATTAAAAGCTCAAAGAGTTGTTTCCTTAGTCATATGCTTGTGGTGTTCTTGTGTCAAGTAATCCTTGAGACAGAATATCTAGAGTCGAGGCCAAATACATTTAGCAGAGTATGCCAAAGGATTTGAGCACCACTATCTGGGAGTAACTGAAAGAAAAAAATCAAAACTTAAAGAGATTTCCCTAGTCAAGTGCTTGTGGTGTTTTGTGTCAAGTGAAGCTTGAGACAAAACATTTAAAGTCATGGCTAGACTCAAGGTGCAAAGCACCAATTCATTGAGAAGTAAAGGATGTATGTTGTGTTCAAGGATTAAAATAGAGTACAAAGAGCAGAGAATTTATAATATGATCAGAATTCTAATTCCGAATGATAGTGACATTCCTCTTATTCAAAGGAGAGTGAGATGCCAAAACTGTTCAGAATTACAATAGATAAACCCCACTTTAAGAAGATACATGAGCATAACTGAACTCTCGCTTCTCATGGAAATTCACATCTTGATCATGTACTAATTTTGGTTGCTTAAGGACAAGCAACAATTCAAGTTTGGTGTTATGATGTGTAAACATCTTCTCTATCTTTTTCTAGTGAATTTGCACTTAAATTGCTAAGTTTAATCACGATTTAATATATTTTAGCCACTATGAATTCTACTTTGAGTTGTGTGCATTTTCGTTTATTTCAGGTAGCATTCGAATGGATTTGACGGAGTTTTGTAGCAGAAAAGGAAGAAAGCGAATGATGTAGTCAATCCCAACCTCCTTGCAGTCAAACAAAGAATAACTTGAGCTACAGAGGTCCAATTGACATGATTCTAGCGGCATTGGAAAGCTGACTTCCAAAACTTTCTAACAATATATAATAGTATACACTTTTTTTCATTTGACTCGGCCTCCTCCATGTTGAACTTGGGAATCTCTAAGTTCAGCGTGGGCTTGAAGAACCAAAGAGGGAATGCATGCATCATCCACGCTGAACTTAGGATAATTCAAGTTCAGCGTGGGATATGAGGAAAAGCATGGAATCAGCACTGCCTCTTCTACGCTGAACTTAGGAATTTCCAAGTTCAGCGTGGAGTCCACTTACAAAGGAGGAATCGCACATCACCCTGCGCTAAACTTGGAAAAATCCAAGTTCAGCGTGGACTCAAGGGGAAAGCCAATGAATCAACACTGAGTGGTCCCTATGTACGTCCAAGGGCTTGTACGAGTAGCTATTTAGTTTTGATTAAATTTTTATTTTATTTATAATTAAGAAAAGATATTATTTTAGTTTTAGGAAATATATTTTACATTAATTAATATTAGATATAAAAGGGAAAAGAATCAGCCTTTCGGGCTAAGCTCTTCTCTTACCTCATTCCGCAATTTACAGTTTTTAAGAATCCTTATTTTCTCTCTGAACTATAAGCAACTAAACCTCCACTGTTAAGGTTAGGAGCTCTGTCTATTGTATGGATTGATACTATTATTTTTCCATTTTAATTCATGTACTGATTTATATTTCAAGAATTATTTTCGTTCTTTATCTTATGAATTTGAGTGTAAAGAAAGTATGACCCTTGTTCTAATTGAATTTTTGTATAACTTAGAAAAGCTCTTTACTTGAACAACAACTTGAAAACACATTCTCCTAAACTTTTAATTACCTGGACTTAACGGGATACGTGACATATAATCCTCTTATATTTGGGTAATTAGGGTTTTTGTGGCATATAAACTAGAACTGGACTTCATCCTCTAATTGAAATTAAGTGACCAAGGAATCGGCGGTTGATGAATTTTAGAGGAAACTAAAAAGGTCTAAGGAATTAGGGTTTAGTCACTTATAGTTTGTCATGAATTAAATCTTGCATGATTAAAATAGTTAGTAAGAAAAGTCAATTCGAAAAATAGATAACTCTGAAACCTTAATTGTTTCTCTACATATTATTCACAATTTGTTTACTGCTTGCTTATTTAATTCTCTGAAATTACTGCTTAATGCTTTTGAACCTTCAAACACCATTTTCTGTTTGTCTAACTAAGTAACTTAATCAACCATTGTTGCTTAGTCCATCAATCCTCGTGGGATCGACCCTCATTCACTTGAGGTACTACTTGGTATGACCCGGTACACTTGCCAGTTAGTTTGTGGTTATAATTTTCGCACCATCCACATATAATCATGGAAATTATCGTAAACCACACTTTTATTTGGACTTGAATTTACAAACTCTTCAATCTTTTTATCAAGATAAACTCTGTTTACTCTTCTTTTTTGCTTGAAGACAAGCAAAATTATAAGTTTGGTGTTGTGATGCCTAGACATCTTTAGTTATTTTTAGGTTTTTTTTTAATTAATTTTCTTAGATTTGAATCAAAGTTCTTTATTTTTAGTAAAATTTTTATGACTAATCATATGTTTACAGCTGTTTTGGAACAATTGTGTTTCAGGATTTATTTTTAAGAATTCAGAAAAAAACACAAGAAAATACAAGTAGGAGGAAACACAAGGCTAGCCCCAGGCTTGAATAGACCAAGCACAATGCCAGGAACAGGCGCCCAATGCCCTTGCACCAACCCCGTCGTCACTGCTTCCAAGCCCAGTCCCTATGCTCCCAAGCTGGACGACCTGTCCTTCAAGCCCAACGCCCAAATGGGCGCCCAAATCTTGCAATCCACAGATCAAGGAGCTTTTTAGTTTTAGGTTGTTTTCTTTTCTCTCATGAGTAACTGAACCTCCTCTTTTTAAAGGTTAGGAGCTCTTTTTGATTTTATGGTTTAGTAATGTAAGTGTTTTCTTTGTTATGATTCATGTTTTTCTACTTTTTCAAGATTGAGTCTCGTTCTTCATTTTAATGGTTAGAAGTATTAGAAAATATTCTAATTTTGTCTTGGATTCTGTTATTACTTTGAAGATTTAATATCCTAAAGCTGGACGACTTGTGCTTAACTGCTTAACCCCTTAATTAGTTGACTAAAGAATTGGCAATTAATTAAATTTAGAGAAATTAAATTGTCAAGAAATCGGAATTTGATTATAAATGATTTGCTGTGAAAAGATTTTTGCATAAGTCAAAATAGAAAAACACAAGTATTACTTTTTCTAAGAGTTAAACACCTCCAAAACTTTTAACATCTCATTCTCTAATTGCTTCACCAAAGTTTCTAAGCCTTCTCTTATTCACAATCAACAATCTTTTTAACTGTTATTTGCTTTTACCTCAAGATTCATAATCTTCTTGCCAAGTTTTGATAAATCTAATTAGAGATTTAATTAGACATGACTTGATTCAATCAATTAATTCTCATGAAAATGATATTCACTCATTGTTGGAGCGATTTGGTGCAATTACCAATTCGATTGTATGAATTTTGGATTATCAATTATATATATTCATTTATGTTTAATATTATTTAAAACATTCTTTTCCTCCAAAATTCAAATGGAAAATTCTTTTTATTAGGAGATTATAATTCCAACTAGAATAAAAAATATTTTTTATCTTTAAAATTTATCAAAAGTTTTAAAAATATCCTTAATTTTTATTTTGTTTTAATTTTGTCCTAGAAATTTTTTATTTATATAAAATATACCCATGACGGCTAATTTTTCAAAAAACTTAGGACAGATTCAACAACAAATTTACAAAAACAACTATCAACACAAACAAATCAGAGATAGTTGTCATGCATTATTGCTGGATTAATCTTAAAATTTTTGAAAATTTAACTATCAAGAGTATATATATTTAATGCAAATTGAAATTTTTGAGACAAAATTAAAACAAAATAAAATTTAAAAATATTTTTAAAATTTTTAATAAATTTTAAAGATAAAAAGTATACTTTATCCTTATAATTATTATTAGATTCCAATTAATTAGGTTCAAATTATGTTTAGCATCGCACCTGTATATACGAATTGATTAGGTTCCAATTATTGTTATTTTCAAGGATTTAATTGTTAGGTATTAATAGTTTGAAAGAATCATATAATTTGTGAAAATACAAACGATGATATTTGATTCTATAATTTCCATGTATTTATTATAATAATAAATCTAATGATCCGTTTAATTGGTATTAAATTAGGATATTATTTATCTTATAGTTATATATTAATTATATATCTATTTACACTGATTCTTTTATTAATTGTAACAATATAATCAATGTATGTTATATTTAATGATTATTTTATCCTATATTATTTTAATTATAGTCATTATAAAAAGTTATTCTATTTATGATTTTGTATAAAATTTAAAATATTTTTTTAATAGTTGTGCTCTCCTAGAACAACCATACATAGGTAAAGAAAAAATAAATATCATCAAAACAGAATCATACGTAATACACTAAAAAATAAAATCCCAAAGTAATTGCCTAAAATAAATTAATCACGAGATTTAAAAAAAAAACTAAAAATATTATTTTATTATCAAAATTTAATTTAAAAATTTTATTCAAGAGATTAACGTATTTACCCCTTAATCTGAGATTATACATTTAATTATCATGCTTTTAAGATTGAAAAATAAATTATTTATTAATGATATAATAATTTAATTTTTTAATTTAAGAACAAATAATTATGTATAATTTATATTTAGTGTAATTAATAATAAATTAAAATATCATCTTTCTCCTAATAGTATAATCATATATGTCTCTACTATTAATTGATTTAAAACATTACATGTTCCTCTCATCAAGGTTGTCAAACTCGCGAGTCTAAGTAAACTCGTAGAATTGACTTAGACTCGAATACTCAATTCTAACCTTTCAAAATTAATAATATCAATCTTAAAGCACATAATAAATTAAAATAATAGTATACATTATAACAAATACTTTAAAATACATATTTAAATTCTCTATAATTATTCTTATACAAATACAATAGAACACACAAAATTAAAAATTCTAAATATGTAATACTAAATCTTTAATTGAACATTGAACAATATCAAATAATCAAATTAACTCTAATAAAAATAATTAATTACTAATCAGCCATGAATGGATGAACCATCTGGCCATCTAACATAAACGATAAGTAATAAGCTAAAATTAGAAGCAAAAAAATTAAAAAAAAAAACTAAATCAAGAAGTAAAGGCTCAAAGAAACGACAAAAGGCATACAAAAAATAAAAGATATAGAAGAAAAGAAGGGGCAAAGTCCCAACAACAGCAGATCGAAGACAAGGATGCAGCAGGCAACGGTGGTGAAGGTGCAGCAATGGCACGAAATGACGGCGACAAATAGTCATGGATTTCATGACGGTGCAAACCAGGGCAGAGATAGGGCTGTAGAAGAAGTAGTCGAACTCGTGAACGGTGATAGTACAATGGAGTTGCAGATAGTGGAGATGTGAAGAAATACAAAGTAGAGGGCAACATAGGTAAAATTCACAAAGACAATGGCGCAAATCAGAGCAGAGGTAGCAGACGCAGTCGAACAACAGCAGCTCGACGGGAGAACGGCAACTGCGGCAGAACATGAAGAAAGTGAGACTTGAGAAAAACGACACAGATGAGTGAGTTGTGAGTGAGTTTTCTTTAATTCTTTGGGAGTGTTATTGTAACCTTAATAAAAAAAAGTATTTTTTTTTGTTTCAAAATGACACTTTTTTTAACAAAAATGAAAAAAAACACAAACTCGCTAACTCGGTCCTAGACTCACAAGTTTGTCCAAGTTTAACCGAGTCTAGTCAAGTTTACTCAGGATAGAGTCTATGCTCGAGTTAACTCGAGAGTTTGACAACAATACCTCTCATTAGTAAATTCTTTAAGATTAGAAAAAAATTATTAATTAAATAAAGTCATACTCAATACATAGAAAACAAAATCCCAAATTATCTACAACAAACTATGATTTTGAAACAAAGAAGAAATTTGAAATATTATTTTATTCTTAAAATTTAATTTAAAAATTCTATTTAATAGACTAATATGTTTACTCTTTGGTGAGAGTCTATGCATTTAATTATAATATTTTAAAATGTAAAAATTATTAATTGATAAGAATGATATAATAACTTGATTATCTAATTTAAGAAAAAAAATTATGATAATTTTATGTATAATTTGAATAATTTATATTTAGTATAATTTATAATAAATTAGAATATTATCTTTCTCCAAATAATATAATCACGTACCTTCTTATTATTATTAAGTAATTTAAAATATTAATACACATATTATAATTTTAATAATCTATAAATATTATTTTTCTCATAATCATGTATTAATATCCATACTTTTTTTTATAATATTTGTTAGTAATATTATATAATTATGTAAGGATTATATAAAGTACATATTCAAAGCATTTTTTATATAGATTTAGTATTATTGAAAAAAAATATTATTATTTTAAATGATTCATGTTTGATGTATTAATAGCTTGAAAGTATATTGAAATTAAATGTTATACTATTATATTAGTAATATTTTTTAACTTAATTACTTGGATATATTTGAATTTGATAAAAAGATTCATAAATGGTAAAAAAATAAAATTGAAAATAAAAAAATTAAATGTTACACATCCAACTTAAATATATGTAACTTATCATATTTAAATATAATTAGCATCTGGATAGAGACGAAACAATTCTAGGTGGAACATAATGAATGTAATGAATTATAAATAATTGTGTAAAAGATAATTTTGACTGCAAGAACAAAAAAAATTAAGTAAAATCTCTCATTATATAATTAAACAAAAAATAAAAGTAAGATTGAATTTATAAAAAATGAAAACATTATAATATATACCTTAAAAAGGATCAATTTCTATTAACAAAAAGAAAAATACAATATTATATGAAATAATTAAAAAAGAAAAGAAAATTAAAAAATAAAAACAAAATACTTAGCTTGTACTTTAAAACTTACACTCATAAACAATAAATAAAATACTCTATATATAATATTTATGAAAAAGATATGATATAGATTATTAACATATGTTACTATAATTAATTATTAAATGTTAATAATATAATAATTTAAAAATTGATATTTCAAAAAATAAGAAACAAAAGAGAGAGACAAACATATTTACAGCATAATGCACTACGTTAGTATACTTGGCACTAAAATACAATTGCTATAGAACAATATAATGATAATGATAAATAATTTAAAATATTAATATACACATTCTTACTTTAATAATATAAAAAATATTATATTTCTCATAATCATGTCTTACTGTCCACGTTTCTTCTAAAACATTTGTTATTAATATTATATAGTATATTAATATATGTAAAGTATTATTTAAAATACGTATTTAAAGATTTTTTTATACAAAACTGACAACGAAATACTATTATTATTTTAAGGATTTATTTTTTATTTATTGATAACTTAAAAGTATATTAAAATTATATTGCATAGTATCATATGAATAGTATTTTTAATTTAATTATTTAGATATATTTAAATTTGATAAAAGAACTCATAAATGGTAAAAAAATAACATTAAAAATAAAAAAATAAATATTATACATCCAAATTAAATAGACGTAATTTATTATATTCAAATATAATTAATATTCAGATCGACAAAAATAACTCAAGATGGAGCATAATAAATGTAATACATTGTAAATGATTATGTAAAAGATGATCCGAGTGTAAGGACAAAAAAATTTTGAATAAGAACACTCATTATATAATTAAAAAATAAAAAAAAAGTTGGATTCATAAAAGAATAGTAAAATTATGATTCATACTTTAAAAATGATGAATTTCAATTAAAGAAAATACGTTATCATATGAAAGTTAAGGAAGAAAAGAAAATTAGAAAACAAAAACAAAATACTTTGGCTAAATAAAAGATCGAATCCCTCCCAAAAATTAATTTTATCCACATTTTATTAGGTTGATCATAATATATGAATAGATTCAACGATATTTGGATAAAATAGAGTTCATTATCCTTTCATTAAACTTTTACGTTCATGTAATAAGAACCTGGATAAGTGAATACAACTCGATGTGATATTTGATAGATGTGGTGTATTGTAAATGATTGCAGTAAAGAATAATCGCACTGGAAGGTTAGATAAAAAAATAAATTTTAGTAAGAATAATAATTTTTAAGTTATCAAAAGAATAAGAGAATAGCTAAATTAATAAAAGATCATAAAAATTATAACTTATATCTAAAAGGATTAACTTCGATAAAAAGTAAATGATATATTTTTATTCTATAAAATAACTAAAAAAATAATAAATTAAAAAATTAAATAAAATATTTTGGCTCTAAACTTGAGCTCATGAAGGATAAAAAAACACCACTATTATAACCTTTAATCGCATAAAATTAATTATGAAAATGTTCAATCAATATATGTTACTAATACACACGTATATAACACAGGGTATAAATATAAATATCATATAAGTACTAATTATGTATAATTAATAATTATATTATAATAATTGATAATTAGTATAATTAGAATTAGAATGATTTATAATTGAAATGATGGATAATTAGTATAATTATTTATAAAATATTGTTTTTTATATAATTATCTTTTTTAAATAAGTTGAGAAGAGAAAAGCATCCATACTAACGTTAAAACACACCACGTCAATATATTTGATGCCAAAATGTGATCCGTTGTAAAATAATAATAAGAAAAAAGTTTGGTAACTAAAATTTTTCGGTCATAATTAACCAAAACTTTTCATAATTCACTTCATTTATATTATTTAATATCAGTTTTATTTTTTATCCCACTCTCTTATCATTCTACTTATCACCGTTCTTATCAAATCTACTTATTAATGATATTAATTATAAAATTATATTCGTTTTTATTAAGCATTATTGTAATTAATACTTAATATTCCTTTTTATAATTTGATTTTTATATATAAAAATACAATAAAGATTAATAATTATATTTAAGAACGGTAATTATAATATCAATTACATTAAATAATTGTAATTGGTTCTTTGTCCGTTATGATATTTATCATCAATTATTGGATATATGAAACATGAAACCTATTCTAATATATACTTTATGTTAATTCAATCATATTCATTCAAAAATCACAAGAATAACAGCATTACAAGCACAATAGTGTATCAACTAAGAAATTTTACATGAAATTGTATGTTTTTATCATTGTAATTTGTATGGCAATTGATTTCGACCTTAATACAGTACCTATGGTAGAAAGCGCTATGATGAAGTATGGTAATAGTTTGGATTATTTTTTATGTATTTTTTAGCACTTTAATTATATGCGTAACATTCTTGATCATTATTTGTTTGCTATTTATATCTAGAAAAATAAATTTTTTTATTATTTTTGTTATATTTTTAATTTTTAAAAATAATTTTATGAAAATAGAAGCGTTTAAAATTATTTTCGTAACATGTGAATGATATACTTTCACCTTTGATTTATTTTTACATCTTTTTTTCAAATTTTTATTTGTAGTATCCTTAATTATATCTTTGGATCTCTTATTAGTAAAAATCTAATTTTTATAAAGACTAAAAACTGGAAAACTAATAATTATTTTAGAAGAATATTTTATATACCATTTTATATATGTTTCAAATATATACCTTCAAATGTATACCTTCAATTTTTATATATATTTAAAATGTACACCTTTAATTTTTTAAAATAGTTTTATGATGTTGATCGCTAAAATAAGAAGTATTTTTTTAATATTTAAACTTTCTTTTGGTAATTGGTATTTAAATTTTTTAATTTTGCTCACTAATTTTTTTTAGTTATATGCATAATATTTGTATAAAGTTCATACTTTACGCAATCAATTAGTTTATATATATGAATAACATCCATAATTACATGAAGTTAACATCCATGTTAACATACATAATAAAACGAAATTAGCACTTAAAATTACGGAAAAAGTTTGGTAACCAAAATGTAACATTCATAAATTTATCCACATAACATCTATAATTTTATATTAATAACATTCATAATTTATACTCATAATATTCATAATTTCATACCTTTAATGTCTATAGTTAATAAATTTTTATAATTAATATTATCAAATTTTAAACTATACGTCTTATTGCATTCTTCAAATTATCTCATATATGAACTAGTAGGTCGTGATTTTAATTATTTTAATATTTTTTTTAATATTCATATGTATGCTTATTTATTGATTTTAATATGATGAGTTAATAATTATTTTTAAATTTTTGTTTATATTTTATATTTTATTTTTTATTTTTTAATTGTCTATATGTAAAATATAAGTTGTATAGTAGAAGTTGTTAAAATTTTTTAATTATTTAAATTTCATAATTTTTGCAGAGAATTATTGCATTTAATGGATAATAATGTGATAGAAAGATGTTGGAGATTTGATTTGAGAGAAACTGAAATTGATTTTGGAAAGAACATTAATGACTCTAAATATGCAGCAAAATGATAGGTGATAAAGAGAATAAGTGATAAGGAGGTGTATATCACTTGCTTATCAAGAGAATAAAAATTTTTACATAACATTTTTACATTATAATTATTTTTTGGCTACCTAGCATTACCCAATAAAAAAATATAATATAACTTATGATAAATAAACAATATTAATTTATTGACAAAAAACAACAAAAAATATGAACAATATCATAACAATAGTTATGTTATATTAAATCCTTTTAATTTTAAAAAATACCAACTTATTTAAAAAATTAATGATATTTTCAAAAGTACACTTAAAAATTTTAAAAGTAAAAAAGCAAGCAATGTTTATTTTTATTCTTATTTAACTTATTTATTAAACAAAAATATATAGAGCGAAGTGGAATGTTTATACCTCTAAAAGGTACAAATACATTTTTAATAAATTTTTTTGAATTTATTCATAGGACTTGTTTAATTGAGTTTTTATATGAAAAGATCTTTTTAAATATTTTCTTAAATTAAAAAAATTTTATATTTAAATATCTCATATAAAAATATTTTTATTAGCAATTATATTTAGAGTATAGCAATATATAAGTATTTTTTATTTATTTATTATGTTAAAATATTTTTCTTTAGGTAAAAAATATAAATTACAATTTTTAAACAAAAAATGTTTTAATATTTTTGTTTTTACTATTGAAATTTTACCAAAGACATCAAAAAATAAATTTTTTTTCATTGAATTTTTTTTCTAATAACTTATTCCTTCCCAAACAATCACTTAATCAGTTATTCTACAGAATTCATCAACGATTGTAAAAAAAAGTAATGGAGCACTGAATTATTCACCACAAAAGAAGCACGTTACTTTTATGGGTTTTTTTTTGGATATTAATTTTGGGCAATCCTCTAAATAAAATATAAAAATAAAAATAATATTTATGTTCAAGAGAGTTAATGGGCCAAATAATTAGAAGGCCCAACTTTGATTCCCACTCTATCGTCTAAAGTCTTAAACCCTCGGAAAAACTCCATGTCCCGTTTTCCTGTTTTGTTTAAGCAATTTTCGTGATCTAACACTCCACTCTAAATGTTTACCTGAAGAAGAACCAGAAGAAGATGATGCATCTCAAACGATTTCAGTTTGTTCGCACGCTTTACCGTGCTTCTTCTTCTTCTTCCTCCTCCTCATACCTGTTAGTAACCAGTTCCTAGCTTAATTGCTTTCTCAAATACATGAATTAAATGAAGCATCTTCTTTTTCATTTTTGTTTCTAACTTTTATATGATTATTTTCTTTTTCTTTCTGAAATTGTATTGTGATTTGAACTTTCAGGCTCGGTAGTAGCTGCAGGAGCTATTCCAGTGCTCTATCCAATGGTAATCTCTTTCAACCCTATACTGTTTTCTCTCTTTTTTTTTTTTTTTTTTTTCAATTTGAATTTGCAGTTTAATAGTTTAAATGTAGATATTATTCATGCTGCGTATTTTTTTTAAAGAAAAGTATAGTTATTAGAGTACATAGATGTATATGTTAAGAGTTGAAAATTGTGCTTCGACCTTCAATTTGTTGATGACTGAAGTGAATTCTTCTTTGATCAGGTTCTGAGCGTAGTTTTAGGAGCTTCTATCCTCATTTGTATAATGGATACAATGAATTTTCCTTGGCTAGTGTTAAGGCTTTGACTCTCAGGTCTACAATGGTAATTAATGTATTCTCCGACATGCTGTCTCATAAAGACAATGGCTTTTAGAAATTTTTTTTTTCATTTTTCGTTCTTTTTTGTTTTCTTTTCATATTGGGAGAGTTGACTTCTAACTTTGTTATGTGTTTATTAGGCTGCGGAGTTGTCTCTTTTCATGAACGATAAGAGGCTTTTATCAACTCAAGTAAAAAGCGCTCCCCCTCATGCAAGACCAGTGGTGCGCTCTCATAAATTTTCCCCTCTTCATTTTTGTGATGATTTAATAGTATATACCTGTATCCAGTTTCAATTTCATGTCAGATTGATATACTTATAGGATAATTTTGGCTGTATGGAGGATGGAACTTGTTTCACTCTGTAGTGCTGCTTGTCTGTATTTTAGGTTATAGTGATAGCTATTGAGCAATGTTTTTTAATTTATATGTTATTTTCCTTCTTCTTTGTCACTTCCTTATGCAATAGTGTATATCCATTTTTTGCACTATCTTTGTCATTTTTTAATCGATATGTTATCTTTTGTTTCAATTTGAGGATGTCTTCTTTTCTACATTCTCTTCTCTTCTAATCAAATTGTATTTTCTACCCAAAAAAGAAAAAAAGAAAAAAAAAAGAGAAACTGATGTTCAAGCCGTAAAGACAGCCACCGATGTTATTATCAGGTTAGGCTGCGTACATTACACCCTTTGGGTGCAGCCCTTCCCCCGACCCTGCATTAACGTAGGATGCTTATGCACCAAGCTGGCCTTGTGTTTTTTATAAGTAGTTTTGAATTATTGTTCTTTCCTAACAAAACATTTATGCAGGGACAACAAATAGCATTAACGAGCCCTGGATTTGTCTATGAACCTTACAAACCTCGTGAAAAAATCCCACTTTGGAAGAGGTTAGATACCCTTCTTTTTTATGATTAGATACCAATGGTTTCAAACCTCTTTGGTTGTGTACTTGATCTCTTCTCTATAATATAATCTAACTAAAATCCCACTAAAAATATATTATAGGGTTTGTCTATCTTGTGCCCTTAGGGCACTTCTTTGGTTTGCGTTTTCATTTTCTGTTTTTTGGATTTTGTAAAGGAAAACATGAAAACAGTGAAAACAATAAAATCCTGTTTTTTGTTTTTACCTTCTGTTTTCACTTTTTCCTTCACAAAATCCAGAAAACACTGAAAATGAAAACACAAACCAAATGCACAAGTTTTCAATGCATTTGTTTTATATTCATTAAATAAAAACATTTAAAACTTTCTACTAATTGTAAGCTTATCATGTGCCTTTAGGGCACATGTTAGCTAAACCATATCTTATAAGTCTCTAGGTAATGCTGTAACTTTTTCAGTTATTTTCTTCCACCAAATTTTAATGCCTTCCACACACGTAATGCATTATTCCTTATATGGAGTCATAATTTTTGTATCATAATGAGTTCTGTAATCCCTGACCCTGATATATTTGATGTTTGTTTTTATCAGATTGTTCACTAGAACTGGTTGGAGAAGAACTAAAGAAGACATGATTCTGGAGGTAATGATGCTCATCACTTATGTATCTGGTTGCATAAATTATTTCCGCTCTTTAGAGCCTATGTAATAGTTTCTGTTTGTCCAAAATTTTCCTTCTCATTCCCTCTCTTCTTTTTCCCTCAATGTCATACTGTTGCTTTCTTTTATGAGGATCCCTTCTCATCTGCCTTACTTTTCTCCATTTTTTTTCTACTAGTTATTTGTCTTTATAGCAGTATAGAAAACAGAGTGCAAATTAATGTTACACTGGATGTTTTGAAACTTCAACTATGGACAATTGCCTTTCCTTTTAATGGATGCTACCAGTCACTCTGATTTTTCTTTTGTCTTTTTTTTTCCCCTTTTTTTTCTTTTTTTTTTTTTGGTGGCTGTTGCAGCTAAAAAGTGCCTATGCCATTGCAAAGTTAAGGAAAAAGGGATATTCAAAAAAAGAATTCTACAATGAGGTTGCCAATATCTACAAGGAGGTTTGTAGCTGTCATTCTATATAGCCTTTACCACGTGTTACATTTTCCTACAACTCATTCTTTTGTTTGATCATTTTAGAATACAAGGTGGTCCTTGAGTTTAGTTCATTTGGACAAGCTTCTGCTAAAATATACTTTTTAAAATGATCTTCGCTTAAAGGTCTTGTAAAGAAGTAAAAGTTGTTTATGTTTGGATGCAAAATGATACTTTTCTAATGATTACTTTTACTGAGAGAAATTACGCTAGCATACTAAAAAACACAAAAAGCACTAGAGCCACTGATGGTCCTTCTGCACTTTCTTCTCTTGATGCCATTGCTTTCTTCTTACCTCGTCATCTCAAATCAACGTGGTATGCATCAATTCAGAGCCAATGTGGAGAACATCCTTGGAATAAGACTGGAGACCAAACTGAAATTTTTTTAGAACTATATGATCAAATTTTCATTAAGATCTTGACAAGTTAAAAGCTATTAGATAAAGTAATAAATCATAAATATTTGTTAGAAAGATACATTCTGCAAACCTGAAATCAGGTATGATATTTGTTTTATTTTCTGTTTGGAACCCAAAACTATGGTTTGGGTAAAAGCTAGAAAACATGCTATTATATCGTAATGATTTTAAATCCTTTTGTATGTAGTTTCTTATTTGTTGTCCATCCGTTTAATGGAACAAATTTCAGCCTGATGAAAACAGATATAAATTGAATTTCATTAGCTTATTCAAGAAATGAAATAGTCCAAATTTGATAAAATTGGAATGGTACAAAGAAAGGAACTTCATTTATTTTGTTGTGGTACCACACATTTTGAGTACCAGTATTTGTATCATTCAATAGATTAGGAAGAGGGTTTATTGTGTTGCAAGTTGCAACAAAGTTTGTAAGGAAAGGTATTTCAGAGAGAGGTAGTTACTTTGGATAATGTTGTGAAGAAAAAGATTGAAGATTTTGCATTCAAGAGCTACTAAGAAATTATGGTTATAAAAGACTTTGATGCTGGCCCCTCTGTTTGGTATATTTTTTTACCAAATATGACAATTTTCCATCAGTAGTCCTTGGCTGCTCTCTTCTCTAATAATATGTATTTTATTATATGATGAATATCATCTTTTCAATTGGCTTACGTGTCTTGTAATAATTGGCCGAATGCTGAGTGTTTCTTCTTTCTTTTGCAGTTAAACACTCTAATAGCTAATGGTGACAAAAAGACGTTAAGGAAAGTAGTTACGGAGAATATGTTTTCTGTATGCTTCCATTCCTTTATGTGGTTTTATCATTATACGAATTATGATGAATCTATGTGCATTTTTAGAGGTTCAATTTTTAATATGTATTTAATTTACTTCTCTACAGGCACTAAAGAATGAAATTAAGCAAAGAGAATCTGTGTGGAGCAAGGTATACTGGGAAATGGTTCAGCCTGTTGTGAGCATACGAACATTGCGTGCTCGTTTGGTTAGTATTCTACTCAATTCTGTTTGTATTAAACTTTTGGTCCAGGTGATGTAGTGACTTGAAATGTAGAACAGGTATGAATTTAGAGAGTATTGACTTTGCTGGCATTTTGTGATATCGAAGAGTTGACATTGTTAACTTGACGAAAAAAAGTGAGGAGTCATTGATTAGAGTCTGGTCCAATTTGTGCAAGTTGGATTATTATTTGAATGTGCTGCAAATAGCACAAGAGGTTATTATTTATGGTATTGAACTGTACTATCTGTACTCTCTCTCTCTCTCTCTCTCTCTCTCTCTCTCTCTCTCAATGAAGTTATTACATGCTGTTTTTTTTCATTGCTTTATCATTTACAGATTGGTGTCGATAGAAAAGACCATGATAAAGTATTTATTCAGCTTACTCTAGAGATTATGGCTAAGCAGGTATGCTTTAAAATTTTCCCCACAACAACTAAGCTTAATCCCACTAAATAGACATTAGAAATAATCTTATGGCTGTAAAATTTTAAACATCGACATGGTTTCATGAGCCAGAGAAATTTCAAGACCATATATACAATGAATTAACTTCAGATTACTTGCAGAAGTTTGAGGCATACGACTCAAAAGGTGCTGTTGTAGCTGGTGATAAAAATAAGGAGGTAATGATACTATGATAATAAATTTCTTTACTTCTTTTTTATGCTGCTATTTCGAGAAAATGGTTCAAACAATTAAATCAACATCAAATCTCTCTTAATTGGCTTTTGTCTTTTCTTGGTATGTTTTCCAGGTTCTTGTCTGTGATATATGGGTTTTTGAGAAGTCTCTATTTCACAAAGGATCATATTGGCGTGTTTGTGGACGATTATCTACAAAAGCATCATAGCTATATTCTAGCCATTCCAATGTTGTAACTCATGAGTCCTGCCTGAACTGAATTCTTATATTGATTTCATGAATAAAACTATGTATAGGTGTAAACCTATCCAAATTTTGTTCATTCAACAGAATTCATTTCAAGACTTCTATTTATTTATTTATCATTTTTAATTTTTCTATGCCCCTTCTTTTTTCTTGGTGACAAACCATTAAAATAATATGGATTGAAGGAAACCATTTGGGAAAGGAATTCATTGACATTGACATGAATAAAGATAAAATAAATAATAAACGTGGAAGAACGGTCAAAATGATTCTACTCCAAACCCCACGATTCATTTGTGACAAATGGATTAACAATTCAGTAATAATTTGGAAAGATTTAGGGAAAAAAAAAAGACAGTATTCTTGTATTAATGCTGATTAGTTGTATCTTTTAAGTGTGCTCTTGCCTCAATTAGAGTACGAAAGGTTCAGACAATCTTAAGCAATGTTTTCTCATATTAATTATTATTGCTTTCCACTTTCAGTTATATTAGTTTCTTTATAAAGGCTGCAAGATTTTTCTATTAACATCCCTTCTAAGGAAAGCAAAGAATGTCTTCCAAATAGTTTCATTATCTACTTCCAAGTTTAAGATTCTTTATTCGTGGGATTGATCAATCTCATTGCACCCTACCTACCCATTTACATTTAATGCACCATGGACCAAAGAGAATGCCATCTTCAACCTCTTGGCATCTGCTATAGGGTCTATAATTTCATCACAAAAACTCTAGCTATGCGGGCGTTGAAGACAGTGACTTTAGGGCGTCTGGCACGTTGCCCTAAAATGGTATTGGTGGAAGATGGTGACAGGAAGGAGCTCCCACCAAGTCAAGGGAGCGTGACGAAGGGTGATGAGACGGCGGAAGAGAAGGTGACACTGGCATCACCAAGTGTAAGTTTGCCACAAGAAGCAAAACCTCCAAAGAAAATGGTAAGCATAAATGAAATTGTGGAGGAGATACCAACTAAGAAGATAAAAAAAACGAGGAGTAAGAAGTCCTTCAGAAAGTCAAGTTCTAGGAATCAGGAAGAGGAAGAAGAGGGAGAATCAAAGCCTCTAAAATCAATTCTAAAAGTGGGTTCTGATCTCCCCGAAAATCATAGAGTTTGTTAGTAAAGTTTATAGCTGTGTGAATCATAATATATGTAACGAGATAGGAGGCCAAAGCCCACAGACCAGTGTGAATATGGGGTATGACAATCTCTATTCTATGCATTGAAAATTCCATAATTGTCTTCTTTCTTCTTTCTAATTTGTGCATCTATCTTATCCGGTTTGGAATTTGAGGACTCATTCAAACTTATTTCTAAAGCAAGTGGTATTTTATTGAATGCACAATTCTTCCTTATTCCATGCGAGTTTTCCACATGAAGAGATCATGTGATTCAGATAAAGAGGTGGACATAGATATGAAAACTATCCATTAGAGTCCACAGATTTTGTCATGTGCAAGTTTTGTCTTTCTAAACTAGAAAGAAAATAACCTGAATAAAAGGAATTCTCAAGAAAATTCTCAACTAAATTAAGTCATCCTCCTCCTTGTCACAAGAGTTCAACACAAATCATAATTCAAGTGCCTGAGAATCACAAACAATGTTGAAACCAAACAAGATCGGTACAATACTGAGTACAAACTGGAACATCACGATCTTTCTATACCATATATGCTGGTTCTTCCAACATATAATGAATAATTTATAATATACGATATATTGGAAGTTTGAAACAAAAGAAACCATTCCCTACACTAACATAATCTCCATATACCTACAATCAACCATTAAAGGGTATCCATTAAAAATTGACAAACTAAATATTTTATGGAAATGAATTAATCAATTAGAACTGGAAACCAGAAACCAATACCCTATTATCTTATCCGACTTTTGTTAATTTTTCTCCTTTTTAAGGTTTTCCTTTCTAATACAATTTCTTTTATCACTTAAAAAGAAAAAGAAGACCAACCTAGTATCAATTAGAATGTTGAAAATGAATCTTTAACCCCAATTAGCTGGCGCGTTATGGACATATGCTTCATGTATTTGTTTCATCTTCCTTTTCGGCAATCTCATCGTCAGAGTCAGGAAGATGATCAAAAAAAGCATCAAGGTACCACGGACACTGATCATTCCAGTCACCCCTGCATGCGGTGGCGCGCCATTTTTGGTCGGCTATCATCTCAGGGGAGAGGCCCCATTCCAGCATTTCTTGTTCTGTATGATGAACTGCTAAGCTGTATTCCCCGCCAGTTCCTAGCTGCATGACCCGGAACTCGCAGTTGCCAAAATTGTTTAGGTGCTCAAACTGTTCAACTGTCCACTTGAACCACTTCATTAGGAAAATACGTGATGTCAGCCCATGAGACACAATCACAAGATTCAAATCATTGCAAGGATCATGACGAAGCCTATTCATGTCAAGGTCCCTCCAGAGAGATTCAAAGAAACCTGCAGAGGAATTAGATTCTCCATTACAAACATGTTCCAACAATTTGTTGGAGATTCATATTAAAGTGACCAAAACTCCCTAAATTTTTGAGCATCATTAAGAGTGGAGCTTTTCTGTTATATTCCTAATAGAATTATTCTTTTTGCCTAAACGAGTCCATTAAGAATTCTAGACTTGCTAGAACAGTAGAACATGGGTAATTCATTTTGCAGTAAAGCTCTTCAACCATTAAACATTTGTTGAGAGTGGTTTTTTTTTTCAATTTTTTTATTCAATTGTTTGATAAAATATAATTTTTTATTATTTAACTACTTCTCTTACATATTTCTTTTTGTTTCACTTACAAAATGTAAACTGAGAAATCACGCTTTATTAAACAATTAAAAAAAAAAAACTAAAAGGATTCCTTTCCATATTTTTCATTCACAAAATTCGATCAAGGAGCTTATCATAAATGAATCAAGTGGATTAGAACCACACCAAACAAATCGAACACTGATAATCTCTTGGACTAATTTGGCTAACAATAGCAACAGTAACTTTACTTTTTTGGTTACTGGTAGTGGTAAGCATAGGGCATAAGTAATCATATATATATATATATATATATATATATATATATATATATTTTACAGAAATATCCAAACAGCTTTTTATTTTTAGTATTGTAGTTCAAGTGGTATTTTCAACAATATGAATATTTAGTGTATTTTTTTTATACCACAAAATTGAAGGACAGATTTATGTTTTTTAATAAAAACCGACCCATTGATTTGTTTATCACTTAAAAAATTTCAGTTCATACAAATCTGAGACTCAGATTTTTTGTTGGCCCCATATCCGACCCTAAAAAATAATTTGTTTACTCAGCATTACACCTAAACTTATATTTACCAAAAGCCTACACTAAATTCAAGAAAAAGTAATATGCTTATTATATGTGTACCAATCCATTAATAACGCAAAATTCATCGGAAGTAAAAATATAATCAATGAGGGGGAAATTGGGGAAATGAAGTATGACTAAGACTAAGAAGAAGAAGAAGAAGAAGAAAGAAGAAGGATAGTAAGTGGCGGTTACTTGAGATGCGATCGAATACATCGGCGGCAGATTCTCCCTCGGGAAAGCGATAAAAGAACCTTCCAAACCTCTCACGCGTCTCCTTCACAGCCTTCATCCTGTCTTCAATCTGAAAGTTCCCGAAATCCTGCTCTCTAATCCGAGACTCCTCCCTCACCCCTATCACTCTCTTCCGGCTTAACCTCCTCCCAACCTCCCTCAGCGTCGACCTTGTACGCGCGTATGGCGACACGTAGAAGTACGCGCGCCACTCCGGCGAGCATTCCTCGCCGGACATCAGCCGCCGGAGATCGCACCCGGCGCGCCGGGCCTGCTGGATCCCTTGCGGAGTCAGCTGGATGGCGTGGTCAGGGGTTGTTGTGTATGCTGACGTGTCAAGGTTCCCTTGTGACTCGCCGTGCCGCATCAGGATTATTCTTTTCGGAAGCATATTCTATTGTTATTTTGGTACTACGCGGTGTTTATGTTATGTTTAATTGTTGGCATATATAGATGGAGGTTGGAGCCACTGGGGATTCGTATTTCTTAAATTCTTACACTATGTTTTCGTAGGAACATGGTTTGTTTGGTCAAGATGCTGCAGCCGTAAACGTGTATGATTATTATTCCATCTTTGTTGAACAGGGTGGGATTTGATGACTTTTGTATTACGATAGTAATGGCGTCGTGGTAACACTTAGCACTTAGCACAGTTAAAGAAATTCAATTAGGAGTTGATTTTGAAAAGAGGTAGGTTCTCGATTTGACTTTGATTAAAAAGGAAAAAAGAAATGAATACGATTTAAAAAGAGTAAAACGTGGAGATGCGGGGAATCGAACCCCGTGCCTCTCGCATGCGAAGCGAGCGCTCTACCATATGAGCTACATCCCCAATTTGAAAATGTTTATATTTTGTTTTATATTATTTAAAATATTCGTTGTGTGGGAGAGAGGTTAACAATTTTGTTGTCATAACAATTTCTCTTTTAGATATAAGCGTAGCTAGAAAAGCTACAAATGTCAACAAAAATTATATGATTTAGATAATCTATATCCGAAAAATATATGTTGAAATTATTATTAGTAAAAATTTTTAAATTTTTTTTAATAATAAATGTATTAAAAATTTAAATTTTAATTTGTATTATTTTTATACAAAATTTCTTAGTTGATAATGATAAAATGTATTTTTAAAACACAGATTAATTAAATCTTAAAATATATGCTTAATTAAAATTAATGACTAAAAATTCTAAAAGAGAAATTGTTCTAACTACAAAATTAACTCTTCAATAATGTGCTCACACAATGAATATCTTAAATAATATGAAATTAATTATTAATTTTAACCAAAATGATATGCTTAAAATGTTCCCTTAAAGTTGATGTTGCACTATAATAATAGAGTATTGTTTCGAGAGTTACCTAAAACAATGATTTGGTCTTGAACGTGAAGTCCAAACTCCTTTTAAAGTAGCGTTCGACTTGTTCTGGTATTGAGGTGCCGTTGAAGAACTGAAGATTGATGGTTTAGAAGTTATAATAAATTCTCGTTGCAAGTATAGTTTCTAAACCAAGCAATCAACCTTTTTTACAAACGTTTTGGTTGTCACTAGTAACAAACCCCTAAATAAATTGATAACCGAAGAATTTAAATCTTGGGTCGTCTTCTTAAGGAATTGCAGGGAAGTATGATTTATTATTGGTTATGAAAAACAGTGTTTGAGTTTGAAAAAGGTTTTAAGCAAGAGAAATAGATTACAAGAGTTAATAAATTAATATCTAATAAAACTCTTGGCAATGTATGAAAACCGGAAGTCCTATCTCAGTTATCCTTATCAATTGTGATGAGAATTGGATTTTTCTCCCTTTAAGTTAACCTCTAACTATGAAGATAAGTTAAGTGGATGGAATAAGTTTGGTCCCTCAGGTCCTAGTCTTTCCTTGGAAAAGGCTAGAGTTATTGGAACTCGAGTTAATTCTTGAAGAATTCCAATTTTCAATCAACAATGAGTTTGACAACTAAAGAGTTACCAATTAATCAATTGAAGCTAAGAATATAAAAAGCTAGATAAAAATCATAAATAACTGGAATACCTCAAATTAAACTGAATGGAGATGTCAATTCTAACATGGAAAATATTCATAAGCCAATTGGGCAACATAAATCAAACACAAATAAAAGCTTCAGAGTAAACAAAAATAGAAGAGAAATATAAATTATTGAACCTGGTATGAAGAAACAATCTTAATCCTAATAGAAATCCTAATCCTAAATCCTAAGAGAGAGGAGAGAACCTCTCTCTCTAAAAACTACATCTAAAACCTAAAATTGTGAATAATGATTCAATTATTCATTCTGCTCCACTCCCAGCCTCTAATCTGTATTTTCTGGGCCGAGAAATGGGTCAAAAACAGCCCAGAAGTCTCTCCCAATGCTTTCTGGTCTGTACAGGTCGTGGCAAAGTGACGCGGAGGCGTCATCCACGCGTTTGCGTGGAATGAGATTCGCAGATGCGACACGTCTGCGTGGAGCGCTCGTTCGCGTCGTCTATCTGTATGACCACTATGGCAAATTATATATCAAATCAAAGCCCCGAACGTTAGCTTTCCAACGCAATTGGAACCACATCATTTGGACCTCTGTAGCTCAAGTTATGATCGTTTTAGTGCGAGAGGGTCAGGTTGACAGCTTTGCAGTTTCTTCAACTTCTTGTATTCCTTCCACTTTTGCATGCTTCCTTTCCATCCTCTGAGCCATTCCTGCCCTGTAATCTCTGAAATCAATTAACACACATATCAAGGCATCTAATGGTAATAAGAGAGGATTAATATTAGTAAATATAAGGCCAAAGAAGCATGTTTTCAATCATAGCACAAAATCAGGAAGGAGAATGTAAAACCATGCAAATCATATGAATAAGTGGGTAAGGACTTGATAAAAAACCACTCAATTGTGCACAAGATAAACCATGAAATAGGGATTTATCAACCTCCCCACACTTAAACATTAGCATGTCCTCATGCTAAGCTCAAGAGAAGCTATAAAGGAGTGAAGAGGAATGATAGAGAGTATGCAATGCAACCTATCTATGTGAATGCAACTACATACAAAATGTTTCTACATACTTGGTTAAAAGTAAATAAGTTCTTCAAGACAAATATGACTCAAATTCCACTAATTCAAATTATACAATAAAAAACAAGTAAACTTGTAAGAAGATAGCTCATGAAAGCAGGGAACATAGAATCAAGCATTGAACCCTCATTGGTAGTGTATATGCACTCTAATCTCTAACCAAGTTGAGTTGGTCTAGTGGTTAGCTCACTAGTCCGCTTAAGCAAGTGTCGGGGGTTCGAATCCCGCCTTGTGCATGCAGCAACCCATTGGTCAGCGGCAAACCCTTAAATGGAGCTCAGTACCGCGGCGGATTAGTCTTTGACCTGTCAGGTTGGGGGATACCGTGGGAAACCAAAAAAAAAATATGCACTCTAATCTCTCAAGTGTCTAAGGTCAATCACTCTATTCTTCTCTAATCATGCTTTCTAAAACTTTGTTCTTCATCTAACCAATCAACAAATATTTAATGTATACATACAAACATCATGTGGTCTTTTTCAAGGTTGTAATGGGGCTAAGGTAAGGGTAAGGGTATATATATAAGGCTAAGTGAGCTAATAATTAAACCCTTGATTAGTCTAAGTTGTCACTTAACATATACATACTCTATATAATCTAGAAATCTTGCCTAACTGCCCAATTTTCCCACTTGTGTGTTACATACTCATGCACCAATTTTATTTTTGATTTTATCCCATGTGCATTGATTCTTTAATTTTTGCATTGGGATAATTTTTGTCCCCTTATTTAATTACTTAATAATTTTTTTCTTTTTTTTCTTATTTTTTTGAAATATAAGAATAATATATCAATGCACATAGTGTTTTAATTATTTTGATTTCACATGAGCATGCTCCTAAATTTCAAATAATTTATTCACTTTAATACCTTTTTCCTATCATCCCATGTTCCCATAAATTTCTCCACACCTAGTTGATACACAATTTCTATCTTAAACTAACCAAGGATTCAACTTGAGATTTTTAAATTGTTTTTTGTTGCTTAAGGCTAGTAATGTGGTTATAGAACAGAAGGGGATTAAAAGGCTCAAGGGGGCTAACAAGGGTGATATAACAGATAGGCTTATTTGGGATAAGTGAGCAAAAATTCAAATAATGGCCTCAATCATATGCAAGCATGTAAATACACTAAATAATGGACATATAGAATGGAATAAAATATAGATTACATTCATAGAGAAGGAAACACACAAGAATAAAAATATTATGGTTAAATAATGTAACCATATAGATAGGCTCAAAATCTCACAGGTTGTATGTTCTTTGACTCAAAAATCATGTTCCAAATATAACTTCAAACAAATTTAACATAGAAAATTTTAATTTTTAATTTAAATTAGTATAATTTTTCAAAAATAGGGTTTTAAAAAGAAACTTATTATTTTCCAACCAAGTAGTACTTAAATGCAAACAATCAACTACACATGCAATCTATTATGCAATGCAACAATGAACTAATAAAGAAAATAAGACATTAGTGTTGAGAAGAGAATAACTAACCCGTGGAGATCGGTATCGACCTCCCCACACTTAAAGATTGCACCGTCCTCGGTGCATGCTAAGATGTGCAAGTGGATGGGGGTTGTGGTTCCGCAGCTGGTGCTCTTTTTGTTCCTTTCCTTGCTGGTGGTTTGGGAGTAGCTTTCTCTTTAGCCTTCTTGGTGGCCATCTTGAAAAGGAAAAAGAAAAAAAAAGTGACTTTTAAAACTAAGGGTTAGAGCAATGAAGAGAATGGGAAAGGTGGTAATCAGTGCACAGTAAAGAAGAATGATGTTAACACATGATCATGACTACATGTGAAAAGTCATCAATGGAAATATATCAAGTGCATGTAATGACAATTAAATGCAAGATGTTTATTGGCATGCTGGCAAAGGCAGCATAGATCAAGCATTCAATGTCCAAGTTAGATTACCAAGCCTTTCAAACTAATAACATGTTTGTATAAACAATTATAAATAATTAATAAAATATAAAAAGGGTTTTGTGAAAAAAATAGGCATGAAAGTAGGATAACAGAAAAGTAGTGCGTGATGCCATACGTGTTTTTTCACAAATACTTAGCATGCATGGTAAATAAGTTATTGAAAGTATTAAAGTGAACATGCAAGAAACCCTATAAAAAGTAATATATAATTGTCAAACAATTCCTTAATAATCCGCAAACAAAATAATGAACCAAATAAATTTTTAATACCAATTAAAAGAAAAAGAAAGAAAAAAAAAAGAAAAAGAAAAAGAAGGGAAAGAAAAGATTTAGATTTGGGAAAGAAAAGATAAGATAATTGGCTGATCTGGATAAGTTGCGCGGCGCAAGCGACGTGGACGCGTGAGTGACGCAGTCGCGTGGTGCACGATAAGGTCAGGTGACGCGGACGCGTGGGGCATGCGATCACGTGACTTGATTTATGCGATTGGCACGAGTACAGCCTCGCGATCGCGCAACTCTCTGTTTGAAACTCTTTTTGCCCATTTTTTGGGTGACGCGGTCGCGTGGTTGACGCGGTCGCGTGGTTGACGCGATCGCTTGGATGGCCATTTTTGAAAACGACGCGGCCACGTGGGGAACGCGTTCGTGTGGGAGGGCTTGGGCTTCCATCATGAGTCCAGCCCCATTCCAGCCTAACTTGCTGCCAAACACCCATTTACGTCAATTTTCAGGGCACGCGTTCGCGTGGGTGACGCGGACGCGTGGGAGGCATTTTTCTCACATGAAGCAGATGCGTCAGCGACGCGGTCGCGTGGATCAATTTGTGCCAAAGGCACGCCTCCAGCCACGCTCTTGCGTGATTCTCTGTTCACTTTTCTTTTCTTTCCAATGCACTGGTGACGCGAACGCGTCAGCGACGCTGCCGCGTCGCATGCGTGCTTTTCCCTTTTTTTTTGATGCAGTATGCAGAATGTAAAATGATATGGATGTTATGAGTAATTCCAGGTTCAACGAAAATAATATAAAATAAAAACAAACAACATGAAATAAAATTGAAAAAGAAACGATCATACCATGGTGGGTTGTCTCCCACCTAGTACTTTTAGTTAAAGTCCTTAAGTTGGACATTTGGTGAGCTTCCTGTTATGGTGGCTTGTGCTTGTACTGATCCATGAATCTCCACCAATGTTTGCAAATCCAATATCCACCGGGATCCCAAATCTTGTTTCTACACCCGTCTTCAAGTTGATCATCAGTATTCCAACCGGGTGGCAGGCAATCTGAATTCTCACTAAAGCGGCCAAACAACTTCCTAGACCTATTCAGTTGAGCTCTACACCAACCTTTGCATTTAAACTTAAAGCTTCCAACCATAATGAACCTTGCAGGACAATTCTTACCACTGATCATCTTTCTTTTACTCTTAATGCCACAAAGAGCTCTAAGTTGACCATCCGTCTCCAGTAGCCCATATTCAAGTGGAATTAGAAAGCTAAAGGATATGAATTTTACCCACTTGAATGTTGTGAAGGGTGATCGCAACTTAGGGAGAGGTGTTTCTAATGAACGTGCAAGCTCCACTCCTTTGTGTTATTCTTTGACAACTACCACCTCTTTGCAAGTTTCTTCAATATCAACCTCTTCCTCTTTGTAGCTTTCTTCCAATTCAATCTCTTCTTCATTGCTCACCAAGGGCATGGGATGTTGTGCTTCTTCTTCCTTAGTCTCCATCTCTTGATCAACCTCTTCCAAGTCTTCAACCATGACGTGCCTTGGAGGTTGTACACCCTCTTCAACATTAATTTCAAGCATCTTGGAAGGAGGCCTTATGAATGGACTTTCCAATGGAGGTTCAGCATCTCCTAAGTCTTCAACCACTTCTTCTTCTTCAATAGTTCCGGCTTCCTCCACTTGTTCCAGTACAAATTCATGCTCCTTACTGCCCACCGGAGTTTCTAATGTCTCCTTCATGCTATGTTCTTCATTAGATTGTCCACATGAAGCCATGAGGGTTCCTTGAGTGTCCAAATGTCGGGAAGCTAATTGATTTATCGCTTGATTCAATTGATGAAGGGTTGCGTGAAATTGATCCACTGTTTCCTTGAGACGATCCGTTGATTCTTGTTGCGCTCGGCTATCATAAGTAGGATCATAGTGCTCTTGGATTGATGGATATGGAGATGGAGTATATTGAGGTGGTGGTTTTTGGGAGTAATCGGGGTAGAATTGGGGTGGTTCTATATATGGTTCATACGGTTCATAGGGTGGTTGGTATGGTGGATATGTGTTAGGGTCATATGGAGGTGAATGGCGGAAATGGGCTTGTGAGTATGGTGGTCCAAAGTCATGTTGAGGAGAGAGTTCATAAGCATATGGTGGTGGTTGTTGATAATCTAAAGAGCGCTCACCATAGCCATTGCCTTGATATGCATCACAGAATGGTTGTTGATAGTCCATTGGAGGTGGTTGTTACCATGAGGGTTGATTAAATCCTTGTGGGTCCTCCCATCTTTGATTGTTCCAACTGTGATGCCTATTCTCATTGTAATTTCCTCTTCCTGCAATATAATTGTAACAAGACTCATAGTCAAAGGGGTGAGAGTTCATAGTAGTAGGAGAAAATAAAAACAAAAACTAACAAAAAGAAAATATTTTGAAAAGATTTGAATTTTTTTTTGAAAAAATAAGATAAGATATTTTAAAAAAAATAAGATAAGATATTTTTTTTGAAAAATATTTACAATAACCAATAATAAGGCACACGTTTGCAATTCTCGGCAACGGCGCCATTTTGGGATTTTTGCTAGTAAAGAATTTTGTAAAAATATAGTCGCGTTGTGAGTATAGATTCTAAACCAACAGAAAATCCCTTCGTACAAACGTTTTGGTTGTCACAAGTAACAAAACCCAATAAATTTATAAACCGAAGTATTCAAACCTCGGGTCGTCTTCTCAAGGAATTGCAGGGAAGTATGATTTATTATTGGTTATGGAAAAACAGTGTTTGGGTTTGAAAAAAGGTTTTAAGCAAGAGAAATAGATTGCAAGAATTAATAAATTAATAACTAATAAAACTCTTGGTAATGTATGAAAACTAGAAGTCCTATCCTAGTTATCCTTATCAATTGTGATGAGAATTGGATTTTTCTCCCACTAAGTTAACCTCTAACTATAAAGGTAAGTCAAGTGGATGGAATAAGTTTGGTTCCTCGGAAAAGGCTAGAGTTATTGGAACTCGAGTTAATTCTTGAAGAATTCCAATTTTCAGTCAACAATGAGTTTGACAACTCAAGAGTCACCAATTAATCAATTGAAGCCAAGAATATAAAAAGCTAGATAAAAATCATAAATAACTGGAATACCTCAAATTAAACTGAATGGAGATGTCAATTCTAACATGGAAAATATTTATAAGCCAATTGGGCAACATAAATCAAACACAAATAAAAGCTTCAGAGTAAAAAAAAATAGAAGAGAAACATAAATTATTGAACCTGGTATGAAGAAACATTCCTAATCCTAATAGAAATCCTAATCCTAAATCCTAAGAGAGAGGAGAGAACCTCTCTCTCTAAAAACTACATCTAAAACCTAAAATTGTGAATAATGATTCAATTATTCATTCTGCTCCACTTTTAGCCTCTAATATGTGTTTTCTGGGCCGAGAAATGGGTCAAAAACAGCCGATAAGTCACTCCCAGTACTTTCTGGTCCGTACAGGTCGCGGCAAAGTGACGCGGAGGCGTCATCCACGCGTTTGCGTGGAATGAGATTCGCAGATGCGACGCATCCGTGTGGAGCGCGCGTTCGCGTCACCTATCTGTATAGCCACTATGGCGAATTATATATCAAATCGAAGTCCCGGACGTTAGCTTTCCAACGCAACTAGAACCGCATCATTTGAATCTCTGTAGCTCAAGTTATGATCGTTTTAGTGCGAGAGGGTCAGGCTGACAGCTTTGCAGTTCCTTCAACTTCTTGTATTCCTTCCACTTTTGCATGCTTCCTTTCCATCCTCTGAGCCATTCCTGCCCTGTAATCTCTGAAATCACTTAACACACATATCAAGGCATTTAATGGTAATAAGAGAGGATTAATATTAGCAAATATAAGGCCAAAGAAGCATGTTTTCAATCATAGCACAAAATCAGGAAGGAGAATGTAAAACCATGCAAATCATATGAATAAGTGGGCAAGGACTTGATAAAAACCACTCAATTGTGCACAAGATAAATCATGAAATAGGGGTTTATCAGCCGCCGTCTGAGTTCTTCGTGAGGAGGTGGGGGTGGTACCTGCAAGAGACTCCGATGCTTAAGTTAGCAAGGAATTTAGGTAGGTTTTTAGTAGACTGGGACGTGATTATACTTGAGGGGTGTCAGTGTATTTATAATAGAGTCGATAACTATCTTTTTAGAGTAGTTCCACCTTTGTTAGTAGATGACAATTCCCTTTATCTTGGTTTTGTTGGAATCTATCTTTAAGTGGAGATAGAGATAGTAGGAGAGTTTCAGAGAAGTAGTTATTTATTTGGATAAGTAGAACTGGACTTTTTTGTCATGTCCGACCTCTTAAGAGGTCGGGTAAGTGGAGGCCCTTGGTAAGCCTTTAAACTTAATAGGCCTGGCTTTACGTTTTGGGTCAAGGTATGAACAGTACCCTTACTTGAGTCCGAGCTTTCATGAGGTCGGGTTCAAGCATTTATAGTTCATGCTTCATGCGTCGGGTGCGCCGCCTTCATGAGGTCAGGCACTCAATGTGTTTCAAATTTTGAAGCGTTGCCACTTTAATGATATGGCGAATGTTATGCGAAAGTTTCTTGGAAATCCGCCCATGGCTTTAAAGAGGGGTGAAAAATGTCTTTTTGCCCCTTGTTTCTAATAAAAGTCTCACACTTTTCTTCTTTTCTCTTTTCTATTTCTGAAAACGCATCTCTCGGCTTCGTTTTGTTCATCAAAAACCTTTCATTCTTCTTCCCCTGTTCTTACTTCATAATAACATTCTAGTTCAAGATTTCTCCATCTTGAATCTTTTGAAGATTTCTGTGTGCCTTGAAGTAGAACGTTTGAGTTTTGTTGCTATTTGACATGCCCTTCCATTTTTGCGCTTCATCAAGGTTGGTGCTTTTACTCCTTTTCCTTGTTTTCTGTTTCGATTGTTCTGGTTTCTTGTATCTTCTTTTGGATGATATGATAATTGGAGATATTTGTTGGTGACAGGGATTTTTGCGTTTCCTTTAACTCTCTTGCTTGTTTGTTGTTGAAAACATTTTTGAAACTGTTTATTGTCTGAGATTGTTGCTGTGGACTTTGATTGTGTTGCCCCCAAATGGTGTCGCATTTATTTTTTCGAAAGTGACAGCATTTCTGTATCTTGGGGATTTTTGTTGAAAACCGTTTTTGTATTTGTAGTTTTTGTTCTATTGATAGAAAACCCAACTTTTTTAGTGATGATTTCTTTGTTTGTTTTATTTGTAAGTATAGCTTTATGTCTCCATCTGTTATTCACAACATGTTGACCAAAGTTCTCTCTCACTTAACTTGGGTAGATATTACTGTTCTTACTCTTGTCCCCATTATCAATAGAGAGTATGCTGAGACCTTCGTAGGCACTATAGGTTGTGTGAAAACCGAGAAGATGAGCAAAACTATGAGATAGTGGTAGTTGACCCCGAGGAGAGGGTGTGTTTTCCCCCGCTAGATAGGTCAGAATGCCCTTTCTTTTATGCTTATGACAATTTTTTCACTAAACTAGACATTAGGCTTCCTTTTTCCGACTTCGAAATCAATGTTCTTTAGACTTGCAATGTTTCCCCTTCCCAACTTTATCCCAACTTGTGGGCTTTTCTGAAAATATACCAACTTCTTTGTTAGGAGCTTAATGTCCGACCTTCCCTCAAAGTTTTCTTTTACATCTTTGTTTTAACCAAGCCCTTTGGTTCCAAAAAGCTAGCTTGGCTTTCCTTTTGTGCCGTTCAGGGTAGGAAGGTTTTCTCCATTTTTGACGAGTCCTTCCAAGATCTTAAAAATTATTTTTTTAAAATCCGAGTTGTTAAGGATGCCCGACCTTTCTTCCTTGATGAGAACAATGAACCTAGTTTTCAATTGTATTGGGAAGAGAAACCAGTAATAGCCAAGTATAATATAGATGATTTAGATGATCTCGAGAAGAGTGTAGTTGCTTGTTTCAAGAGTGTTGGGGTCAGGCACCTTACTTGGATACCAAAAAATTCTTAGGGGATCCTAGTCAGCTCCGGTCTGAACTAGGTAGCCTTTCTTTCTTTTACTTATGAATTCTTGTTGTGAAATTATGTCGATGACTAACGTGTCTTTATTTGCAGAAATAATGACTCTTAAGTCGACTACCATAAAGATGATTTGGGCCACCAGAAAGAACATCGTGGCTCGAGGTATACAACAAAAGGAAGCTGGTGACACTACTGCCCGACCTTCACCCTCAAAGTCGAACTCGGGTGCATCAACTTCTCGAAGGATTATACCCACCCCGGTGTCTCAGCCAATTCCCCCTATCTCCACCTCGAAAAGTGTTGTTGTCCGTTGATAAACCCCATTTTTAGGGTTTATCTTGTGTTGAATTTAGAGGGTTTTGTCAAGTTGTCTCCCATTTATTCACTAGAATAGCATGGTTTTGTAAATTCTCCTTTAATTGTGCTTAAGAGTGAAAACATGCTTTTTGGGTCTTAAAATAGATAAATTTAATTCACCTTAATTCTATTAGATGCCTTGATATGTTTGTTAAGTGATTTCAGGTTTAGGAGGCAAAGATTGGAATTGAGGGATGAAGAAAAAGCATGTAAAAATGGAGAACTCATGAATAAATGAAGGAATCGCAAAGCTGTCAAGCCCGACCTCTTCACACTTAATCGACCATAACTTGAGCTACAAAGATTCAAATGAGGCAGTTCTAGTTGCGTTGGAAAGCTAACATCCGAGGTTTCAAAATGATATAAGATTTGCCATAGTTTCCACATGTCTAGGGACGTGTACGCGCACTGTATGCATACGCATTGATGTTGCACGTGACTTACTAAAGTGCAAATCGTGGCCAGCAATTTTTGAAGCATTTTGGGCCCAATCCAACTCATTTCTGATGCTATTTAACCCAATGAATGAAGGGGAATCAATACCTTTAGTCACCAATTAGTTTAGTTTTAGTTTAGAGTTAGTTTCTAGAGAGAGAACTCTTCTCTCTAGAATTAGGATTAGAATTAGGTTTAAGTCTTCTCTTGATCTAGGTTTGATTCATGCTTTGATTTACTTTTCCTTTACAATTTCTTGTTCCTCTACTTTTCCTCTCTCTAGTTTTGTACTTTAATTCTTGTAATTCTTTACGTTTATATTGATGCACTCTTATTTCTTCTATTTTTCTTTTAATGCAATTTAAGATTCATGTTCCTTTATTGTTGATTTGATTTGTTGATTGTTAATCTCTTGCTATTAGTAATTGTAGATTTACTTTTCTTACAATTTTATCTTACTTTCCTTTTATGCCTTTCAAGTGTTTGATTAAATGCTTGAAAGGATGCTAGAGTAGAATTTTTCTCCTTTTGGCCTAGGTAGAGTAATTGGAGACACTTGAGTTATCTAATTCTTTTGTTGATTGACAATTAGAGATTGCTAATTGACTTGAATGCCACTAAAGTTAGTCTTTCCTTAGGAGTTGGCTAAGACTTGTGGAATCAAGTTAATTCATCCACTTGACTTTCCTCCATGGTTAGAGGTTAACCAAGTGGGAGCAATACACAATTCTCATCTCAATTGATGATGATAATGAGGATAGGACTTCTAGTTCTCATACTTTGTCAAGAGTTTTTGTTAGTTGTTAGCTTATTTCCTTTGCAATTTACAATTCTTGTTTCTTATTCCAAAAACCCCAAAACACACCTCTAACCAATAACAAGAACACTTTATTGTAATTCCTAAGGAGAACGACCGGAGGTTTAAATACTTCAGTTATTATTTTTAGGGGTTTGTTACTTAAGACAACTAAATTTTTGTATGAAAGGATTATTGTTGGTTTAGAAACTATACTTGTAATGAGAATCTATTTGTGAAATTCTTTACCACACAAAAATCTGATCATCACCCGTCCTCCTCCTTCTTCCTCCAAACCCCCTCCCAAAAGGCAGAAGACTTATAAGGGGGAGTGCATATACAACAAAGGTTTTGACGGGCCAGGCTAGAGCGAAAAATATATCCTCCCTCATAGCCACAATAGCATGGATGATGTATCCCTTAGAAACCATCTTCAGCTCCTAGCCCAAGGCAGAATTTGATCAGCGGGCATATGTGCAGCCTTGGCTAGGGAGTTAAAGAAAACTCCCCTCGGTGCCACCCATAGTTCCTTGGTGGCTTCTTAGGCCGAGGTGGAGAGGTTAAAGGAGATATTAAAAAGGAGCTTGAGGAGGAGAGAGATGTATTGACATCCGACTTGGGTAAAGCTCGGGCCAAGGTCAAACAGGCAGAGGTGGCCTTGGCTATGTCGGAGGGGATGAAGAAGAAGGCGGAGGAGAGCTCTACCCGTGTTTCCGGGGAGAGGCTTGACCTTGAGGATGAGATAGCTAAGGCTTGGGACAAATATGCAATTCTGGAGGAATCTGTGGCTGAAGGAATGGACAAGATGCACATAAATCTGAAGGCCCATATCCAAGTCATTGCTTCAGATGCGAGCCTTTCCCTATTCAGCCAGGATAATATTGTGGTAGAGGGAAAGATTATCCTGGCTCTCGAGGATGAGGAAGAGGTTCCTCTACCTAACCCGAAGACTTCAGGTGTGCAGAAGTCGGTCGGATTCCTCAGAATCCTGAGGTCATAAATGTTGAATTCCTACCTTCGCCGACTGGTCCTATTCCGGCAATGCTCGTTTCTGAATATAACCCGACTCCTTCTGCCCGAGCTGAGGATGTTGTTATTGGAGATGAACTCAACCCTTTGTAGTTTCTTTTACTTGTTGTAGTATGAATGGCCCGAAGTATGCGTCTTTTATGAACAATCTTTTATTTGTAATAGCTTTGTAGCTTTCTGAATAATTTATTTTATTATAGTTTAAACAACTTTTGGAATTTCCTTTTAAGAACCCTTCTTTAATATGGCTATGATTATAGGTGGCTTTTTGTTGGTTTAGCTCTTAGCCTATACAGTTGTTTAGTTGGAAATCATGTTTCGACAACTTTTACTATTATTTTCATTGCTAAGTTTAAAATTGATGTCAGCGAGGTAGATCGGTAAAGAATATTGTGTTTCCCTTTATAAGTTCCGACTTCGTGTAATCGAACTTTGTCAAGTTATTTTTACATTTCGTTTTTATTCTGCCTCATTTTTTGGCTAATCTTACAAATTTCTTATATAACTTCTTACATTTATATGTACCTCGTCACTTCATCTTACTAACCACTCTAGGTCGGGCAATAATTTTTGTGGTTTGTCGAGCTTAAATTAATGCGTTTTCAAACTTTAAAGAAAATAGATTTATCATTGATAAATGAAAAATTCCTTTGCATAAATTTGTTACTAAGGATTTTAACTACCCTTAACCCTTGTTATGGTGCCTCATTAAAGCCACCTTCAGAAAAGAAACCCTTTTTCGGAAAAAAATCTTTAAGGTCGGGAAAAAGAGTACACCAGGGAACAAGGTGCGCTACCTAACTGTAGTTTTCCTTAGGTTACACGCGTGCCACGACCTCGGGAGTTCCCTTCCTTGTAGGTCGGACACTTTATTTTGAACCTGGAAGTTACAGAAATTATTTTGAATACGGAGATGAAGATGGTGTTTTGATTGAATATTGATATTTGAAGTGTGTTACAATATTGTGGATGTGTAAGAAAGGTGTCAAACACACATCTTGCATGTCGGCCAGAAGGTTGATACGTGTCCAACACGCACCCTATGTGTTGACACTCTAGCTGCAAAATCCATCCACCTCTAATTACACCAAATAATCCCATTTTCACACTTATTCCGAAGTGGGCTCTTTCCCTAAATCCTTCAATTTCAGGTTATCCCTATTACACCCCCTTTTGAAATTTTAATCATCAATATGGTCACTAGCAAGGTATTTGTAGAAATGTTTCTACAACTAAGCTAACATAAGTGTGAAAAAAATATTATTGTTGTTGTCAAGAAGTCTAAAATTCCATCCATGTCTCCGTTTGCACTGTCAATAAATGAATTCAGCAACCAACCTATCAAGTGGCAAAGGGTATTGCTCAAAATCAGTGGAGAAGCTCTTGCCGGAGATCACTCCAAAAATATTGATCCCAAGATCAACAACCCAAAATCACATTTTTATGCTCTATTCAAAAACATCATAAATAGATGGATAAAAGTCTAACATTTATATGTTCCTTCTTGTCCTAACATTGTTTTTTTAATTTTTCTTTCTAGATATCAATGGCTATTGCAAGGGAGGTAGCAGCTGTAACTCATCTTGGCATTGAAGTGAATATAGTTTATTGATTTGTTCTTTATATGCTATAATCTTGTTATCATTATTATTGTAGTTTTTTTATATTACATCACCATGTTCTTAATCTTGAGGAGGGGTACCACATGTTAGATCTTTAAATGTGAGATAATGTCCCACATCAAAAGAGAATGGACTAAGAGTTCTAATAAATTCTATTAGAGTCAAAATTTTGGCTAAGCTGTCTATTTTTGAGATAGTATATCATTGATGGGGATCCTATCCAAAGTATGAATATATAGTAACCTAGTTCCATCACCCATTACACTATAATAACACATGGTAATTCCCAATTCCATAATAATGAACTATTAGGTTATCCATTCAACTAGTTTTACCAAAACCAAAATAATCCACAATCAATAAAAACCCCAAAATACAGGAAATTCTAGCACCAGAAAGATCTGGATTCCAGTATTTTAGTGTCAGTGGAAATTTCGTTAGAGGTCATAATATCATTGCAAGTTAAGGGGTATTACTTGAAAGAATGAAAGTAGAAACTGTTTAAGCTATTCACTTGTTACAAAGTTAAGTTTTATGATTACTGATTAGGCTAATATTTCAAGTTACAATAGTAGTTAGTGGGGTGACATCTTCCGTGGATCATCTTGGGCTTGATGCAGTTTCCTGGACCAGTCATCTAATGATTATATTGGGTAGTTACCTTACTCTATCTTAATTAAGTCTTTGGTGTTCTGTCAAAACTCGGTTGTTATAAATTTATCCCATGAGGTTAGTTTCAGTTCCACTGTGATAATAATTCACTTGAAATTCTGATATGTTATGTTCTTATGTACTTTTACAATATATTTCTCAAAAAGGATAATATCTATTAGATAGTTACTAAATTGTGCCTAAATTTTCCTTCAAGATGTTGGCAACTATGATGAATGCTTTATTTCTTCAAGCAACAATGGAAAGTATTGGCATTCCTACTCAAGTGCAGACAGTATTTTGCATGTCTGAGGTTGCAAAATCATATATACATAGGAGGTCTGTGAGGCATTTGAAAAAAGGAAGGGTTATCATTTTTGCCGTTGGAACTGGAAATCCATTCTTTACTACAGACACTGCTGTTGCACTCAGAAGTTCAAAAAGTAAGTTAATTTTCTATCGTTGTGGTTTAGAATCTGCTGACGATGAAATGTTCTAGATTTTTTTTGTTGATGAATTTATTCATATAGTTTTAGTATATCATAACAAAGGATGTGAGATTTTCTTATTCAAGATAAGAAAATAATATTCATCCCACTAATCTGTATGGTACATTCTGAATTTGATGTCGGTTTTGCATGTGAAGGAAACTTTATCGCAATCCACTTACTTTTATTTTGTCATTTATGTAGTTAATGAAGAGGTTGTACTCAAAGCAAAAAATGTCGATGGAGTGCATATTGATGACCCAAGGCGTAACCCACAAGCACGCGTTCTTGACACACTTACTTATCAAGAGGTTACCTCGAAAGATCTCTCAGTCATGAACATGCCTTCAATAACGCTGTGCAAGAAAAATAATATTCTTGGTAAGCCCCTGCATGGAAGCATGAACTACTCTTTCTATGCTTTTAAATGGAATTAATCCTATATTGATATTACATTATTTGTTTATTTATCTTCTCAGTCCCCTTCTTTTGGTGTAGTTGTTGTATTCAATCTAAACAAACCAAGTAACATTGAGAAAGCCATCAAAGGTGAGATGGTTGGCACTCTGATTTGGGCAACATGAAATTCTACCATTTTGAGAATATGAAAACATTTGAGGTCTAGTTAGCAAGTGATTCTTTTGTGCTTTTTTTACACAAGTGTCCAGTTGAAGATCAGAAACTGCGAGGTTAGTTACTTTGCAACAGATATTTTGATGTACTATGTAACACCCCACCACACAGAATCTTATGGTTAAGTCATAAGACAGAGGTGGTGAGGTATTACGACCTCTAAAATACAAAGTCATATATATAATATAGTGAAAAAGATTTATAACTAGGAGTCTTTGAAGAAAGGGTAAAGCAAAATTCTTAAATCGAAAAATGCAATACTCACGAAGCGTTAAAGTAAACGAAGCAACGTAAAAGTAAGCTAACTTGGATATAAACAAAAGATAGTTCCAAGGTACAAATATCAAGCTCAAGACTCGGCTTGCAAAGGTTAAACCTGCCAGAGCACATAAGTGTATATACATATATATAAAAGAACCCAAAAGAACCCAAAATACAGAGTTACAGAACCTGTTTCGCCAAAATAACCTCTAAAAGGGAGTTAATACATCATATATATAATAAGTGGTGATAATAAGTATCTATATAAATACATATAACCAAAATAAGGTCCCAACAGCTCAAAGATCTTCGCTATCAGAAGCTTCCAGCATGCCTCAACGAGGTGCCTCACGTTCTGCATCTAGAAACCACAAAATCCGCATAGGGTGAGAACCAGAGAGGTTCTCAACATGGTAATGGTGCCACATACATAAGATATAAGGTCCTGAGAAAGCTAGAGGCAATCCTAGAACTCCGACACTTAGATTATAAGACTTAACGAACTAAGACAGAAATCATAAACCAGAGTGGTCATCTAAGACTTCCTAAACTTAACTGAAACTCTAATTAAAACCCTCAAATCTCCGCCTTCCTTCAATCCTCCAAACTCTTGTAGAACCACAAAGACATACAAGCAGACAAAGCAAACACAAGTAGAATACAGATAAAACAGGTAGCAAATATAGCAGGTAAGCAATATAATCATATAGGCAAGCCCAATTAATGCACAAGCAAACAAAACACACATATGCATATGATGAATGTCTATCCTACTGGTAGTGAGCTCACGTGTCGGTTACTTTACCAGAACCCGATATTCCTGGTAGCTAACCCAGATATCATCTCTCTAACATGCCTGCACACTATTGGGATATAGTGCCCATCACACTCTCGGGATATAGTGCCTACCACACTCATGGGATATAGTGCCCGTCGTATTACCTGGGACAAAGTATTTCCACACTCATGGGATATAGTGCCCGCCACGATCTCGGGATATAGTACCCGTCACACTCATGGGATATAGTGCCCGACACACTTTCCAGGGTAAGGTGCTCCCACACTCTTGGGATATAGCGCCCACCACGCTCTCGAGATATAGTGCCCGTCACACTCATGGAATATAGTGCGTGACACATCTTACAATAGAGAGAAACTCATACATTCTCATCATCAACAAATCTCAATCAGGCCTCAGTTATCACATTCATTCATAATCATTCGTAATCATTTCACAACCATTCATCATAGCTATGGCATCACATATACTTCATGCATTCACATTTTTCATATATAAATCATCACTTTCCAACCTTACTTCACCCCTAAGATACCTCCTCTTTCCTAGCTTCATCTCATTACTAGGCCTACTACTAAGATCTAGGGTTAAAAGAGTGAAAATAGAGGTTTAGAGATTTGAAATTGGGTTTTAAAACATAAAAATTAACTTTGCTGACAGCAGAGGCATGCATACGCATGGTACGTGTACGCATGATGAGCGGATAATTTATACGCTTTTTGGCATTGTTTTTAGGTAGTTTTTAGTAAGTTCAAGCTACTTTTAGGGATGTTTTCATTAGTTTTTATGTTAAATTCATATTTCTGGATTTTACTATGAGTTTGTGTGTTTTTCTGTGATTTCAGGTAATTTCTGGCTGAAATTGAGGGACTTGAGCAAAACTCTGATAGGAGGCTGACAAAGGACTGCTGATGCTGTTGGAATCTGACCTCCCTGCATTCGAAATGGGATTTCTGGAGCTACAAAACTCCAAAAGGTGCGCTCTCAACGGAGTTGGAAAGTAGACATCTAGAGCTTTCCAGATATATATAATAGTTTATAGTTTATTCGGGAATTGATGACGTAAACTGGCGCTCAACGCCAGTTCCATGTTGCTGTCTAGAGTAAAACGCCAGAAACACGTCACGACCCGGAGTTGAACGCCCAAAACACGTTACAACTTGGCGTTCAACTCCAAAAGAAGCCTCAGCTCGTGGATAGATCAAGCTCAGCCCAAACACACACCAAGTGGGCCCCGAAAGTGGATTTATGCATCAATTACTTACTCATGTAAACCCTAGTAGCTAGTCTAGTATAAACAGGATAATTTACTATTGTATTAGACATCTTTGGTCTCAGTTTTATTTTATTCTTCATCTGAGGAGACTATTGATCACGTTTTGGGGGGCTGGCCATTCGGCCATGCCTGAACCTTTCACTTATGTATTTTCAACGGTGGAGTTTCTACACACCATAGATTAAGGGTGTGGAGCTCTGCTGTACCTCAAGTTTCAATGCAATTACTATTATTTTCTATCCAATTCGAATTATTCCTATTCTAAGATATTCGTTACACTTCAACTTGATGAATGTGATGATCCATGACACTCATTATCATTCTCACCTATGAACGCGCGTGATTGACAACCACTTCCGTTCTACCCTAGACCGGGCGCATATCTCTTGGATTCCTTAATCAGAATCTTCGTGGTATAAGCTAGAATTGATGGTGGCATTCATGGGAATCCGGAAGGTCTAACCTTGTCTGTGTTATTCCAAGTAGGATTCTGGAATTGAATGACTGTGACGAGCTTCAAACTCCTGAAGGCTGGGCGTTAGTGACAGACGTAAAAGAATCAAGGGATTCTACTCCAACCTGATTGAGAACCGACAGATGATTAGCTGTGCTGTGACAGAGCATTTGGACCTTTTTCACTGAGAGTATGGGATGTAGCCATTGACAACGGTGATGCCCTACATACAGCTTGCCATGGAAAGGAGTAAGAAGGATTGGATGAAGTAGTAGGAAAGCAGAGATTCAGGAGGAGCACAGCATCTCCATACACCTATCTGAAATTCCCATCATGGAAATACATGAGTAACTTTATCCTTATTTTATGTTTATTTACTATTATTTGATTTTCCAAATTCCATAATTTATTTAAATCCGTCTGACTGAGATTTACAAGATGACCATAGCTTGCTTCATACCAACAATCTCTGTGGAATCTACCCTTACTCACGTAAGGTTTATTACTTGGATGACCCAGTACACTTGCTGGTTAGTTGAACGGAGTTATGTCCACACATAGCAAAGAGCCATTATAATTATTCCATACAACAATAAAGAGTACAACATTGATGATCACAATTTCGTCCACCAAGTTTTTGGTGCCGTTGCCGGGGATTGTTCGAGTATGGACAACTGACGGTTCATCTTGTTGCTCAGATTAGGTAATTTCTTTTTGTTTTGTTTTCAAAATTTTTTTTTCCTTTTTTTTTCGAAAATAAATAAAGAAAATACCAAAAAAATCATAAAATCATAAAAACCAAAAATATTTTGTGTTTCTTGTTTGAGTCTTGAGTCAACTTTTAAGTTTGGTGTCAATTGCATGCTTTAAAAAATTTTTCTTGCATTTTTCGAAAATTCATGCATTCATGGTGTTCTTCATGATCTTCGAGTTGTTCTTGACAAGTCTTCTTGTTTGATCTTGATGTTTTCTTTTTTTGTGTTGTTTGTTGTTTTTCATATGCATTTTTTTGTTTGTTAGAGTCCATGCATTAAAGATTTCTAAGTTTGGTGTCTTGCATGTTTTCTTTGCATTAAAAATCTTTCAAAATTATATTCTTGATGTTCATCATGATCTTCATAGTGTTCTTGGTGTTCATCTTGACATTCATAGTGTTTTTGCATGCATTCTTTGTTTTGATCCATAAAGAAAAGAGAAAAACACAAAAATGACGTTTTTAATTTTTCTCTCTCATCATTAAAAATTCAAAAATAAAAAATATCTTTTTCTTTTTTCTCTCAAAATTTCGAAAATTTGAAGTTGACTTAGTCAAAAATTTTCAAAATTAGTTGTTTCTTACAAGTCAAGTCAAATTTTCAAATTTTAAAAATCTTATCTTTTCAAAAATCTTTTTTTCAAAAATCATATCTTTTTCATTTTTTTTCTTTTTTTCGAAAATTCTAAAAATCTTTTTCAAAATATTTTCAAAATCTCTTCCTTATCTTTATTTCAAAAATTTCGAAATTACACTAACAATTAATGTGATTGATTCAAAAAATTGAAGTTTGTTACTTTCTTGTTAAGAATGGTTCAATCTTTAAATTCTAGAATCTTATCTTGTAGTTTCTTGTTAGTAAAGTAATTAATTTTAATTTTAAAAATTAAATCTTTTTCAAACATGTCTTATCATATCTTTTATATCTTATCTTTTTATCATATCTTTTTCAAAATTTTATCTTTTTCAAAAATTTGATTTCAAAATATCTTATCTAACTTCTTATCTTCTTATCTTTTCAAATTTGATTTTAATATCTTTTTCAACTAACTATTTGACTTTTTATTTGTTTCTTGTCTTTTTCAAAACCACCTAACTACTTTTCCCCCTCTAATTTTTGAAAATACCTCCCTCTTTTTCAAAAAAATTCTTTTTAATTGTTTAAATTTTAATTTTAATCATATCTTATCTTTAATTTTCGAAAATCACTAACTACTTTTTCAAAATTATTTTCGAAATTCTCTATCTCTCCTTCTATCTATTTATTTATTTATTCACTAACACTTCTCTTCATCTCTCTTCATCTCAGATCACCACCTCTATCCTTACCCATTCTTCTTCACTACTCTGCCCTTTTTTTTTCTTCTACTAACATAAAGGAATCTCTATACTTTGACATAGAGGATTCCTCTTTCTTTTCTTGTTCTCTTCTTCCCTATATGAGCAGGAACAAGAAAAAAGACACTCTTGTTGAAGCTGATCCAGAACCTGAAAGGACTCTGAAGAGGAAACTAAGAGAAGCTAAACTACAACAATCCAGAGGCAACCTTTCTGAAATTTTCGAACAAGAGAAAGAGATGGCAGCCGAACCCAACAACAATAATGCAAGGAGAATGCTTGGTGACTTCACAAAACCAACGTCCAAATTTGATGGAAGAAGCATCTCCATTCCTGCCATTGGAGCCAACAATTTTGAGCTTAAGCCTCAACTAGTTGCTTTAATGCAACAGAACTGCAAGTTTTATGGACTTTCATCTGAAGATCCTTACCAGTTTTTAACTGAGTTCTTGTAGATTTGTGAGACTGTTAAGACAAATGGAGTAGATCTTGAAGTCTACAGGCTCATGCTTTTTCCTTTTGCTGTAAGAGATAGAGCTAGAACATGGTTGGACTCACAACCTAAAGATAGCCTGGACTCCTGGGATAAGATTGGTCACGGCCTTCTTGGATAAATTCTTTCCTCCTCAAAAGCTGAGCAAGCTTAGAGTGGATGTTCAGACCTTCAAGCAAAAAGATGGTGAATCCTTCTATGAAGCTTGGGAAAGATACAAGCAGATGACCAAAAAGTGTCCTTCTGACATGTTTTCAGAATGGACCATATTAGATATATTCTATTATGGTCTATCTGAATTTTTCAAGATGTCATTGGACCATTCTGCAGGTGGATCTATTCACCTAAAGAAAACGTCTGAAGAGGCTCAAGAACTTATTGACATGGTTGCATATAACCAATTCATGTACACTTTTGAGAGGAATTCCGTGAATAGTGGGATGCCTCAGAGGAAGGAAGTTCTTGAAATTGATACTCTGAATGCCATATTGGCTCAGAACAAAGTGTTGACTCAGCAAGTCAACATGATCTCTCAAAGTCTGAATGGATGGCAAAATGCATCCAACAGTACTAAAGAGGCAGCTTCTGAAGAAGCTTATGATCCTGAGAACCCTGCAATGGCAGAGGTTAATTACATGGGTGAACCTTATGGAAACACCTATAACTCATCATGGAGAAATGATCCAAATTTCTCATGGAAGGATCAACAAAAGCCTCAACAAGGCTTTAACAATGGTGGAAGAAATAGGCTCAATAATAATAAGCCTTTTCCATCATCTTCTCAGCAACAGATAGAAAATTCTGAACAGAGCCCCTCTAATTTAGCAAACTTAGTCTCTGATCTGTCAAAAGCCACTTTAAGTTTCATGAGTGAAATAAAGTCCTCCATTAGAAATCTGGAGGCACAAGTGGGCCAGCTGAGTAAGAAAGTCATTGAAACTCCTCCAAGTATTCTCTCAAGCAATACAGAAGAGAATCCAAAAGGAGAGTGCAAGGCCATTGATGTAATCAATATGGCCGAATTCACAAGGGAGGAGAAGGACGAAAATCCTAGTGAGGAAGACCTCCTGGGACGTCTCTCAAAGAAGAAGGAGTTCCCCATTGAGGACCTAAAGGAATCTGAGGCTCATATAGAGACCATAGAGATTCCACTAAATCTCCTTCTGCCATTCATGAGCTCTGAAGACTATTCTTCCTCAGAAGAGGATGAAGATGTGATTGGAGAGCAAGTTGCTCAATATCTAGGAGCTATCATGAAGTTGAATGCCAAGTTGTTTGGTAATGAGACTTGGGAAGGTGAACCTCCCTTACTCATTAGTGAACTAGATACATGGATTCAGAAAACTTTACCTCAAAAGAGACAAGATCCTGGTAAATTCTTAATACCTTGTACCATAGGCACCATGACCTTTAACAAGGCTCTGTGTGACCTGGGGTCAGGCATAAACCTTATGACACTCTCTGTAATGGAGAAACTGGGGATCATTGAGGTACAACCTGCCTTATTCTCATTATAATTGGCAGACAAGTCAGTAAGACAAGCTTATGGATTAGTAGAGGACGTGTTAGTAAGGGTTGAAGGCCTTTACATCCCTGCTGATTTCATAATCTTAGACACTAGGAAGGAAGAAGATGAATGCATCATCCTTGGAAGACCCTTCCTAGTCACAGCAGAAGCTGTGATTGATGTTAGCAGAGGAGAATTAGTCCTTCAATTGAATGGGAACTACCTTGTGTTTAAAGCTCAAGGACCTTCCTCTGCACCAATAGAGAGGAAGCATGAAAAGCTTCTCTCAATACAGAGTCAAAAAGAGCCTCCGCAGTCAAACTCTAAGTTTGGTGTTGGGAGGCTGGTGGACGAAATTGCGATCACTACAACTTCGCACAACTAACCAGCAAATGTACTGGGTCATCCAAGTAATAAACCTTATGCGAGTAAGGGTCGATCCCACAGAGATTGTTGGTATGAAGCAAGCTATGGTCACCTTGTAAATCTTAGTCAGGCAAACTCAAATGGATATGGGTGATATACGAATAAAACATAAAGATAAAGATAGAGATACTTATGCAATTCATTGGTGGGAATTTCAGATAAGCGAATGGAGATGCTTGGTCCCTTCCGTCTCTCTGCTTTCCTACTGTCTTCATCCAATCCTTCTTACTCCTTTCCATGGCAAGCTTATGCAAGGGTTTCACCGTTGTCAGTGGCTACCTCCCATCCTCTCAGTGGAAATGTTCAACGCACCCTGTCACGGCACGGCTATCCATCTGTCGGTTCTCAATCAGGCCGGAATAGAATCCAGTGATTCTTTTGCGTCTGTCACTAACGCCCCGCCTTCAGGAGTTTAAAGCTCGTCACAGTCATTCAATCATTGAATCCTACTCAGAATACCACAGACAAGGTTAGACCTTCCGGATTCTCTTGAATGCCGCCATCAGTTATAGCCTATACCACGAAAACTCTGATCTCACGGAATGGCTGGCTCGGTTGTCAGGCGAGCGCTCGGTTGTCAGGCGATCAACCATGCATCGTGTATCAGGAATCCAAGAGATATTCACCCAATCTAAGGTAGAACGGAGGTGGTTGTCAGGCACACGTTCATAGGTGAGAATGATGATGAGTGTCACGGATCATCACATTCATCAAGTTGAAGAACAAGTGATATCTTGGAACAAGAACAAGCGGAATTGAATAGAAGAACGATAGTAATTGCATTAATACGCGAGGTACAGCAGAGCTCCACACCTTAATCTATGGTGTGTAGAAACTCCACCGTTGAAAATACATAAGAACAAGGTCTAGGCATGGCCGTGAGGCCAGCCTCCCAATGATCTAAGAACTAGATGTCCGAAGATGATCAAAAGATCTAAAATGATCCAAAGATGAAAATACAATAGTAAAAGGTCCTACTTATAGAGAACTAGTAACCTAGGGTGTACAGAGACGAGTAAATGACATAAAAATCCACTTCCGGGCCCACTTGGTGTGTGCTTGGGCTGAGCATTGAAGCATTTTCGTGTAGAGACTCTTCTTGGAGTTAAACGCCAGCTTTTGTGCCAGTTTGGGCGTTTAACTCCCATTCTTGTGCCAGTTCCGGCGTTTAACGCTGGAATTCCTGAGGGTGACTTTGAACGCCGGTTTGGGCCATCAAATCTCGGGAAAAGTATGGACTATCATATAGAGTCCCCAATTTCAGCCAGAAAATACCTGAAATCACAGAAAAACACACAAACTCATAGTAAAGTCCAGAAAAGTGAATTTTAACTAAAAACTAATAAAAATATACTAAAAACTAACTAGATCATACTAAAAACATACTAAAAACAATGCCAAAAAGCGTACAAATTATCCGCTCATCACAACACCAAACTTAAATTGTTGCTTGTCCTCAAGCAACTGAAAATCAAATAAGATAAAAAGAAGAGAATATGCAATGAATTTCAAAAACATCTATGAAGATCAGTATTAATTAGATGAGCGGGGCTTTTAGCTTTTTGCCTCTGAATAGTTTTGGCATCTCACTCTATCCTTTGAAATTCAGAATGATTGGCTTCTTTAGGAACTCAGAATCCAGATAGTGTCATTGATTCTCCTAGTTAAGTATGATGATTCTTGAACATAGCTACTTAGTGAGTCTTGGCCGTGGCCCAAAGCACTCTGTCTTCCAGTATTACCACCGGATATATACATGCCACAGACACATAATTGGGTGAACCTTTTCAGATTGTGACTCAGCTTTGCTAGAGTCCCCAATTAGAGGTGTCCAGGGTTCTTAAGCACACTCTTTTTGCCTTGGATCACAACTTTATTTCTCTCTTTTTCTCTTTTTTTTTTCGTTTTCTTTTCTCCCTCTTTTTTTTTCGTTTTTCTCCTTCTTTCTTTTTTTTTTGTATTCACTGCTTTTTCTTGCTTCAAGAATCATTTTTAGGATTTATCAGATCCTCAGTAACATGTCTCCTTTTTTATCATTCTTTCAAGAGCCAACATTCATGAACCACAAATTCAAAAGACATATGCACTGTTTTAAGCATACATTCAGAAAACAAAAGTATTGCCACCACATCAAAATAATTAAACTGTTATAAAATTTAAAATTCATGCAATTCTTTTCTTTTTCAATTAAGAACATTTTTCATTCAAGAAAGGTGATGGATTCATAGGACATTCATAACTTTAAGGCATAGACACTAAGACACTAATGATCACAAGACACAAACATAGATAATCATAAGCACTAAAATTCGAAAAAACAGAAAAATAAAGAACAAGGAAATTAAAGAACGGGTCCACCTTAGTGATGGCGGCTTGTTCTTCTTCTTGAAGATCCTATGGAGTGCTTGAGCTCCTCAATGTCTCTTCCTTGTCTTTGTTGCTCCTCTCTCATGATTCTTTGATCTTCTCTAATTTCATGGAGGAGGACAGAGTGTTCTTGGTGCTCCACCCTTAGTTGTCCCATGTTGGAACTCAATTCTCCTAGGGAGGTGTTTAGTTGCTCCCAATAGTTTTGTGGAGGAAAGTGCATCCCTTGAGGAATCTCAGGGATCTCATGATGAGTGGGGCCTCTTGTGTGCTCCATCTTCTTCTTAGTGATGGGCTTGTCCTCACCAATGGGGATGTCTCCCTCTATGTCTACTCCAACTGAATAACAGAGGTGACAAATGGGATGATGAAAGGCTAACCTTGCCAAGGTAGAGGACTTGTCCGCCACCTTATAAAGTTCTTGAGCTATAACCTCATGAACTTCTATTTCTTCTCCAATCATGATGCTATGAATCATGATAGCCCGGTCTATAGTAACTTCGGACCGGTTGCTAGTGGGAATGATTGAGCATTGGATAAACTCTAACCATCCTCTAGCCACGGGTTTGAGGTCATGCCTTCTCAATTGAACCGGCTTTCCTCTTGAATCTCTCTTCCATTGGGCACCCTCTTCACATATGACTGTGAGGACTTGGTCCAACCTTTGATCAAAGTTGACCCTTCTAGTGTAAGGATGTTCATCTCCTTGCATCATGGGCAAGTTGAATGCCAACCTTACATTTTCCGGACTAAAATCCAAGTATTTCCCCCGAACCATAGTAAGCCAATTCTTTGGATCCGGGTTCACACTTTGATCATGGTTCTTGGTGATCCATGCATTGGCATAGAGCTCTTGAACCATTAAGATTCTGACTTGTTGAATGGGGTTGGTAAGAACTTCCCAACCTCTTCTTCGGATCTCATGTCGGATCTCCGGATATTCACTCTTTTTGAGTGAAAAAGGGACCTCGGGGATCACCTTCTTCAAGGCCACAACTTCATAAAAGTGGTCTTGATGCACCCTTGAGATGAATCTCTCCATCTCCCATGACTCGGAGGTGGAAGCTTTTGCCTTCCCTTTCCTCTTTCTAGAGGTTTCTCCGGCCTTGGATGCCATAAATGGTTATGGAAAAATAAAAAGCAATGCTTTTACCACACCAAACTTAAAAGGTTTGCTCGTCCTCGAGCAAAAGAAGAAAGAAGAGAGTAGAAGAAGAAGAAATGAGGAAGAAGGGAATGGCTTTTTGTTCGGCCAAAAAAAGGGGAGAAGTGGTGGTTTGGTTGTGTGAAAATGTAGGAGTGAAGATGGGTTTATATAGGAGTGGGGGGCTCATGGTTCGGTCATGTATGGGTGGGTTTGGGAGGGAAAGTGGTTTGAATTTGAAGGGTGAGGTAGGTGGGGTTTTATGAAGGATGGATGTGAGTGGTGAAGAGAAAGATGGGATTTGATAGGTGAAGGGTTTTTGGGGAAGAGGTGTTGAGGTGATTGGTGAAGAAGAGAGAGAGTGGTAGGGTAGGTGGGGGTCCTGTGGGGTCCACAGATCCTGAGGTGTCAAGAAAAAGTCATCCCTGCACCAAATGGCATGCAAAAATGCGTTTTGAGCCAATTCTGGCGTTAAACGCCGGGCTGGTGCCCATTTCTGGCGTTTAACGCCGAATGCTTGCCCTTTTCTGGCATTTAACGCCAGTCTGGTGCCCCTTTCTGGCGTTAAACGCCCAGAATGGTGCCAGACTGGGCGTTAAACGCCCAACAGCTAGCCTCACTGGCGTTTAAACGCCAGCACGCTCTCCTCCAGGGTGTGCTGTTTTTCTTTCTGTTTTTCATTCTGTTTTTGCTTTTTCAATTGATTTTGTGACTTCTCATGATCATCAACCTACAAAAGAACATAAAATAACAAAGGAAAATAGATAAAATATAACATTGGGTTGCCTCCCAACAAGCGCTTCTTTAATGTCAGTAGCTTGACAGTGGGTTCTCATGGAGCCTCAGAAATGCTCAGAGCAATGTTGGAACTTCCCAACACCAAACTTAGAGTTTGAATATGGGGGTTCAACATCAAACTTAGAAGTTGGTTGTGGCCTCCCAACACCAAACTTAGAGTTTGACTGTGGGGGCTCTGTTTGGCTCTATTTTGAGAGAAGCTCTTCATGCTTCCTCTTCATGATGACAGAGGGGTATCCTTGAGCCTTGAACACAAAGGATTCTTCATTCACTTGAATGATCAATTCTCCTCTATTAACATCAATCACAGCCCTTGCTGTGGCTAGGAAGGGTCTGCCAAGGATGATGGATTCATCCATGCACTTCCCAGTCTCTAGGACTATGAAATCAGCAGGGATGTAATGGTCTTCAACTTTTACCAGAACATCCTCTACAAGTCCATAGGCTTGTTTTCTTGAATTGTCTGCCATCTCTAGTGAGATTTTTGTAGCTTGCACCTCAAAGATCCCTAACTTCTCCATTACAGAGAGAGGCATGAGGTTTACACTTGACCCTAAGTCACACAAGGCCTTTTTGAAGGTCATGGTGCCTATGGTACAAGGTATTGAAAACTTTCCAGGGTCCTGTCTCTTTTGAGGCAGCTTCTACCTAGACAAGTCATCCAGTTCTTTGGTGAGCAAAGGGGGTTCATCCTCCCAAGTCTCATTTCCAAATAACTTGTCATTTAGCTTCATGATTGCTCCAAGGTATTTAGCAACTTGCTCTTCAGTGACATACTCATCCTCTTCAGAGGAAGAATACTCATCAGAGCTCATGAATGGCAGAAGTAAGTCCAATGGAATCTCTGTGGTCTCATTTTGAGCCTCAGATTCCCATGATTCCTCATTGGGGAACTCATTGGAGGTCAGTGGACGTCCATTGAGGTCTTCCTCAGTGGCGTTCACTGCCTCTTCCTCCTCTCCAAATTCGGCCATGTTGATGGCTTTGCACTCTCCCTTTGGATTTTCTTCTGTATTGCTTGGAAGAGTACTAGAAGGGAGTTCAGTAATTTTCTTGCTCAGCTGTCCCACTTGTGCCTCCAAATTTCTAATGGAGGACCTTGTTTCAGTCATGAAACTTTGAGTGGTTTTGATTAGATCAGAGACCATGGTTGCTAAGTCAGAGGTGTTCTGCTTAGAACTCTCTGTCTGTTGCTGAGAAGATGATGGAAAAGGCTTGCCATTGCTAAACCTGTTTCTTCCACCATTACTATTATTGAAACCTTGTTGAGGTCTCTGTTGATCCTTCCATGAGAAATTTGGATGATTTCTCCATGAAGGGTTGTAGGTGTTTCCATAGGGTTCTCCCATGTAATTCACCTCTTCCATTGAAAGGTTCTCAGGATCATAAGCTTCTTCTTCAGATGAAGCTTCCTTAGTACTGCTTGGTGCATTTTGCATTCCAGACAGACTTTGAGAGATCATATTGACTTGTTGAGTCAATATTTTGTTCTGAGCCAATATGGCATTCAGAGTGTCAATCTCAAGAACTCCTTTCTTCTGACTAGTCCCATTGTTCACAGGATTCCTTTCAGAAGTGTACATGAATTGGTTATTTGCAACCATTTCAATCAGCTCTTGAGCTTCTGTAGGCGTCTTCTTCAGATGAAGAGATCCTCCAGCAGAGCTATCCAAAGACATCTTGGATAGTTTAGAGAGACCATCATAGAAAATTCCAATGATGCTCCATTCAGAAAGCATATCAGTGGGACACTTTCTGATTAATTGTTTGTATCTTTCCCAAGCTTCATACAGGGATTCTCCTTCCTTCTGTCTGAAGGTTTGGACTTCCACTCTAAGCTTACTCAATTTTTGAGGTGGAAAGAACTTTGCCAAGAAGGCATTGACTAGCTTTTCCCAAGAGTTCAGGCTTTCTTTAGGTTGTGAGTCCAACCATATTCTAGCTCTGTCTCTTACAGCAAAAGGGAATAGCATAAGTCTGTAGACCTCAGGGTCAACCCCATTAGTCTTGACAGTGTCACAGATTTGCAAGAACTCAGCTAAAAACTGATGAGGATCTTCCAATGGAAGTCCATGGAACTTGCAATTCTGTTGCATTAGAGAAACTAATTGAGGCTTAAGCTCAAAGTTGTTTGCTCCAATGGCAGGGATAGAGATGCTTCTCCCATAGAAGTCGGGAGTAGGTGCAGTAAAGTCACCCAGCACCTTCCTTGCATTGTTGGCATTGTTGTTGTTTTCGGCTGCCATGGGTTCTTCTTCTTTGAAGATTTCTGTTAGGTCCTCTACAGAGAGTTGTGCCTTGGCTTCTCTTAGCTTTCGCTTCAAGGTCCTTTCAGGTTCAGGATCAGCCTCAACAAGAATGCTTTTGTCCTTGCTCCTGCTCATAAGAAAGAGAAGAGAACAAGAAAATGTGGAATCCTCTATGTCACAGTATAGAGATTCCTTGAGGTGTCAGAGGAAAAGAAAAATAGAAGGCAGAAGTAGAAAATTCGAACTTGTCAAAGAAGATGGAGTTCGAATTTTGCATTAAAGAATAGTGTTAGTCCATAAATAGAAGGATGTGAGAAGAGGGGAAGTAATTTTCGAAAATCAAGTAAAAGATTTTGAAAACATTTTGAAAAACACTAATTGATTTTCGAAAATAAAAGTGGGAAAGAAATCAAGTGATTTTTGAAAAAGAATTTGAAATTAGAAATCAAAAAGATTTGATTGAAAGTTATTTTGAAAAAGATGTGGTTAAGAAGATATGATTGGTTTTAAAAAGATGTGATTGAGATGATATGATTTGAAAAACATTTTTAAAAAAAATTGAATTTGAAAATTAATGACTTGGCTATCAAGAAAAGATATGATTCAAATCATTAATTGATAGCAAGTATCTTTGAAAATAGAAATAAATTGATTTTGAAAAAGATTTGATTGAAAAGATTTGATTTGAAAAAGATTTGATTTTGAAAAGATTTTGAAAACCTGAAAAAAAATTTGATTTGAAAACAAAATCTTCCCCCTTGTGCCATCCTGGCGTTAAACGCCCAGAATGGTGCACATTCTGGCGTTTAACGCCCAAAGCACTACCCTTTTGGGCGTTAAACGCCCAACCAGGCACCCTGGCTGGTGTTTAAACGCCAGTCTGTCCTTCTTCACTGGGCATTTTGAACGCCCAGCTTTTTCTGTGCATTTCCTCTGCAGTATGTTCTGAATCTTCAATTCTCTGTATTATTGACTTGAAAAGACACAAATTAAAAATATTTTTGGATTTTTAATAGTGAGGAATAATCAAAATACAACTAAAATCAAATAACAATGCATGCAAGACACCAAACTTAGTAGTTTGTATACTACTGACACTAATGAGAATGCATATGAGACACAATAACACTCAAGTCAAGAGAATTCAAAGATCAGAGTAAGAAATCATCAAGAACAACTTGAAGATTAATGAAGACACATGCATGAATGCAAGAAGAACAAAAACATGCAATTGACACCAAACTTAAAATGAGACTCTAGACTCAAACAAGAAATTTTTGGATTTTATGATTTTCTAAATTTTTTTGTGCTTTTTCGAAAATTAAGTGGAAAAGGAAAATAAAGGTATCAAAATTCTTAATGAGAATTCCAGGAATCATGCAATGTTTAGTCTAAGACTCCGGTCCAAGAATTAGACATGGCTTCACAGCCAGCCAAGCTTTCAAAGAAAGCTTCGGTCCAAAACACTAGACATGGCCAATGGCCAGCCAAGCCTTAGCAGATCACTGCTCCAACAGTAAGATTGATAGAAATCAACAAGCTCTTGTGATGATAAGTTGAAACCTCGGTCCAATAGAATTAGACATGGCTTCACAGCCAGTCAGACTTCAACAGATCATCATGAAACACTAGAATTCATTCTTAAGAACTCTGAAAAAAATACCTAATCTAAGCAACAAGATGAACCGTCAGTTGTCCAAACTCAACAATCCCCGGCAACGGCGCCAAAAACTTGGTGGACGAAATTGTGATCACTACAACTTCGCACAACTAACCAGCAAGTGTACTGGGTCGTCCAAGTAATAAACCTTACGCGAGTAAGGGTCGATCCCACAGAGATTGTTGGTATGAAGCAAGCTATGGTCACCTTGTAAATCTTAGTCAGGCAAACTCAAATGGATATGGGTGATATACAAATAAAACATAAAGATAAAGATAGAGATACTTATGCAATTCATTGGTGGGAATTTCAGATAAGCGAATGGAGATGCTTGGTCCCTTCCGTCTCTCTGCTTTCCTACTGTCTTCATCCAATCCTTCTTACTCCTTTCCATGGCAAGCTTATGCAAGGGTTTCACCGTTGTCAGTGGCTACCTCCCATCCTCTCAGTGGAAATGTTCAACGCACCCTGTCACGGCACGGCTATCCATCTGTCGGTTCTCAATCAGGCCGGAATAGAATTCAGTGATTCTTTTGCGTCTGTCACTAACGCCCCGCCTTCAGGAGTTTGAAGCTCGTCACAGTCATTCAATCATTGAATCCTACTCAGAATACCACAGACAAGGTTAGACCTTCCGGATTCTCTTGAATGCCGCTATCAGTTATAGCCTATACCACGAAGACTCTGATCTCATGGAATGCCTGGCTCGGTTGTCAGGCGAGCGCTCGGTTGTCAGGCGATCAACCATGCATCGTGTATCAGGAATCCAAGAGATATTCACCCAATCTAAGGTAGAACGGAGGTGGTTGTCAGGCACACGTTCATAGGTGAGAATGATGATGAGTGTCACGGATCATCACATTCATCAAGTTGAAGAACAAGTGATATCTTGGAACAAGAACAAGCGGAATTGAATAGAAGAATGATAGTAATTGCATTAATACTCGAGGTACAGCAGAGCTCCACACCTTAATCTATGGTGTGTAGAAACTCCACCGTTGAAAATACATAAGAACAAGGTCTAGGCATGGCCGTGAGGCCAGCCTCCCAATGATCTAAGAACTAGATGTCCGAAGATGATCAAAAGATCTAAAATGATCCAAAGATGAAAATACAATAGTAAAAGGTCCTACTTATAGAGAACTAGTAACCTAAGGTGTACAGAGACGAGTAAATGACATAAAAATCCACTTCCGGGCCCACTTGGTGTGTGCTTGGGCTGAGCATTGAAGCATTTTCGTGTAGAGACTCTTCTTGGAGTTAAACGCCAGCTTTTGTGCCAGTTTGGGCATTTAACTCCCATTCTTGTGCCAGTTCCGGCGTTTAACGCTGGAATTCCTGAGGGTGACTTTGAACGCCGGTTTGGGCCATCAAATCTCAGGCAAAGTATGGACTATCATATATTTCTGGAAAGCCCAGGATGTCTACTTTCCAACGCCGTTGAGAGCGCGCCAATTGGGCTTCTGTAGCTCCAGAAAATCCACTTCAAGTGCAGGGAGGTCAGAATCCAACAGCATCTGCAGTCCTTTTCTGTCTCTGGATCAGATTTTTGCTCAGGTCCCTCAATTTCAGCCAGAAAATACCTGAAATCACAGAAAAACACACAAACTCATAGTAAAGTCCAGAAAAGTGAATTTTAACTAAAAACTAATAAAAATATACTAAAAACTAACTAGATCATACTAAAAACATACTAAAAACAATGCCAAAAAGCGTACAAATTATCCGCTCATCAGAGGCCACAACCAAACTCTAAGTTTGGTGTTGAGAAGCCCCCTCATTCAAACTCTAAGTTTGGTGTTGGGAGGCCCTGATTATGCTCTGAATATATGTGAGGCTCCATGAGAGCCCACTGTCAAGCTAATGACATTAAAAGAGCACTTGTTGGAAGGCAACCCAATTTTTATTTATCTAATTTTAATTTTATTTGATTGTTATTTTGTGTTTTATTATGTTCATGATCATGTGGAGTCACGAAAAAAATACTAAAATTAAAAACAGAATCAAAAACAGCAGAAGAAAAATCACACCCTGGAGGAAGGACTTACTGGCATTTAAATGCCAGTAAGGTGCATCTGGCTGGCGTTCAACGCCAGAACAGAGCATGTTTCTGGCGCTGAACGCCAGAAACAAGCAACATCCTAGCTTTTCCTCATCTTATTTGCCATCTATGTTACTCAGCTGGAGTTATCATAGAAGGAGACATCCTCATTGAAGAGGATAAGCCCATCACCAAGAAGAGGATGGAGCAAGCAAGAGAGACCCTCCACGGATCTCAAGAGATGCATGAGGAAGCTCATCATCAAGAAATCCCTGAGATGTCTCAAGGGATGCACTTTCCTCCCAACAACTATTGGGAACAACTCAACACTTCTCTAGAAGATTTGAGCTACAATGTGGAACAATTAAGGGTGGAACATCATGAGCACTCCATCATTCTCCATGAAATAAGAGAAGATCAAAGAGTAATGAGGGAGGAGCAACAAAGGCAAGGAAGGGACATAGAAGAGCTTAAGGACATTGTTGGTCCTTCAAGAAGAAGACGCCACTAAGGTAGATACATTCCTTGTTCTTACTTTTCTGCTGTTCGGTTTTTATATTATATGTTTATCTATGTTTTGTGTCTCTACTTCATGATCATTAGTGTTTAGTAACTATGTCTTAAAGTTATGAATAATTCCATTAATCCTTCACCTCTCTTAAATGAAAAATGTTTTTAATTCAAAAGAACAAAGAAGTACATGAATTCCGAATTTATCCTTGAATTTAGTTTAATTATATTGATGTGGTGACAATACTTTTTGTTTTCTGAATGAATGCTTAAACAGTGCATATTTTTTATCTTGTTGTTTATGAATGTTAAAACTGTTGGCTCTTGAAAGAATGATGAACAAAGAGAAATGTTATTGATAATCTGAAAAATCATGAAATTGATTCTTGAAGCAAGAAAAAGCAGTGAAAAACAAAATCTTGCGAAAAAAAATATGGCGAAAAAAATAGAAAGAAAAAGAAATAGCAAGCAGAAAAAGCCAATATCCCTTAAAACCAAAAGGCAAGGGTAAAAAAGATCCAAGGCTTTGAGCATCAATGGATAGGAGGGCCCAAGAAAATAAAATCCAGGCCTAAGCGGTTGAATTAAGCTGTCCCTAACCATGTGCTTGTGTCATGAAGGTCCAAGTGAAAAGCTTGAGACTGAGTGGTTAAAGTCGTGATCCAAAGCAAAAAGAGTGTGCTTAAGAGCTCTGGAAACCTCTAACTGGGGACTCTAGCAAAGCTGAGTCACAATCTGAAAAGGTTCACCCAGTCATGTGTCTGTGGCATTTATGTATCCGGTGGTAATACAGAAAAACAAAATGCTTAGGGCCACAGCCAAGACTCATAAAAGTAGCTGTGTTCAAGAATCAACATACTTAACTAGGAGAATCAATAACACCATCCGAAATTCTAAGTTCCTAGAGAAGCCAATCGTTCTGAACTTCAAAGGAAAAAGGAGATGCCAAAACTGTTCAGAAGCAAAAAGCTACAAGTCCCGCTCATCTAATTAGAATTAATATTCATTGATATTTTGGAATTTATAGTATATTCTCTTCTTTTTATCCTATTTGATTTTTAGTTGCTTGGGGACAAGCAACAATTTAAGTTTGGTGTTGTGATGAGTGGATAATTTATACGCTTTTTGGCATTGTTTTTAGGTAGTTTTTAGTAAGTTCAAGCTACTTTTAGGGATGTTTTCATTAGTTTTTATATTAAATTCATATTTCTAGACTTTACTATGAGTTTGTGTGTTTTTCTGTGATTTCAGGTAATTTCTGGCTGAAATTGAGGGACTTAAGCAAAACTCTGATAGGAGCCTGACAAAGGACTACTGATGCTGTTGGAATCTGACCTCCCTGCATTCAAAATGGATTTTCTGGAGCTACCGAACTCCAAATGGTACGCTCTCAACGGTGTTGGAAAGTAGACATCTAGAGCTTTCCAGTAATATATAATAGTCCATACTTTATTCAGAAATTGACGATGTAAACTGGCGCTCAACGCCAGTTCCATGTTGCTATCTGGAGTAAAACGCCAGAAACACGTCACGACCCGGAGTTGAACGCCCAAAACACGTTACAACTTGGCGTTCAACTCCAAAAGAAGCCTCAGCTCGTGGATAGATCAAGCTCAGCCCAAACACACACCAAGTGGGCCCCGGAAGTGGATTTATGCATCAATTACTTACTCATGTAAACCCTAGTAGCTAGTCTAGTATAAATAGGATAATTTACTATTGTATTAGACATCTTTGGTCTCAGTTTTATTTTATTCTTCATCTGAGGAGACTATTGATCACGTTTTGGGGGCTGACCATTCGGCCATGCCTGAACCTTTCACTTATGTATTTTCAACGATGGAGTTTCTACACACCATAGATTAAGGGTGTGGAGCTCTGCTGTACCTCAAGTTTCAATGCAATTACTATTATTTTCTATCCAATTCGAATTATTCCTATTCTAAGATATTCGTTGCACTTCAACTTGATGAATGTGATGATCCATGACACTCATTATCATTCTCACCTATGAATGCGCGTGATTGACAACCACTTCCGTTCTAGACCGGGCGCATATCTCTTGGATTCCTTAATCAGAATCTTCGTGGTATAAGCTAGAATTGATGGCGGCATTCATGGGAATCCGGAAGGTCTAACCTTGTCTGTGGTATTCCGAGTAGGATTCTGGAATTGAATGACTGTGACGAGCTTCAAACTCCTGAAGGCTGGGCGTTAGTGACAGACGTAAAAGAATCAAGGGATTCTACTCCAACCTGATTGAGAACCGACAGATGATTAGCTGTACTGTGACAGAGCATTTGGACCTTTTTCACTGAGAGTATGGGATGTAGCCATTGACAACGGTGATGCCCTACATACAGCTTGCCATGGAAAGGAGTAAGAAGGATTGGATGAAGTAGTAGGAAAGCAGAGATTCAGGAGGAGCACAGCATCTCCATACACCTATCTGAAATTCCCATCATGGAAATACATGAGTAACTTTATCCTTATTTTATGTTTATTTACTATTATTTGATTTTCCAAATTCCATAATTTATTTAAATCCGCCTGACTGAGATTTACAAGATGACCATAGCTTGCTTCATACCAACAATCTCTGTGGAATCGACCCTTACTCACGTAAGGTTTATTACTTGGATGACCCAGTACACTTGCTGGTTAGTTGAACGGAGTTGTGTCCACACATAGCAAAGAGCCATTATAATTATTCCATACAAAAATAAAGAGTGCAACATTGATGATCATAATTTCGTCCACCAATGCATGGACGTGCATTTTTGCTTCTTCGCTTACGCAAGTACCCTGCACGCGTATGCGAGATGCCCAACCCGAAAAGGCTGTGCTAAGGTGGCCACGTAGGCAACCCCTCAAAAACCACTGCTCGCGTAAACAAGCACCATGCTCGTGTGCGCAAGATGCCCAACCCAAAGTGGTTGGTCGCGTCGTGTGCAGTGGTCGCATACGCAAGTTTTGCAGAATGGCAAAAATGCTGAATGCTGCAGAATTTTTAGTTTTGCACTCTAAACTTCCGACGGCCATAACTTTTTTGTTTTAAAATATTTTTCATTCGTTCTTCAAACGGTGTAAATTTCAAACCCAATTTTCATATGAAATGAGTTTGAAATAATTCGGGGGTTCGGAAGCTAAATTATAGCTCGCTGAAATTCGGCCAAAAATCAGATTTTTACAAAAATACTCTAACTTCTATTTTCAACAATTCACCATTCAAAACCAACTTCCTCTACTCAAAATCAACACCAAAACATACCATATCATAGAAACACAGCCCCAAATCCTATCACAACTAATCATACCTCAATTTCAAATAATCTTATACATGAACTTCTCAATTAAACCAACAAGATCATCAATAATTCATTACATATATATTCATTCCCATCATCCTCATCATTCATCAATAAAATCATCATGCATCAAATACATTCTCACCATAACATCAATTGCCAAAATTCATACTCAACCCAAATCAACAATCATCAACAAGGATACTAAATATTTAATACAATCATGCCTTCTACACCTTGGTCGATTTCTCTCCTAAGCCAAAAACACCTAAATTGACGAGGTCACAAGCCTCCAACACCAAAATCTTAGCACCCAAGTTTTAAACAAGCTTCCAATATCTTCAATTGAGTTCCAATCTCACATATACACTACCTAACATATATTATTACATTTACATGCACCAACTTAATGCTTAATTCACAATTAACCAAGGAATTTACTAGGGTTTGAGGATCCTTACCTTGTATGTGCCTTAATCAAGCAAGAGCCCACTAATTCTCCAAGATAGATTGACCCTAGAACATCAAATTAACTAAAACCTTAACCTCCAAGCTACTAAATTTCAAAATTTAGGGGAAGGAGAAACTGAAAGTGAGATGGAGAGTTTCTCACCTTATAAAGCACTGGGCTTTGTAGAGCTCGACGCCACAGATGCGTGGCCGTAAACGGTGCGGCAATTGGAACTCCAAATCAAAAGTTATTTAGATTTGAAGATCAAGTGAGGGTTAGGTTTTGGAACTCTCTTCTTCCCTCTTTCCTACCGTGAATGGCTTATGAGGGAGGAAGAAGATGCTGAGTTCTTTTGTCTAATGAGGCTTGGGTTGGGCCTTTGGCCCAATACGGACCCGGTTCACCCCGTTTGGCCCGTTTAACCCAATTATGGGCCAAATTCTTTAAAATTAGAGTCAAAATTCTTGTTTTAATTTTCTCTATTACATTAAACTATAAAATTTCATCTTCTAATTTTCTAGAATAAATATTAATTTATGAGTTAATTATATATTAATTAACTGAGTTTTACATACTATTATGGCTGCTAGTTATAAATATGTAAATATGACTAGGTATGTTACAGCTTGGTTTACCACTACGCGGCTTGGCTAAATTTTGCTTTGCACTCTCTAGTTTTGAAAATCTTATTTTGTATTTTGAACCATGTTTTATTAGCACAAAATTTTTGTATTCATTTTTATTTCATGTCCAAAACAAACATGAATCTGGCAGCCGCCTAAAGTGAAACTGGAATGATGTTGATCTCTTTCACTTTTTTTCATTTTCAGCTGAAAACATCATAAATTACTTAGTATTTGGGCTAGAATTTTCCAAGATAAAAGGGGATTTTTTCCCTTAATAAAATAAATTACAACAAAAAGCGAATAAAATTAAAAGAGTAAAGGCAAGGAATTTGACATACTTTTTGAGTTTATTTTCATCATTTGTAAAATGTCTTGTGGGTCAGAAAAATCGAGATTGATCAAGGTTTTAGAAATAGCTTAGAATCAGAAATATTTTTAGTAGTGTTTATTTAATTTAGGGAATAGAAATATCTGGGATGACCCATTTGGTTGATGAGTACTGAATCACTAAGCATTATGAAATATATTAGATCCAGTGATTAGCATTTAGGATATCCCATCAGGTGCATAGAACACGTTCTATATGCTTTGATTATCACGTACATATCATGAGTAATTTAATTCTACTATAGTATTGAAGAAAAAATACTATAGAATTACTTACCTTATTTAGCATAATAGAATTCAACCTTATGAAGTTTTCTTTGTTTTGGAGATGTCAGTGTTTTAACAAATTGCTAATTAAAACTTACCAACCAGCTAAGAGGAGAAACAACATTTTCTTGAATTTTGTGTAGGGAGTTTCTTATAAATAGTTAAATTAGTGACCAAAATCACAGACTAAAAACTACGACCATAGTTCTACCGATTCAATTATTTTTTAAAAACTAAAAATATTTTTTAGAAAAAATTCCTTTCTTAAGAAGATCAAATAGGACAATTCTTTCAATATAACGACATTCCTTCAAGTCAAACTTTTAACAAAGTCTTACTAGAGAAAAAATAATAATAAACACCAAATTCTAGAACATGGAAGTTGTAGAAATTATTTTTAATATGGAGATGAAGATAATATTTTGATTGAATATTGAGATTTGAAATGTATTACAGTACTGTAGATGTATAAGAAAGGTGTCCAACATGCACCCTGCGTGTTGCCATGATGATGATACGTATCCAACATGCACCCTGCGTATTACCACACGCACCTTGCGTGTTGACTTTTTCCCTGCAAAATTCACCCACCTATAATTACACCAAATAATCCCATTTTCACACTTATTCCGAAGTGGGCTCCTTTCCTAAATCCTTCAATTTCAGGTTATCCCCGTTGCAGGGGCGGAGCTAGATAAAATATTAGAGGGGGCAAAAATATTTACACAATAAAATAACACAAATAAAATTTTAATAGGGACTAAATTAAAATTTACATATAATTTACATGTAAAAGTTAAAATTAGGGGGGGATCGTTGCCCCCCTTTCTCTCCATGTAGCTCCACCCCTACCCCATTGCACCCCTTTTTAAAATTTTAATCATCAATATGGTCATCAGCAAGGTGTTTGTAGAAATTCTTCTACAACTGCACTAATATAAGTGTGAAAAAAATATTATTATTGTTGTTGTCAGGAAGCCTCAAATTCCATCCATATCTCTGTTTGCACTGTTAATGAATAAATTCAACAACAAACCCATCAAATGGCAAAGGGTACTGCTCAAAGTCATTGGAAAAGCTCTTGCCAGAGATCACTTCCAAAATATTGACCCTAAGGTCTTCAACCCAAAATCACATCTCTATTCAAAATCATCATGAATAGATGGATAAAAATCTACATTTATATGTTCCTTCTTGTCCTAACATTGTTTCTTAATTTTTCTTTGTAGAAAACTATGGCTATTGCAAGGGAAATAGCAGTTGTGACTCGTATTGGCATTAAGGTGACTATAGTTTATTGATTCGTTCTTTGTATGCTATAATCTTGTTATCTTTATTGTTGTAGTTTTTTTATATTGCATCGCCATGTTGTTAATCTTGAGGAGGGATACCACATGCTAGATCTTCAAGTCTAAGTAACATCCCACGTCAGAACTGGAAATACATTCTTTACCATAGACACTGCTGCTACTAGGGGTGGCAAGCGGAAAAGCCCACCCCGTCCCACCTTGCCCTGCCAGAAGCCCACCCTTGGCGGGCTGGCCCGCCCCGCTCCGTCTAGTGAGACGGTCCCAAAATCCTAACCCGCTCCGCCTAACGGCGGGCTGGCGGGCCGGCGGGCTAAGCCCACCAAATAAACTATTTTTTTTTTTTTTTACTTTTAACTATTAAATAATATATATAAAGGCATAAAAAATATCTCCTATTTTTTACTTTTAATTATTATAATTTCTAAAAGTATAAACAAATTATAATTTTTATATTCACAAACATTAAAGTTTTTTGTAATTATATATATTTATTAATTATAAACCAAGTTTTCTTCCAAAACATAATTATAAATATTATTCCCAAATCAAAATAAACATAATCTAAAACATAATTATAAATATTGTCTCTAAAACAAAATAAATATAATCCAAAATACTCAATTTTCATCTTCATTCTTTTATAAGTTGGGTTAGAAAAAGTTGGGTTTTGGTAAAAAAAAATTGTAAAAATATCCCTTGCTAAAAAAATTCTAAGCCCGGCGGGGAAGCCCGCCCCACTCCGCCAAAGCCCGCCAAAGCTCGCGGTTTAAGCGATGCGAGTTAGGCGGGCTTTTACTATTTGGCAGTCCCAATTTTTTAGCTCAACCCGCCTTTTTTGGCGGGTTATACGGATCGGCCCGACGGGTTTAGGCCTGTTTGCCACCCCTAGCTGCTACACTCAGATGTGCAGAAACAACCCAAATATCCAGGGACGGATCCACTCATGTGGGTGTGGGGGCAAGCACCCCCGTTACAATTTGAAATTTTATTGAGTAGTATATAATAATAATAATATTTATTTGCCCTCACTAAATTATTAAATTTGACTCCACAATAATTTTTACTCAATTTTCGACACTTGATAGCCAATTTGAGAACTTCATATTAGATGTCCATTATAATGATCAATTTTCAAATTTAAATAAGATTGATGTTCTTTCTTAGAAATTGACTCGAAAGAATATTATCTATCCATTTGTGTTTCTTCTTTTAAAATTAGCTTTAGTTTTTTTCATAATAACTACACTAATTGAATGAACTTTTTCAACTATGAATATCATCAAGAACTAATTGTATGAAAGTTGAGTTTTAAATAACTGTTTAATGATATATACAAAAAAAGACATTTTAATTATATTGTCAAGGTTTCAAAATATGAAATATAAAAAATTAAATTTTAAATTATATGTTATTATTTAAATTACTATTTTAATATTTTAATTTGTAATTAGATATTTTGAAACATAATCATATTTTACAATAACAAAATATAATTATAACAATAATTATGCTACGTATATATAAAATAATCACTTGTACAGAATAAATCTTAAAATATAAATTTTGAAATATAAAATACATATTAAAAATAAATTAAATAATATATGTATTTATACACAAATTTATAGTAGATTATTTGATAGCTAATTTTTTATCTAAACGTAATATTTTTATTATAAAAATTATTATAATGTTATATATATTTCGCCCCCACTATCAAAATTTTCTGGATCCATCACTGCAAATATCTAATACATTAACCTAATACATGAACAATATAGGAGCACTCACAAAATCATATGGCAGCAACTATAAGCAAGAAAATATATTAAGTAAAGCAACAAAAAGAACATACCGATATCTTAATGTGAAAATCTCCTTAATGTGAGAGGTGAAAAATTACGAGTCACCAAGACTAAGAAAATGGCTCCACTGTAATCAAATATGAGGTATAAGAAAGTCTCAAATAAGGCACAAATTGTACATACAATCAGCCAACATATCAAAGCACCAAAACTTACAAATGAGTAACAAGAAGATGAAAAATACCCAATAATAGAGCTTCTGTCCGAAGCCGACTTCTCCCTTTGAAGACATATAATCAAAATCTTCACCATTCATGAAGAACAAGATGAGCCAAAGCTTCGGTTCAACTTTCAGGCCGATCTAACGATGAATGAATGAGAAACTGCCGTTTTAAATCTGCTATTCTGCACAAAAGTAAAAATTTTGTTTTCCCTCTTTTCTCTCATTTTGATGGCTGCTCTTTCTCTCACTCTCAATACTCCAATAATTTTATTAGGGTTGTGACACAATGAGTGCAAAGAGACACCCAAAAAATTGAGCTTAAATCTCATAAAGGAGAGAAAAAATAGTCCAGTATAGTTAGTTGAAAAAGCTTGTTAATCTTTATTAATCTTTGTTAAGTTTTATGCTGACAATCTTGTTAAAACTGTGTTAAAAACCTTGACAAGTAGATGATTGAATATTTATTGGTGGTTTAGTTAATTCAATGAATATTTGTTTAGATATTTTCTTTTGTTATTTGACTTGAGTTTGTATTTTGATAAGATTACAAGACTTTGATTGATATAGTGCTTTAAATTTATATGACAATTGAATGTTTATATTAGAATATAATTATGTTTTAACATGTTTATTTATATTTTATTTATTATTTATTATTTATTATAAAATGATTATTTCGGTTAAATAACAATTAAACCAATTAGATCAATAAATCAATAACTAAAACAATTCATGATCGGTTTGGTTTTCAGAACCTTGCAAAAAATTAAACTTATCGTTAGAAAAACCTTAGGTCTCCCCAAAAAGGGTTTTTCTGCACACAATTCTATTCTCTTCTATTTCGATTATCAATTCTGATGGCTATCTCCGCCCCTTCATTTCTTTCTCTTCTTCTTCTTCCTTCTCTGTGTCCCTCTGTCCTTGTTCCAAGCCTTCTTCTTATTCTATTTCTAAGCTTCTTTCTAAGTCATTTTCCTATACCAGTTGCTCTTCTTATTCCGAAGTGGATTCTTCTCTTGAATCCTTTAATTTCAGGTTATTCCCATAGTGACAATTAATTGCTATCAAAGAAGATAAGGTACAAGAAGAATAAAAAAGGAGGAAGGAAGAGAGAACAATTCAATATAATAGTGGTTGTGGATAATGATAGATATGTATACAGTAGATAGAAAGAAAAAATAAAAATAAAAATAAAAATAAAAAATTCAGAAAAATAATAAAATTAAATATAATTTAAGATCTTAAATATGAAATTAAAAAAGATAAAAGTTTTTTTGCCATTAAAATTATGTGAAAAAAGTGCTTTAAATATAAATTTTTATATCTGTTTCAAATTAAATAAGATTGAGAAAATAAAAAAATTTAGAAATATTTGTAAATTTTTATCTTAATTGTTACGCATAATAAAAATGTAATAATTTTAGTATTATATGTAAATTAATTCAAATTTAATTATTCTATGCATTAAAAAAATTATATAAGTTATAAAATGTTTATTTTTATTTTTTATCAATAATTTATTATTTATTACTTTTTAATTTTTTATCTCAAATTTATAATTTAAAATTTAAAAATTAATTTTCTAAAAATATTAGAAAATAAACTAACAATATAGTAGTTGATATTCTGTTTGAAAATTAAACAAAATTTTAAGAAAATCTTAAAAATTTTATTATTTGGAGAAATAGAAGTTAAGATATTAGATCTAGAGAAAGATTAAGAATTATTACAAATAATATTGAGAGTAGGAGAGTTACTCAATAATGTCAATTTTTTTATAAGTCAATTGTATATGTTAAGAGAAGCTAAACTAGCAGTGTCTATATAATATTACTCTTTTATAAAGATATAATATATTTTGTATTATTTTTTATAATTATTGACAAATTTTGAATGTTTGATATTTTAAATTTCTTCTTCAAATGAAAATATGACTTAACAAGCAAGTGTGAAAAATAAGTAACTATATAATAGTTATACATCTAGATATTTAAATAAAACAAGAAAAAAAATTCTTTTAGTGAATCTTCAATAACTCAAAAGTTAACACAATGGATAGTTATGGATCAAACTGAAAAACAAAAATGAGAGTTGTGATAATGGCATAGTGGTAATTAATTGCGGTCAGGGTGAATAGAAGAAGAAATCAAAGAAGAAAAATAAAATAAAGCAACATAATAGTGACGGTGATGCAATAATAATTATACATACATATATAAAAAATGATAAGAAAGAAGGATAGTGTATGATATAGTAAGATGATATAATCAAAATAAAAATTAATAATTTTAAAAGAATAATAAAATTAAAGATAATTAAAGATGTTTATTAATATAAGATTTGAAGAAATAATTTTTTCTATTAAAATTATATATGAAGATAAAGAGTGTTTTAAATATAAATTTTTAAATTTACTTCAAATTAAATAAAATTAAAAACTAAATAAATTTAATAATATTTATAAATAAGTAATCAGTAAATAATATTAGTAAATTATTATCTTGATTTTATTACACATAATAACAACATAATTTTTTTAATCTTATTTTTTTAATCTTGCTTTAGTTTGAAGTAGGGTAGACAGCCATTGCCATTGGTGTGTGGAAATGTCTGCTTGTCCATTCTAAATGATACTTGAGCGCACTACTATTACTACTACTACTCTCTCAAATCATGATTCTTCTTTGTAGGTAATTTTAATTAATTATTGATTACTGTGCTGAAAAAAGATATAATCTCACATTTTAAGTAATTTTTTGCTGCATGCACAAGGCAGGGTTCGAACTCCCAATACTTGATTAAGCGGACGAGTGAGCTGACCACTCGACCAATCCAAGTTGGTTAGAATATTGTTACTTTGTCACTTGCTTGGGATATCTTTGCTATATCATAGTAAACGCCATTCTGTTGACTATTAAAAAACCAAAACAGCATTAGGAATAATTAGTCACCATGGAGCTAGTCCGTGATTGCTCTGGGCTGCCAATGTCCCATGGGAAGAGAATATAGATTTTGTGTTGTTTAATTGTTTTCCAATTAGTCAGTTAGGCCTTTAAAGCCCTCTTATTTAACCAAAAAAAAGCTACCGGCAACTTACATATTTTTATTTTGTATGACAAGTCACAACACAAACTTATGCCTCATCAATTTTACTCATTAACAATATAACCAATAATACAAACAAGTAAAAAAGGCGAACTAACTTACTCTATGATATTGACTTGAGTGCGTGGTCGATTGATAGAGGAAAACAAGTCCTCAGTTATATTTTTTACTCCAAATTGCTGCTATGATTTATAGAATAAAAATAAAACTATAAAAGATCCATTTTAGTTTAATTGAATTAAACTGCATACCTTCGGATTCTATATTGGTGGATCCCATGCTAAAATATTTGTTGGTGGTTTAGTTAATTCAATGAATATTTGTTTGGATTTTTTTTTTGTTATTTGATTTGAGCTTATATTTTGATAAGATTATAAGATTTTGGTTGATATGGTGTTTTAAATTTGGATGACAATTAAAAATTTATATTAAATTATAATTATATTTTAGCATGTTTATTTACATTTTATTTATCTACTTAATATGGTAAAATTGTGTTTTCTTCCAACTAATAGAAGTGAGGTGTCGATTTCTCATGAATCTATTTTTCTGCCAAAATGAATGCACTATTTTTTCTTCTAAGTTTATTTTATAAAAATATCTTAATTATAATTATACTATAATTAACATTTAAGTAATAATATATAATTATACTAATTTAGAAAAATATCTTTATTATAGTTATATAAAATCAATATTCAATGCATTATTAAACTACTTATCAATTATCAATCAAAAATATTTTTAATCATTTTAATTATAATAATAATAATAATAATAATAATAATAATAATAATAATAATAATAATAATATGATAATTATATGATAATGGCACCGGTTATTAATAATCAATTTATATTTCTCTAAGTAAATATGTTTTAGAAAAATATATTTATTATAATTATATTACAATATTAAAATTAATATTTAATGAATAATGTATAATTATACTAACTTAAGAAAATATCTTTATTATTTATTTATTCTATTTATTCTATTATATAAAAATCAGATTTTATACTTAATGATGGAACTGATGTAGCATGCTCTTGAGGTATTTTCTTATTTATTTCATTTAATTGTTAAAGAAAATAAATTATAATTAATTAATTATCAATTAATTAATTTGATTAGACATTCAAATCTCACAATTTATTATAATTTATATGAATTGATTAATTATAATTAATTATATCAATTAATTAATTTGGTTAATTATGTTAATTATTTGATTTGATCGGAGTAAATATTAAATTATTTAATATATAATAAATATGATAATGAAATATATGAATTAATTTAATGAGTTTATTTTTTTCAATATCATTTATTTATACAAGATCAAATATTTTTTACTCATGTGCTCTCTTTTCTCTCTCTCTCCCTCCGTCCCTCCCTCTCTTCCTTTCTTTCTCTTTCTCGTGTTTAAGGTACAATTTTTATAATTTATTTAATTTTTGTTTTTTTATTTTTATTTATACATTTTATTTTTTATTTTTTTATTTTTGTTTATTTTAATTGCTTATTATTAGGCGCGTACTTTTTTTTAGCTTTTGATTAATAAAAAAGATGTGTCATCTTTACGTTATTTTTAGATAATCTTACTATAATTTTGTTTTGTAATATTCTATTTTGTCATGTGTACTTATATATATAATCTTTTTTTTGTGATGCACAATTAATATATACATTATTCGTATATGTGGTTTATATGTTAATGCTTTTATTGATTCTCTTTATTATTTTTTTTGTGTATCTCTTTGTTGCTCTTTATTTTAGTTATATTCATTGATTTCTCTGTATTGATGCTCTTTTTATTTGAAATATCGTGATAATTTAGAGTGTATATTGTGATCCATGTGATATTCATTAATTTGGTGTATCTTTTTAGATGGTTTATGCTATAATGTGTTTAAGGTGTTGACTTAAAATTATAATATAATATATAAATTTATAATATGATTTATAATATGTTAAAATATTAGGATATTATCATATATATTTTTTTATTTGTCTATTAGATTCAACTATATAGGATCTTGAAAATTATATAATTATGTAATTAGTTATTTTTTCATATAATTATTGTATTGATTATTTAAATTAGTGAGACTATTTTTATTATTAATATTTATAAATATGCTATTATTTGTATAGTTGATTGAATCATCTTATTTGTTTAAATTTAATTCTATTGAATTAATTATTCAAGGTGCTATCGCTATTTCTATTTTTAAAGATTTTTTAATATTATTTAACAATTCTAATAATATAATAACAATTAAAAAAGACAGAACAAAAAATTTTTAATGTGAAAATATGGCAAAAAGAATAAATTTATTTAATAATTTTTTTAGGATATATATGTTTTTTTATAGATAATTATTGTAAAGCATGATAAATTATTAAATTCTAAAAATAATTATTAAGGATAAATAATTATTATAGTTAAAAATAATGTCGATTTAAATTATAGACAAATAAACCATGCCAAACATAACAACTTAAAAGGGTTATTTTAAAAGAATATAGTTTATGATATTTAATTTTTTACTATTTATTAAAAAAAAGTATAATTACTTAACGAAACTTATTTTTTAAATTCACTATATATGAAATTTTTTTGGATAAAATTTTACTCATGATGATAATTTTTCTAACGGTGTAAATGCAGAAAATTATATTTTTACTTTTTGATATAATCGATATATTATTAATAATGAATAGTAATTAACCCTTCGTATTTTTAATCAAAACATTTTGACGATAGTTTCTATTTATAGATATTAATGGATGATTATTTTTTTAAAAATAAAATACATTATGATTTTAGGTTATTTCATAATTAACAATAATACTTTATTATTTTTTAAAAATAAATTACATTATGATTTTAGGTTATTTCACAATAATAATTAATATTCATAATATTGAATTACTCTAAATTTTTTATTTTCTATCATTAGTAGTTAATCACAAATTAAAAAGATTATGTTGAATTGTTGAATAGTCCAAGTATAATCAGAGTTAATTTAGTTTATTTGTTTATTCATATAATTAATTGAATGCATAAATGATAAAATAAGACAAGCAAATAATTAGAAAAATAGAATATTAGTAATTACTTAAAATAGATAATAAAATAAGTTATAAGGTATTACTTTATTTAAATTATTAATAATTAAAAGAATAAAGGTTAGTAATTATTTTTAAAATAGACATTAAATTTAGTTTTATGGTTCTAATTTATTTGAGTTGTTAATAACATTTTATAATTTTTAGATTTATATCTACTCAATTTATGTAATTTATTTTATTCTACTTTATAACAAAAAATTGAGACGTACATTTTTAATTATTTATTTAGAAAATATAGCGAAATGAGTTATATCAATTAAAATTAAATATCGATAATTGATATCAATTAATTGATTGTATTAATTTGTAAGATAAATAACGTATAATAAATGTTGTGAAATTAATTATAATAAATTAAATTATTAAATAAAAAATAAAAAGAACTTTTTTATTACTTTTTAATGGCTATATGTTTTTATAATTTCACTTTATCTTTATCTCTTCCTTTCACATTTATTTCTTTTAATTTATTGAACTAAATCAATTACACTAATTATTTGTATTAACTTACTAAGTACTTTTTAATAGGTTATTATAATTGCATCTTTAGACCATAGGTTAAAAATATTATAAAAAATATTTTATAAAAATTATTAAAAAAAAATATTTTTAAAATGTGTCCTTATTAAGACAAAAATTAACTAAATTATTTTTTAATTTAATGTGTTTGATTTATTTAATTGTATTAATTATAACTAATCAATTATGTAATTTGATTTGATTAGGATAAATATTTCATCATTTAATATTTTATTTGATTCATTATATTACATTGATCATAACTTCAAATATTTAATTTAATTAGAGTAAGTATCAAATTATTTTAATTTTTTTATTTATTAAACCAAATTAATTATAACTAATTTATTATTTAATTTGATCGAGATAAATATTAAATTATTTAATAAAAAACATATAAAGCAATGAAATAAATGAACTCAATTAATTCAATTTATTATCTTATTATTTTATACATCCCTTTTCTTCCTCTCTATTCTGTACTTCAAGTAAAATATTTATAATTTTTTATTTTTGTTTTTTATCTTAATTTTGTTAATATTTTTCTATGATTTTGTTTTATATTAATTATTTTTTTATTTACTTTGATTAATAATTCTTAAAAGTATTATTATTTTATTTAAAGATAATTTAAATTTTTTATAATATTTTTATAAAAGTTGATTAAGAGGTTCTTCTTTAAAATATTTTTTTTGAAATTTTTTTAATAAGATTGTATTTTGATTTTTTTTCTTTCATCCGTTGTATTAATTAATTATATTAATCTTCTATTGCAATACATTTTTTATCTACTGCACACATTATCTTTTATATCTTCTTTTATTTTTTTTTAATTGCTATTTTTACTTTATTTTTAATTATTTATTTTAATTTTACTTCATATATAGATTTATTATAATTCATCACAGGTTCTTTTTTAATTTAAGTGATTTTTTAGGTAATATTTTACCATTGATACTTTTATTTTGTTTAGTGTATTTTTTTAGTGTGTGTTTAATATAATAATATGTAATTATCTATTCTATTATATAAAAATTAAATTTCTGCACGTAATGATAAAACTATGTAGGCATGTTTTTTATGGTGTTTTTTGATTTATTTCTTTTAACTCATTAAATTCAATTTATTATAATAAATTAATTATAATTTCTATCAATCAATTAATTGTAATTCAAATTGAATGATTATTTTGTTACGAAATAATTATTTCTTAATCTATTCATGGGTAATATATATATTAATTATAATCACAAATTAAGCTATTTTACATTAAGCGACTTATATAATGGTCATCTCAAATATAAATAGTGACTTCCGAATTTCGGTCTCCAACACATCAAAACCACATCCGTAACTCTTTTTCCATAAAAGGAATTGCGATTCAACTCTATCAGGGATACAGAAGATTTTCAAAGAAGGGAATGGTCTGAATTTGCACGAATTCTAAATGTTTGAACTTACGATGTTATTTCAGTTGGTTGTCGTTACGAGAATGACTCTAATCTATATGTGTCTAAGGAGTAGAATAGATTAAATATTATTTAAGTAATTTATTTCTAATATTGGTATGATTAAATTAGTTTTAGAGAAATTTAAATTGTTGACTCAATTTATATATTACGACTATTCTTTTTTAATATATTATTTTTATATTTCTTAATATAAATTTTTTTCTAATTTTTAAGTTTATTTTTTTATTGGATATATGTATCACCTTTTTTTCTCATTTTATATTTTAGATTAGTAATGTAATTATTAAGAAAAATATATTTAAAAAAAGAATATTAAAACATCACTATTTAAAAAAAAGAAAGATACGTAAGAAAAAGGAAAACAAAAAATTAAAATATCACTATTAGAAAAAAACTGTTAATATGCATATGAATGGAGCCGAATTTGAGGAATATATATGGATATAAAAATAAAAAATTATTGCACGATTGTTGAATAAAAAATAATCATATATATCAAACGAATTAATTACAACAAAAAAATAATTAATATATGTGATTTAAATGTTTTTAATAACCGGTAATATAGAGTTTAACAAAATATAATTTATATATTTTTTATTTATGTATATGTATATATCTTAAAAAAAACTATCGTAATATATATATATATATATATATATATATATATATATAATTATTTAACAAAATTAATATATACGTAGATATAAATAAAAAATTATTATAATTTTTGGAAATTACACATGAACCTTTTTTTCTCAAATAAATTTATTCTAATTATATTATAATTAGCTCATAAATAATACATGATTATATTAATTTAGAAAATATCTTCATTATAATTATATCAAATCAATATTTAATGCGTTATTAATTATTTATCAATCATCGGTATTTTTAATCATTCTAATTATATCAATTGATATAGTTGTAATTCTCATTCAAGTGTAATAACTAATTTTATTATGAGATAGTTAATGCACACATTAATATTGACCCATTTAATTTGATAATAATAATAATAATAAGGTCTATACGGTACATGCATTATATTTTAAAAAGGTAAAATATATTTAAAAAAAATAGAGTATCAATAATCAATTGTGAATATCAATATCAATAATTAATTCTTATAATTATTTTTGTACTACTAAAGGTTACAGATAGTATTTTTTTGTAGAATAAAAAAGATTGTGACTCATAACATTTTCGTAAAGTTATATCGTATGGACACAAAGATTAATTAAATAACAAATTGAATTTTAATTAATATGTTTTATTTTCTGGTCATATTTTTCATTAATTATTTTACTTTTTATATTTATAGTAAAAATTAAATGTAAAAAAATGAATGTTATCTATTTTATTTATTTAGAGTCATAATTAAATTTGATATAATTATAGTAAGTATATAGAATTAATAATAACATGATACTATAATTTTAAGTTGTGTAATATAATAAAAAATGTAGTAATTTATGTACGCTTCCTATATAGCAATAATATTATATATATTTATATATCTCATCTTTTAACTCTTTCCTAAAAAAATTGACATATAATTAATGTCGATAACATATACATGGAGTAAGTATCTCTATTGAATTAATCATAAAGGTTAATAAAATATAATGGCATAAATTTCACCTAATTGTAATAAGTATCTCAATTGAAAAGATTTGCTACATATATATATATATATATATATATATATATATATATATATATATATATATATATATATATATATATATATATATATAGGAATTAATAGTAAATTGTTATAATTATTTATCACTAGAAAATTCGTACCTCAGACATAGATCTTCTCCTGTTTATTATTTTTTATACCTAAAGGCTACTAATTACGATTCTATCAACAGTATTACAAACTATGGTAGATTATGTAATGAAAAAGTTTGAAAAATAAATGCAAGAATTATAAGGTTATGGAAAGTCGCATCCAAATTTGACAAGAACAAGACGACTTACATAGAAATTATTCTCATAGATGATAAGGTAAGTTGATTATTTTCCATAATCCTTTCAAGTGATGCTAGGTCCATTTTATAAATATTTTTTGTTCATATTTTAAGTTTATTTGATAAGTAAACCTTTGCACGAATCAAAGACAGGTGCAATTTTATAGATTTATAAGTGCTAATAGCCTTTATATTTAATTTGTTTTATAATGTGATAATAGCCAATATATTTGTTAGTGGATTTGACTATTACTATATTATTTATGATCACATTCAGTATATATGTCTGATTTATTGAAGAAAGTAAATTATTAAAATTGATTAATAACTATTTTAGAGTTAATCTAATTAACACTAAATTAAAAAAAATTAAACAATGCAAAACATATTATTTTTTTATTAATCAAATTATTATAATTCAAAATAATTTTAAAAAAATAATTTAAAATTATAATTTCAATCTTATCACGTGCATGACACGGATAATTACACTTATTATTTATTATAAAATGGTTATTTCAGTTGAACTAATTAGACCAATAAATCAATAACTAAAACGAATCAATAACTAAAACGGTTCATGACCGATTCGGTTTTCAGAACCTTACAAAAGTCAAACTTATCGTTAGCTGCAAGCGGAGCGAAAAACCTCAGGTCTCAAAAAAGGGTTTTGCTGCACACAATTCTCTTATCTTCCACTCCTATTATCAATTCTGATGGCTATCTCCACCCATGTCCTTTCTTTCTCTTCTTCTTCTTCCTTCTCTGCATCCTTCTTTTCTTGTTCCAAGGCTTCTTCTTATTCCATTTTCAAGCTTCTTTTTAAATCATTGTCCTACACCATTCATTCTTCTTATTTCGAAGTGGGCTCTTCCCCTGAATCCTTCAATTTCAGGCTATTTCCATTGCACCTCTTTTTGAATTTTTAATCTTCAATATGGTCGCCAGCAAGGTGTTTGCAGAAATGTTTCTACAATTGAACTAACATAACTGTGAAAAAAATTATTGTTGTTGTTGTCAGGAAGGCTGAAATTTCATCCATGTCTCTGTTTGCATTCTCAATGAATGAATCCAGCAACCAACCCATCAAGTGGCAAAGGGTATTGCTCAAAGTCAGTGGAGAAGCTCTTGCCGGAGATCACTCCTAGAATATTGACCCCAAGGTCTCCAACCCAAAATCACATCTTTATGCTTTATTCTAAAGCATCATGAATAGATGGATAAAAATCTAACATTTATATGTTCCTTCTTGTCCTCAACATTGTTTCTTAATTTTTCTTTGTAGATAACTATGGCTATTGCAAGGGAGGTAGCAGCTGTGACTCGTCTTGGAATTGAGGTGACTTTAGTTTATTGATTTGTTCTTTGCATGCTATAATCTTGTTATCTTTATTGTTGTAGGTTTTTTTTATGTTGTATTGCCATGTTGTTAATCTTGAGGAGGGATACCACATGTTAAATCTTCAAGTGTGAGATAACGTCCCACATTAGAAAAGAACGGACTAAGAGTTCTAATCAATTCTATTAGAGTCAAAATTTTAGCTAAACTGTGTATTTTGAGACAGTATGTCGTTGATGGGATCCTATCCAAAGTATGAATATATAGTAACCTGTTTCCATCACTCATTACACCATAATAACACATGGTAATTCCCGAATCCATAATAATAAACTATTAGGTTATTCATTCAACCAGTTTTACCAAAATTAAAACAATTCACAATCAATAGAAGCCCAAAATACAAAAATTCTGAATCATAAAGATCTGGATTTCAATATTTTAGTCTCAATGGCAATTTTGTTAGAGTTCATAATATCATTGAAAGTTAAAGGGTATTATTTGAAAGAATGAAAGTAGAAACTATTTAAGCTTTTCACTTGTTACAATGTTAAGTTTTAGATGATTATTGATTAGGCTGATATTTCAGCTTGAAATAGTAGTTGGTGGGGTAATATCTTCCGTGGATCATCTTGGGCTGGATGCAGTGGCCTGGACCGGTCATCTGCTGATTATATTGGGTAGTTACCTTACTCTCTCTTAATTAAGCCGTTGGTGTTCCGTCAAGACTCTATTGTTATAAATTTATCCTGTGGGTTCAGTTTCGCTGTTCCAATGTGATACTTGTTTACTTGAAATTTTGATATGTTATGTTCTTATGGATCTCTACAATGTGTTTTTCAAAATGGATAATATCTATGAGATAGTTACCAAATTGTGCCTAAATTTTCTTTCAGGGTGTTAGCAACTGTTATGAATGCTATATTTCTTCAAGCAACAATGGAAAGTATTGGCATTCCTACTCGAGTGCAGACAGCATTTCATATGTCTGAGGTTGCAGAACCATATATACGTAGAAGGGCTGTAAGGCATTTGGAAAAAGGAAGGGTTGTCATTTTTATTGCTGGAACTGGAAATCCATTTTTTACCAAAGACACTGCTGTTGCACTCAGATGTGCAGAAAGTAAGTTAATTAATATCGTTGTGGTTTACAATCTGCTTACGATGGGAAGGTCTATATTTGTTGATGGATTTATTCATATAGTTTCACTATGTCATAACAAAGGAGGTGAGATTTTCTTGTTCAAGATAAAAAATAATATTCATCCCACTAATCTATAGTCTACATTCTAAATTTGATGTTGCTTTTGCATGTAAAGTAAACTTTATCACTGTTCACTTACTTTTATTTTGTCATTTATGTAGTTAATGCAAAGGTTGTACTCAAAGCAACAAATGTTGATGGGGTGTATGATGATGACCAAGGCGTAACCCACAAGCACGCCTTCTTGACACACTTACTTATCAAGAGGTTACTTCGCAAGATCTCTCAATCATGGACATGACTGCCATAACGCTGTGCCAGAAAAACAATATTCCCGGTAAGTCCCTGCATGCAAGCATGAAGTACTCTTTCTATGCTTTTAAATGGAATTCATTGTATATTGACATTACATTATTTGTTTGCTTATCCTCTCAATCCCCTTCTTATGGCGCAATTGTTGTATTCAATCTAAACAAATCAGGTAACATTGAGAAAGCCATCAAAGGTGAGAGGGTTGGCACTCTGATTGGGGCAACATGGAATTCTACCATTTCGAGAATGTGAAAATATGAGGTCTAGTTAGCAAGTGATTCTTTTGTGTTTTCCTACACAAGTGTCCAGCTGAGGATGGCGAAATTGCGAGGTTAATCACTTTTCAACAGATATTTTGATGTACTATTATGGCTGCTGGTTATAATTCTGTAAATATGACTAGGTATGTTACAGCTTGGTTTAATACTACGTGGCTTATCTGAATTTCACTTTGCCACCCCCAGGTTTTAGAAATCATATTTTGTCGCTCAAAATTCCTGTATTCATTTTTATTTAGAAAAAGTATAGGTGAACAATAATTCTAGTGAACAATATGAACAATGGGGTTACAAATGTAAATTACTCATAAATTTAATTAATGATGTAATTAATTTAATTAGAATAATAACTATTTTTTAAAATTTGAAAAATCATCTTTTTGGATAAGGAACAGATACTCGTTTCTTATCCTCTGAAACCATATCTACTCTCTATCTTGGTGGTCCTTCCCAATAACAAAGCCAAACTTTCCCACCCACTCACGACTGACACTGTCTCCCCCTATTGTAACACCCTACCATACAGAGTCTTATGCTTAAGTCATAATTCAGAGATGGCAAGGTATTACGACCTCTAAAATAAAAATTTAGTACGTATAGTAGTATGAATGATTGATTATAACTAGGAGCCTTTGTAGAAAAAGGGGTAAACAAAAACCGCAACTCGAAAGCGCAACACTCCGATCGATAACATAACGAACAAGGATAACCAACGCGTGATTATGTATATATACAAAGGAGTGTCAAAAACAGGAATATCAAGACTCAAGATCCGGCTGCGAAGATAACCGGTCCGAGCATAACAATATATACATATGATAAAAATAAGGAAAACCCCAAAGGAAACCCAAAGGGACACAAATACATAAAACCTATTCTCCAAAATTCTCCCATAAGAGGAGTCATCACAGTTTGTATTATTTAATGGAGATAAAAGTATCTAAGCAAAACATATAAACCAAAACATAGCCCCGAGAACAAAGGATCTTCGCAAATCTAGAAGTCTCCAGCATGCCTCAGCGAGAAACCGCACGTCCTGCATCTGAAAACCACAAAATCCGCATGGGTGAGAACCAAAGGTCCCCAGCATGGTAACAGCTTCCACATATATAATACATAATAATGGAGGAAAGCCGAAGGCAATCCTAGAACTTCCTCCAGATAATATCAGAGCTTATAAACAAGCTAAACCATAAAGGGCATCTGACTAAAGATCCTTCAGTCTAACTAATACTTCCCTTTCCAATTCCTTCAGACCTCCCAACCACCAGCAGGAGTATAATGTAGCAAACACAGTTATATCAGGCAAGAAATTTACATTTAGGAACAAGTAAGGCATTTAGACAATTAGCAAGTAATATGCAGTCAAATAGGCAATCTCAAACAATTCAAATAGTATGCATATGATGAATGCCTGTCCCTAGTGGCTGATGATATCATCTGTCGGTTATAGAGCCAACCCGACATGTCCTGGTAGCTAACCATTGGACTGTCCTTCTGTCACGCATCCCCAACTCGAGTTATACTCATTATAAACTTGATCATAATCATGATCTATATCCATCACCCTCACTGGTGAATATTTACGGGGGCGAGCTCATCCGGGTCTTTCACAGTGCCCGGCCACACTTATGACATAGGGTCAACAGAGTATCAAGTCTCAACCTGGAGCACGTGGTGGCTAGCCACTGCTACTACCCAGGGAAACTCGTATCTCAGATAGTGGAAGTGCAAATCACAATTATCAATAATTCAGCATAAACATGCATGAATTCTCATCCATGGATCAACATCCATATCAGCCATTCCGGCTCACGGTTAAATCCATAACCAGCCAATATTCATAGCATACGCAGCTATTCCGGCTCACGGTTCAATCCAGAACCAGCCAATATTCATATCATACACAGCCATTCCGGCTCACGGTTAAATCCATAACCAGGCAATTCATAAACAATTACGGCCCTTCGGCCAATGGCATAACAAGCACTTCCACCACCATCCTCCACATCTCACATAATCATCAATGATCCTCATTGATTATTCATTTTCCCTTGCTTCACTCGCAAGTTACCACATCCACTAGCTCCTTCTCTCATAGCTAGGCATCTCATAATGATTTAAGATATAAGTGGTGAGATCGGAGGCTTAGAAGTATGAGATTTGGCTTTTAAAACTCAAAAATCAACTTTGGGATGAAAACAGGGCCACGCGTACGCGCACTCCACGCGCACGCGCGGATGGCCTCAAAAACTTCATCGACGCGCAAGCGTCATGCACGCTGACGCGTGGATTAAAAATTTGCCAATCGACGCGTACGCGTCAACCACGCGTACGCGTGGGTGTTCTCGTGCCCCAGGCACAACACTGGCACAGTTATGGCATAACTCTCTGGAAAATGGCTGGGCATTGGGTGCAGCACAATCGGCGCGCCCGCGCACATCACGCGTACGCGTGTATGGCATTTTCGGGAAGAACGGCGCGCACGCGCCAAGTGCGCCCACGCGCAAGGGGTCATTCTGCTAAAAATTTTCTAAGTTAAAAGCTGCAGAATTTACCAATTCGAACCCCAATCTTCCAACGGACTTAACTTTCTCATTTTAAATCGTTTTTCACCCGTTCTTCGAACGGCATGGACATCCCGGATCCAATTTCATTTCTAAATAGATTTGGCACAAAACAGAGATCCGTAGTCCAAGTTATGTTCCACCAAAGTATGCCCAAAAACTATGTTTTTCATAAAAACCACAAAGTGCCATTTTCAAAACAAGCCATTTCCAACTCTTTTCAAAATCAATCAAAACATGCCATTTTCATCCCTTTCCTTTGAAATCAATCAAAATACATCAATTTCAACATCAAGCCTCCTCAACTCACACATTGACACTTTACCACAATATACAAAATCATTATCTCATCATTCTAACCCACTTCACCCAAGTGGCTCAAACTCAAGTATATTGACATATCATATACTCTTACTCATGCCAATTCTCAACAACACCAATTCCAATAAATCATCATTGTACACAATCAATATCATACTCACCATCAACATGGTCCAACCCACAATTCAACCATAACCAATCATCAAGCATATATCACAACATGCATATTTCTCATACATCATACCATCAAGGCATCATTAATCATCATCACATATATGACCACATCATATATCTCAATCATTCAACAACATCAACATTTCAATGCCTATCTTAGGGCCTCTAGCCTAAGTATTTCCTACCACATTACATATTAGATACGGGAAACCGAAACCATACCTTAGCCGATTTTCCCAAGCTCCACCGGAGCACTTCCAAACCACTTATCCACAAGCTCTCAAGGCCTCAAAACCTCCAAGAACAGATTTTTTACCACCAAACCCTTTCCAAGCTTTTCAAAATCACCAATCAAGCTCAAAAATCCACACATACACAACCTAAGCCACAACCATCATACCCATACACAACATCTCAAAACCCAAACATCATAAAACAACAAAATTACACTAGGGTTAAGAACCTTACCACACCCAAGGTCCAAGGAGACAAGATTAACCTTCTCCTTCAAGAGAGTTGGGTCCTATAACATCAAAGAACCCAAAATCTCAACATTTCACCCATGAAACTCGAAAATAAGGCTGAGATTTCGAACAGCAACACGTGGCTTACCTCAAGATTGGTTGTATGAGTTTTGTAGAGCTCTCCGCGGTGAACGCGTGGCCGCAAACGGGGCGGCAATCGGAGCTCTAGATCAAAAGTTATGGTGGTTTGAAGATCAACCAAGGGAGAGAACTTGAGAGAGTGTTCTTCCTCCCTTTCTCTCTAATTTCAGCTTGTGTGTGTAACAAATGAGGAGAGAGAGTGCTGAAAACTAGGGTTTTGGTTAAGTTATGTTGGGCCAAGGGCCCACTTTGGGTCCAATTGGCCCAGTTTGGCCCGTTTGGTCCAATCTTGGTCCGAATTCCATAAAATTGGTACCGAAATTCTCGTCTCAATCTCCTCTATCACATTTAGCCATAAAAATCACATTTTAGGCTTTCTAGAATAAATTCTCATTTATGGGTTAATTAGCCGTTAATTAACCGGGTTTTACATTCTACCCACCTAATTGGGAATTTTGCCCACAAAATTCAAATGCAATTACCTGAGAATAAATGCGGGTAGTCTGTTCGCATCTCCGACTCAAGTTCCCAAGTGTGTTCCTCAACATCGCCTCGACTCCAAGCCACTTTCACTAATGAAACTTCTTTTCCACGCAACCGTTTGATACTAGAATCATCGATTCTGATCGGAGCCACTGGAAGCGTCAAATCTTCCCTCAACTGAACCGATTCAGGTTCCAACACATGGCTAGCATCAGGAGTGTACTTCCGAAGCTGCGACACGTGAAACACGTCGTGCGGGTTCGAAAGATGAGGTGGTAGAGCCATCCGATACGCCACCGGTCCAATCCTCTCCAGGATCTGAAATGGACCAATGTATCGAGGATTCAACTTCTTTGCCTTAATTGCCCTACCTACTCCCGTAGTCGGAGTAACCTTAAGGAAAACATGATCTCCTTCCTCAAATTCTAAGGGCTTTCGCCTCTGATCGGCGTAACTCTTTTGACGACTCTGCGCCGTAAGCATCCTATCACGGATTTTCTTGACTTGTTCAGTAGTCTCAGCTATCATTTCCGGCCCCAACAAGCTTTTCTCTCCAGCTTCATCCAACATAGTGGAGATTGACATTTCCTCCCATACAAGGCCTCATACGGAGCCGTTCCGATGCTCGCATGATAACTATTATTGTATGCAAACTCCACTAATAGCATATACCGATCCCAACTCGCCGGTTGGTCCAAAACACAAGCTCTCAACATATCCTCCAGTGTTTGGATCGTCCTCTCAGATTGACCATCTGTTTGAGGATGGTAAGCCGTGCTCAAGCTTAATCGGGTTCCAAAAGCTTTCTGAAATGCACCCTAAAACCTTGAAGTGAAACGAGGATCTCTATCAGAGATTATAGTAGCAGGTACACCATGAAGTCTCACAATCTCCTTTATGTGTAATCGTGCTAGCTCCTCAAGGGTGTAAGTCATACGAATGGGTAAAAAGTGAGCTGACTTCGTTAGTCGGTCCACAATCACCCAAATAGCATCAAAACCAGCCCTAGTCCTTGGCAATCCCGACACAAAGTCCATTGCAATACTTTCCCACTTCCATTGCGGAATCTCTAAAGGTTGCAACATCCCAAAAGGTCTTTGATGTTCAATCTTTACCTTTTGACAAGTTAAGCACTTTGAAACATATTCCGCCACATCATTCTTCATACCCGGCCACCAAAACATCGCCTTTAAATCATGGTACATCTTAGTACTTCCCGGGTGAATGGAGAATCCACTTTTGTGTGCCTCCTTTAAAATATCTTGCCTCAAAGTGCCAACATCCGGCACAATGATCCTACCCTTGAATCTCCATAACCCATCTTTTTCTTCCGACACTCTCCACTCTTTTCCTTGCTCAATAGCTGGTAACACGTTCCATAACGCTTCATCATTTTGATGAGCCTTTAGGAGTTCAGACTTAAAATCACTTGAGATCTCTAATCGGCTCAAACACAAAGTTTCGGATACTTCTCGAGCACCAATTTTCAGACTCTCAAATCCCTTGAGCAACTTCTCCTCTTGAAGCATCATCCAAGCCGCATATAACGACTTCCGACTTAACGCATCCGCCACTACGTTCGCCTTTCCCGGATGGTAATTCAACTCAAAGTCGTAGTCCTTCAACAATTCCATCCACCTCCTCTGCCTCATATTGAGCTTTTTCTGATCAAAGAGATACTTCAAGCTCTTATGATCAGAGAAAAATTGGAACTTAACCCCATAGAGATAATGCCTCCACACCTTCAAGGCAAACACAACCGCAGTGAGTTCCAAATCATGCGTAGGGTAACTAACTTCATGAGGTCTCAACTGTCGTGAGGCATACGCCACCACATTACAATGCTGCATCAGCACGCACCCTAGACCCTTCAATGAGGCATCACAATACACCTCAAATGGCTCATTCGGCTCGGGTAACACTAACACAGGTGCAGTGGTCAACTTTTTCTTCAATGTCTGAAAGCTCTCCTCGCACTCAGGAGTCCAAACAAATGGAGTGTCTTTGCGGGTTAACTTTGTCATTGGCAAAGCTATCTGCGAAAAGCCTTTGATAAACCTTCGGTAATAGCCAGCTAAACCCAGAAAACTCCTTACCTCTGTTACGGTGGTTGGTTGCTTCCAATCCATCACAGCCTCCACCTTAGTTGGATCTACGGCTATTCCCTTCTTACTCACCACGTGACCCAAAAACTTCACCTCACTCTTCCAAAACTCACACTTAGACAGTTTTGCATAAAGTTTCTTCTCCTTTAGAATCTGCAACACGGTCCTCAAGTGTTCTGCATGCTCTTCTTCAGTCTTGGAATAAATCAGTATGTCATCAATGAAGACAACAACAAATTTATCCAGAAACGGACGGAAAACTCTATTCATGTAATCCATAAACACTGCAGGAGCATTCGTCAACCCAAAAGACATTACAGTGTACTCGTAATGACCATAACGAGTCCTGAAAGCGATCTTAGGGATATCCTCACCCCTCACCCTTATCTGGTGATAACTGGATCGCAAATCGATCTTGGAGAAAACTCCAGCTCCTTGTAACTGATCCATGAGATCATCAATTCTCGGCAATGGGTACTTATTCTTTATTGTAACCTTGTTCAGTTGCCTGTAATCCACACAGAGCCGCATACTCCCATCCTTCTTCTTCACCAGTAACACTGGAGCACCCCACGGAGAGACACTTGGTCGTATAAAATTCTTTCCCAACAGATCCTCTAACTGAGACTTTAGCTCGTTCATCTCTAACGGTGACATCCTATAAGGAGCACTTGAGATTGGTCCCGCCCCGAGTACCAACTCAATAGCAAACTCAACCTCTCGGTTAGGTGGAAACTCATCAATATCATCAGGAAACACTTCCGGAAACTCACACACAACCGGAATCTGTTCCAACCTCTGATCATCACCTGAAACACCCGCGGCTAACAACAAGATACCCTGACATTCGGTTCCGGAACAATTCACCATCATCGAATTCAAGTAATAATTATTTACCACGACCGGCCCTTCTGTATCTTCCGGCATAAAGTACACCGACTTTGTAGAACAATCTAGCAGAACATGGTTCTTAGATAACCAGTCCAATCCCAAGATAAGATCAAGACCAATCATCGGTAAGCAGATTAAATTATGAACAAAATCACGCTGCTTGAACCTAAAGGAAACTTCCGGGCATCCTAGCCTAGTTACCATGGCTTCATGGGTAGCATTGTACACTCTTAGATCATAACCTAAAGTTACAATCTTCAATCCTAACTCATGGGCTTTCTCAAATGCAATGAATGAATGTGATGCTCCCGAATCAAATAAAGCATTTAAAGTTTGACCAGCTAGTTCACAGTTACCTCTAATGAGTGTCTCAGATCCCTCAGCTCCTACAGCTGAAGTGGTGAACACCCAACCAGTCTGTTGTGCTTTCCCAGCACCTTGTTTCTGCCTCTCAGGACAATTTGCGGCTTTATGCCCCGCCTTTCCACAAGTGTAGCACAAACCCCATCCGGCCTTGCATGGTGCTCCCGGATGGTGACTCCCACATCTAGTACAAGCTTGATCATTCTGAGGCTGCTTCCCATACCTTTTTCCTTGGGAGTTGTTGTTGTTGTTGTTGGGCCTCCTGAAAGAGCTTCCCCTCTTGAAAAACGGACCTCTAGGTGCAAAGCTCTTCCCTCGGTTCTGTAGGAATGATCCTTTGTGACTCCCTTTCTCAGCAGTTGCCCTTTTCACACACTCTTCAGCAACCCTACACTTGTTCACTAACTCGGAGAAAGTCCTAATCTCCATTGGTCCCACTGAACTGAAAATATCACTCCGGAGTCCTCCTTCATACTTAACACACTTCCATTCCTCATATTCCACCGGAGTACCTTGGCACATACGAGAGAACCTGAACAACTCCTCAAACTTGTCAGTATACTCTGATATGGACATAGTACCCTGCTTCAGCTGTAACAATTCAAGTTCCTTGGCCGTCCTAGCAGAAGTCGGAAAGTACTTCTTATAGAACTCCTCTCGGAAGACATTCCAGGTGATATAATCATCACCCTGCTGTAGAAGATGTCGGATACCTTGCCACCAATGCGACACTTCACCTGTAAGCATATAGGTAGCAAACTTAACACGCTGCCCTTCAGGCACCACTTGTGCTTGCAGTGCTCGCTCTATAGCCTGAAACCACGTATCAGCCTCAGTCGGACTAGTAGTTCCCTTGAACTTAGGTGGATTAACCTTCAAAAAGTTTGCCAGCGTCATCGGGCCATGAACTCCACCTCCATCATTACCATGGTTGTTCATCTGTTGACCAAGAGCCTCAGCAGTGGCTTGCATAGAAGCAGCCATGTTCTCCAACGCAGTCATAAAGTTCACCGGGTCATGAGGGTTATTCTCCGGCGCACGAGCATTCGTACGACCTCTCACACTACCTCTACCGCGTCCACGAGGCGCCATCTGGTTCCTATACATACCAAACAATCGATATTAAGTTAATCAGTCTCAATATCGGAAGTCTAGTACTTCAAAGTCCCAAATGCATGCTCATGAACGTTTATGCCAATTATATCAAGCAGATATACTAATAGCACATAACCCACACACACAGAGAATGCACAGAAGCATAATCAGTCCATCCCTCAGGCTCTACAGGAACGAACTGCTCTGATACCATAATGTAACACCCTACCATACAGAGTCTTATGCTTAAGTCATAATTCAGAGATGGCAAGGTATTACGACCTCTAAAATAAAAATTTAGTACGTATAGTAGTATGAATGATTGATTATAACTAGGAGCCTTTGTAGAAAAAGGGGTAAACAAAAACCGCAACTCGAAAGCGCAACACTCCGATCGATAACGTAACGAACAAGGATAACCAACGCGTGATTATGTATATATACAAAGGAGTGTCAAAAATAGGAATATCAAGACTCAAGATCCGGCTGCGAAGATAACCGGTCCGAGCATAACAATATATACATATGATAAAAATAAGGAAAACCCCAAAGGAAACCCAAAGGGACACAAATACATAAAACCTATTCTCCAAAATTCTCCCATAAGAGGAGTCATCACAGTTTGTATTATTTAATGGAGATAAAAGTATCTAAGCAAAACATATAAACCAAAACATATCCCCGAGAACAAAGGATCTTCGCAAATCTAGAAGTCTCCAGCATGCCTCAGCGAGAAACCGCACGTCCTGCATCTGAAAACCACAAAATTCGCATGGGTGAGAACCAAAGGTCCCCAGCATGGTAACAGCTTCCACATATATAATACATAATAATGGAGGAAAGCCGAAGGCAATCCTAGAACTTCCTCCAGATAATATCAGAGCTTATAAACAAGCTAAACCATAAAGGGCATCTGACTAAAGATCCTTCAGTCTAACTAATACTTCCCTTTCCAATTCCTTCAGACCTCCCAACCACCAGCAGGAGTATAATGTAGCAAACACAGTTATATCAGGCAAGAAATTTACATTTAGGAACAAGTAAGGCATTTAGACAATTAGCAAGTAATATGCAGTCAAATAGGCAATCTCAAACAATTCAAATAGTATGCATATGATGAATGCCTGTCCCTAGTGGCTGATGATATCATCTGTCGGTTATAGAGCCAACCCGACATGTCCTGGTAGCTAACCATTGGACTGTCCTTCTGTCACGCATCCCCAACTCGAGTTATACTCATTATAAACTTGATCATAATCATGATCTATATCCATCACCCTCACTGGTGAATATTTACGGGGGCGAGCTCATCCGGGTCTTTCACAGTGCCCGGCCACACTTATGACATAGGGTCAACAGAGTATCAAGTCTCAACCTGGAGCACGTGGTGGCTAGCCACTGCTACTACCCAGGGAAACTCGTATCTCAGATAGTGGAAGTGCAAATCACAATTATCAATAATTCAGCATAAACATGCATGAATTCTCATCCATGGATCAACATCCATATCAGCCATTCCGGCTCACGGTTAAATCCATAACCAGCCAATATTCATAGCATACGCAGCTATTCCGGCTCACGGTTCAATCCAGAACCAACCAATATTCATATCATACACAGCCATTCCGGCTCACGGTTAAATCCATAACCAGGCAATTCATAAACAATTACGGCCCTTCGGCCAATGGCATAACAAGCACTTCCACCACCATCCTCCACATCTCACATAATCATCAATGATCCTCATTGATTATTCATTTTCCCTTGCTTCACTCGCAAGTTACCACATCCACTAGCTCCTTCTCTCATAGCTAGGCATCTCATAATGATTTAAGATATAAGTGGTGAGATCGGAGGCTTAGAAGTATGAGATTTGGCTTTTAAAACTCAAAAATCAACTTTGGGATGAAAACAGGGCCACGCGTACGCGCACTCCACGCGCACGCGCGGATGGCCTCAAAAACTTCATCGACGCGCAAGCGTCATGCATGCTGACGCGTGGATTAAAAATTTGCCAATCGACGCGTACGCGTCAACCACGCGTACGCGTGGGTGTTCTCGTGCCCCAGGCACAACACTGGCACAGTTATGGCATAACTCTCTGGAAAATGGCTGGGCATTGGGTGCAGCACAATCGGCGCGCCCGCGCACATCACGCGTACGCGTGTATGGCATTTTCGGGAAGAACGGCGCGCACGCGCCAAGTGCGCCCACGCGCAAGGGGTCATTCTGCTAAAAATTTTCTAAGTTAAAAGCTGCAGAATTTACCAATTCGAACCCCAATCTTCCAACGGACTTAACTTTCTCATTTTAAATCGTTTTTCACCCGTTCTTCGAACGGCATGGACATCCCGGATCCAATTTCATTTCTAAATAGATTTGGCACAAAACAGAGATCCGTAGTCCAAGTTATGTTCCACCAAAGTATGCCCAAAAACTATGTTTTTCATAAAAACCACAAAGTGCCATTTTCAAAACAAGCCATTTCCAACTCTTTTCAAATCAATCAAAACATGCCATTTTCATCCCTTTCCTTTGAAATCAATCAAAATACATCAATTTCAACATCAAGCCTCCTCAACTCACACATTGACACTTTACCACAATATACAAAATCATTATCTCATCATTCTAACCCACTTCACCCAAGTGGCTCAAACTCAAGTATATTGACATATCATATACTCTTACTCATGCCAATTCTCAACAACACCAATTCCAATAAATCATCATTGTACACAATCAATATCATACTCACCATCAACATGGTCCAACCCACAATTCAACCATAACCAATCATCAAGCATATATCACAACATGCATATTTCTCATACATCATACCATCAAGGCATCATTAATCATCATCACATATATGACCACATCATATATCTCAATCATTCAACAACATCAACATTTCAATGCCTATCTTAGGGCCTCTAGCCTAAGTATTTCCTACCACATTACATATTAGATACGGGAAACCGAAACCATACCTTAGCCGATTTTCCCAAGCTCCACCGGAGCACTTCCAAACCACTTATCCACAAGCTCTCAAGGCCTCAAAACCTCCAAGAACAGATTTTTTACCACCAAACCCTTTCCAAGCTTTTCAAAATCACCAATCAAGCTCAAAAATCCACACATACACAACCTAAGCCACAACCATCATACCCATACACAACATCTCAAAACCCAAACATCATAAAACAACAAAATTACACTAGGGTTAAGAACCTTACCACACCCAAGGTCCAAGGAGACAAGATTAACCTTCTCCTTCAAGAGAGTTGGGTCCTATAACATCAAAGAACCCAAAATCTCAACATTTCACCCATGAAACTCGAAAATAAGGCTGAGATTTCGAACAGCAACACGTGGCTTACCTCAAGATTGGTTGTATGGGTTTTGTAGAGCTCTCCGCGATGAACGCGTGGCCGCAAACGGGGCGGCAATCGGAGCTCTAGATCAAAAGTTATGGTGGTTTGAAGATCAACCAAGGGAGAGAACTTGAGAGAGTGTTCTTCCTCCCTTTCTCTCTAATTTCAGCTTGTGTGTGTAACAAATGAGGAGAGAGAGTGCTGAAAACTAGGGTTTTGGTTAAGTTATGTTGGGCCAAGGGCCCACTTTGGGTCCAATTGGCCCAGTTTGGCCCGTTTGGTCCAATCTTGGTCCGAATTCCATAAAATTGGTACCGAAATTCTCGTCTCAATCTCCTCTATCACATTTAGCCATAAAAATCACATTTTAGGCTTTCTAGAATAAATTCTTATTTATGGGTTAATTAGCCGTTAATTAACCGGGTTTTACACCTATTCCGACGTCCAGTCAACCCCCTAAGCAGAGAAAATTTTTTTTCACCACACCCCACAACCAACACACCGTGCAGCCCGCCCCAAGTCTCCGTGATCACGCACTGTGCAGCCCTTGCAGCCCAAGGCCTCCACCATTGCAGCCTTTACCATATTTCATCTCTCACTCTCGGTGGACCTTCTCCATCCTAGAAGCCAGTCATCGCCGCGCACCCGCAGTCGATGCCGCCTTCCTTTGCGCCAAAGTCCGACCAGCCCCCCAAGTCACGAATTTTTTTTACCCACAACCCGTGAACCGTGCAGTCCCCGCAGTCCACACGAAGCCAGTTCGAGCACCATCGCTGCCGCGCTCGCTCCCTTGCACCGTCCCTGACTCGCCCCCTCGCACAGTCCCTTCTGCGCCTGCGCATTGCTTCTGCTGCCTGGCGCCGACGCTGACTCGCCCCTCGCTGACTCGGTGCCTAACATCCTCTACATGAAGCAACGAAAATCACAACCAGATTCTTCCTGTCCTGGTTCCTGTTTTTTTTTCTTTTTTCTTTTATTTAAACTGGTATTGGAATAAACCTTATGAAATTTCCTGATGAAAATGGAGAACCCAGACTGAAAGTGATTGGAAGCAAATTGGATCATCCTGCTTATAACATTCTGCATATTGGATGGTTATTTTTTATTTTTAAGTAGATGTTTGGTTGTTAGTATTAGATTCAAGTAGATAATTCAATTATGCTGGATGTTCATTTTACTATGTATACATATGGTTATTTTCATTGTTAAGTGGATGTTTGGTTGTTAGTATTAGATTTAATTAGATACAATTAAATTATGCTAGATGTTCAGTTTCATAGGTATGCAAATGGTTATTTTCATTTTCAAGTGGATGTTTGGTTATTCGTATCAATTAATTATTATGTACCTTATGTAAAATACATAAAAAGCTAAATTGTGGTAGATTAAAATAACGAACAATAATTATTATTCAATTATTACATTTGAATTAAAGTTTATAGTGATTCGTTCATAGTGTGATTGTATCTACATTGAAGAAGAAAAGAACGTATTTCATATATTACTATAAACTTTAATTCAAATATTTAATTTTTTTAAAAATCTATTAATAGATTTGTCTAATAGAAAAAAAAATAGAAAAGCAAATTTGATAATTAATTTTTTCTAAGAACTAAAATATTCGACTAAAATTATTTTTAGAAATTGATTTAACGTATTACTCTAAAGTTTAAAGTATGAGTGTAGGGTAGCTATATGGTTTAAATCTATTTAGCATGTTGTTTAAAGTTTTAACATTGCATTCTATTTCGTTTAGAAAAATATTTAAAATGTATAATAATAATAATAATAATAATAATAATAATAATAATAATAATAATAATAATAGTATTTAATATTGAGTCAAAGGTAGAGAAGGGAAAATGTTTTTTCTGTTGGGTCAAAGAAGGAGGATGTGAATGGGATGATTACGATGCTAGTAATTAAGATAACTAAAATTAGTATTTAGGAAGGGGGTGTTTACAAGTATATCTATGTTAGTAATTTAATTGGACTAATTTTTAGAACGCGTTGTTTATATTGTTCAACTAAATCATTGTACCCCTAACATTTTTCTTTTATTTAATGTCTAAAATAAACATGAATTTAGCAGCCACCTAAAGCTGAAAACACCATAAATTGCTTAGCATTTGGACTAGAATTCTCCAAGTTGAAAGGCCTTTTTTTCCCTTAATAAAATAAATTACAAGAATAAAAAAAATTACTGTAACTAGTGTATAAATAGCGATAGGTGACTTACTCTTTTATTCATTAAATAAAAAAAATTAAGACCAACAAAATTTATTATTCGTTGATAGCATTCAGTATTAATTTAATTCTTTTAATTTGATAATCTAATAATATATTTTTAGCTCATTTTTAAATATTCATGATTAATTATTGGCCAAAATAATAAATTTTACTGATCATTTAATATTTTTTATTAAATATATATAAAATAATAAAATAAAATTAATTAAGATAATAAATTATTTATAACTTAACTAAGAAGTCTTGAATTTAAGTATTGAAAATAACTAAAAGAATATATCTTATGAATTATATACAATAAAAATTATTATAAAAAAAAAGTCACACTACTGTAAAGATGTAAGGTACAAAGATTCTCTCTGAAATTTTTATCTATGGACACGTGTCTTTACTCTCTCTTGTAGCAATCAATTTGTGACCATAGCTGTAAAAAGGCTGGCTTGTTAAAAGCATATTTGAGCTGAGTGATCATATATAAAAATTTGATAACCTTATTTATTTTTTATTCGAGACTTTTAAGAGTTTTGTTTAAGATTTTTTTGTTTTGCCTAATAACAATTTTATAGTAATATAAATTTCTAATGGAGGTTTATCAAAAAAAATATTTTTAACAAAGACTACACGTTTTTTTAAATACACTAGTGTATATTCTCGTACACTATACGGGATAATTAATAAAAATATATAAATTTTTTATTAAAAGAGATTAAACAAAAAATATATAATAAGTATTATTATAAATATTTTACAAAATTATAATTAAAATCAAAGTTTAATTATTTTTAATAGTAAAAATAATTAGTATTTGTCTTAACTGATTTGGATTGATTGAGTGATCATCTCACTCGTCTACCTAATTAGAGTTTTGAATCTCAGCTTGTGTATGTAACAACTCATTGGCTAGCAGCAGGTCCTTAATAAATAGAGCTTCAATCCGTGGATGATTAGTTCTCAACCTGCCGAGTTAGAAAATACAGTGAAAGAAAATAGTATTTGTCTTGAAAGTAGAACAATTCTAATTGATGATAGTAATACTTATGGAGATTTGCCATTGTTAAAATTTAACTGTGACAGTTTTATTTATTGGTATCATATTCATTCAGAAAATCAAACAATATGATCAACGTTATTACCGGTTAAAATTTTATATTTTATTACATGATTTTCAAGCTTCTAAACTTATAAACTTATGTCATTACAAAAGCTATTAGATTAATTAATATTTTTTGGCAATATTACCAAAACACTGTAGTTGAGTATATTATTTTTGTAAAAAGAAACTATAATAACTTTTGTTATTCAATATATAATTTATTCTATTGAAAAATGAATTATTATTCCTAGATTAGAATATATTTTTTCTCTATTTTTATATCATTTTATTTGATAATAATTGACATTAAAAAAAATGAATAACTACACTATTTTATAATATAATATACAAAATAATTTTTTATTTTAAAATTAATTCTAGTTAGTGAAAAAATTCAAAATATTTTCTTACACGAATTTAATTTAAATTTGAATTAGAATTGATTAACAACTTATCTTTTTTAAAATTTTAATAACAAAAACAAAATTAGTTAGCTGTAAAATATTCAGCATTTAATAATTTCAATAATTTAAATTTTAATTACCAAAAATTGAGTTAAAAATTAATTATAACTTAATGATCGTAATATATATATATATATATATATATATATATATATATATATATATATATATATATATATATATATATATTAATTAGTACACAAATAATAATATCTAATATATTATTTAATTTTTTTAACAGAGCTAATGTATAATTTATTGAAAATTGATTTATTGTCTAAATTTTTTTTATAAATTGTTTAGTATATGAAATAGTGATCTTATTTTTTTAATTTGATTATAAAATCTATTGCAAGTATACCTAACTTTTATATATACTAAATATAATCATATTTAACAATATAGTATTTATTACAGTAATGACTCAAAATATTAAGTAAAGTGAGTAAGATCAACCTAGGTCTATTGTTAGGATCCTAAATCCGAATTAGGTTCATTGTCTTAAAACTCAATGCAGATAAAGTTCACATGTCCTATCTCAAATCGGCTCAAATTGAATTTTCGTTGTTAGTTAGATATAGTAATAGATACTCGTGTGGGCATGGTGGCGGACCTCTTTTTCCGTCCTTCGCTCCGGTTTAAAAAAGAATATCCCCCGTTCGTTCTCCATGTTCGTCGCAAGTCCCCCTATTTAATTATCCCCTTAGCGAATGCAGATATCACGATTATTTATGGATATTCTTTGAAAATTTTTTAAAAAAATAACAAAAAATATAATATAATAATAATAAAATAATAATAAAATAATCAATTCAATATAATTCAACACAACTCATAATATATTCATTATAAAAAATAACATTTAAAAAAATATAAAAATATCTTCCAACATAATAACATAATATAATATTTTAGAGTGAGACTGAGCGACATAATGACGAACTTAAGAGACAGAGAAAATGAGTTAGAGAAAGAGTAGATACAAAATCAAGGTTAAGGATGAGTCTAAAAAGAAAAAGAAGTTTAAATTGGAGACAGGAATTAGGATTACCAAATTTAAGAAGAGGAATTCTCCACATACAAGCGTTTTCCCATACAAGCTATGTCATACAAGTCATTTATTTCTTATTCTTTTTTTTCTCCATGCCTCCTCTTTTTCTTCTCCTTCTTCTTCTTTTTCCATGCCTATTCTTCTTCTTCTTTTTCTTCATTTTTGAAGTGTTTCATCTTCATCGTCGTGTTTCTCCTCGTTCTTCTTTTGATTTTGCAACATTATGTATTTTTTTCTTTGTTTGATTTTCTCCTCCCAAAAAGAATTATGAAAATATGAAATAAGAAAATGAAGAAAAAGAAGAAGCAGCAGAAGATGAGGAGGAAAAAGAGGAAGAGTTCTGAATTATGCATAAGGTGTACTTCAACAAATTTTGGGTGTATTTTTTAAATCCTTTGGGTGTATTTCTGTAATCCTTTGGATTAATTCCTGTAATAGTTTGGGTGTATTTCTGTAACCGTTTGGGTGTATTTCTGTAATCAGTTGGGTGTATTTCTGTAATCATTTGGGTGTATTTCTGAAGTTCCATTACCTTCAAAATAATTTTAAAGCTTAATTTCAGAAACCATGAAAATCGAAAAAAACAAAGCAAGAATACCAATGATAAACGCAGATAAAACAACGAATGAAAAGACAAAGAGAGAATGCACGAAGGAGATCGAACAAATTTGACAAGAAACTCGTTTTCATGGAGGAAGAAGAAGAAGGAGAAGAAAAAAGGAAGAGGAGGAGGAGAAGCAGGAACGCGAAGCACGCCATGGAAATCATATATGGGCTAGCGTGCTTTTTATTAAGTTTCTCCCAACTTGTATGATTTGTAAACCAAATGATTTGTATGTGTATCACTCCTCATTTAAGATATATATATATATATATATATATATATATATATAAAGATAAATCAGTAATTTACATTCATGTGGATTTAACGGGTCTCTTGACACAAGAGAAAGAAAGAAAGAGAAAAAAGAGAAAAGAGAAAGAATGAGTAAAAAACACATTATGATTTCATATAAATAGATGACATTGAAAAAAATAAACTAATTAAATTGATTCATCTATTTCATTATCATATTTATTATTTACTAAAATAATTTGATATTTATTCCAATCAAATCAAATCAAATAATTAATATAATTAACTAAATTAATTAATTAATATAATTAATTGTAAGATTTGAATGTCTAATCAAATTAATTAATTGATATCATTAGTTAGTTATAATTGATTTGCTTTACAGAATTAAAAAAAATAAATCGAGAAACACTCTCAAAAGCATAACACGTCAGTTCTATCATTAAGCGTAAAAACCCAATTTTTATATAATAAAATAAATTTTCATAAATAAATATCTACATAATTAGTTAACAGATATCCACTTATTCACTTATAAATAAATATCTATATAATAAAAGTTTATTTTTATTGAAAAGCCTATTATTCACTTATTGACTTGAGCATCGGAGTGCTTTTTACAGATATCCACTCCCTTATTCTTTTATTACCGATGTATAATTCATCTCGACGAAAAGCTTGCGAAAACTTATCGACAAATGAGCTATATAACCACCAACTTTCACAAAAATAATAATAATTATAACCCTAAACTTAAACCCAAATCTTATACTCTTAAATCTTAAACAATATAAGTTAAAGCTACCCCCTTAATGTGCAATACCTTTTTTCTGTTTATCAAAAAGTAAAACAAATTACATTTTCAAAAAATCAAGATGACCCTCATTTTTATTTAATGAAATTAAGTTCTTAGATAAAAAAAATTAGTAAAAGTTGTTTTTAGCATAATTATTAAATTCAGTTTGATTTTGTTAGTCGAATTGGTAAATCCAGTTTGACTTAGTTGATTGAATTAAAAATTTGGTCATCAATCCGTATTGGGTCGTTAAAAATAATAACATCTTCTATTGCAACTTAATCTTTCAATAATAACAATAACAATAACAACAGCAACATTAATATTTGAATAAATTTTTTTGTTTTCAAATTTGGGGTCATTTTTATGTTATCTATAGGTTAATTTGATTAGTATTTAATTATCATTGAGACTAATATTTTTGCACATTCAATTAGCATTAAATAAGTGTTTTAATTTAAAGAACTCTAATTTTATGTCAACTTGACAATGAACATATAGTATTTTTGTCAAATTAAATACATGAAGTGTTGCTTATAAAATCATTGAAAATTAAATTTCTATAGAAAAAATAATAAACGAAATAGAGAATATAATTAGCATAAGAAAAATAAAAAAGGAAGATATCTTGAAACATGCATTTAAGTATAATAACAATGCCTAACATTTATTCATAAAACTCAAAATTTAAGAAATAAATTTCACTTTATTATATCTCTATTTTTAGATAAATTAAAAAAAAATTGTAGACACTGAAGAATCCACCTAATAACAATGAGTTTATGTGCCGAAAAAAGAAAGAAAAATAAACAACAAATGAAAGCTAGAAAAAGATAAAGCACCGAAATAGTTTTAATAATTATAAACAATCATATTAAATATATATTAAAATCATCCGTTAAAATTAGTTATTAATATAATATATATTAAAAATAAATTAAATAATATATATAAATAAATATATAATAACTAATTTTAGTTTATAAATAATATTTGTTGTTTATTAATCCAGATTCCAAGCTCTAATTGGATTAGAATTTAGATTTGTTTTGGTAATCAAATACTAAAATATATTATCATATAATATAACCCATAATAATAATAATAATAATAATAATAATAATAATAATAATAATAATAATAATAATAATACCCAAATAAAAAAAAAAGTTCAGCATAGTAATAGCTAGTGTAACTGATGAGTGATGAATATGATTTGGCTAAGAGATCAGTCAATTAAGCAAGCTATTGAAGAGTTAATGAGCCATTACATTCTCTTGCCTTGCTTTGAGAAAAACGGATTTGGATTCTCTAAATTTTGAATTTTTACTTTAGAAGGTAAAGTGTGATCTTCTATCCTTGAATGATTTTTCTCTCATATTTAGGCTTGGCCCCTGATGAGTGGATAATTTATACGCTTTTTGGCATTATTTTTAGGTAGTTTTTAGTAAGTTTAAGCTACTTTCAGGGATGTTTTCATTAGTTTTTATGTTAAATTCACATTTCTGGACTTTACTATGAGTTTGTGTGTTTTTCTGTGATTTCAGGTAATTTTTGGCTGAAATTGAGGGACTTGAGCAAAACTCTGATAGGAGGCTGACAAAGGACTGCTGATGCTGTTGGAATCTGACCTCCCTGCACTCAAAATGGATTTTCTGGAGCTACAGAACTTCAAATGGCGCGCTCTCAACGGCATTGAAAAGTAGACATCCAGAGCTTTCCAGCAATATATAATAATCCATACTTTATTCGGGAATTGACGATGTAAAGTGGCGCTCAACGCCAAGTACATGCTGCGGTCTAGAGTTAAACGCCAGAAACACGTCACAACCCGGAGTTGAACGCCCAAAACACGTTATAACTTGGCGTTCAACTCCAAGAGAAGCCTCAGCTCGTGGATAGATCAAGCTCAGCCCAAACATACACCAAGTGGGCCCCGGAAGTGGATTTATGCATCAATTACTTACTCATGTAAACCCTAGTAGCTAGTTTAGTATAAATAAGACTTTTTACTAGTGTATTAGACATCTTTTGGCCATTCGGTCTTTTGATCATTCAGGGGGCTGGCCTCTCGGCCATGCCTGAACCTTTCACTTATGTATTTTCAACGGTGGAGTTTCCACACACCATAGATTAAGGGTGTGGAGCTCTGCTGTACCTCAAGTTTCAATACAATTACTATTATTTTCTACTCAAGTCTCTTTTATTCTTATTCCAAGATATACGTTGCACTTCAACTTGATGAATGTGATGATCCGTGACACTCATCATCATTCTCACCTATGAACGCACGTGACTGACAACCACTTCCGTTCTACCTTAGGCCGGGCGCATATCTCTTAGATTCCCCAACAGAATCTTCGTGGTATAAGCTAGATAGATGGCAGCATTCATGGGAATCCGGAAAGTCTAACCTTGTCTGTGGTATTTCGAGTAGGATTCCGGAAATCTGGAAAGTCTAACCTTGTCTGTGGTATTCTGAGTAAGATTCCGGTATTGAATGACTGTGACGAGCTTCAAACTCCTGAAGGATGGGCGTTAGTGACAGACGCAAAAGAATCAAGGGATTCTATTCCAACCTGATTGAGAACTGACAGATGATTAGCCGTGCTGTGACAGAGCATAGGACCATTTTCACTGAGAGGATGGGATGTAGCCATTGACAACAGTGATGCCCTACATACAGCTTGCGATGGAAAAGAGTAAGAAAGATTGGATGAATGTAATAAGAAAGTAGAAATTCGAGAGGAGCACAGCATCTCCATATGCCTATCTGAAATTCCCACCATTAATTTACATAAGTATTTCTATCTTAGTTTATTTATCTTTATTTTCTATTTATTCCATTAATCAAATTTAAACCAATAATCCAATTATACTTGAATCCGCCTGACTGAGATTTACAAGGTGACCATAGCTTGCTTCATACCAACAATCTCTGTGGGATCGACCCTTACTCACGTAAAGTATTACTTGGACGACCCAGTACACTTGCTGGTTAAGATGAACGGAGTTGTGTCCACACATAATCAATAGCCATTAAATAAATCTCATGCAAATACAAAGAGGGTCACAAATTCGTCCACCAGCCCCACTTACAAAATAAATGGTGAGAGATCACACTTTACTCTCTAAAGTAAAATTCAAACTTTAGAGGATTCAAATCCGAGAAAAACAACTACGCCGTGTCCTTTGAACATTAAAAAGGAAGAAATCTCTGTATCTCTATACCATATAACATCTGTACCTTATAATTCTCCATAAAAAAGTATACATCAACTCGTCTCAATAAAAGTGACTATTTTATGCATTTCTGTAAGTAATTATTTGAAGAGATTGGGAGCATGAAGCACTGGAAAGGGAGCAATGATAGAGCTACATATATACTATATAGTACCTTCACTTTAACTAACTGCCTTGCTTTTATTTGTGTGTTGGGTCCATGTAACTTTAATTGGAGGACAACTGCTGAGTGTTGAATGGACTCACCCGTTTTGTGGGTAAACATTAAATTAGTTAAGATTTAAGAGACGATAACGTGATGCTTGTGACAAATAAAGCCTCTGAAGTCTGAAGTTCTCAACTTCCTTATAGCAACATATCCTACATGGGGAGGCTACCATTTCTCTCATGTGTTGAATCATGGATCTCATTCGTGGTTTGAAATCGAACTCGGAGGAACACATTTCATTCATCTTTTTCTTCCACTGTTGATGACTCTTAAAAATCCACCATGCACTCTTTATATATATACAAATAGCAAGAGAATAATCACATATACAGATAGAAGATGTTCAGGGGTTGATCGTTGACCATAAGGGAATAATCCATCTGTGTATATTTGAAGCTTCAAAATGAATAGAGCCTGATATTAAATACGCTTTAGTCAACTCATGATTGAGTTTTCTAATAAAAAAAGATCCAAACATGATACGATAATATCATTAAGAGCAATGCTAGGGGCCAGCAGTTATATTCTCTTTTTTTAAAGCAAATCGACTTCGATTCTTGAATAATCAATATCACTTCTGTTTCTATTGTAACAAAAGATTCCCTTTTTTTGTGGAAAGGGCCTGGGTTGCGCTCGTTGCGGGACTTAACCCAACACCTTACGGCAAGAGCTGACGACAGCCATACACCATCTGTGTCCGCGTTTCCGAAGGGGATTCACTGCAAATACTAGTTTGGCTCATTATTGCCGGGATAATGGACTACTTCTTCATATCCATCGTGCAATACACGCAGTTATCGATAGACAGAAGAATCATGGTATGCACTTTATTGAATTTTGGCCAGCATATAACCAACAGAGGAAGGTGAGCCATTGGATGAAATCTCACACCAATTTCACACCATCAAATCATCATTGATGGCTAGTTGATAGCTAACAATCACAAAAATTGCTGGCCCTAAACTTTTCCTATCATTAAAAGGATTGTAATACAAGGAGGTAATGTTACATACCTTATACTATGAAATGTAATAATATCCCAATTGGATTATTTGGCACGTCAATGGAGCAAATCACATAATAGAAGATAACATACATTACTTGATATTATAAAAAATGATTACCATAATTCAGTGTGTCCATTGGATTATGTTAGGTAATTAATGATTTTTTTAAACAATATAAAAAATAAGTTTTAAAATTGGTTCAATTTAAGTAAAACATACTACATTCTCAAATTACTCACTTAAATCTTAATATTAGAATAAGATGTTTGCTATGGTACGATGATAAATTAATACGTACCGATACATTTAAGATATAGACAAATAACAATAAGACAAGTATAATTTATTTTCCACGTCAGCATTTAATTTTTTTTAAATATATAGTATATCACCACTTTTACTAAAACACCTTTTTAATTAAATAAAAATAAAAAATATTTATTTATTTAATTTTATAAAGACTTAAACATCTTTCCTTTATTTGATTAGACAAAAATATCCTTTTAAATTAACCAAATTTTAAAATTTAATTAATCCTAATTTTATAAATTTAAATAATTGAAATAACAAAATAAAAATATATTAAAAAAACAAAAAATTAAAATTATTCTTCATCTGCGTTAAATATATTAAAAAACAAATAACCAAAATTGTTCTTCATCACGCCTCTGAAGGTTTAACCTTCTTCGTCTTCTTCTCTCTTCTACCTATCCTCTCTCTCTGTCTCTCTCTGCTCGATCTCTCTCACTGTTCGTCACAGAGCATCGCTTCTCAGCCTTGGACTGCCGCCGCACCAAACCTCCATTGCACTGAACTTCCATTGCCCCGTCATACCCCTTCCCGTCTCTTCTATGTGTTGCTCGCGTCGTTCCCTTTCGAACCCTAATGTGCATTTCTCCGCCACCATTTTCGTCGCCTTCGTCTACCTTCGCGATTTTATAAAACTACAGCACCGATTTCAGCGGCACTAACCATAACCAATGGCGTCCGCCGAGCAGTCATTGAAGAAGCGAAAGCACGATACTCTCCCGAAATCCCCACTGCCACACCACCGCCGCTAGCACCGCTGCCACAATCTCCTTAAACCCTAGCTCGTTCGCCTACTCCTCCTCCTCCGCCTCTGTCACAAGATGAGGTCGTCACCAAGCAGAGGAACAAAGATGAGGTTCGAATCATGTTTGAGAGCTATTGTCGCATCAAGCTCTTCTTGTCAAAGAAGGAAGGTGATTTCATCCATGACCTTGAACAGAGCTTCTTCGCTCTCGTAAATGCTTCCGGAGGTAAACACTACTGAACAACACTTCATAGTTCATTCTCTATCTTTTTGGAGGATTTAAATTTGAAATCAAGGTTAATGAATTTGAGTTTGTTTATACCATTCAGACCCTAGTGTATCATTCTTCTCTTCCTCAGAATATAGCATTTTCTTATATCTTTCTAATTCAGTCAACCCAATTAGATTCTGATTGAGATCTCTAAACCTTATCTTGAAAGAATACAGTTTTTAGCACCAGCATATCTAAGAAAGATGAAGCCCTCAATTTGCTTAGTGCATATAACTATGTAATTTTATCTGATCAAGACCAAATGAAAGTAAGCATAACAAATTAAAAAAGCATCACCTATTTCATGTTTTTTTATTTTGTCAAAATTGAATGTTGACTAATATTGCTATATATATGTATACATGTAGGGATTAACAAAGACACTAGACTTTATAATTGACACAGCATTGGTGATCATCCTTTTGATCCTTACATAGCACTTCTAAATTTGTTTTAAAGCGTCCATTTATTCGCATGTTATTTGTTGCAATGTCTTTTGTTTTCAATAAACCTGTTTAAGTTGATTCATATTTTAGTATGATGCATCATCTAATTTGAACTCTAATAGTGGACTACTTTATCTGAAATGCTTGAACTTACTATGTTATTATGAATATGATTGCAGCCTATTCTTCAAGCAGGAAATGAACTTATCTCTGATAGGACTCCAGAATGCTGGAAAGACTTTCCTTGTAAATGTTGTTGCTGTAAGTATATTAATCATGTGAACAATCTCTTAGCAGTTGACAATTTGCAGTAAGTCTGTTCCCCATAAGTCTTACAATTAGGAACAAATCATAAAACTTATATCAATGGGGTACTGTTTTGGAAGGCTGAGTCAGAAGAGATTAGGAAGAAAGGGTTTAAGGGAGTTGAGAATGGGGATAATGCTGCTGATGAAGAAGGTCAGAGGCTAGTTCAAGAGAATAAAGAAGAGAATAAAGAAGGGTTGAAGAGTCTTGAGCCTCTTCTTGCTACTGAAGAGGATAGAAAATTTGGTGTCCCTTGGTTGAAATTGGGGGTATTACTTTTAGTCTGATTCTGTTTCTTCTTCCTCTATCTTCTTCGTGGCAATAAATATGGACTTGAATTTCATTCTGCATTTTTTCCCCTTTTTTTCTCCTAGGGATGGGGTTTGACAGTAACACTTGGTGTGCCAAAGGTGAATCCTGAGGTGTCAGCTCACTATGGACTATTCTTAATGGGAAGAACACTCAAGAGATCTCTATTTAGAGGATGGAAACCTAAATCTGATCTTCCTTTGTTGGTAGAGAAGTATGTGAACAAGGTAATAGCAAGAGTACCGTGATAATTTTGTTTGATAATTGCTTTGTCTATATTTATTTTCATGTGGAACATGCAACTCTTCACCTCAAGGCGTCACTCTCTCATAACTTTCAACTTCCAAACTCCAACCTACTTTTAATTTGATATTTTAGCAAGAAACATGTCCTAATATGATGTTTAATATGCAGGAAATTCAAATTGATGACTACATAACACACCATTTGCCATTTGATGACATTAACAATGCTTTTGATCTCATGAAGGAAAGAAAGTGTCTGCGTTGTGTTATTCAGATGCCAAGATAATTCTTGTGGATTTCTATTAATATTTTCTTTCAAGAAAAACGGTCCAAAATCCAATCATTGTAGAAGGAACTAATATAAGAGCTATTCTACTATTATAAGAGTTATTCTCCTTAATTTTTTTTAAAAAAATTGAATTGCAATTATTTAAAAAGATAATTTCTAGAATATCCTTTTTGGAATATGAAATATTTTATCTTTCTTCCAAGGAATATAGAAACTTTATCTGGCAGTTATAAAAAGTTACACGTCAATCTTTTAGCATGGTATAACTTGGTACTTAGCATTAGCATCAAAAGGATGTAAAATGGCAGCAACTCATTGCACAATAAAAATTAGAGAGACTGAACTATAACTATATGTATTTCAACCAAAAAGTATATAGGTTGTCTCCTTTAAAAAGAACACTAACAGTATTTTCATAAGTCAGAGTCAGATAAGGAAACTCAACATAGAGCTGCAACATTACATTATTTTCATCCATTGTTCAACTGAACTGAGCTAAAGATTGACATTAACGTATAATACTATAATGAAAGTTCTCCTTGAAATATAGAAAGCAACATAAGCTATGGGGTATTGGCAATGAGCCATACCTCACATGGCATATCTCCCCCCTCCCCACCTCAAAGGTTCCCACTTCATTAGTTTATTATCACACATAATCCTCTCTCCTCACTTTTCCTCCCCTTTTACCATAATGCCCTCCAGTTCACCTTTTCTCCCCTTTTACCATAATGCCCTCCGGTTGGCTGGTCCCAAAAGACTGTGGAATCTCACAAAGTACCGTTCTACATGGAAATGCATTCTCCAGCTATACAAATAGGGAACAGAATAATTAAATTCAAAAGTAAATATGACTTGTTCAATGTCTATTCTACATAAAATTGATGAGCATACCTGTGATAAAGTAATTTTTGAGCCATACATGCTGATGAATGAATCAGCTAAATCATGTGCCTCATCTATTATCAATATTGGATTTCAAATTCAGACCAAGAGCTTCACAAGATGATTTTGACAAAAGAGATTGATATGGAAGGACAAGAAGATCATCTCTCACAACCATGCTTCTAGATCCGTAGTAGGTTTGCAAGATCTTCAATATCCAAGGTCCTCATTCAGATACCTCATTCCTGAATTCATGTTGTAGTTTATTCTTTCTAAGCATTAGGCAACCAGAAGGGGCCTTTGTTCTGCGTGTGTGTGCACCTACTCTTATGTTCTGCAAGTTCAAGAGACATTAGTGCCTAGACAATTCTATCTTATTTATTCTTGCCCAAATCATTTACAATAACAGTGATCTATGCTTCATAAACTACTCAAATGATCAAAATCAGAAATATGAATCGCACTATTCAGAATCTAGGAGAGGCATACCAATTTCAAGAAACGCATAATTAGCACAATTTATCAAGCATACCAATAATAAATATTCAATCATCTACTTATCTAGTTAATTCAATTCATCTATTTTTTTTGTTAAAAACAAAGATGAAAAAAATATTTTTTTTATAACAAAAGATTGGTCATAATCAAGGTCCATATTCATGTGAGAACTTGTGCAACGCTATATTTTCACTTATAAAAGCATGCCAAACATCTCTCGTCATTTCACCTCCCAAATCAATGAATTCCAGTATCCTGCTATTTGAACAAAGCATACTTATTGTGAGCAGAAAAAATAGAAACAGCAGAGTCAAAAAGTGCAGACCCTAAAGACCCAACCGTTGCATTCTCTACCTTTAATCCTTGTTGTGTAAGATCCATTCTCATGGCTCTCTTATCTCCCAATAAATCAACCACTGGAATGTGTATTTGAAGTTATCAATAGAAAAAGATGATGATCCCTTTCTCCTTGCAGAAGAACTATTCTAAACCCCTCCTTCTACTCATAATGAACAAATAGAAATTCTAACAAACTTTTAACAAAATTTTCAGCATAATTTCAATAAAGATTAATAAGATTTTCAGCTAATCACAATTTTAACAATCCAATAGCCTTAGGTGTTTCTTAGTTGAAAAAAATCCAACAACAATACAATATCACAACAATACAATCCAATTACAATAACACAGTAAACCACATCAACTCACTCCAACCCAGTAATCTCAAGTCTTAATAGTCAAAATTATTCAACAATTATTCAATTCAGTAACAAGTCCACAGATTAACTAACAACAATTATTCAACCAGTAACAACAGTAAGGTTCACAGACTAACTAACAAGTAACAAGAATTATTCAACAATTATAGTTTAAAAAAATTAATACCTAGAACTAAATGCTAGAACAGAGCAGAGCAGATCAGTAGCAAGAAAGGAACAGGGCACGACCGAAGGGCTGACACGATGGAACAGAACTGGCACTGTCGAGACAGTGGCTGCGCGACGGAGGCAGAAGGCGAGGCCAACGACGGTGGTTTCAATTCTCAAGCGTGGCTGCACGATGGAGGAGAACAACATTGCGACAGTCGCTTCAAATAATTAATACAAGAAAGAACAAGAAGGAAAAAAATCACCTTAGGATGGAGCAGTTCTGAAATTCAAACAGTACAGGGAAAGGGAGGAGCTTTAAATCGCGACGTAGATGGCTGAATAGAGGCAGACAATGGCGGAATGGTGGCTGAAAGGCCGCGTAACAGAGGCTGAATAGAGGCTCGAACACGCGGCGTAGAGGACTGAACAGAGGGCTAAGCAGCTCGAACAAGGGTTCACCAAAAAAGGCAGAACAAGGGTTGGCCAAAAAACAGACGCAGAAGCTTGGCTAAAAAGAGGAGGATGCGCGGCAAACAAGGGAGACGTTGCGCTGAAGTTGTTGCAGCGGCGGTGGTTGGACGTTGAGGAATGGCGACGAGAGATGGCTGCTTCGGTGCTTCCTCCAAGCTACGTTCGAGTTCTCTTCTGCTTCTCTGCGTTCTTCAGTGTGTTCGTTCAGAGGCCAGAGAGAGGGAAGTGAGGGAGTGAGAAGGAGCTCGGTGAGAGGAAGGAGCAGAGTGGCTGAGTGAGACTGTGAGAGAGGAGGGGCCAAGAAGGTGCTGCGCGTTTTGGTTACTGGTTAGGGTTCGTCTAACCAATGGCACCGTTTTAAGCAAATTTTAGAAAACCAGTCGGGTCTCGGTTCGGTTCGACCAACCGGTTCTCGACCGATTTGACGGTCTAACAACGATTTCTGAATCTTTCGATTTTGATATATGACCGATTCGTTTTGTATACCGGTACACGGTTCGACCGACCGGTTCGAACCGATTATCAGAATCTTGGTCCGAATCGTTTTTTTCTGGTTTATAATTTGACCGGTTCGACCAGTCGGTTTGAACCGTTCTCCAAACTAGGCATTTTTCCCTTATTCAAAAAATCCGACCAGGTGATAGTTTGGTTCGACCGGCCAGTTCTTGGCCGGTTCAACGGTTCAATTGCGGTTTTTCAGAAGATAGATTATAACTATTCTCTCATGTTGTTTTTATTTTAAAATGCTTAATATATTTTAGTATCAAATTTTCAATTAAACTTACAACACAGAAGTGGTTCAAGGAATCAAAATGCTAGAGTGAAAATTAAGCTTCACCTAAATTCAACTATAATCGAACGAAAGACAGAAACATTAATAATCAACAAGAGTCCATAAAAAATATAGTGCATAATAATTTTTTAAGTAAAAGAGATAAAACTAACAAGTTTTAGTAGTTAATATAATCTAAACATGACTACATGACAATTACGATTATTTAGTTTTTTTTTACTCCTTTTGTTTATACTTATTGTAATTCCTGGTAGCAGATTCAATGACATTACGCAGCATCAAGTTGTGGGGCCTTAGAATCAAATCCAACGTAAGTCGCATCCTTGTACCATAATTAACCTGAAAAATATAAATATTTTAGGTTTCCAACAAAACCATACACATTAGCAATTGAAGTACAATTTTTTTAGCAAAAGAAAATTACATTTATTGTATAACTATACGTCTTCCTGTAGTTTGTCATCCGGGTTGCCACCCATACCCCACAATCGTTACTGTGTTAAATAAGACACGGTTAGCTTATGCAGATAAAAATTTGAAAGAGGAAAACAGAAATACAGATATTGCTTACGAGCCAGGAGTTTGTTCTCCTGTTTCTAGCATATCCACAAATGTAAAATCAAGTATCCTTGGCCTGAACGGAGTGTTGTATTTCTAGAACGAGTCATACTTGAGCATATCTTCCAGATATTTTGCCTATTTATATAGAAAAAAATTAAATAAATTACGATATTTGAAAACTAAAAAAAATGTCATAAAAGTGAAAATGGGGAAAGTTAATTTACCAGCTTTACTATACTCGATCTCTTTTGCTCTTTATTTGTAGCAATCGGTAGGGAGTCTAGCAGAATTGTTTGATAATTGCACAAATCAAAAACAACCAGATACCAATGTGTGTTGTTCTCATTGACAGGTAAAAAAATCTAGTACCAACTTTCACGTATTAGAATATTACTAGATACAATTTTTTTTAAAAAAGGTATAGATCTGTTCATAAAGATAAATGCCATTAAATAATAAAAAAATAAAAATACAATAAATCATATACCTTTTTTAGACCTTCATCAACTTTTCTCATAAATTCTTTTTGATAATATTTCAACAGAACTTCAATTTTGGTATCACATTGCAGTATGAGTTGCTGAATTTAATAGTTAGGGGCTAAGTCAGTGACACCAATTAAGTAATAAGATAAAATAAATAAAAACGGTAACAAGCCTGAAAAAGACATTGCGTACCGAAAACACAGCTGGCAAATACCAGTTTGTTTGACATCCCATTTCTTTCTCCTGCATGGTTAGCATAGTAGCCACAAAATTCAACACCTATGTGGTAAATAATAAATATATTAAAAATTAAAGTATGCTAAAGATAGCAGTTTAATTATGCACTTACATTCCCATGTACCCGCTTCTTGGGAATTAATGACTTGAAATTGTCACGAGTTTCGTTAAATTTGTTTGTTGTCGCCAATACCTCATCACTACAAATATGAATCACATTAATATTGAACTATTTTTTAAATTTTTAGTAGATAGATAATGAGATATTTAACCTTCTTTTATTTGGTGCAAACACATAGGTTGTCATTTTAATATCTAAGTCATCCAAATTCATGTATGCAGGAGGCTTAAATAAAATTGGGATCCACTGAAAAAAAAAAGAATTGGTGAGATCATTAAGTTATGTAACCGTAGAGGATTCATGCGAATGCCTGTGATATGAGAAGTTACAGATGGCCATTCAAATCTTCGTTTATTGTACTCGATCTTTTTTGTGGTTTAGGGTAGGCATGCTAATAGAATATCCACTTGGTGTACTCTTTTTTAAGAGTGCCTTTTACTCCTCAGTTAGAGATTTGTGTGAGGTCCTGGTGGAGTTTTTTTTATTTTTTTGAAAAGTTGTCTTTAATGGAGGCAGCCTTCACACCAACCTTATTTTCAGACAAATGTGAATTCCAGATAATTCTTTTCTTGGCCGTAGATATCTTTTTATCGCATACACTTGTAAGTTTTGATGCCTTTTTATTTGTACCAGAGTCAGACTGATGATGTTGTGGAGACTTTAGCAGTTTAACAATTTCATCTGTATCTCTTGGATTAGTAGATTGAAAAGGATATAAGAAAGTAGGAGGCTGAAAATTTGTGACAGTTGGACCTACAATAAATGATGGTGGGAATATGTTGTATAGTGATGGATGCATAGTTGTCGGATATTGGTTAGAATATACTACAATAGTATAAAAATCGGGGTAGATAGAATACAAAAATTAGGGCATGTGCGGTATATGGTTCAAGTACGAATAATGTGAGAGTTGGTTATCAATAGCATTAATGCTAACATCTCTTATGTCTCTCTTGTAATCTCTATGTTGAGGTGATCCGGATGATTCTCGCTTACCCATATCAAACACTCAAACATATATGTAACACAATTAGAATTATAATGTGAATATAATTTGCTAATGATATACCGAAGAGTGTTTTTATATATAGAATAAAATTTTGTTTGTTTATTCTTTATTATTGAAAAATATCTTTCAAACGATTTTATTGTTTTATATATATATCATATAATATAATTATAAAAAATGTGTATCTATGATTGTAATTTAAAAAGATTTACTATTTAAAGTGGATATTATTTTTTTATAAATTATTTAAAATAGATATTATTATTTAAATTTATTATTTTAAATTGATATTATAATGTGGAAGGCTTTGCCTATTAATACATAATATTTATTAATAAATATTTAATTTTTTTAAAAGATCATAACATTATCAAAACATGCTAATTTTAATTTTATTATTCAATGTGATAATAAATACGTAATATTTAATAATAATTATATAATATTTTCAAAATTATATATTATTGTAAATTTATTATTTTTATGTTGAAATTATTTATAATAGATATTATTATTTAAATTTATTATTCAACATGATAATAAATATGTAATATTTTTAAGTTACTAAAAATTTATTTTGTTTATTAAAACATGATTTAAAATAGATATTATTATTTTAGCTTATTTTCACTTATAACTCTACGTAATACTAACATTTAAATTTGTAATATTGATTTAGGTATAATATTGATTTTGACGAAATATATGATTTACTTCTAAATAATATAATTGATGTGATTTATGTTGATTATAAACTAATTAGATTGTCAATAATTAGAATGAATTTGTATTTAATATAGATTTAGCGTAAATTGATATATAATAACAACTCTCTTTTATTATTGTTATGTATTTTTATTCTCAAACACATAACACTACAAGCTAGTTATAATGGTAAAAACGCGAAAAAATATTCGAGCTACTTCTGTTGAGGCAAGTTCTATTCATATCATGAAGATCTGTCAAGAACCAACTGAAATTCTGAACAAGTACGTACTATTTTTTTTGTTTCTTGTATTATAAATTTATTTTGAATGATCTTGTATAATTTGTTAACAATGAGTATATTTATTCACATCTTTTGATTAAAAGAATAAAATAGAAATTATATTGATTATCTTAAAAAAAAAATAAAAGATGCTTACAATGCTCACTGCTCACTGCTCACTGCTAAATTTTCTTTCTTCCATTTTTCTTTTCTTTTTCGTTCCCTTTTTTCACTGATTTTTTGGGAAACTTTTCTCTCACTGCTGATTTCCTTCGTTCTCTACTTTCCCAGCGATAGAGGAGGAAGTGGAAGAGTATAAGGATGAAATTTCTCTGCTTCTACAGAAATTCTTTCTCTTCACTTCACTTCACTTCTCTTCCCTTCAATCTCCCGTGATCAACACGAACTCTTTCTTCTTCATTCAAACAACAAGCACCACCCTTAATAACATTCCTAATCCAAGAAAACCTTCTAGCACAACAACAATATTATGTCTTTATTCTTCTTTTTCAACAAAAGGTACTTTCTTTCTTCTTTTAATAATTTTTTTTATTTTTCCTTAGTTCTCATGTACCTTCTCCTTTTTTCTTTTTTTAAGGAATAGTAAAAAGACAAAATTTCTCTGTTTTTATGATTTTTAAGTATATAGTTGACTAAAATTTTTCTCCTTTTTTTCTTCCCCTTTTTGAAGTTGTTTTTATGTTTGATCGGTTAGCTTTAGTGCATAAGCTTATTCTGATGATGACGAACTGTGTTACTATAGTTTGGGACTTAGTGGTGGTGGGGGCATAATTTGAGAGTAACTGTAGTTTTTTTATTATTATTTTTAAAAAATTTTATTGGAGTCAAGTGGAAGAATTTTGACTGTGCAATTTTTGTTTCTTGACCATAAGTTGACTATGTAGATTGTAGGGTGTAGTCTTAATCTGGTTTTTGCAATACATGATCTGCTGAATATTCTCTATTTCTAATATCTATTATTTGTTTATCTTTGCTGGTATTTAATGTTATGCGTTTATGGCTACTATGATGGTGATCTTGTGATGAAGGTTGATGGTAGACTGTGTTTAGATTTTGGAACTAATTTGATTGTATGGTCCTTTGTCAATTTGGGAATAATTTGGCTGCTAAATTTTCAAAGCATCTTTTATGTGATCTCTGTTGTGTTTGTTACCTTCCTATATGTGCTAATAGATATAGAATTTGTTGCTTTTTGTTCTGGTCAATCAAAAATTTTTACCTAGTCACAATTATCTCCGCCAGCCGCAATTCCCATTGCTCAAGCTCCTTTCCTCCTTCATTCAATTTCCATTCTTGAACCAAATATTGATTTTTCTTCCAATACTTCTTAGCCTAGTGCAGCACTTTCTTCTCAGCCTATTGATCTGAATCTCAGAATTTTGTTCTCAGTTAGTTGTACATATTCTTCATGTTAATTATATTTTTGTATTCTTTTATGTAAAAGCTAAATGGACTTTGGTTTTTTCATAGTGAATAAAATGAGATTTTGACCCTGCATGCAATGTTCTAATGTTACAGTGAACCCAATCCATCATTGAAGGACAGAGTGACTTTAGACTCATTAGCTAATTCTGTTGAGCAATTGACCTAAATAGTCCAATCTCTTGTTCAACGATTGGAAAATAATGTCAGCTCTCCCTCTAAGGTGTTTAAGGTCTTTGGTTCCAATTCTAAGACTTTTAACCAACAAAGTAGTGCGTCGAATAATCCATTGTTGCTATGCTGTATTGAGAAGGCCAAGACAGATCTGTCCATTGCTAAAAAAAGGAGAACATATTCACTTGCTCCAATCAATATTCCTGGATTAGAGCTACCTAGTGTGAGTACTAAGTAATAAGTAGTTTATTATTATTATTATTATTATTATTATTATTATTATTATTATTATTATTATTATTATTATTTCACTAATAACAGTTTTTTTACATATTTAGTGGGTGCAAGTCTGTTTTAGACCAACAGCTTTAATGGGTTTGGACAAAACTGAACTTGCAATTGCAGCATACTTGTATGGTAATCATTTGATGGATAAGTAAGTAAACTCAATTAGAATTTTATTTGTTAACGATGTTGTTAATTTGTTTAGCTATTTTTATTTATGTTAAATTATCTTTGGTAGCTACGAGGAGGATATAGTATTTTCAGAGTTTACAGCTCACAGAGATGTATTTAGGAGCTTGATGCTAGGAAAGCCAATCGTTTCTCTTGTGCTAGACTTAGTAGCAGATATGATGAGGATAGAGTTGACCAGAGAAAGTGGTTATTGGTTTTTACCCACAACTTTTGCGGTCAGTATGTAGGAGTGTATACTAAAATGATATTGGTAGTTGTTATTTGTATTGCGCATATAAACTAGTGGGTGAAATAATGTAGCTATCAGAGAAGACAAAATTGGATCCCGACTGTCTGACGCTTTGTATCACATATGTTTATTTGGGCAAAGTTGACTGCTTAAAAAGAGTAAGTTTATATCATTTTAAATTCATATTAGCAAATATTGGCATAAAATAATTTTAAAAACTAAAATGACTTTCTCTTGATTAGGTCTTTATCCCTGTATCTAAAATTACTGACGAAGGTCATGAACACTGGTACCTCGTAGTGATTGATCGTGTTAAAGGACAAATCATTTTGCTAGACCCATTACCCATTGAGAAACAGTTCAAGCGAAAGAGGACAGGCTTGAAATTAGTAACTATATTTTCCCTTTTTTTGTTAATTGTATACATATATGACTAAAAAAACAAACTCTAACATAGACATAAATAGGCCATTTATTTGGACGAGCTATTGGAAGATCGTTCATTCTATGACTTTGAGACCACTCCAAATCTGATTTCTTCACAATTTGAATTTGAAGAGCCGGAAGGCCTTTCGACCCTCGAAGCTGGATCGTAAGATCGTATAATTAGTAGTTATTGATATGAAATTTATGCAATTATATAATACTCTAATATAGCTTCCTCGATATGTAGGAGTGACGCGGGTGTGTGGGTTGCAAGTTGGATGATAACTTGTTTTGAAGATGATCATTTTAACATAAAAGTAATGTTATGCACTAATCTTTTTCTTCATTCTTTCTTTTATATTTAGGTAGTTAAGCCTAATGTGTAATTATTCAAATTTTATTAGGTGGATGATGGGGTTCGCATGAAGATTGCAGTCTCACTCGTATTAAAGAATCATAATATGATCAGCTATAGGATCAAAGAAAATGCCATTGAAAATCTTAATAAGCTGTATGATAATCACCATCGTGATGATTATGAATTTCCACAAGATTAGATTTGCAACATAGGATATTTATTATTATTTTTGTTTTTATTATTTTCTTGTGGGCATATGAGCCGTCTAGTGACATACGACATTGTATTTTGTTTACGTTTGTGTTGGTATTTGTTTGCCGGATTATTTAATGTCTCCATTTGACTATGTATGAATTTATACTCTTTTGGTGATTGAAATTTAGTTCTTTTATCAGGCTCAGTCTTAAATCTTTGAATTAATTATGTATAGTTCTTTTGCTATCTTCCATCCATTTTTTTATGCATGCAATGAGATTGGAGCACAGATATCTTTCACATCGACACAACTTCTAAAAAATAGTTTACCTGAATTCACAAACTATAAATTCATCTATAGAAACTTAGAGGAGGATGCACAAAATAATCTCTGCTTTTCTAGTATAAGTGTCAACAGAGATTGGAACAATTATATCTGAAATAACATTTGTAAGAATCTGAGTTAATATACCTTGATTTCTTAGTATAAGACATAGGGCCTAAAGTAAATGGAATTTACATTCCATCCACCAGTGGGTGTAAAACAAGTAGCATTGATCAGTGAAATGAGGAGCACGAACATTCACTATTTGCTACTAAATAAGAGAAAAGAGTGATTATCATTTACAAGTAAATTAGATCCTGATGGATCGTTCAGAAATATCCATGGATATGATTACACAGAATTAAAAAAAAACACGATTTACATTTCTTAATGGCACATTACATTAGAATAGACTGAAGGGTGAACATGTGATTTAAGTGAGCCAGTTAGCTGTACGAGGATTTATATCTATCTAGAATAACGAGGATTGATATCTATCTAGAAGTTGTGGATTTAGATCTAGAGAGACCAAAGCATCCTAGGAAGGAGAACCCAAGTCTAGGCACGGTGGCTACCGGTTGATGGTTGGTCTCGGAATCAGGTGTTTAAGGATGATAATGTTTATAGAAGGCTGCAACTGCTCCTGCCACCCCATCTTCATGTTTCATGGCATCGGCAAGTTCTTCGGCATTCCTTTTTACCTGTGAGATGTAAGAACGATGTAAAACATGTAGTGCTAATAAAAAGCCAAAATTGTGAACATAACTTGCATTTGTTTTATTTATACTCTCTTCTGTATGATTCCATGTTGTATTTTAGGAGGAAATTATATATGGATCTTATGCTTGGCTTTGTCTTTGATGATTAGTTCCCTTTACATCTAAAAGCTTTCTCTACTTTCCTTTTTCTAGTACATATGGTATGAGACAAATACTAACCACTTTGATCGCATATATATATTACCTCTGGCTTCAGCATATAGTTTATAGCATTAACCAGCTTGCCTAATGTAAATTCATCCACTGGAATCGGTGCCCGGCCTACTCCTTTGGCATGCACTCGCTCTCCCCAAAATGGCTGGTCCCCAAAGAATGGTACAATTATTGTTGGGCACTGCAGAAACAGAGATGTTCTTGTTGTAAGATGAATATACCACTTAGATTACAAAATTCACAAATGCAAGATACATTACTGCAGCTCTAAGACCAACAGCAGTTGTTCCAGCACCCCCATGATGCACCTGGAAACATTTAGAACATCTTACAACCAGGTTTCAATGTTACCTGAGAAGATTATGTTCAAATAAAAAAGAATGCACCAATAATTATTGGTTGAACTTATTCTCTTTAAGCAGGGTCTCAAGTTCGAGTGTTGCTTATTGAAATAATTAGTGCTGGGATATCACTCCATAATGGGAAGACTTGACAACTCCAATTAGAGTCTACTGGTTGCTAGACTCGTGGGAAAAAAACTACGAATTTATTGCTGTGTAATCACATATCCAAAAGCCCAAACAAGTGAACAGTCACAAAGAAACTCACAAGGCTACCAAATCCAATATATATAGGTTTTTTGCCTTCCTTTTCGCCTTCTTCAAGCCACTCTAATAATGATATTGGTGGCTCATAATCTGAAGCAAGGTTAAGGAAACAAAATCCAACAACATCAATGTTGGGTCCCCAATCTGCAAAATAAGAAGCAAAACACAAACAGTCTATCGTAACATCGTCAAGAAACAGCTCGGAGTTAGAGAGTGCCAAAAATGGAAAGATGAGATGACACTATAAAATATAAATGCATATCTAACCTTTTGGTTTAGGAACCAAATAAGGGCTCCATATATAACCATAGGGCATGTTAGGAGGGGACGTATAAGATCCACTTAGATAAGTAATAGGCCTTAGCTTTAGTTTCTTCTTCCTAAATTCATTTATTAAATCTCGTATTCCAAGCCAGATTAAAGAATTAACTATTTGATATGACAGCTGAAAGACATACAAAAAACTGATAACTTAGTCATATCAAGTGAAACTGATTGATTATTTTTTATTAACTCTCTGAGGCCATGTAACTTACTCTGTATGCCATTTGTTGCTTAACGCGGGAAAGAGGATGAGGGAATTCATATGTTGGCCTGAAAATATAGTCAAACATCATTAGAATAAGATCCTTACACCTATATTAGTTGCTCATATAATCTTTATGCTAACAACAAATCAATAAATGAGCCTTACTAAGAACCTTCCTAATGCCCAAGTCAATGAATGATGCAATATAGCACATAATTCGATTAAAAATATAGGTGACTAAGTGCAGGATTAGTCCGTGTACCAAGCAAGACTTACGTCCATGGCATTGTAAAGAATATGTGAAGTGGAACTTTTAGAAACTCAGCAACATGAATATGCCCTGCATAATTTCATACATTAAAAGAACGTGAGATACTTTTTCATCATACATTAGATGTAAACAATGCCACATTATTTGTTAATTTTATAGTCATTTCTATACTCTGTCGATGAATTTCTTTCAATTTGCTATTAGCAATTTGTGATTGACTTTTTCATTCTTAGTTGCACAAAAGGAGGAAATTCTTGTCAAGATCTAAGATATAATTCACTCATTATGGACTTTGTAAAAACTAAGACATCAAATCATCAATGGTGAAAGGCATTTCCCTTTCCTTCTCTTTCTGCCATGATTTGATTCTCACAGCTGCTGAAACAGGTCGCAAATTAATCTCTCCTATATAACTATTAGCAATATACCATTTTCATTATTTGACAATGTAATCTTCAAACAGTTGTACCTTTAGGTGATATTGTAAAAAATAATTTAAACTTAAGAATAGCATTCTATGAAATGCACGTGCACTTCCTAAAGTGCTGAATTGCTGATAATGGATAAGCAGCTTAGATTTTTATACAATACAAGCACAGTATAATGAACTGAGATTACCGTTCTGCACTTTAATATGTAAATTGTACCTCTACACCTTAGATGATCAAATTCCTTAAATTTTACCAGGCAGCAAGTTTGTTGTTGAATCCAGTTTTGGTTACTATACAATCTATTGTCATTTGATAAAATGTTTGATTACATTCTCATTACAATAGAAAGAGACTTTGTTGTCTATGTTATTGATTGTGTTATTATGATGAATGGAAAAGGACAAAAAAATTTAGAGTCTAACCGTATGCTGGAGGGTTGGCAATTATTGCATCTGCGTTAAATGCAACATGAGTATCTGGATCAGCACTGTTGCAAGCTGGAAGCAAAGAGTTGATAATAGCCTTTATCTGATTTCTTTATTTATGAATTTCTGAGCGGCCCGATGGCAAGAAGCCTTTATTCTTGACCATATCTGAAGAAAGCATATAAATAAACATATTAATATATGAAAGCATGAGCAAGGAGAAGAAATCCTTTTGATATGGCTACTTGTATATGGTCATGCATTCAAAAGAATAAAAGCAACATTCCTCTAGTAAAACCTAATTGAGGATCTGAAGCAACATTCCTCTAGTAAAAGCAACATTCCTCTAGCAAAAGAATAAAAGCAATTATTCTTATAGTATATTTCAGGCAGATTGATTGCAAACTTTGGAAGTTCTAAAGGATGCCAAAACCAACCAGGTCTGATTGAGACATCACAGAGGGCAGGTACCCACTCATGACCAGTTGGATCTCCCTCGGCCGCATATCTGTTAGAAACAAAGAAAACATTGAACAATCTGAGATAATAACAAAGTTTTATATATGGGGATACTTTTTTGGCATGTTCTCAGATAATAACAACATCCTATTAATTAAAATTAATAGTAGACATATAGATAGATAGATTCCTTTAGTTTCTTTTTTGAAGTCTGTGTGGTCCCGATCAGATAATAATTAGCTTCTACCAGCGATTATAGAGAGGATTAGCTCCCGATGGCACACCCCTCTTCTCTTCTAACTCTGCTCCTTTCCCATTCCCATAAGACACCACCTCATTGTTAGGTGAGGAAGATGAACCAGCTCTGTTGTTGCTGCTGAAATTCAACAAACCAAACACTATGCCACCAAAACCAGAACTGCACAATATCAAAAGAACCAGAAGCATTGAAGAAATAGCTCCCATTTCACTTATATGCCACAACTAATTCTCCCTCATCAACATTCTTCATATACACAGCAGCTAGCTGCTCCCTTGCTGATGATGAAATGTATGCAAATAAATAGGCTCAATTAATTAGTAGCGTAACAAATTTATGAATATGAATCTATCTGGAGTAAAAGGAGACAGGGTGGTAGTGTATATATATATATATATATATATAAATGCTTGTGAAGCTATGTTGTGAAGGGGTTTTATAGTGTGTGTCTACCTTGTCATTTGAGTCAAGTGGTACATAACTAGAGATGGCAAACACCAACAATAAGCAAGGTTATATATAAATGACACACCGAGGAGAGCTTTTTGTCCAGCATGACAACACTTTTTGATGCTTTGTTATTTGTTGGGATATAGGACACTATGATGTCTTATTATTATATCATCACCTGTACCTACTTTTGTTTCCACCTTTATTTTCCTACTTGTTTAATGCAATCATACAACTATTACCTCCCAAAAGAAACTAACAACCTAGCTATATCCGTTCAAAGCAGAGAAGAAGAGCATAAACAACATATTCATGTTAACAGAAAACTAAATTCACAGGAAGGGATAAATAGAGAAAGTTCAAAAATTCATTAATGAAGGCTTTGGCTTCGGCCAATGCAGCAAAACAGGATATAAGACGACAAACTAAATTTGGCAGTATAACTATAATTAGACAAGAAGGAATGGGGAAGCAACGGGGAGAAGCCAAAAGCCCACTCTTTGCAACGAAAAAAAAACAAACAAAATAGAACAATGCCAACTTAAAATTTTCAAGCATATCATGGTAAGGAAAAATGCATATCAGCTGGCAGAGGGTGTTCGAAAAAAGACCAGTTATTTGATTCACTAGCCTTCAAAGCACTTAAATATTACACAGGTTAATTTTGAAATTGCATTATAACCTTGTTTCCTATATCTTTGGCTCCCCCTTATTGTAGCTACATATCCAGCTAATGCCCCCATTGACATAGGACAGATAAGGGCTCAAACTACTGTGATCCTCTACAGCCAACAGAAAAGAAACCAATGAACAATATATAGTAAAAATTGGATAAGGTATGAGATATTTCCTGCAAGTAATTGCATCCCTAAAACGTAAACCATGCATAAATACACACATTAACTGACAACATCTCCTACTCAATAAAGCCTCACACAAAGTACATTTGGTAAAATCAAATCCAGCAACATATTCGCAAGAGTTTCAACAGTTCATGAAACAATAATTTAGAAGTTGTATAACTGATAATGACATGATAACTGATAAAACACAGCCTAAGTCTCCAAAGAAATACTTTGCTAATATAGCGAGTATATTGCAACACTGAGTAATAAAGTAAAATACCTGACTTGGAAGAACCAGAGGCAAGAGTTTTCAACTTATGTAAAACTCTAAACTGTATAGCTGTATATCGCATAACCATAAGCAATGCCGGTACATTCCCCCGCCAAAAACCGTGTAAATTTGTCATAGAAACTTATGCTGATAAGTGATAACTTACAAAAGAAAATGCACTTGAACAGAATTGGATAAACTGTGCGCTATTGTTTAGACCTGAAAACCTTCTTCTCTGAAAATATCTTTAGATGCTTGAAATATACCAGTGTATTTTGATGGTGCAGCAAAATCCTTGCGTAGTAAAGCCCATGAAGATGTGGGCTCTAGTTGAACCTATCATTGTCAATGAATATGAATATTGAATAAAACATCATTTTTTGAGGGAAATAAAATAAACTTGAAAGGAGGCAATGACAAAAGAATAAACTAAATGAAAAGCACCAAAATCTTATTAGCACAAGAAGAACGAGGTGAATAACAATTGAATCGGATCCATAATTTTAACACTCAGATCACACTCAATCACTATCAATGGCGCCAAACCAAGATAGATGTATTATTGGCTAAGAAAACCAATAAGAAACTTAAAAACCGTCCATCTAATGGAAATTAATTATAACTTAGACTTATAAACAAAATCAATAACAGCAAGCGAATATTCATATATTCATCTAATGGAATCAGAGGATTAGAGTTCCTTCACAGAAAGCTTGCCATCTCTGTCTCTGTAATGAAACCCTAAATTGTTTTGAGAAGATAGAAACTGCAAAGAAAAATTGATAAACCTAAAATTGGCACAGAAAAATTTGAGCCCTAAGCAACAGAATCATAAAATCAGAGTATACCTCTTTATAGCCGTGGAGTGTTGTCAGGGGGAGCTTGGTGGTTGCTCCGAGTAGAATCTCACGGATGACGATGTTGGACACGGTGGCGAAGAGGTGGAAGAAAAACGCTGATGGTGGCCAAAGGAGGAGGAGAAGCGCGTGGGGACAAGGGGGAGGCTCGGGAGCGAAATTGCCGGAGGTGTATGAAGCGAAGGGGTAGGAAAAGGAGCATGAGGAGGACGGCGTCTGGTTTCTAGAGGAAGGTGAAGCCACGGCGGCTATTGTTGAATTGATTGGAATTGGATGTGACTGAAACTCATGCGACGAGGAGAAGCGGCGGCGGCGGCAGAAAAAGAAGCTCGTTTTAGTTGAGTGGAGTGTGAATGGAGCTCAAAAGAGTGGGGTAGAATTAGGTTTAATCTAATATTTTCCGACGGAAAATCTGTCTGTAACCATTTTCCACGAAAAAAATTAATTTTTCTGACAGAATTATAGACGAATTCTCTTTTCTCTCTGTAATTTATGCTAATTCATTTTTTTTTGTTTTCCGACAAAAAATCCCTCTGAAATTCCGTCTGTATTTTCATGGGATAAAATCTGTCGAAAATATCCGTCTGTAATAACTAGTTTTCTAGTAGTGAACCAGTTCAAATTTTTTTTATTAAGTAGAATTAATTTATCGAATATAAAATTTGTTAGAAATTAAGTTAATCTATATATAACTCCATATAATATAGTCCTTCTTTCCAAAGAAATAAACATGATGTACAGAAGTGTGCTGCTAGGACTTGGTTTAGTTTGATTTGTGTTTAAGCTTATATATAAGTTATTGGATTAATTAGCTAGGTTTTAGTGTTTTACTCTCATAGTAAGCAAACTTGAATCACAGTCAAGATAGGTCGCGTTAGTGTTCCCTTCAGTCAATTAGTCAATGGTTTCACTTCTTCAGATTTGTTTTAATTTACTTGGATAATTTCTTGGTTCAATTAACTCATTGCATGTGAATGAAAAATAAATTAGTTTGGTTACAATTAAATGGGCATATATTCTCATCGTAAGTAAACCAAAATTTTAAAAAATTTTAAGACTTGCTAATATTTAATTTATTTTAATTCTATCCCAAATATTTTAAATATATTTTAAGATGACTTTCGAGGTTAATGTTGTTAAGAAACATGACGACATGATAATTTAATTGATATCTTAAAATGGTTTTATCTAATTACTATCGTGATTCGTGAACACGAATAAAATATTAATATTGAACACCGCTTGTTATATAAGTCTATTATAATACTAATTAGAATCTAAAATTCATCGTCGTCGATATATCCGAGTGGTTAAGGAGACAGACTTAAAATCTGTTGGATTTTGCCCGCGCAGGTTCGAACCCTGCTGTCGATGTTTTTCGTATATTTTATTATGAGAAAACTAAAGGCTAAGACTTTAAGCAAGTTATTAATAAATTACAAATTAAGTTATTCCCATTGCTTTGCAAAGATTTATCAAGTTGATATGTTTTGTGTATGTATTGTTTTCATCCACCATTGTGCAATCATCGATCGTCTAATCATTACGGGCCAATCATCAAGTCCTTTGCTTTTACTTAAATAAATTAGGTAAATTTTTATTTTGTTCTTGTTATTCTACATTTTGCGTCATATATCAATAGATGTGTATATTTTTTTTTATTGAATTTTAAAATATATGAATAAAGATTACATTCGGATTTGATTTATTGGTTTGTTTATTTTTATTTTTTTTAAGCTATTTGATATAATATTCCAATAATAATATAGAATATTTTATTATTTATAACATATTATTATTGTTAATGGATATGATGCATCACTATTTTATGATACATTTTGTGTTTAATTTAGGTAGATTTTATCCATTTTTTTTTACATTTATTCAAGGAAATAGTATGGTTTTATGATTTTCTCCTAAATTGTGCTTAAGTATAAAAACATGCTTTTTAGATCCTTAAATTGTTAATTTTGATTCACCTTTGATCCCACTATATGCCTTGATGTGTTTGTTAGTGATTTCAGGATGAAAAGACTGGGAATGGATCAAAGGAATGAAGAGAAAATCATGCAAAGATGAGAAATCATGAAAAATCAAGGATTTGGGATGCATTCACCGACGCGCACGCGCAACAGACGCGCATGCGTGGATGGGAGGTCGCATGGCGACGCGTACGCATACGCATCGGTGCTCGCACATGACCCACTTAAAGTGAATCTGCTGGGGGCGATTTCTGGGCTTCCCAAGTCCAAATCCAACTCACTTCTATAGCTATTAAACTCAGGGATTGAAGGAGGATTGGGAGTTGTCAGGGGCAGTTAGTTACCAAGTAGTCATAGTTTAGTTTGGATCATGTTTTAGTTAGTCTCTAGAGAGATAAGCTCTCTCTTCTCTCTAGAATTAGAATTAGGATTAGGTTTAATTCTTCTCTAGATCTAGACTTTAATTCTTCTTTTCATCTACTTCTTTTTCTCAATTTCTTGTTACTACATCTTATTCTTTTATTCTTTTGTTGTGATCTCCCTTATTTTGTATATTTTGTTGTTGATACACTCTTGTTCTTCTTATTTTCTTTTAATGCAATTTGAGGTAATTCATGTTAATTGTGTCTTCTCTGATTGTTGTTGTTAATTCTTTGCAATTAGTAGTTGTTAGATTTCATTCTTGTTGTCATTTTACTATGCTTTCCTTTTATGCCTTCCAAGTGTTTGACATAATGCTTGGAAGGAAGTTAGAGTAGAATTTTCTCCTCCTAGCTTTGGTTGAGTGATTAGTGACTCTTGAGTTGTCAAAGTCTCTTGTTGATTGATAATTAGAAGTTGCTAATTGATTTGAATTTCACTAAAGCTAATCTTTCCTTAAGAGTTGACTAGGACTTGAGGAATCAATTTGATTTATCCACTTGACTTTCCTTCATAGTTAGAGGTTGACTAAGTGAGAGCAATGGATAATTCTTATCACAATTGAGGATGATAATGAGAATAGGATTTCTAGTTCTCATTCTTTGCCAAGAGTCTTTCTTAGCTATTAGTTTTATTCTTGCAATTTACTTTTTTTGCCTCCTTATTCAAAAACTCCAATATACACCTCATAACCAATAACAAGAACACTTCCCTCCAATTCCTTTGAGAGACAATCCGAGATTTAAATATTTCGATTATTATTTTTAGGGGTTTGTTACTTGTGACAACCAAATATTTGCATGAAAGGATTATTTGTTGGTTTAAAAACTATACTTGCAATGAAATTTCAATTGATTCTGTACCATCAAAAATCTCTTCATCAGGATACACAACTATATGTATACATATTATCTATTTAAAAAACATATATCATGGTTTTTTTCTTGCATTTTTAGTTTTTGTTATATATATATATATATATAGTTTATGTTAAAATTTCATTATAAGTTAAGAAAAATGATTATGTTTCAATTGGTTGAAATTCTTTTATAATTAAATATATTTTTGCATTAGAAGTTCATATGTATAAATATTAGTTATTTTTTATATTGGTTATACTTAACAAATAATTCTATATTTTTTTGTTATAAATCTATGATATATATATTTGAACCAACAAAATACTTGTTAAATAGATAAGAATAATCATCAAAAAATATATTTTATCGCTAATATAAAAGACATTTTTAATTATAATTTTTTACTAAACTATTTTTTTTAGTTTGAAATTGATAATCAAAGCTATATATCAACTCTTGAAAACTAAGAACATATTTTAATAATTTTAAAGGAAAATAGAGAAAAACGAAAAAAATTATGCACAATAATACTATTAATTTATGTATATCTTCTCCTTAAAATTGTCTTCAATTTATATGTAAATATGAATTATATAAAAAATAGAATTTATATCAAAATAGGTCACTCTAATCTTATGATTGTTTTTTTTTTACTATTATCTCACTGTACACTTCATTGCAAGCGTTAAAAAGATAGAGATGCAAAAAAAAAAAAGGTGCAAATACCAATAGATTCTTTACGGTTCTTTTTTTTTTTCCTTTTTGTATTATTAGTGTATTGCTGCAAAATACATTTGAAAAAAAAAATTTAAACATGACTCAGTCAGCAGCATGAGAAACGAAGATATACTTTGGATCTTGTTAAATCAAAATTGCATTATTTTCATGATTTGATTGTAACTTTTATGTACTAAAAAAAATTACATAGATAATTTAATTGTATATCGTCCAAAGTATCAAAAATAATTAATTTGTAAATACCTTATTTATAAAATAAGTTAAATACATAAATCTAATTAAATAATTATATAGTTTTTTATATGATAAATACATTAAAATTAAATTTTTATTAATTTATCTCAGAAGATAATTTTATTTGTAAAATAATAATTGTTACGGTTCGGTCCAAACCACGAGCGGGTCGGCCCGACCCATCGAGAACCCGATCCGAGCGACCGAGTCCTTAGCGCTCGCCACGGTGCCAGGACACGCGTCCTCGTCACCTCATCAATATGGTTGAGGAAGCTTCGGGGAAAATGGGCCTGTCCCCCCCAGGGCCCACCTCTGACACGGTATAAATAGGGAAGGACCTACCCTTCCCTCGAGGTACGTCATACCCTTTCATCTAACCATTTTCCCGCCTGCACATTGCTGACTAGAGCGTCGGAGTGTCTTTGCAGGTGGCACCCCCCTCATTCTCCTTCTGCAACGAGTACTCGGCTACTCGGCAAGCCCAACTCCAGCACGACCAAAGTAGAGGCGTTCCCATTCCCTCACCTACTCACCCGACCTGTCCGGAAACCGACAACCGAACATTGGCGCCGTCTGTGGGGAGTTCTGCCTAAATGGAAGTCGCGCTGGGTCCCGGAGACCAAGCCCGAGCAGCCGGAGCGGAGGGGGCAGCCTCCGTCGCCTCGCTAAGGGGGCGGCGGAGGTCCCCCCGACAACACACAGAACAGCACACGAGAGCACGACCCTTCGGGGGAACAGGCGGCGACAGCGCCATAATAATGCAGGAGCTACGCCACAGGGTCTAGAACTTGGAGCGACAGTTGGCCGACCGGGAGCGGGACGAACGAACTACCGATCCCAGCTACACCCCGTCCCCCGAAAGCGAGGAGGAAGACTCTCACCGAAGCCGCCCGCGGCGTACATCCGCATCCCGAACGGAAGCGGAGAGCACGCGGGAGGAGTCTCCTATCCCGAGAAGACGAAATGACACGATCATCTACTCCCGGAGCAGGCTAACCCGCCATGCGGCAAGAGGTCGCGAAGACGGGGAAAGGAGATCCGAGAGAACACGACAACCTGTGATAATGGGCGTCACCCCATTCCACCGATCTATCCTCGAGGTCCGGTTGCCGAAACACTTCGACAAACCAACGGACATGAGGTACGATGGAACTCAAGACCCTCTAGAACACCTCACGGCCTTTGAGGACAGGATGAATCTGGAGGGAGTGGGGGACGAGGTAAGATGCCGTGCCTTCCAAGTAACCTTAGCGGGGCCAGCGATCAGGTGGTTTAACGGCCTCCCGCAAGGATCCATCTACAGTTTCTCGGACATCAGCCGTGCATTCCTGGCCCAATTTACAACACGGATAGCGAAGGCAAAGCACCCCATCAACCTTCTAGGGGTAACCCAGAGACAAGGAGAACCGACCAGGAAGTACCTAGATCGGTTCAACGATGAATGCTTGGAAATCGATGGCCTAACCGACTCGGTGGCCAGTCTTTGCCTGACAAATGGCCTCCTCAACGAGAACTTCCGAAAACATCTTACCATGAAACCGGTTTGGACAATGCACGAGATCCAGACGGTAGCCGAAGAGTACATAAACGACGAGGAAGTCAGCCGAGTAGTGGCCGCCAACAAACGGCAGCCCAGCTACAATCAAACCCGACAACAGGGAAATGGGGAAAGGCCAAAGGGACAAACCAGGGAAGAGGCGCTAAGTAAGGCACCAAGGACATTCCCCCGAGTCGGGAAATTCACCAACTACACTCCGCTCGCTCTCCCCGTCGCGGAAGTTTACCAACAAATAGCCGAGAAAGGAATCCCGCCGAAGCCCCGACCACTCAAGGACCGCACTGGAGGGAACAAAAACCTTTATTGTGACTACCACAAGGGTTATGGCCACCTAACGCAGGATTGTTTTGACCTGAAAGATGCACTGGAACAAGCGATAAGGGAAGGAAAACTAGCGGCCTTCTCCCACCTAATCAGGGAGCCAAGGAGGCGCTACCGCGACCAAGACGAAGAAGGCAAAACCCGTTCGGCAAAGCGACGACAAGAGCCAGAAGGCGGAGAACACGGCCTCACTGTGATAAACGTAGTAACGGCCAAAAACGCCGCACCAAGATCCAGATCCGCACACAAGAAGGACACAAAGATATTGTCGATCTCCTCCTCGTCGACGCGAAACTCTAAGAAGCCTCCATTCATTTCTTTCGGCCCAGAAGACCAATGGTTCGACGACGTCCCGGAAAACCCACCCATGGTCATAACGGCCCGAGTGGGGACCGGTCTCGTCAAGCGCATCCTTGTCGACACGGGAGCGGACTCGAACATCATGTTCCGCAACGTGTTCGATGCGCTTGGATTAAAGGATGCCGATCTAACAACTCACCAACACGGGGTCATTGGATTGGGCGACCACTTCATCAAACCAGACGGAATAATATCCCTGCCAATCTCAGTAGGACAATCCCAGGACAGGAGATCGGCGATGGCCGAGTTCGTGATCCTCCGAGACTCCACCGCCTATAATATCATTCTGGGAAGAAAAACGATCAATGATTTCGAGGCCATAATCAACACAAAGCTGCTAATCATGAAATTCGTTACCGACAACGGGTCCATAGGGTCCATAAGAGGAGACCTTGAGACGGCGGTCGCTTGTGACAATGCCAGCCTCTCCCTTAGAAAGAAGTCCAAGGAGGCGTCCGGTGTGTTCCTAGCCGACCTAGATGCCAGAGTAGACGACAAGCCTAGACCGGAACCAGAAGGGGATCTGGAGAAGTTCAGAATCGGTGACGAAGAGGAAAGATTCACGTTCGTTAACAAGAACCTCCCACACGAGTTGAAGGAGCCTTTGGTCGAAATGATAAGAGCCAACAAGGACTTGTTTGCCTGGACTCCGGCCGACATGCCGGGCATAGACCCAAAAATCATCTCGCATCATCTAGCCGTCAAGGCGGAAGCACGCCCAGTGGCCCAACGGAGGAGAAAGATGTCGGCGGAAAGAGCAGAGGAGGTGGCCAGGCAGACGGCCAGCCTCCTAGAAGCAGGCTTCATACGGGAAGTAGACTACTCTACATGGCTCTCGAATGTAGTGTTGGTGAAAAAGCACAACGGCAAGTGGAGAATGTGCGTAGACTATTCTGACCTTAACAAAGCATGTCCCAAGGATTGCTTCCCCCTCCCTAACATAGATGCACTCGTCGACGCTGCGGCGGGATACCGGTATTTAAGTTTCATGGACGCCTACTCCGGCTACAACTAGATACCGATGCACCGTCCAGACGAAGACAAGACGGCGTTCATAACGCCAGGAGGAACTTTCTGCTATAAGGTGATGTCATTCGGCCTAAAAAATGCGGGAGCAACATACCAGAGGCTGATGAATAGGATATTCCACGACCTCATAGGGAAGACAGTTGAAGTCTACGTGGATGACATCCTCGCAAAAACAACACGATCTGACGACCTTTTGAACGACCTGGCGAGTGTATTCGCGTCCCTCAGGCAACACGGTATGAGGCTGAATCCCCTCAAGTGTGCTTTCGCTGTGGAAGCTGGAAAGTTCCTCGGATTCATGATAACCCAAAGAGGGGTAGAAGCCAACCCGGAGAAGTTCCAGGCGATACTCCAAATGAAGAGCCCAGGCAGTATCAAGGACGTCCAAAGGTTGGCAGGTCGGCTGGCCTCACTATCACGTTTTCTCGGAGCGTCGGCAACAAAAGCCCTACCTTTCTTCAATCTCATGAAGAGAGGAATGGCGTTCGAATGGACACCCGCATGCGAGGAAGCCTTTCGGCATTTTAAAGAAATCCTGGCGGCACCACCTGTCCTCGGGAAGCCAAAAGAAGGGGAGCCGTTATACCTGTACATCGCCATAACAGGAGAAGCCTTGGCCTCAGTTTTGGTACGAGAAGAAGGACGGACACAACAACCAGTCTATTTTGTCAGCAGAGCCTTACAAGGGGCAGAGCTAAGATATAACAAATTGGAGAAGTTAGCTCTGGCACTCCTGACCTCTTCGAGGAGATTGAAGCAATACTTCCAAAGTCACCAGATCGTCGTAAGAACGGATCAGGGGATCCGGCAAGTGCTCTAAAAACCCGACTTGGCGGGGAGAATGATGACCTGGTCGATTGAACTCTCTCAATACGACATACGATACGAACCCCGGCAAGCCATCAAAGCGCAGGCGATGGCGGATTTCCTGGTGGAAGTAGCGGGGGATCTGGTCGAAGACACGAACACACAGTGGAAGCTCCATGTAGATGGAGCCTCCAACCAGACGTTCGGGGGTGCCGGGATTATCCTGGAAAGCCCGGCTGGAGTCGTATACGAACAGTCAATTAAGTTCGATTTTCCCGTTTCAAACAACCAAGCAGAGTACGAAGCCCTTATAGGAGGCTTAACCTTAGCAGCAGAGGTCGGGGCAACAAGGTTGGAGATATGCAGCGATTCGCAAATCGTCACCTCCCAAGTTAACGGAAGTTATCAAGCTAGGGACTCACTGCTACAGAAATACTTGGAAAAAGTCAAGGACTTGAGCCAAAAGTTTGAAGAAGTCACGATCCAGCACGTCCCGAGAGAAAGGAACACACGGGCAGATCTCTTGTCAAAGTTGGCTAGCACCAAACCGGGAGAGGGTAACCGGTCTCTAATCCAAGGAAAGTTGAAGGAGCCGGCAGTCACATTACACCTCTCGAAGCTAAGCCCCTCCTGGTTGGATCCCATTATCGACTTCTTAGAAAACAGCAAGCTCCCCGACAACGAAAAAGATGCCAAAAAGTTAAGAAGGGAAGCCGCCAGATACGCCATCATCCAGGGTCAGCTTTTCAGGAAGGGATTCAATCATCCCCTACTGAAGTGTTTACACCCCGACCAGACGGGCTACGTCCTCAGGGAAGTCCATGAAGGATGCTGCGGCCACCATATAGGAGGCAAAGCCCTAGTGAGGAAGCTAATCCGAGCTGGATATTACTGGCCATCGATGATGGCTGACTCCAAGGAATTCGTTAAGAAGTGTGTCAAGTGCCAAGAAAATGCCAACTTTCATCGTGCACCCGCCTCTGAGCTCAGCTTGCTAACGGCCTCTCGACCATTCTCGCAGTGGGGAGTCGATCTCTTAGGACCTTTTCCCGTCGGCCCGGGACAAGTCAAGTACCTCATAGTCGCTATCGACTACTACACAAAATGGATAGAGGCCGAACCGCTGGCCAGCATATCCTCGTCCAATTGCAGGAAATTCATGTGGAGACAAGTCATAACACGATTCGGTATCCCGGAAGTCGTCATCTCGGACAACGGGACACAGTTTACCGACAAAAAGTTCACAGAATTCCTCACCGGCCTGGGCATAAAGCAGAGATTCTCCTCGGTAGAGCACCCACAGACAAACGGGCAGGTCGAGTCCGCAAACAAGATCATCCTGCAAGGGCTCAAGAAGAGGCTGGATGGCAAGAAAGGCGCTTGGGCCGACGAGCTAGCCTCGGTTCTCTGGTCCTACCGAACAACCGAGCAATCCTCCACTAAAGAGACACCTTTCCGACTAACCTACGGGTCAGATGCAGTGATACCTGTAGAGATCGGAGAGCCGAGTCCACGATTACTCCTGGAGGGAGTAGAGGAAGCCGTCGAGAAAGACCTGATAGAAGAAACCAGGGAAATGGCCCATCTGGCAGAAGCAGCGCTAAAACAAAGAATGGCCTTACGCTACAATGCCAAAGCACTCAAAAGAAAGTTCGAAGAAAACGACCTCGTCCTGAGGCGTAACGACATCGGCCCGTCTACCCCGGGAGAAGGCAAACTAGCGGCGAACTGGGAAGGACCATATCGAGTCAAGGAGGTAATCGGAAGAGGAGCATACAAACTAGAAAGACTCAATGGCAAGGAGGTCCCGAGGACATGGAATGCGGATAACTTAAGGAGGTTCTATTCATAAGCCATCTATTTTGTAATAGCACTTCAGTGTCTTTGTTACAATGATTGAACCTGCCCAATTTCTACATGCTATATTTGCCTATGTTATTTTCTAATTTCTAACTTTTTGAGCGACCACTATGAGAACGATGATACGCAGTCTCGGGACTGATCACCCCGGGAGCCCCTCAGTTCAAAAAACACGGTGAACGACCATAACAAGAACGCACGCCATAAACGGCCAACGCGAGTAAACGGAAACGCGAAGTAAATCAACAACGAATAAAACAAGAAGTTAAACTTACGGGCAAACGAGCCCACAAACCCATTAACGGGCACCAAAGTCACAATACAAAGGTTCAACAAAAAGAAGTTCAAATAGTACAAACATCACTTCTTCGGCATATCAACAAGTTTACCATCCTTAATGGTCTTGAAAACTCCGATCGCCGACACATCGAAGTCCGGAGAAACGATCTTCACCTGAGCTTTGAGGGCCTCTTCAGTCATGAAAATCGCATTCTTGCCCTGCCCCTTGACTTCTTTATGCTTTCGTTTGAACAACTCGGCCTCCTCTCGGGCAGCCTTGGCAGCCGCCTCCGCTTCGTCCCGCTCTTTCTCCAGAGCGGACACCCGACCTTGCGCAGCGCTCAGCTGGCTCTTCAAGGTCAGCTCTTGCTCCGTCAAACGGGACACGGAGGCGTCGGCAGTTTTCAATTTCTCCTCGGCTAAAGCAGTCTTTTTCTGGGCGGCGTCAAGCTTGTTCCCCGCTTCAACCAACTGATCCTGAAGCGTTTTCACTTGGGTTTTGTACTTGTTATTGGCATCAACCGCAAACTCAAGCTTCCGACGAAGCGAGGCCATACCGGAAAGCTCAAACTCAGCCTTTCGGGCTATGGCCGCGCCACAAAGAAGGGTACGGTACATCCACCGAGCCTGCCCCGAGAGGTCGGTGCCATGGAAATGATCTTCCGTGCCCGGAAGCAGCTGGGCATCTATGAAGGTCCCGACATCAAAATTCCTTTCCATGACAGTCAAAACCCCCTCGGGACTAGACTGCGACCTCTGTCTCTTGGGGGTGGGGATAACGGACAATTCTTCCTCCTCCTCCCGGCGAGAAGAGGACGAGTGCCCGGGAATAGGAACCTCGGGAGGAATTGGGGTTGCGGAAGTAGGAGTGGCAACTTTAGCAGACGCGTCGACTTCAGGAGGAGGCACTTCCGGAGGAACCGTCACCTGCTGTCCTCCGGTCTCCTCACCCTCGTCATCCTGAAGAAAGGTTTGATACAAGTTATCCATGCCGATCACTTCGGCAGAAAGCCCCACTACAGAACAAATTGAAAAATGAACAAGTTAATGGAAGCAGCAAAGGAAAATTCAAACAAGCGACTACACGACAAGAGAACTCACGGATATAATCTCGAGCGGCCTCCCGGTTACCCATTAGGAGATGAGGATTCACATTATTCCTCCCAAGAACTGCCCACAAAATGTCGGCTATCCGCCGATCCACGGTCGACATCCCTTTATAAGTAACTTTGATAAAAGGATTAGACCCCGCCCCGAAACTCCAATACGTCGGGATGAGGCGCTCCTTTTCCAAAGATAACCAAAAAGGGTGACGACCCTTAACCGGGCGGACCTTAAAGTACTTGTCCTTGAACCCATGGTAGGAGTCCTCGAACAAGCCAAAGATTCTCCGGCCCTGGGCAGACCGGAAGGACATGAACCCTTTCTTATGTTTCCCCTCCTTTGAAGGGTTAGTTAGATTAAAGAAAAAGAGGAAGACGTCAACAGAAATCGGTAGCTCTAAGTACTCGCACACCATCTCGAAGCAGCGAATGGATGCCCAGCTGTTCGGGTGCAATTGAGACGGTGCCACGGAAATCCGGTTTAGGAGGCTCATTTGAAAGGGGGAAAAGGGGATGCGGACCCCGACCTAAGTGAACATGGCCTTGTAAAACCAGATCCAATCGGCAACCCGGGGGGCATTGAAATTAATTTCATAAAGCCGCTCGTGAGGGGCGGGGACATAAACATCATAGTTCGCCTCCTCGTCGGTACCCCCACAGAGATATTCGGCCTGGCGAAATTCCGTGAGCTCCTCCTCACCCATCTGATTGGGAGAGTTCCTGAGGTCGGAAACCACTCACGCATACGGGTCATAACCCGCGGCGGAGCTAGAAGCTCGGCTAACGACACGAGGCATACCTACAGTGGGGCACCGTGCGGTTAGTCCGTGAGGCCGGAATCCGGGAAAAACCCAAAGAAACCCCTCGTGCCGTGACCACAAGGGGGACCAAACAAACCAAGACCAAAATGAAAACATAAACCCCCCATGACACACCACAGTCAACAAAAGAAAAAGAAAGCGCATCCACAAAAATGCGCCCATGAACAACAAGAAAAGAGCAAGCACAGGAAAAATGATCATGGCAGACATGCAAACAATCATTAAAGTAAAAGGAAAAGAAGTAGTTACCTGGATGAATTGAGAAAATTCAAATAAGGACGAAGCACACTAGAGCAATGGAAACAACCTTTGTGTGATGAGAGCGCAGGAAGGACGAATGGGCAGTATGATCAGAAAAGCAAAGTAAATGGAAGAAGAACAGAAACATAAAACTGTTCAAAACCGCTCTAGTGGAAGCGCGAAAGACCTGGGGGCAGAACCGTCTTTGCACACACGGGATTTTTCAATCCTTTATGGGCATTTAATGCCCCGCGTGAGAAACGAGGCGACAAAGGAACGCCTCGAACCGCGAACGGGCACGCATGCGGGCAGCGCGTCTCCCACACGAGCGACCGACCAAGCGACGACAATGATAGAAAACTCGCTGCCAACAGCCTATACGGCTGATTATCGGCGCGTGGGGGCATTGTTACGGTCCGGTCCAAACCACGAGCGGGTCGGCCCGACCCATCGAGAACCCGATCCGAGCGACCGAGTCCTTAGCGCTCGCCACGGTGCCAGGACACGCGTCCTCGTCACCTCAGCAATATGGTTGAGGAAGCTTCGGGGAAAATGGGCCTGTCCCCCCCAGGGCCCACCTCTGACATGGTATAAATAGGGAAGGACCTACCCTTCCCTCTAGGTACGTCATACCCTTTCATCTAACCATTTTCCCGCCTGCACATTGCTGACTAGAGCGTCGGAGTGTCTTTGCAGGTGGCACCCCCCTCATTCTCCTTCTGCAACGAGTACTCGGCTACTCGGCAAGTCCAACTCCAGCACGACCAAAGTAGAGGCGTTCCCATTCCCTCACCTACTCACCCGACCTGTCCGGAAACCGACAACCGAACAATAATGATACTCAAAAACTCTAATGTTTGTCTTTTTCTTTTCTTCACACAAATTAAAAAATCAAGAACCATTAAACAAAAGAAAAAGCTGAAAGGGGAAAAAGATAGAGATAGAAAAAAGATGGTACAAATACCAATAGATTCTTGACGGTTCTTTTCTTTTTCCTTTATTTTTTTATTATTAGTGTATTGCCTGCAAAATACATCTTTGAAGGAAGAGTTAGTTTAAACCAGTGTTCTGACAATCAAATTGGAAATTGAGAATTAATCATCGAATTGATTCTATTTAAGATAAAAATTGGCTAATAATAAATTAATTAATCAAATTGATTTAATTTATTAATAATCAATTAATTTAAAATAATAAAATAATATAAAAAAGATTTTATTAAAAAATTATATATTTTATACATAAATATATTATTTTATTATAATCGATTTAATTTTAAATAAATCTTAGTTAAATCTTTAAATTTTTTAATTTATAATACTACTCTTCGATTTTCGATTTAGTTTTTAGAAGTTTGGTTTAAACATGACCCTCTAGCATTGATACCTATTTCTGATGCCATATGCTAAATAGGTGAATTTTTTTAAAAATAAACTAAATAAATATTTTATTTATTAAAATAAATATTTTTAAATTTTTTTATAAAGATATATTCTACATTTTATTTTGTTTACGGTACAAATAAAATAATATTATACGTATTTCGTTTATACTGTAAATGACATAAGACTGACGTGTACAGACGTGTATATTTCGTTTACAATATAAATAAAATACGTGTAATATTATTTTGTTTACATTGTAAACAAAATACGTGAAAAATTATGACATTCACAGTGTAACGAGATACGTTACGGCAAATTTTCAGCAGCTATAAAAGGATGTGCAACCTTTTGTATTCTTCACAAACGACATTTCACTATTTCTTCTATACCTTTTTCTTCCGTAAATTAGTCATAATGTCTAGTAGTAGTGGATATTTGGTTATATGTGTGTATCCTAATTGCCTTACAAGAAATGGTGATAATGAGGCCATTTTTGAGTGTGAAAATCCCGTTTTGTTGCATACCCAGCGAGTTACTTCGTTGTCGAAGCTAAAGAGTCTGATATTAATCCTCTGTGTTGTGAACGAAACTCCTATATATAGGCATCTCTATGTCTTACTTTGTTTACAGTGTAAATGAAATAATATTATAGGTATTTTGTTTATATTGTAAACAAAATAAATTCGTTACACAATACGTGTGTAAACGTCATACGGTCACCATATTTTTAGTCTTATTTTATTTACAGTAAAAACAAAATACGTGTAATATTATTTTATTTACAATGTAAATGAAATAAGACATTAAATATATTTTTTGTAAAAAAAACTTAAAAATATTTATTTTAGTAAATAAAATATTTATTTAATTTAATTAAAAAATTTTAAATAGGTCCAAGTAAAAAAGAAAAAGGTTTTGCTAAGATTTAAAAAGATAAAAATCATCTACACCTGTAGAAATGTATTGAAAATATATGCTGGATAACAAATGGTATGTTAGGGGAACATATTCTGCAACAGTACAAGGATGGCACAATTACAAGCTATCTTATTGTAGAAATTGTCTAAACTTAGGTACAATACATATTTACACACTTTTCATATATTTATTATTTTTTTTTTGTTGTCGTTGGTAGAAGTTAAATTCGAAACCTTTGAGATGAGAAAGAGGCAGAATATCGTGTGAGTTGAGATTCGTTGACATACATTCATCTTATCAAATCTTATAATGATAGATGGTAGTAACTTGAGTTGCCTTTTTGCATTTTGGGCCAAAGAAGCCTTTATTTACTTATTTAAAACGTCGCAACAATTTAGGTTACATATTTCTATTATGTTAAAAATACTCCTATTTTAATCCACTTGAATTAGTTGAGTTATTAATTTATTCATTTATTTAAATATGTTTTAAAATTTTAAATCTCATCTTATGTATTATTTTATAATGTATTAATTAATGACAACCTTTTAAATAGAACTAAATTTACAATGAATTAATCTTTAATTTTTATCGAATTAAAAAGCATCATAAAAAATAAAAAAAATAATCTAATTTTTATCGAACTTTGTGTTAGTAACATAGAATTATCTATAAAAAATTATTTTAAATAAGAAAACTAAAACATCTATGAAAAAGCATATAATTGTTGCTTTGAGCCTATTTGGGAGAAAAACCTTCATATTTTATTTGTTACCCATTTCTTATTTCTCAAAACACCACTTCAGAGTGGTTATACTATTTTTTTTAAATTAAGCCATTTCTACTAAATAAATATCTTATGCATTAAAAATAAATTTTTAATATATTTTGTGGTTTATTCAAGTTTTTTTAATATTGTTTCAAAAATTATTTAAGAGCATTTTACTGGACAATTTGTAAAATTCTAACATGACGATTAGAAGTAAGAATTTTTTCTAAATAAATAAATTAAATATTTTATTTATAAATATAGATAATTTGTAGTATATTTATTAATTTGTATTGTTTAACTTATCTTGTTTACAATGTAAACGAATATATAAATTTATTTCGTTTATACTGTAAACGAGATAAACAAGGTCCGCATCTATTTAAGGAAGTCATTTACAGGTAGGTTATTTGTCACTTTTAAACCACTTTTCACTTTTTTTCTCCTTTCTCTGGACATTTCTGTTGATATTATTGAGGTACTTGAATATAATGGCACGGGTAGATGTACAAGATGATGACACATCAACCATCTGAACGCGACTTGGCATATTGTTGGGCAATTGACTTCTAGGTTAATGTTATTATTCTCCTGCTTTAACTTAGTTAAATAAATATATAATCATAATTAGGATATTTTAATAGATTTAGTATCATTTACGTTGTGAAAGTATTTAGTAAGTATTGATTAATTAATTAATTAATTAATTAAATTTATATAATAAATATTTATTATTTTTTTAATTTGAATTTTCTATTTTTAATTTTAATTTTAAATATGCTAGATAACTTATTTTATTGTTTATTTGTAACAATGTTGTTGGATAAATTTTTTAGATATTTATTTTTTAAAGTTAATTATTCTGAATTCTGTTAAATTATGAAATATAAAATAATTATTTATTATCATTTTTATCTTTTTATTTCGAAATAAAAAATTTTATAAATAAAATAGTTTTGTTATTGAAAATTTTTATTTTTTAACAGAGACCTTGCCTACTACTCCTAAGTGAGTGAGCCACACTCTTGCATTACCGGACGCCATTCTCCCTTGCTTGAGGGAGGCTGGGTTTGGCAACATGGTGCAACTTAGAAACTTTGTGTTTGACAACTTCCTGATTACTGCTGATCAATCCATATATATTTGACGATAATTTTTTGCTTGAATTAGACGGATTTCATCACATAAACTCACACATAATCACAAAATAGCATACTTTTGTGTTCTCTCTCTAGATTTGACCTAAATGAGAAAACAGGTATTTTTGTGCTTAAATTGAGCAATTTAATTCCACTTTTATTCCATTCAATGCCGTGATATGTTTTGTGAGTGATTTCAGGTCCAAAAGATAAGAATGGCTAAGTAAAAGTGGAAGGAAGCATGCAAGAAGGGAGAACACATGAAGAAAACAAAGGAGAAGTACACAGTTAAGTATACGTATGCACAACCCCCTGTGCGTACGCACAAGTCCCTGCGCGCGACTTCATTAATGAAGCACGTGGCTCGCGAATTCGGGACCCTTTTAGCCCAATTTTGGAAGGCTGAAAGCTTAATTGAAGTGGTATATGAAGGGAACTTCATTCCATATCAAAGCATTAGCTTAGGGAGCTTAGGGAGCTCATTTTTAATATTAGAACACATAATTTAGGAGTAGGAGTAGTGTAGAGTAGATTTCTTCAAATTCTCTCCTAGGGTTTATTTAGGGTTCATTGTAGCATTTTATAGTTTTAATTTTAGCTTTGGATTTTTCTCATCTTTATTGTAAGTACTCTTTAATTCCCTTTTTAATTATACTACTTTTGCTATATTCTCCTCTTGTTCAAGTTACTTTGTTAATATATGCAATTTTGGTTTCTTAAAGTTTTGGTTGTTGAATTTAGTATTTTATGGTTTATATTTGCTTGATTGCATGTTTATTGTTGATATTGTAAATAGTTTGGTTATAATTTTTATTTTCCTTTGCAGTTTCTCATGTTTTGTTTTTATGCCCACAAGGTGTTTGTGAAAATGCCAACTTTAGATTTTGAGTAGATTTTCACACTTTGGCTTGGAAAATGAGTTTCTAGGATACTAGAATCATGATGTCTCTTGGGTAGTTAGTGGATTCTTGTTTCTGTTGACGCTAGCTTTTTACTAAGAAATTAGTAAGTTAGCTAGGATATATGGATTAAGGTAAATTATGCTTGCTTGACTTACTCCTCAATGTTAGGGGTTGACGAAGTGAGACTGACTCATCATAGTTGCCATAGTTGTGGTTATGACGATGATAAGATTCTTTAATTCTCATTCCCAAGTCAAGGCTCTTTAATATTACATAGCATTTTCACTAAGTTTTTATCTTGCTGTCTTTTGATTTGCTTTAATTTCCTTTTTTTATTATTTCTTATTTCTTTTATTTCTGAATTCTTTTAATCTTTCGTTCCACAATTGAAAACCCCCATTTCCTCACAACCAAGAGTATGACGCCCCTAATTGCATTGTTCAAGGGAGACGACCCGGGACTTCAAACTCCCGGTTATTATTTTGTGTTAATTGTGACATCTTTTAATTAAACTTTGATTGAGAGTTAATTGTTAGTTTAGACAATACTTGCAATGAGATTCTATTCTATTGAGAAATTCTAAACCAACATTAGTTCTCATATCAAGTTTTTGGCGCCATTTCTGGGGACATGTGGTGCGCACAAATCCCCACACTTCATACACTGAACCAGCAAGTGCACTGGGTCGTCCAAGTAATACCTGAGCGAGTCAAGGTCGATCCCACGAGCATTGTGGTTTGAAGCAAGCTATGGTTATCTTGAAGATCTTAGTCAGGTGGATAGAAAAGTTGTTGGATTTGTTTAAATGCATAAAAAGAATAAAGAGAACTTAACTAGGTTAATATGTTTAGAATGATAAGAAGATGGTTAAGGCTTAGAGGTGCTTTGTTCTTCTAGATTAATTCTAGTCTTACTGTCTTCTTCAACTGTGAATGATTTCTTCTATGGCAGGTTGTATGTGATCAACGCCGATTGAGAGGTCACCAATGCTCCTCCAGACCTGAACCTCAGGGTTAGTGTGGATCCATTCTGATTGAGGTTGAAGCTCCTGCAATCCATTCTCCTTAATGATCCTACTCAAAACGCCACATACAAGGTCAAATTTTCCGGATCAGAGAATGATGTGCCTTTGGGTTCTAGCCTCTACCACAAAGACTCTAATTTCCGCATACCTCAGCTAAACTAGTGTCTCAAGAAGTCCCCAACGAAGTCATGGATTAGCCATCTAAGAGATGTATAATCAAGCTGGTAGTTCAATACTTTACAATTACGTAGCCACACGAACCCAAGAAGAACACGGGTGGTTGTCAGGCATGCGGTCTTAGAATGAAGAACAAAGATACATCTTAGAATAGAGAATTAAACACGGATTGAAATAGAACAGTAATACTTTTATTAATCCATAAAACTCAGCAGGGCTCCTCCCCTCAACCTAGGAGGTTTAGAAACTCATACTGATAGAAAATACAATGATAAATGTGTAAAGTGTGCGTCCTCTCCATGATAAGAGGTGTAAAAATCTTTAAATACCAAACTAATGACTAAGGATTACATTAAGAAGGGTAAAATAGTCTTTTAGTGCTAAAATCTACTTCTAGGGCCCACTTGGTGAGTGTTTGGGCTGAGCTTGATTGAGATCCATGTGCTAGGAGTCCTCTAGGGCGTTGAACGCTAGCTAGGGGGTCCTTTTTGGGCATTGGACGCTGGTCTCTTCTTCTTTGGGCGCTGGACGCCAAAATAGGGTAGGAGGATGGCGTTGGACGCCAGTTTTGGACCTTTTATTATGAAGCAAAGTCTGGACTTTTATATATTTCTGAAAAGTTCTGAAAGTTAGCTTTCAATAGTTTTTAAGAACGCTCTATTTGGATGTCTATAGCTCCAGAAAAGCTCTTTCGAGTGCAAGGAGGTCAAATTCAGACAGCATCTGTAGTGCTTTCTCTGTCTCTAAATCAGACTTTTGCTCCAACTCCTCAATTTTAGCCAAAAAATACGTGAAATTAGATAAAAACACTCAAACTCAAAGTAGAATTTAGAAATGTGAATTTTACACTAAAACCTATGAAAACTTAATAAAACTTAAACAAAACATGCTAAAAACTATATGAAAATGATGCCAAAAAGCGTATAAAATATCCGCTCATCACAACACCAAACTTAAACTATTGCTTGTTCCCAAGCAACTAAAAACATAGTAGGATAAAAAGAAGAGTAAGATACAATAAATCTTAGAGTTTCCAATGAAGCTCAATTTCAATTAGATGAGCGAGACTTAGTAGATCTTTGCTTCTGAATAGTTTTGGCATCTCACTATCCATTGAAACTCAAAAATGTTGGTTTCTTTAGAAACTTAGAATCCAGATGATATTATTGACTCACCTAGTTGAGTTCTTTTTTATTCTTGAACACAGCTTTTAGAGTCTTGGCCGTGACCCTAAGCACTTTATTTTCCAGTATTACCACCGGATACATAAATGCCACAGACACTTTAACTGGGTGAACCCTTTCGGATTGTGATTCAGCTTTGCTAGAATCCCCAGATAGAGGTGTCCAGAGTTCTTAAGCACACCCTTTTTGCTTTGGATTATGACTTTAACTGCTCAGTTTCAAGCTTTTTAGTTGACACCTTCACACCACAAGCACATGGTTAGGGACAGCTTGTTTAAGCCACATAGGCCAAGATTTTACTCCTTTTAGGCCCTACTAACCATTGATGCTAGTCTTGGATCCTTTTACCCTTGCCTTTTGGTTTAAAGGGTTATTGGCTTTTTTCTCTTGACTTCTGGTTTAAAGAGCTATTGCCTTTTTTTATTTCAATTTTTTTTCACATGCATATATTATTATTTTGTTTTTCTTTTGCAACATACTTTTTCTTTTTCTTTTTTCTGCCTTTTCTTGCTTCAAGAATCAATTTTTGAGATTTTTCATATTACCAATAGTACTTTTTCTTTTTCATCATTCTTTCAAGAGCAAACATTATTAATTTCAACTTCAAATATGCATTGTTTATTCATACATTCAGAAAACAAAAGCATTGCCACCACATCAAGATAATTGAACTATTCTTATTATATAACTTGAAATTTATGTATCTCTCAATTCTTTTCAAATAAAATTTTCTTTTAGGTAATGGTGAGAGATATATGAAACATTTTATCACTTTAAGACATAGATAGAAATGATCATGCAATAAGAACAAGAGAGTAGAAAACAAAAAATAACAAAAGAAAAGGGGATTAAAAGAACGAATCCACCATAATGGTGGTGGCTAATACTCCTCCTTGAGGATCAAATGTAGTGCTTGATCTCTTCAATGTCACGCTCTTGTCTTTATTGTTCTTCCCTCATAGCCCTGTGATTTTCTCTATTTCATGGAGGATGGTGGAGTGCTCTTGATGTTCCAACCTCAGTTGCTCCACATTTGAGCTCCACTCTCCCAGAGAGTATTCAGTTGATCTAAAAAAATTTTGGAAAAGAAAATACATCCCTTGAGGCATCTCAGGAATTTCTATTGAGGCGGCTCCACATGCTCTTGCAATGGTCCATGTGCCGGCTCTCTAACATGCCCTATCTTTCTTTTTGTGATGGGTTTGTCCTCTTCTATGATAATTCCAACTAAATTGCATAGGTGAGAAATGAGGTGAGGGATGTGGGGGTAAGTGTCTTTCCCTTCCTCTTCCTTGAGGTTTTACCAGTCTTTTGGTGTCATACTTAGGAGTGGTAGTAGTAAAAAAGCAAAGCTTTTACAACACCAAACTTAAGAGTTTTGCTCGTCCTCGAGAAAATATGAACAATGGGGAAGAATAGGGTAGAAGAAGGTTTTGTGAGACGTACTAATCCTGAGAGGCTAGGGAATTCAAATTTCTTGCCTTCTATATGGGCGTTGAACACCCAGCTTGTGCACCATAGCTAGCGTTCAATGCCAGCTTGCCTCCCATTTGTGGTGTTGAACACCCAAGAGGAAACTTCCTGGCATTCAACGCCAGCAAGACACTCTATCCAGAGTGTTCTACTTTCATTGCTGAACCTTTCTGTATTTGTTCTAACTGCTGCATATGATCACAAACATTAAAAAGTAAGGAAAAACTCAAAAAATAAACTAAAATAAACTCAAATGAAGATAAACAAAAGAAATAAGAACAAAAATACTCTATTCATGGTTGGGTTACCTCCCAACAAGCGCTTCTTTAATATCATTAGCTTGACAGACAACTCCTTTCAAGGAGGAAGATAGTCATAGAGGAATAAATCCTTACTCCTTATTGGGAGCGTCCTTCCTGTGCTCTCATGGATTAGCTTAATATGCTCAAGAGACAGGCTCTTGTTCTCTGTACGAGGCAGGGTTTGGCTTGCAGCAATATGCTGGTGTACCTTAGTGCCATTTCCCTCTTCCATGGTGAATACCATGATGAGATAAGTGAACATTACCATCTTCCATGATGAAAAGCCTTCAGTAGAGATATTTTTGTTTTTCCATCCCCTAAGTATCTTCCTTTTGGGGCCTTCCTCCTTGGTGGATAGTGTACATCCAACACCAAACTTACGTTTAGTCTTAGGAGGGATTGAATTGGTTCTATCCAAGGGAGGAGTCTTGAATGCTGAATGATGACCGGATTTTTGACGGTTTAGAATTTCTCAAATAAAATCTCGTCGAAGTATAGTTTCTAAACCAAGCAATAATCCTCTCATACAAAAAGTTGTTTGTCACTAAAACAAACCCCTAAATTTATAAACCGAAGTATTCAAACCTCGGGTCGTTCTCCCTAGGAATTGTAATGAAGTGTTTTGTTATTGGTTGAGTTATTTTTGGGGTTTTGATAAAAGGCATGAAAGATAAATGGCAAGAAAGTAAACTAACAACTATAAAAGGCTCTTGGCAAGGTATGAAAATTAGAAGTCCTATCCTAGTTATCCTCCTCAATTGTGATGAGAATTGTTCATTGCTACCACTTAGTTAACCCTTACTAAATAAAGGAAAGTCAAGTGGATGAATTGACTTGAGCCACAAGTCCTAGCCAACTCCCAAGGAAAGACTAGCTTTAGTGCACTCCAAACCAATTAGCAATCTCTCCAATTATCAATCAACAAAGGAATTAGATAACTCAAGAGTCACTAATTACTCTACCTAGGCCAAGAGGAACAAAATCTATACTATATCTAGAAGAGGCATTTCAACAAACACATAAAAGACAATAAAAGTAAACAACATAAATTGCAAGAATTAAAGGAATCTACAACTACAAAAATAAGAGATCAACAATAGAAAAGCAAAGAAGACACATTTAGTATGAATTACCTCTTATTGAATTGGAGGAAAATGGAAGGAACAATAGTAGATCTACAACAAAGTATAAGAACAACATAAAGGAAATTACAATAAAAGAATGGAAGAAGAATGAATGTAACAACAAGGAATTGAGATGTAGAAGTAGAAGAAAGCAAAGATTAAAACCTAGATCTAAGAACTAATCCTAATCCTAATCCTAATTCTAGAGAGAAGTGAGAGCTTCTCTCTCTAGAAACTACTTCTAAACTAATCCTAATGTCTGGAAATGAACTAATGGTAACTAACATCTAAAGTATGAGAGTATGTTCATTCCCCCTTCAATCCTTGGCTTAAATAGCATCAGAAATGAGTTGGATTGGGCCCACAAGGCTTCTAAAATCGCTGGCCACGTTTTGCTTTAAGTGAACCAGGTGGCAGCAACGGCGCGTGCGCGTACTATGTGTGTGCGCGCCACCATACATATAGCAACTATAGCAAATCTTATATCGTTTCGAAGCCCCGGATGTTAGCTTTTCAACCCAACTAGAACCGCATCATTTGGACCTCTGTAGCTCAAGTTATAGTCGTTTAAGTGCGAAGAGGTCGGCTTGACAGCTTTCCGGTTCTTTTATTTCTTCATGAGTTCTCCAACTTTTCATGCTTTCTTTCTTCATTCCCTTGATCCAATCTTTGCCTCCTAAACCTTAAATCACTTAACAAACATATCAAGGCATCTAATGGAATCAAGGAGAATTAGATTTAGCTATTTTAAGTCCTAAAAAGCATGTTTTCACTCTTAAGCACAATTAAGGGAGAAGTTATAAAACCATGCTATTTCATTGAATAAATGTGGGTAAAAGGCCATAAAATCCCTTAAATCAAGCACAAGATAAACCTTACAAATGGGGTTTATCACTGAATCCTTTATGCAAGTGCCTCCCTTGTCAGGGGTAATGGAGGGTCAAGAACCTTGAATACCATCCAGTCCTCATGCAAGGTAATCCTTGTTTCTTGTGCCTCTTGGATTTCCAGCTTTTTCATCACAGATGAAGGTAGTAGATTTAAACGTAAGCCAAGATCATACAGGGCTTTGTCAAAAGTGATCTTTCCAGTAGTCCATAGGATCTGAAAGCTTCCTGGATCTGGCATCTTCCTTGGCAGCTCATTTTGAATTAAGATACTGTACTTCTTAGTAAGTACCTCTATTTCATCTTCCTTTAGGTCCTTCTTTTCAAAAAGAATATCTTTTAGACAAGCCGTATAAGGGGTATTTTTTTCCAATACCTTTGCAACAGAGATATTGACTTACAGCTCTTTAAGGGCTGCTGGGAAATGAGCCAACTGCTCATCTGCCGATTCTTTCTACACGGCTAGGAAAGGCAGCTCTTGAGGCTCTTTTACCTTTGCAAGGGTGAGCTCTGTAGTAATCACGGGCTCCTCATGCACGCCCAGAGAAGAATCAACTTGAGGTTCCTTCTCTTCTGTAGGGGCATGCTCAATGGCAGTTTCAGGATCCTTCTGGTCCGTGATTGCTTTAAGTCCCTCAGTAGCATGCTCCTGAGGTTCAACCTCCTTGGTGAAGACTACTGTCCTACCTTCTTTTAAGGTCTCCATGTCTAAAACTTCTGTCCTAGCCGGGGTCTCCTTATAGGAGTATAAGTGCTGGTTATTGGCAACTATCTCATGAGCTCATCTACCTCTTCATGTCTCTATAAAGTACAGAGGACCATTTGCAAAGTGATCCACTGTCTTTCTGGCTATCTCAGAGATTGCTTCATAGAAGATCATTGTCTTGCCCCATCCTGAGAATATATGGGGAGGGCAATTCCTCAATATTAGCTTGTACCTCTTCCAAGCATCATGGAGAGACTCACTCTCCTTCTGTCTGAAGGTCTGAACACCGGTCACTAGCTTAGTTAATCTCTGTGAGGGAGAGAACCTATTCAGAAAATTGTTAATAACCTTATCCCAAGTGTTCACACTTTCTCTAAGTTTCATATGCCACCATTCATTTGCTTGATCACTCAGAACAAATGGAAAGAGTTTTAGTCTGGGAATTTCAAGGTCTACTCCATTGGCCTCTACAGTATCACAAAACTGCAGAAAGTCAGAGATAAACTTACTGGGGTCTTCCTGTGGGTGTCCATGAAACTGCCATTTTTGCCGTAATAGTAGGACCTGGTCTAGGTTGACCTTAAAGTCATCTAAGTCAATAGGAGTGTCAAATGTATCGGAGCCTAGATGTCTCCCAATTCGTGCATTTTCCTTTGGATCCATAGTTACTCTGGTGTCTCTGCATACATGAATAAGAGACAAAGAAAAATAAAAGTCTCTATGTCAAAGTATAGAGAACTCCTTGTGAGATATGAAGAAGAAAAGAAAAGAAGAATGAAGATAGAGGAAGGAGAAGAAAAATTCGGCTAGAGGGGTAGAGAAATTCAAAAATTAAAAAGTAAAAAGAGAAACTAGAATTAAAATATTTTTGTTTTTATTTTATTTATTTATTTAGTTCGAAATAAGAAGGGAATTAAAAGCTAGTTAACTAAAAAGACTTAAAAATTAGTTGATAATTTTTGAAAAAGAAAAAGGAGAAATAAAGAAGATATTTTCGAAAATAGAAGAGAGAGGAGTTAGTTAGGAAGTTTTGAAAAAGAAGAAAGAGAAAACAATTAACTAATTGAGAAAGATTTGAAAACAAGATAAGATAGAAGATTAGAAAAGATTTTATTTTAAAATTCTTTTTGAACAAGTCAACAAGATAAGATAAGAATTGAAAAGATTTGAAAAAGATTTTGAAATTAAAATTTAAAAGAAGATAAGATAGAAAAGGTAAGAAAGATAAGATAAGGAAGTTAAGTAAAGATAAGTTTTAATTCAAAAAGATTTGAAACCAAAATAAAAAAGATTGTTTATAATTTAAAAAGATTTTAAATTTAAATTTTAAAAGAAAGATAAGATAAGAAAGAATCAAATTTAAAAGAAAAGATTTGAAAAGAAGTTGAAGAAGATAAGATTTGAAATTTGATTTTTGAAAAAGATTTGATTTTGAAATTTTAAATTTTAAATTTTGAAATTGAATTTTAAAATTTGAATTGGAAATAAGATAAGATAAGATTTTGAAAAATTGAATTTTAAATTTTTGAATTTTGAATTTGAGACAAAATAAGATAAAGATTTGAACAGGATTTGATTTTGAAATTTGAAATTGATTTAAGATAAGATAAAGAATTTGAATTTTGAATTTTGAATTTTGAATTTGAAACAAGATAAGATAACGATTTTGAAATTAAAATTTGAAATTTTCAAAAATAATTTTTAATTAAAGATAAAAAAGATATTTTTTTGATTTTTTGAATTAATGAAGAAAGAAAAAAACAACCAAAAGACACCAAACTTAAAATTTTTAGATCTAAGACACTAAATTTTCGAAAATGGAAAGGAAAAATACTAAAAGACACCAAACTTAAAACTTTTAAGATCAAAACAAGAAAAAAAACAAGAACACTTTGAAGATCAAGAAGAACACCAAGAACAAAACTCAAAGAATTCAAAATAAAAAAAAAAACAAGAACATGCAAAGGATACCAAACTTTAAAATTTTGAAAACCAAAAAACACAAATTTCGAAAATTTTAAAAGAAAAGATTCAAGAGGATACCAAACTTAAAGATTGAAATAAGACTCAAACAAAAGATACTATTATTGAAAAATTTTTGGAAAAAGAAACAAGAAATTCGAAACCTTAACAAGAACAAGAACAAAAGATTCAAACAAAAGATAAAGATTAATAACAAAAAGAAAAGGTTTTGAAAAAATTTGTGAAGAAGAAAACAAGAAATAGGTAAGACTCAAAGTAAGAAAATCAAAAGAAAATACATAGCCAAAAACAGAAAAGGTTTTGAAAAAATTTTTGAAAAGAAAAATAAAAGATTCAAAACAAAAGTAAAAAGTACCTAATCTAAGCAACAAGATAATCTGTTAGTTTGTCCAAACTCGAATAATCCCCGACAATGGCGCCAAAAACTTGGTGCGCATAAATCCCCACACTTCGTACACTGAACCAGCAGGTGTACTGGATCGTCCAAGCAATACCTGAGCGAGTCAGGGTCGATCCCACGAGGATTGTGATTTGAAGCAAGCTATGGTTGTCTTGCAGATCTTAGTCAGGTGAATAGAAAAGTTGTTGGATTTGTTTAAACGCATAAAAGGAATAAAGAGAACTTAACTAGGTTGATATGTTACAATGATAAGCAGATGGTTAAGGCTTGGAGGTGCTTTATTCTTCTGGATTAATTCTGGTCTTACTATTTTCTCAACTGTGAATGATTTCTTCTATGGCAGGCTGTATGTGATCAACGCCGGTTGAGAGGTCGCCAATGCTCCTCCAGATCTGAACCCCAAGGTTAGTGTGGATTGATTCTGATTGAGGGTGAAGCTCTTGTAGTCCATTCTTCTTAATTATCCTACTCAAAATACCACAGACAAAGTCGAATCTTCTAGATCAGAGAATGCTATGCCTTTGGGTTTGAGCCTCTACCACAAAGACTTGAATCTCCCTATACCTCGGCTGAACTGGTGTCTCGAGAAGTCCCTAACAAAGTCGTCGATTAGCCGTCTAAGAAATGTATAATCAAGCCAGTGGTTTAATGCTTTCTAGTTACGTAGTCACACGAACCCAAGAAGAACATGGGTGGTTATTAGGCACGGGGTCTTAGAATGAAGAACGAAGATACATCTTAGAATAGAGAATCAAACACGGATTGAAATAGAACAATAATACTTTTATTAATCCATAAAACTTAGCAGGGCTCCTCTCCTCAACCTAGGAGGTTTAGAAACTCATGCTGATAGAAAATACAATGATAAATGTGTAAAGTGTGTGTCCTCTCCTTGATGATAGGTGTAAAAATAATTAAATACTAAACTAATGACTAAGGATTACATTAAGAAGGGTGAAACAATCTTTTAGTGCTAAAATCCACTTCTGAGGCCCACTTGGTGAGTGTTTGGACTGAGCTTGATTAAGATCCACGTGCTAGGAGGCCTCTAGGGAATTGAACGCTGGCCAGGGGATCCTTTATGGATGTTGGACACTGGTCTCTTCTCCTTTGGACACTAGACGCCAGAATAGGACAGGAGGCTGGCATTGGAAGCCAGTTTTGGGCCTTCAATTCTGAATCAAAGTATTGACTATTATATATTTCTGAAAAACACTGGATGTTAGCTTTCCATAACTTTTAATAAAGCTCTATTTGGATGTCTGTAGCTCCAGAAAATCTCTTTCGACTGCAAGGAGGTCAGATTTGGATAGCATCTGCAGTGCTTTCTCTGTCTCTGAATCAGACTTTTTGCTCCAACTCTTTAATTTCAGCCAGAAAATACCTGAAATTACATAAATACACACAAACTCAAAGTAGAATCAAGAAATGTAAATTTTACACTAAAACCTATGAAACTTAATAAAACTTAAAGAAAACGTGCTAAAAGCTATATAAAAATGATGTCAAAAAGCGTATAAAATATCCGCTCATCAACATACAATTGGTGTCATGTTTTCGGTTATTGTAAATATGTTAATAGTGTAAATAGCTTACTTTTTGGTTACTTGGTTGTTTTTGCTAATACTTAGGTTTTTATTTTTTTTCTTGATTATTAATGTCTTTTGCTTTTATTTGCTACTTTCTCTATGGGCTTTCACCCTTGTTGCTTGGAGTTTGGATTTACTATGCTATAGGGTATGATGACTTTAAATTGGGATTGCATCATGAAGTGGGAGAAGCAATTGAGGGATGAACCGTATGCGTATGAGCGACACTCATGGCAACCACCTCCCCCATGTTATAATGAGTCAAACCCTCCCCAATGTCCATACAAAATCCAAAGATATGAACGGTACCCACTACACAACCCTCAACCACCAAACCTTCAGGCACCACATTACCCACCTTCATGAAATCTGAATGTTATATACCTTGTCACCAACCAAATGAACCATCACCTCCTTAGACACCACCTCAATACCCTCACCCACATAATACACCTTCCAGTTATACAACTTTTTTTCCAACCATTGAACTTTCTTTTTCACCAAAATGTAAAGTACCCCTTGCCCCAAGAACAACAAAATCTTCAAACTTTTCTCCAAGAGCAAGAAGAATTTCAAAAGAAGCAAGGGGAGTTCATGGCTACCATAGCTGAAGCGGTAAACCGCTTAGCCCTATTACGCTCAAGCAATCAAGACATTTTCTTTGAAGAATTTGGAGGATCAACTAAGGAGTGTAGTGAGGAGAAGAACATGGAGTCTAAAAGAGAAGAGGTGGAGTTAAGGCTTGAGTCACAAGAGGAAGAAGGTAAAATAATTGAACCACGAGAGGTAAATGGAGAATTGAGGGAGTTTGATCAAGAAGTAGATTTCATCATCAATGATTTTTTGTCCACTTGGTCAATTCCCTCAATGATCTTGATGAAACTTTCTCTTATGAGTTTGAGAGAGATATGGGTGGTGAGGAATAGGTGGTCACCCAAGAAGTGAAGGAATTCATGCAAGAGTCCAATAGGATGACTCCAATCCAAGGGCAATTTGAGTGGGTAACAATATCCTCCATGAACTTCATAGGCCCACATCAATTTGCTATCTTGGAAACAAATCACCAACTTAAGATCCTTCTTGAGGTGTTCAACAATGAAGGAATGGGTGTTGGTTGCAAAAGGAGTTCAAGGCTCACCAAAGAAGCCAAATCAAGAAGTTGAACTCGGAAGTGGTACAAGGTCCAATTAGGAGGAGTCCAAGAGTTAATTGGGTGCTTCAAAAAAAATTTAGGAGGTTGTTCATCCAAGTGCAAGAGCAAGAATCAACAAGAGGATGACCGAAAAACTAAAGTGTAGGATTTGGACATACGATTCTACAACCAACAATCTTGGGTCCCAATTGCTTGCTTGAAATTACTTGAGAGCTTGACGTACTTCGTTTGGGATTCCGGAGGATTTCGGAAAAGCAAACATGGATGGCAATTCAAGGAAGAGTGGAAGCACAAACCACCTTGACATAAGCTTCACTCAAAAAGTTCAACTTAAGGACTTTAAACCAAAGTGCTAGGTGGGAGACACTCCACCATGGTAACATCTTTCTAACTCTTTTCTCTTTTAGTTTTTTGCTTATTGAATTTTGTCCCTTTGAGTGGCTTAGTTTGATTTGATTCTAGGCTTAATTTAGTTGCATTTTAGTTAGACCATGTGATGAATGATATGTTTTGGGTTAAAAAACTTTGATTGATATCATCATTGGTGCCTTAGAGGCATTAAAAGTTTTGCAGAAACAGAGCATTGTGCGTACACACACTTCCCCTAATTTTTGACATTTGTGTATACGCACCCACCTGTATGTACACACACTTGTTTTCACACCCTCTGTTCAAAGTGCTTGCATTTGCTTGTGCAATTGTAGCCCAACACTTTTTCATTCTGTGTGAACGCACAGCTCTTGTGTGTACGCACACATGATCCTTTTATCCTGCTCAAAAAAAAAAAGAAAAGACTCTTCTGTGCATACCCTTATGTGCATACGCACAACCTGTAACACCCTTCCTGCCGGCAGCGCTCGCACATCATTGTGCGTATGAGCACCCCCAATTTTGCTAGAGTGCATACGCACACGTTCTTGTGAGCACTTACACGTCCTTGTGCGTACGCACAAGTCACGTTCTGAATGTGAATTTGAAAGTTACTCTTTTGCTTCTGACCCAACTCTTTTTTTCTTCACCCTTCCGATCCTACCCCAGCCCAACCCAGTCCACCACCCCTTCTTCCGGCGATCCCGTTGCTGCCGCGTCGTCGCCTCCCTTTTCTCTTTCTTCTCTTTTCTTCTTCTTTCTTTTTCTTCTTATCTCTTTAATCTATTAATTAGTAGTAAAAAAAATATTTTTTGTCTCAATTTGTTTCCATCCATATATATATATATATATATATAACAATTAGAACATCCATATTAGAACAATTATATTATATTTAACTAATAACACTATAAAATAATAATTAGAACAATCATATTTAATTAATATTTATTTAATTTGGATCACTAAACTTCAGAATCATAAACAATATCTTTGGAGTATAGAGCTTATTAGACAGTTAATGATTTATTATTAATTTCATTCGATCTGATTATTAATTAGACTCAATTAACATGTGTTCCAATAGTGCACTGATAAAAATTATTATTAGTAAAATTTTTTAAATATTTTCTCTTAATAAATATAAAACAAATACATAAAACTTAAATTTTTTGTATTTTTAATAAAAAAATTTTAATTTATAATTTTAACATATTTTCTTACAACACAAGTTAGCTAAACTCCTATTAATTTAAAAAATCTTTGTATAAGTGATACTGTTACTATATATATATAATCATTTAAAAATTAAATTGGATCCTTTGATTATAGTTTGTCCTCTTTTTTCAAATAAATTAGACAATCCAATTTGGTTATTATTAGTTTAAAAAAATAACTTTATATAAAAGAACACCCAAACTTTCAATAACAATATATTACACTACGAATTTGTTTGGGTAAGTTTCTAAAATTTTTTTTTAAGTTATCTTTTTTCAAAAGATTTTATAGAAAAGTAAAAGTAATTTTATATTTTAATATCTCTTGCAAAAGATCTTTTTATTTATCAATTATATTTGGGTATAATTATATAAAAGTATTTTTTTATTTATTTATTACATGAAAAATATTTTTTTAAAGAAAAAAGATATTTTAAAAAAAATAAATAAATATTAGCTTCTTAAAAAAGATGTTTTTTTAATTTTTCTATTACTTTTACTTTTATTACTAAAAATTTATCAAATATGTTAAAAAATAAAAAAAAAATTTTTTTCATTGAAAAAAGATATTTTTTTATCAATTTAATGGTACACAAACAAACTCTACATATTTAATCCATATAAAAAAATTAACCCAAAAAGTATAGTTTCTTAAATAAAAATTGAAAAAAAAAGTTTTGCAATAAAATTTCAATAATATTAGTTCATTAAAAATTTATTATAAAATAATATTATGTATCCAAATTTTTTTATTAACTAAATTTAATTAAATTAATCTAAAATAATAAAAAATTGTTGTAATTAATATTATTTCTAATCTTATTATTTAATTTAGTTAAATTTAATTTATAAAAAAAATTAAATGTATAACATTCCTCCACATTATATCTCCCCATTCTTTAATGAATTGTCAACGTCCTTGAACAATCAGAACTGTTTTCTCCTATTTGACCAATCATCACACTAATTAATCAAGGAAAGTTGTTTTTTGGTAAAAAAAAAAATAAAGATGCACAGCAATTTCCTTCTGCGGTTTTTTTTTTTTTTGTTTGTTTTGTCGCTAGCATATGCTTATTCATCTTTCTAGAATGAACATTTTCGCATTGCATAGTTCATAGTGCTACTCTACTTAGGATGTCAATGGGTCTTGCTCTCTGTCTCTGTCTTCAGAATTAATTTTCATTCTTATTCCTTTTTTGTTATAGAAAAATAATTGTCTTCTTCGCATTCCTTACATTTTTTGCGAGTTTCATTTTTCATCTCCTTATGTTTAACATTCATATGGAAACTATAATAAAAAATATAAAAAAAAATAAAAAATAAACTACAAAATATTATTACAAACACACAAATATATCTTATCTAAGATTATAAATCCAGAAATATAACATAACAAATCATAGTCTATAAAATAATGAAAAACTTGTTGTGTGAGAGGAGTTAAGTTATGTGGTTGGGTTATGCCCAGGCCCCCTTTGTTTCTTGGGGGATTTTAATGAAATTGCACATGTGGAAGAAAGGCGAGGCACTGATAGCTTGCCTTTGTCAGCGCAAGAGTTTAAGGATTGGATATATGATATGGGATTGGTGGACTTGCCAATTAATGACCGGAAGTTTACATGGTTTAGAGGACGCTCTTGTAGCCGTATTGATAGAGCCCTTGTTAGCCTGGAATGGCTTGAGGCGTTTCCAGAAACTCGCTTAAGAGGTGGTCCACGGAGATTGTCAGATCACTGCCCAATTATAGTGGAAGACAAGAGGATAAGGGTTGGACCGAGACCGTTTCGTAGCCTTGATACGTGGTTTACACATGAAGGGTTTCTAAGGATGGTTAAGGAGGAGTGGAGAGGGTCGGGGGATATACAATTCACCGATAAATTGAAGGCATTGACAGCTCCTTTGGTAAGATGGCATAGAGACAACTATGATGACATTGATAAGAAAATCATGAAGTTTGAAGAAGAGATCAAGAAAATTGATGACATGGTTGGTAATGGGACGTATGATGGAACAGTGGAAGCAAGGAGGAAGGCTTTAGTTACTTGCTGCGAGAAGTGGTATGTGAGGAAAGAAATACATTGGAAGCAGATGTCGAGGTCTAGGTACGCGAGGCACATGGATAAAAACACGAGGTATTTCCATAATTTAGCTTCTGCGAGAAGGAGGAATAATAGAATTGATACTCTGGTCATTAATGGAAGGTTGATAAGGAATCAAGCGAGGATTAAGATAGCCATAAGGGAGTTCTACAAAGAGCTATATCATCAAGAGAAGTCTCCGATGGTGGGGTTCAGGGATGGGCTGGTGGAAAGGATCGCCGAGGAGGATGCTAGGACTCTAGAGATGGTACCAACACCGGAGGAGGTTAGAGAGGTAGTATGGGATTGTGAATCATCCAAGGCTCCAGGAAGTGACGGTTACAACATGAATTTCATAAAGAAGTGTTGGGGCGAAATCGGCTCTGAATTCACCACAGTGGTAATGGACTTCTTCCAAACTTCTAGATTGCTGACATACGCCAATGTAACCTAGGTGGCGTTGGCCCCTAAGTTTTCTGGTGCTAAGGAAATCAAAGATTTGAGGCCGATTAGCATGGTGGGATGTGTGTATAAAGTTATCTCAAAGATGCTAGTTAGGAGGATGAGAGCAGTTATGCTAAGATTAGTAGGTGAGACACAGAGTGCGTTTGTCAAGGGCCAGAAGATTCATGATGGGGCGCTCATCGCATGCAAAACAGTTCAGTGGATCAAAATGAGGAAGTTGGAAGCTGCGATAATAAAGTTAGACTTTCAAAAAGCATATGGCAGAGTAAAGTGGAAGTTCGTAGACCTTGTACTACAGAAGATGGGATTTAGACAGAGATGGAGGGCATGGGTTATGGAGTGTGTGAGTTCCTGTTCTATGTCAATTTTGATAAGTGGCTCACCTTCTAAGCCGTTCAAGATGGAAAAGGGCCTGCGATAAGGTGATCCTTTATCTCCATTTTTATTCATACTCGTTGTTGATGTCTTACATAGAATGCTTGAGGAAGCAGTTAGAAATGGGCGCGTATCACCATTGTTGGTTGGAAGAGATCAAATTGAGTTGTCGCATTTCCAGTTTGCTGACGATACTATTTTGTTCTGTCCTCCTAATGATGAGACCATCAAGAATTACAAGAGGTTGCTTTGGTGCTTTGAGTTGATGTCAGGTTTAAGTATTAATTTTGAGAAGTCGAGTTTAATTCCTATTAACTGTGACGAACAGTGGGTACAGTGTATGTGCAGTGTGTTAGGTTGCAAGCAAGACTCCCTTCCAGTTAAATATCTGGGCATATCTTTAGGAGCGAACCCAAGACTGGTAAGACGTGGAAGCCGATAATAGACAAAGTAGAGGATAAGCTTAGCCTTTGGAAAGCCAAGGTGCTCAATAAAGCCGGTAAGTTGGTGCTTATCAAATCTGTGTTGAATAGCCTTCCGATTTATTATTTAAGCCTATATAAGATGCCAAAGGCTGTTGCAGAAAAACTGATATCCTTGCAAAGAAGTTTTCTATGGAGTAAGGATGATGGAAGGCCTGGTATAGCCTTGGTAAAGTGGGAAGTAGTGCAGACTCCTAAAAGGTTAGGCGGGTTGGGAGTTGGAGATGCTATGATACGCAATACAGCCCTTCTGTTTAAGTGGTGGTGGCGATTCTCTAAGGAAGAGTGTCCGTTGTGGAAGAAGGTGGTATGCTCTTGTAATAACTTGAATCCACATGAGCTCCTATCCTCTCAGAAATTACCTGTTCGGGAGGGGTCCGTGGAAGGGTATATGTCAGATTCAGTTCAAGGATCAAGAAGTTAGGCAGAGGATGATTACTGGTTTGGCTATGAAGGTGGGTGATGGGAGACGTACTCGGTTTTGGGAGGATGTCTGGATTAGTGGAGGTTCTTTGAAAGATCGATTTCCAAGGCTCTTCTTTGTTTCAAACCAAAGAGGATCAGTGATAAGGGATTGTGGGTTTTGGGATGGGTTAGTTTGGATATGGAACTTCCAATGGATGAGAGAACTTTTCCAATGGGAGTTGGATTTAGTGAACCAGCTTCTTAATCCTTTGAGACTAGTCAAACTTGCATTTGGGAGAGAGGATAGAGTTGTGTGAAAATATGATAACAAATGCATTTTTTCTACTAACTCATTTGTGCAGGTGTTGCATGTGGAAATAGTTCCGGAGGATATATCAAGTTACAGCTTTACTAGGTCGATTAAGAAAGGGCTTGTTCCTCCTAGAGTGGAGCTATTTGTTTGATTTGGATTGATTGGCAGGGTCAATACAAAGGCGAGACTGCGTCGGCTAGGGGTTATTAGCCAACAAGACACTCTATGTGTTTTATGTAACACAAGCGATGAAAATGATTACCACTTGTTTCTTAGTTGTAGTTTTACTTGGCAGGTGTGGTGTGCTTGGTTATTGATGAGCGGATAATTTATACGCTTTTTGGCATTGTTTTTAGGTAGTTTTTAGTAAGTTCAAGCCACTTTTAGGGATGTTTTCATTAGTTTTTATGTTAAATTCACATTTCTGGACTTTACTATGTGTTTGTGTGTTTTTCTGTGATTTCAGATAATTTCTGGCTGAAATTGAGGGACCTGAGCAAAACTCTGAGAAGGAGGCTAACAAAGGACTGCTGATGCTGTTGGAATCTGACCTCCCTGCACTCGAAATAGATTTTCTGGAGCTACAGAACTCCAAATGGTACGCTCTCATCTGCGTTGGAAAGTAGACATCCAGAGCTTTCCATCAATATATAATAGTCCATACTTTATTTGGGAATTGATGACGTAAACTGGCGCTCAATGCCAGTTCCATGTTGCTGTCTGGAGTAAAACGCCAGAAACATGTCACGACCCAGAGTTGAACGCCCAAAACACGTTACAACTTGGCGTTCAACTCCAATAAAAGCCTCAGCTCGTGGATAGACCAAGCTCAGCCCAAAAATACACCAAGTGGGCCCCGGAAGTGGATTTATGCATCAATTACTTACTCATGTAAACCCTAGTAGCTAGTTTATTATAAATAGGACTTTTTACTAGTGTATTAGACATCCCTGGACGCCTAGTCCTTAGACCATGGGGGCTGGCCATTCGGCCATGCCTGAACCTTTCACTTATGTATTTTCAACGGTGGAGTTTCTACACACCATAGATTAAGGGTGTGGAGCTCTGCTGTACCTCAAGTTTCAATACAATTACTATTATTTTCTATTCAATTCTCTTTTATTCCTATTCTAAGATATTCGTTGCACTTCAACTTGATGAATGTGATGATCCATGACACTCATCATCATTCTCACCTATGAACGCGCGTGACTAACAACCACTTCCGTTCTACCTTAGGCCGGGCGTATATCTCTTAGATTCCCCAACAGAATCTTCGTGGTATAAGCTAGATAGATGGCGCCATTCATGGGAATCCGGAAAGTCTAACCTTGTCTGTGGTATTCTGAGTAGGATTCCGGGATTGAATGACTATGACGAGCTTCAAACTCCTGAAGGCTGGGCGTTAGTGACAGACGCAAAAGAATCAAGAGATTCTATTCCAACCTGATTGAGAACCGACAGATGATTAGCCGTGCTGTGACAGAACATAGGACCATTTTCACTGAGAGGATGGGATGTAGCCATTGACAACGGTGATGCCCTACATATAGCTTGCCATGAAAAGGAGTAAGAAGAAATTTGATGAATGTAATAAGAAAGTAGAGATTCAAGAGGAGCACAGCATCTCCATATGCCTATCTGAAATTCCCACTATTGATTCACATAAGTATTTCTATCCTATTTTATTTTATATTTATTATTAATTTTCGAACTTATCATAAACCAATTTAATCTGCCTAACTGAGATTTACAAGGTGACCATAGCTTGCTTCATACCAACAATCTCCGTGGGATCGACCCTTACTCACGTAAGGTATTAATTGGACGACCCAGTGCACTTGCTGGTTAGTTGAACAGAGTTGTGAGATTCTCTAACAGTGCCTGTAACTCTTTTGGTCCAACAACAACACTAAGATGTTGGTGCCATTACCAGGGATTATTAAGATCCCAATTCATCATACCATGATCTCTTTGAGGTATTCTTGATAGAGCCAATATTTAAATTTCATACAAGTACAAAGAGACCAACTTTGAGGATCACAATTTCGTCCACCAGTTATCTTATGTTGGGTTACAATGGACTTGCCCGAGTACATTGAAGGAGCACTTTCAGGGTTGGACTGAGGTATAAAATAGTAAAGAGGAGCGCAAGAGATGGATGGTGTGTTTTTGTGCGATCATGTGGAACATCTGGTTGGAACAGAACCGAAGGATTTTTCAGAATAAAGAAAAAGGAGCTCAAGAGATTATAAGTTTGTCCTTCCAAAGCTTCACTGAGTGGTTAGGTGTTGATTCCTTTAGTTGTTGATGGCAATGCCGGAGATGACAGAGAGATATTTATGGTCAGATCGATTGGTTCAATTTCTTTTTGTTGCTTTTCTTTTACTGCACTTGCTCCACTCTTGTGTTTAGCTCTTTTCTTCAAAAAAAAAAATAAAATCTTAAACAATAGGGTTAAGGTTTTTCAATAAGTGAAATTACTAAAAAAATCCCTATATTAGAAATAAAGTAAGAGTTATTAAGTAAATTTAAAAATTCAAGAAATTATTGGGGATGGGGCGGGGATCCCCGCTCGATTCCCCGCGCCTGTTTCAGAGGAATTTTACTCCTCGTCTCCATTCCCACAGAAAAAAATTTCCACCATTAGGGTCCATTCGGAACGATCCCGGATCCCCCTACTGGGATTTTTGACACCCCTAACTGTGCTAACATAATAGCATTATTACCCATTGATCAATCAACTATTTTATAAAAAAAATCCACAAAGCACCACAAACCTTGTATACAGAGAACTTAATAAACAAAAAATACTATTAAGAGACAGAATTAGAGCAAGCTGCTACAATAGTATATAGAACGAAATCATATGCATATGCCTTAATATAATTAGGAAAAGTATACGTTACCAATACTTAAGTCTGCCAACTATTACCAACAATCATTAATAATTAAAAAAATAACACTATTGAATAAATAATTAAAAAATAAAAAATCTGAATTTGAATAATTCTGTTCAAAATTTATCCTAATTCTATTTTGCTTTCACCCATCCCTAAACCTTACCCTCTCTATGTTGTGCCTTCTTCTTTTTCTTCTTCTTCTTCTTTTCTTCTTCCCTCCTCAGCACCGATGTTGTCTCGTTGAGAACGCCACTTTACTCAGCGCCGGCATTGCCTCTTTCTCCCTCACCTCGGCGTCCTCCATCGCGCCGCACCACCCGCCCTCACGTCGCTCTCCTCAACTGTGCCTCAGTGGCCGCGTCCTTCCTCATGTAGTCCTCCACTCGCGGTGGCCCAACTGCCGCAGCATCGTCGCGCCGCCCTTTCATCGAAGGCACGCTCGCCACCCCAGCTGCCCGATGGCATCCTCCCCGCTTGCCACCGCGCTTGCGACCCTGCTCGCCACAACGCACGCCCACCAACATGGTAACTACTTCCTCTTTGCAGTGCTGTTTCAACTTTCAATTTTTATGTTCCTCATGTCAGTAATTTTTCAATTCTATTTTTTTTCAGTTCAGAGTAAATAGTTATTTCATTTACTAGGCTTCAGGTGTTCTTTTTACGTTATTGGATTTTTTTAAGTTGGCTTTGCAATCTTTGTATGTTTTGAAATTTCAATTTTCTTCTTATTAGCTTTGCTATAAATTAAAACAAATTATTTGTTTGCAGTTCCATATTTTAATATGATTTGTGTAAGCTAATTTGTAAGACAGTATGTCCATATTAACTTCTTAGATCACTTAAATTTTGCAACTTTTCCAAAGATCGTAAGGATCAAGGATCATGGGAATCAATGGAGGGTCTATTCTACTGTTCTGCAAATCTTGTTCCTCTGACTCCAATAAAGTTCTTGGAGAGAGTAGCAAGTTTCTGCAGGGAGAGAACATCACTTGTTTATGGTTCTTTTAGAGTATAAATGGGGTGAGACACATCAAAAGTGTTTGAAACTTGTACTAAGAAAAATATTAGGAAGCATCCTTAAATTCTTTAAGGTGAATGGATTCAATCATTGATGCTATTATATATTCAATGTTGTTTTGAAACAGGTTGCAACATTATCACCTAATGTTCTAGCAAAAGTATGAGCTGCATTTTGCAATCCTAATGGCTGGATCCATTATCTTCACCTTGAATTCGTGCCTAAATGCATCCATGGTTTCAGTCCCGCTGGAGCATTCACAAGCTAAGATCCTCTTTGTAGACTACCAACTGCTCGAAGTTGCACACAGCTCATTGAATCTGCTATGCAAAAGAACATCATCAAAATTGCCAATTCTAGTCCTAATTGCTGACTCTGATTTTGATTCAACAATTGACACTTCTTCAATTAGTTATGAGTATAAGATGCTACTAGCAAATGGTGACAAAGGGTTTGAAATAGTTAGGCCAAAGAGTGAAATGGATTCTATAAGTGTTAATTACACCTCTGGAACCACACAAGGCCTAAAGGAGTAGTTTATAGCCATAGAGACGCATATTTGAATTCGCTCGTGACAGTTCTACTATTTCGAATGGATCTCTTCCCGATGTATCTATGGACAGGTCCTATGTTTCATTGCAATGGATGGTGCCTTCCTTGGGGCATGGCAGTGCAATTCAAAACCAATATTTGTCTTAGGAAGGTAAAGCCTAAGGACATTTTTGATAATGTGACAAATTACAAGGTTACACACTTGGGGGGGGGGGGGAGCTCCTAAAGACGTGATCCAAGTGTAGCAGATAGAAAGTTATTTTTTGTTTAGCTAGTTGTATATTAATGATATAACAATTTTTTAAACTAGTTCTGGAATATACTTGGTGCTCATATTAAAGATTCTTCTCATATGCATGTTCTTTAATTTCACGATGATCATTTGGATGGAATGGTTTTTCATGCAGGATTATGGATACCTCCAGATCAGAGACAGATTACTCCGGCATTTCCAATGCATTTGGCAGAAGCATTTACTCCCAAAGAGGATGCACAATCATTTAACAACAGTTAGTCACTTTGAACTCACCTTTTGATTTTACCATTCTAGCACTGAGTAACATTTATCATTTGCAGGTATGTATATGAAGAATACTCCATTGTCATCAAACAACATGGGTGGTCCGAATCATATAACCTTCAAGTTTATTGACAGATTACTTCAGCACTTCAAATTTATAACCTTCAAATTTATTGTTTTGTTTGGTTTCATGAACGGTGAACTTTGGGTTGTACTCAATTATCTTCAGATCATATGACAAATAATTATTTATTTCATTTTTATTTCTGTAGTCTTGATTAAAATAAAGTTAGTCTTCTTTACTAAAGGTTTGGAATTGTATTCAAAGTTTAGGTTAGGGTGCGCCGGAGCAAATCTAAACCTTACCTGATTTAAAGTAGTTATGAAATTAATGACATATCCAAGTAAGTTTTAAACAGAAGATACATTTATTAAAAACACATCTATTAAAGGCACATCTAACAGCAGACACATCTATTAAAGACACATCCCTGTTTATGAAATCATTTAGTTAGAAGACACATCTATTAAAAACACTTCTAACATAAGACACACTAATTAAAGACACATCCAAATAAGTTTTAAACAAAAGACACATCTAACAGAAGATACATTAATTAAAGACACATCAAAATAAGTTTTAAACAAAAGACACATCTAATAGAAGACACATCCATAAAAGACATATCCAAGTATCAATTGGTTAAAACAAAACAAGTGTTTAACAAAAGTAAAATGATATCTTCTGAAAAAGCACTCCTTAACATATCATGAAAATTAGATAAATCTACTCTCTTCATTTCTAACAACTTCTGCTTGTATGATAATTAATCAAACAAAGCATCTTAAGAACCTATAAAAGAATAATTTAACAAAAAATAATGGCTCCACCAAGCTAGTACCATTTCTGCCTAAATGAATTCAAAGGACACAAGAGAATGTTATGACATTCTACTTCTTATTCCGAAGAACATACAAGTTGGCTTTCGACAAGTTTTTGGAGCATCTCATCATTTGTAAGATCAGGTGAGGAAAGGGTCTTATCAAGTCTTTCTCTATACTGCATAATCTTTTGTTTCTTCTCCATCTATGCATCTCCCAGAAAATTGGAACAATCCTTCTCTCAGAAATTCATGTCAAACACCATGTGATCAACCACTTACAAGCTCCTACTTTGCTCCTAAATCAACAACAGAAGAAATTCACCATAGTTATAAACAAAGACTAGTCATTCATGATTAATTCAACATCTCATTATAGTGAATTGGTATTTAGTAATGATAGATTTTTAGTAAATTCAATTCTATGGTGTTTTCATTATAGCATATAATCAATTAAAAGTCAATAAACTCATCACAGCATATAGCTAAAAAACCAAAAATATCAAGAGAAAAAACCAAAAAAACTCTCTAAAAATATCTCTTAATGCTACAATTTTATATGAACAAAATCAAACCCAATTTCAAATATATCTTAATACATGTACACTACCTTATGCAAGAAAAAATTAACAAACATTCAGAATAATAACATAGAAAAATAAGTTCAAATAAAAAACTCAAACATCTCTTTTTGCTTAATGACAACAAAAGAACATATATATATATATGTCAGTACTTTGTAGTAAAAGACAGATTCTAATACAACCTATTATTTTGCTTTTTCTATGCTTTACTTCTTCTCTGATTATTCCTCAACAAATCTTACATACAATATAAAATTGTAAAAAAAGAAATATGCGAATCTTAAGAGTAAATTTTGATTTCGCATATGCTTTTAGAAAATCAAACTACTTCTTTTTGCTTAATGACAACAATCAAATGTCCAAGGGTTACAACCAATTAACAATTCAACAGTACAAAACCAAAACTAATAGACAATTTAGCACACACCATCACTCTAAAGACACATATGTAGTAATATTCAATTGCTGCAATTACAAAAAAAAAACTTTTTCTCCCTTTTCCTTCTCCTTTTAAATTAGCATTGCAAAACATCGTTCCAAGTATACAATTGATATTTTCAATACCAAATATACCTTTATCACATTCAAAATAAGTTTTATCCAAGACATATAAACACAAGGGAATTAGTTTTCCATTCTTCCTTGTCTAACAGTAACCAAAATTTCAATGAACCATGTTATATGAATGTAATACCCAATGACATGCTCACATATGAAACCTATAAAATTCTAGGTTTCTAAAAATCGTAAAGTAGCATTTATCTCTTATTGCAACACAGGCGCCGAAGGAAAGACAGGTTGCATGAAGGGGCTCCACCGCGAAGCAGGAAACGACGGTGCGCTACGGGGCTAGGACGCGAGGCAGGGATCGGCGCTTGCTGGGGACCCACAAGTCGAACAGCAATGGGGCGCTGGTAAACTTCAGCTGCGGTGTGTGTTGAGGCGCAGTCGGGGGGGGGGGGTGGTGTAGGCTTGACAGGAGGATGCGTCTTCAACTGGGCGCGATGGCAACATGCAACAAAGGCGGCGGCGCTTGGGCGACTGAGCAGAGCAAATCGAGATGGTTGCTGTCTGACGGTCCGGCAGCGTTGACTACTATTGATGGCGACGACCGTCGAAGACTGCACGAAGAAGAGGTTGCGCGACGCTAAAGGTGGAGAGTTTTGGATGTGGCTGCACAGTAGAAAGAAGTGGTCAATTTAGGTTTACAAAAGTAAATGAGGGACAATAAAATTGACCTAAGTTGATTTGGGATGTGATTTTCTAAATTTTATTGGGCTTTAGGGTCCAGCCCAACTCAAATTAGCAGATCTTGGTAGATACTAAGTTGGTAACGTAGCACTACTGATATAATTAATTAAATTCCTCACTAAAAGAATATAATAAATAAATAAATAATCTCTGAATCTCTCTCACTCTCGCTCTTTTGTATTTTACTCGCCCTTTCTTTGAGATCTATTCCCCTTACTTTAAAAACAATGAATAAAAAAAAATTTACTACAGAGGATATCCCTAGATCCTTCTTCTTCTTATGCACTAGAGTTAGAATCGTAGCTATCGGCTAAATGACACCGTTATGTTTTGTTATGTACACTTACGGTGCAACAAAAACGGATTATTGGATCGGAGCCTCTGTCTTGTCTCTGTTGTGACAAAAGCAACACTTTCCGCAGCAGAATAATAGTTCAGAATCACATAAAACACACCATCACGTTCATGCAATGCTGATCACTCCATAAATGTTGAGATTGTGATGATGATGATTATGATGATTATTATTTTGGCTTTGATTCACCAATTGGTGATGACACCTCATAAACCCTTCAATTTTGTTATTGTTAAACTTCCAATCCCCAACAATAACCCTATCTTCTCCTTCTTCTTCTTCTTCTTCTTCTTCTTCTTCTTCTTCTTCTTCTTCTTCTTCTTCTTCTTCTGATACTAACGTTGTCGATTCATCTTCTTTTTCTTCTTCTACTTTGAATTCTTGTTGTGGTTCTTCTTCTTCTTCTTCGTCTTCGAGATCATCGTCGCATTGATCTGGAACAAGAAACATCTTCAACCTTCCGTGTTCTCTCGAAGCGTAGAGAATCTCAGGTCTTTTGATTCTCACTTTGTTGAGTTGCAACCTTCCATTCTCCCTCACCGGAATAAGAGCGAAACTCGCTTGTCCCTTCTGGTTCAACGAAGAAAGCGGCGGAGGAAATGACGGAGCAGCCGCTGCCGCCTTCGAATTCCTCAATAACTCTCTTCTATTATCATTCCTATTATCCTCAACATCAAGATCTTCGATCTTCTCCGTTATCTTTTGATCTTTGTCTTCACCGTCCACTAGCGTTTCCTCGATGCTCTCAAACCCTAGACTCTCGGTGCAGAACGTCCGCTTGCAATTGCCATCGGTCTCTTCGTCAACAACCACGGTTTTCGATGGCGGAGGAGGAGGAGGAGAAAGATCGGTGATCGCCCGCGCCAAGATTTGCGAAGAGGATCGGTTAGAAGTCTTGAAACTGTTCTTGAAGGCGCTGAAAACATGGAAGAAGAGAGAATAGAAATGCTTCTTGAATATATGAAGAAGAAAAGAAAGAGGAAGAGAAAGCGAAAGAAGAATAGGGAGGTACAAAAAAAATATCGTCATGAATTGTTCCGGGATCAATAATGTATGTTTCTCAAATCAATCTTATTTTAAAAAAGAATAGAGGAAAAAAGGATTAATAGAAGAGAGTAGTGATGTGTGCTGTGTCCAAGAGAAGACAAAAGAAGAGAGATGGCTAGGGTGAGGGTCTTAATATCAACACCCTCATCCCAAAGATAGAGAGAGATATATAGTATTATTATTTATGTATGGATAATGGTGAAGATGTGAAGAGATAAGAGAGAGTGGGGAAAAAATCAAAGAAGAAGAAGAGTGTGAAAATTGATTAAGACGAGAGGGTATGTTGATGTTTGAGCTGTAGTGAAAAGAGCGAAATTAGCTAATTAGTAAACGGTGCCGAGTTCCATGTGAGATGCCCCTATTATTTCTCCCAATTTGGCACATTGCCAATTTCCCTTCCTCACTTTTCAAACCCTATCCTCACCTTAAATAGTGAGCTGGATGATGAAATTAAAAAACATGGAAACTAATTTTAGGGTGTTTGATGAGGAACTGGAAAAAGTAATTTAATTTTGGAGAGAATATAAGATATTCTATTATATTTTTTTGGATACTTTAAGAAATATTTTTTTCCTTTGAGAATTAAGAAAGGATTTTGCCAGTGTGAATGATGTATTTTAGACACAAAAAAAAGAGGTATTTCAAATTTTACTTATTTCAGAAGGATTTTTTAAAATTTTCAAACTTTTTTTGATATTTCAATTTATTCTGTTTTTTATTTTTTCTTTCCTTATTTTCTTCCAATTACCTTATGAAAGTAATGTAATTATCTTATTCAAAGAAAAAATCTTATCAATTCACGCAAGAAAATTATTTTATCTAAACAAAAATTTTGAAGAAGGAATTTAGTTAAAACATTTGAATACTGTGTTTGGATAGGGTAATTAAAAGAAGAAAATTAATTTTAGAAAGGATTCGAAATATTTGTTATTCTCTTTCGTTTCGGTATCAAAAAAGATTCGAAATATTTTATGATAAAATCATATCTCTGCATATTTAATTGAAAATTTTATAACAAAAAATTAAAAATTTAAAATAATTTTGTATGAAAGAACGTTTAAATAGCTATTAGAATTTATTATTTTTTCTCATCAATTAGTCATAAATATTTAAAAGTATGAGATAACATATATTATTGAATTACTAAAATAAAGAAATTGAGTTGATGTCTAAGTGTGTGTTTGGCAGGGTGAACGCGGATATGGACAAAATCGCGATTCGATCCGTAATAAAATCATCGGATTGGATATCGGATATCGGATATCGGATATCGTCGGATATATTCGCAAAATACAAAAATATTTTTAAAAGTTTATTTTTATTAAAAAATATTAATGAAATTCTTTTTTTCTACCTTTTTAAATATGTTTATTCTTAAAATAATATTAAATATATTTTTCTAAATAATAAAATTAAAATAATACAACATATATGATCATTATTAGTTGAATAAAATATAAGAATATTTATTTATTTATTTATTTATTTTTGCGGATCTGCGGATATGCAGATGGGTATGTAGATACGTACATAAAATTCGCAATCCGATCCTATAAGTGTGCGCATCGGATCCGATTCGATCCGATAGCCTTGTGTATTGGATCTATATCCGCACTTTTTGGATCGGATTCGAATAAATACTACGGATATCCATGAACACCCTAGTGTTTGGATTAAAGTTTGTAAAAGATAGTTTGCACAAAATTGATTTTAGATAAAAGTGAGCTGGTATTAATGTGATTTATGTTGGACAACTTTATATCAAAATGGATTGTAATAAAATAAATGTTGTTTGGATTATGTTGTTCAAAATCACTTTTAAGTGAAATTTATTAAAAAATATAAATTTAAATAATTATTTTAGTTTAATTTAAATATTTAAATAAATTTTATGAATCACTTTTATAATAAAAATTAATATTTAATTACTAAATTAAAAATAATATATAAAAATTAATAAAATATATTTTATATCAAAAATAAAAATAATATATGAATAATATATTAAAATATATTTTATTAAATTATATTATTCATTTTTTAATACTTACAGTATTCTTTTATTTAATACTATTTTAAAATATAAATTTTAATTATTTTTATTTTTATTATTAGTTATAATTATTTTTTATTTACTTTATTTTTTTAATGGAATCAATAATTTATATTATAATAAAATCACATTAATAAACTAATATACAAGAATTATACTTACAAATTTTAACAGAGCCAAACAAAATTTTTTTTATACAAAACAAAAATAAAAATTTCATACAAAAATTTAATTATATATTTAAAAGATTTGAGTACTAAAAAGACTACAAAAAAGAAATAAAGGGTAGAATTGATAAAAAAAATTCAATTTCAACGAGATTCTTTGAATGCATGTTGAGAACGTAAAATTACTTTAGCGTTTAGAGTAAAAAAATCCAAACATAAAAAAGAAGCATTCATTGCATTCAAACATGCTTTTCTTCTCTTCAATGCTAAACCAAACACAGCTTAAGTGATAATAAAAAATAGTTACTCTTTTTTAAAATTCAATGATATTTTTATTAGTTTAATTTTAATGCACTGACAATATAAAGTCACATCTATTTTTTTATGACCATTCGCGCGGTCAATATAAAAGGTAATTATTTTATTGATGTAGCGTTATATAATTAGATGCACGTATAAAACTACTTTGATAATACTTAAAAATTAAATTCTATTTTTATAAAAAATTTTAATTGCCTAAAATAGGGATATTAATTTTCCCTTCAAGTGAAGGAATTTAAATTTCTCTTTCTTAGGAAAGTACAAATCTAGACCCGATCCAAAAAACCTATGGTATTTATCCGATGCGAAATGTACGGACATAATTCGATCCACAAATTTGTCATATCGGATTCAATTCGATTTGTATATAAATAAAACTAGAAAACATATTTTAGATATGTATCCACAAATTCGATCTGGGACTTACTACCCGTAAATACAAATATAAAATTGTAACAACTCTAATTTTTGCATTAACGCAAGTTTTTTAAAAATCCAAAAAACCTATGGTATTTATCCGATGCGAAATGTACGGACATAATTCGATCCACAAATTTGTCATATCGGATTCAATTCGATTTGTATATAAATAAAACTAGAAAACATATTTTAGATATGTATCCACAAATTCGATCTGGGACTTACTACCCGTAAATACAAATATAAAATTGTAACAACTCTAATTTTTGCATTAACGCAAGTTTTTTAAAATAATATTTTGGAGTGATTAATTTTATTATGATGAGTCGATTTCAAACTCCGAAATAAAATAGATAGTAATATAATTTTATTATTATCTTATTTATGTATTTTACTTGCTCTAATTATAATAAAACTTAGATAATAATATTAATATTATTATTAAATTCGACTTTTACCAGTAAAAATTAATTATTGGTATTTCTTGATGAGTTTAGAATTGCTAATGTTTCGTCAAATATCTTTTAATTTCTAAATTATTAATGTCATTTATGTTAGTAATTCATACATATTTAATCTTATTATTATTATTATTATTATTATTATTATTATTGACCGAAAGAAGAAAAAAGAAAGAAAAGAAACATGGAATCACATTAAACAATAGCATTTCATGTTACACAACCTTAATCATCATCATATATTATTCAGCATATCTCTTAATTCTTTTTCCAAGTGACCGAACAAAATAAAAAAAGAAAAAAGGAAGCTCGTGACACCTAACTACTTATTATTGTAAGCATGACACCTAATCAATCTATATCATATTAATCATCATCAACTAACCTCATTTGGTTTTTATTTTATGCACGGTGAGAAGAGAAGTGACCTAGAGTGAGAGAGAGAGAACTGTAACTCCCACCGAACTTTTAGCTTCGATTTCTTGCGATCTGTAACTCCAATAAAAAATTTAATCTGGTAAAAATGTTCGTATTCTCCTCCTCTACACATTGGCGTTACTTTTGTCCAGTAGAAGTCGATGGTGAGGTAACTTCCTTACCCCTTGAATTCGGTCAACTAGAGTTCTAGGAAGCACAGACGATTCCGGACATTTTCTTCTTCGATGGCTCGGTCAGAAGGCATCTCTAAAACTTCGAGTATTTTGATTTCGTACGATGGTAGGTTTTGGTAAATTCTCATCGGTGAAATTGCTATTTGGTAAGTGAATTGATGTCGTGATTACTTGTCGATTGAATTTGACTGAATTTATATTGAATTTTTGTGATATATTGATATTTGTGATAAGTTTGATGTTTGGAGGGTTTAAATGTAGCCAGGAACTGAGTTATTCTGATGAATTTGATTTCTGAATGACGATAGGATAATTTAAAAATGTTGAAATTTGTCTGTTTTGATCTATTGAAAATAATTTGAAAAGAGTGTGGAAAATAGTTTAGATGGAATCCGAGAAGGGTGGCAAAGTCCGAATTTTAGAAGGAATGTCACCGAAATTTTGTTTTAAGTCTTAAGAATTTATTTGAAATTTTATTTAGAAGAAAAAGATTGAATTTAAGAACTTGTAGTATTTGATTTTCGATTTATTAAGAAAATAATTATATGTCGGATTTAATTCATTTAAGAAAAGTATTATGTTTTAAGTTTGATTTAAATAAGAAAAGGGTTTATGTTTTGAATTTTACTTAAGGATTTTGTTCGGAGAAGTATTAGTGAACTTTAAAAATAAATAGTTAAACTGCTGATGTGAAAATGTTAAGCCATGGGCTTTTTGTGTAAATGGTTGTACGGGGATGCCCGTGTATATGGAATGGCTTCCAGGAGAAAGGGGCACATGCTTTAGATGGAGAATTAGCGCCTGCAAGTACTTGCAGAGGTCATGTTTGGCATACTTCAGCTGGAGAATCAGCACCTGCAAGAGGTTGAAACCTTGCAGAGGTTATGCTGCTGGAATGCCTTATCTGACTTGCGAGTCGGATTGCGTCGGGTGCGGGTCAAAATCGACAAATGAACTCATTACCTGCGATGGGACTAGACATGCATCATCCTTGTTGTGCATTTGCATTTTACTTGATGTGGTGAAATTGTTTGTGATTGTCTTCCTGTGTTTATGCATTCCTTATTGCTACTTTAAATTGTGGTAATTAGATACTTCTCTGTGACACTTGTATATTTTATTGTGAATTACTTGAACTGTGGTAATCCTGACTAAACTAACTACTCTGACCCTATTAAGAACTCCCCAATTCTTACCCCTTTTCTTCCTCCCTTTCAGATGGAGACTGGAGTTATATTTTACGAGATGGACCTTCCCTATATATATGAGGACATTGTACAGTATAGGTTTTACGTAATAGGTGCGGAGATTAGGGCTCGTATGTACATTCTGTGTGATCACCCCTTTCGTCACCCGATTGACACTCTACAGTTTAGCCCCGACATGCCCTACGAGTTCCCGCTGCAGTGACTCCACCCGGATGCTCCATTTCACCCGTTTCATGACGGGCCGGTGCCTCATCAGTATCCCGATTAGCCTGCAGATCAGGCGGACCCTGAGACTGAGCTCATGGAGGAGCATATTCTAGAGTCTGTACCAGAGGAGGACATCCCAATAGAGCAGATCTCAGTATCGTCATCCAAGCCATCTTCTGAGGAGTCGCTCACCGCCTCAATTAATGGACTGGCGAGTGCTGGTCAGACCAGTAGCATGAGTGCCAGTGCCCCTCCTGAGATTATGGAGATTTCCAATGAAGAGGACAAGGATTCTGAGGAGTGTTCTGATGTGATTGTGATCTCCTCTGACGATGATAGCTGAGGCCTAGGAGTTGAGGTTGTGTCTTTTGATAGTTTTTATGTTAGCCTAACTTTTGTGTTAGTCTCTCACTTTAGATTAGACTCACTGAGAGAGTAGGGTGTACATAGTTGACTAGGCTAGTTCGAACGTCAGCTTAGGGATTTTCTGTATGAACCAGGGCCCGGAATGTCGATTTGTACATAGTAGCAAGATGTGAAGGGTTGTATGCTAACTTATAACGGTACCTTTATGTGTATGTATGATCTATGCTATATGTTATGATTATATGTAATGCTGGCCTTGTGTATGTTTTATTTAATTCCCCATTATGGCTTGCGTATGTTTAATTAGAATTTTTTTGTAAAGTAAAAGTTTTTTTCTCCAAAAAAATTCGATAGTGTACTAACACGATTACATGCTTAATATGAAATAGCTAAAGTTTTAGGTGAACAAATTAGTGACACTTGATTTTCAATATATGATCATGACGTATTGAAAATTAGGTCATTACAAAAATTATAAAAAATAAATTAATTATTTTATTTCTATTATTATTCATATATGTTTGATTATTTTATTTTTATTATTTAAAAAAATAAAGTTTAATAACATTTTGAAAGTAAATAGATGTAAAAGAATTTTAAAAAAGAATTCAAATTTTGTAAATTTTTTAATTTTGATGTTTTAAAGATATTTTCAATTTTTTTACTAATAATATTTGATTCAATTTGCAAATTTATCAAGTGGTTTTTATCAAGTCTTTATCCACTTATTCATATGATTAGCATGATATTACAATTCCTTCCAAAAGTTGTTCTATGGTTGAAAACTTGCTTCTTAGAGATCTTTTTATTGTGTATTTTAATTCTCCTTTTTACCATTTGATGCCTTGATATGTGTGTTAAGTGATTTCAGAGATTACAAGACAGGAATGGCTTGGAGAACAGAAAGGAAGCATGCAAAAGTGGAAGGAACACAAGAAATTGAAGGAATTGCAAAGCTGTCAACCTGACCCTCTCACACTAAATCGATCATAAATTGAGCTATAGAGGTCCAAATGAGGCGGTTCTAGTTGCGTTGGAAAGCTAACATCCGGGGCTTCGAAAAGTTGTTATAATTTGCTATAGTGGTCATACAGCTAGGCGACGCGAAAGCGTGCTCCACGCGGATGCATCGTAGTGACGAAAATTAGCATGACAGAATTCGCAATTAGCGATTTCTGGGCTGTTTCTGGCCCAGTTCTCGACCCAGAAAACACAAATTAGAGGCTATAAAGAGGGAGAATGCATCCATTCATGGGAGAAGCTGATAATTCACAATTTTAGGATTAGATGTAGTTTCTAGAGAGAGAGGCTCTCTCCTCTCTCTTAGGTTTTAGGATTAGGATTTCTCTTCTACTTTTAATTCTTCTAGTACTCTAGTTTATTGATTTTCCCTTGTTGATTTTTTGATGTTGCTATTTGGTTTATGAATTCTCATGTTTAATTTGATTTTTCTATTTAATACAATTTGAGGTATTTTATATTTATGATTTTAAATTAGCTTTTTACACTCTTAGCTTTGGTTGAGTAATTGGAGACACTTGAGTTATCAAACTCATTGTTGATTGAAAATTAGAATTCTTTGCTAATTGATTCGAATTCCCCTAACTATAGTCTTTTCTTTGGAATTGACTAGGATTTGAGGAATCAAATTGATTTATCCACTTAACTTACCTTCATAATTAGAGGTTAATAAGGTGGGAGCAAAATCCAATTCTCACCACAATTGATAAGGATAACTAGGATAGGACGTCCAATTTTCCTACCTTGCCAAGAGTTTTTCTAGTTATTAATTTATTTTTCATGCAATTTATTTTCCCTGTTCAACCTTTCAAAAACCCAAAAATATTGTTTTCCATAACCAATAATAAATCATACTTTCCTGCAATTCTTTAAGAAGACGACCCGAGGTTTGAATAATTCGGTTATAAATTTTATTGGGTTTTGTTACTTGTGACAACCAAACTTTTGTACGAAAGGATTCTCTGTTGGTTTAGAAACTATACTTACAACGCGATTATATTCTTGTGAATTTCTTTACCGATAGAAATCCGATCGTCAAAATGGCGCCGTTGTCGGGGAATTACAAACGTGTGCCTTATTATTGGTTATTGTAAATATTTTCTTTTTCTTGTTTAATTTTTTTTGTTTTTATTTTTAATTTTTACTAGTTACTATGAGTTCTCACCCCCATCGCTTTGAGTTTAGTTCTAATAGTGTTGAAAGGAATGGAAGCTTTAACAGGAACATGCATCAAGGTCAAAACAATCAAAAATGGACGGAGCCACGATGATCTGATCAACCCGTTAGGAAACAACATCCTCCAAGATACCATGGACCATGACCGTTCCAGAATGCATGTCAAGACAGTAGTTATGGTGGACCCTTTCGTGACAACCAACACCCACCAAATTACTATGGTCAAGAGCCATTCCGAGGTGTATACCAAGATGACAAATATAGTGGACCCCCCCTGTGGTTACCAACAAGCCCCATCATATGTCTATGAATCACCTTCTCAACATAGCTTTGAACCACCACACTCACAATCCCCCTACCACCATTCACCTCCATTTGACCCTAACCCATATCCACACCAATTCCAATCAAATTACTCCCAAGAACCACCACTTCCCTATGCACCATATCCATATCCATCAACCCAGGAATCTATCGAGGAACATCTCAAGGAAATAGTAGAAAAATTTCATGCAACCCTTCACCAATTGAATCAAGCGATAAATCGATTACCTCCCCGACGTTCGGACACTCAAGGAACTCCCACAGCTCCATGTGGACAATCTAATGAAGAACGTAGCATGAAGAAGTTACTAGAAACTCCAGTAGATAGTACGGAGCATGACTTTGTACTAGAACAAGTGGAGGAAGCTGTCATTATAGAAGAAGAGGAGTTGGTTGAAGAGTTAGGAGACGCTGAACCTCCGTGGGAATCCAGAATTGAGGAGAATTCCAACAAGGACGTTGCAATTGATGTTAAGGAGGAGAGTGCACAACCCCCAAAGCAGGTATTTTATGAAGAACTGGACGGAACAACTCAAAAAGCAGGTTTCCTTGATGATGATAATCATAAGTCAAGTTCTCCTAGTAATGAACTTGCATCCGCAAGTGAATTCTTTGAGATAGAAGAATCTTCCCCAAGTGAATATGAAGATGATGCAGAGGTAGACTTTTCTTAACCTCCCAATTTTGACTCAAGTAATGAGGAAGATATCGAAGACTTTGATCAAGACGTGGTTGCAGCTGAAGAAATTCGAAAAAAGTGGAAGAATTCACAGAAGACTACAAGGGAGTAGAGCTTGCAAGACCACTGGAAACACCCATTCCAAGGCCATTACCGCCCAATACAAACTTCAAGTGGGTAAAATCCTTAGCTTTTATCTTTACTTTTCCACTTGAATATGGTTTACTTGAAATAGATGGGCATCTTAGAGCTCTTTGCGGCTTTAAGAGCAAAAGGGAAATGACTCGCACTCATAACTGGTATGCAAGATTCAATGAGGTTTCACACTTCAATTTGAGGAGCAAGGATTGGTACAGAGTTTGATTAATTGGGTCTCGGAAGATGTTTGGCTATCCTTATGAGAATACAACTTCCAAACCACCCGGCTGGAAAAATATAAATCGAGACAAAGATGGGTGCAAAAGCAAGGTTTGGGATCCTGGAATCTGTTTTGACATTCATCACCCCGGAAGCCCGAGAACCTGTTTGAAACTGCTCAAGGGCTTTACATGCCTTGTTTGGGACTCCGGAGGCTGTTGAAATTCCAAACACTGGTGGAGATTTTTGGATGAATACAAACACAAGACACCATAACAGGAAGCTCATCAATTGTCCAACTTAAGGACTTTAACCAAAAGTGCTAGGTGGGAGACAACCCACCATGGTATGATCATTCCATTTTCAATTTTATTTCGTTTTGTTTGTTTTTAAGTTTTATTTTATTTTATTCTATTTTATTGAACCTGGAATTATTCATAACATCCATATCAGCATTGCATTATGCATAATGCAAAAAAAAAGGTGAAGCACGCAACCGCGTCGCTCACGCGTCCGCGTCAAAGGAGAATTAGCGAAAAAGGGATTTGAACAGAAAGTCACGCGGGAGCGTGGCTGGAGGCATGCCTCAGGCACAAACACGCCCACACGAACGCGTCCCTGACGCGTCTGCGTCGTTTGCGAATCCAGCCCACCACGCGATTGCGTCACCCACGCGAACGCGTGACCCCACGAAATCGACGTAAATGGGTGTATGGCAGAATGTTAGGCTGGAATGGGGCTGGAATCATGCTAGGAGCACAAGCCCTACCACGCGAACGCGTGCCCTACGCGTTCGCATCGTTTTTCAAAATAGGCCATCCACGCGATCGCGTCTCCCATGCGACCGCATCATCCAAAATTTTGGCAAATTGAGTTTTTAACCAGAAAGTTGCGCGAACGCAAGGTTGCCCTCGCGCCAATGGCACAAATCACTTCACGCAAATGCGTGCCCCACGCGTCCGCGTCACTTCAAAAACGTGCTAACCACGCAAACACGTGCTCCACGCGTCCGCGTCACATGCAACGCGCAGTTTATCCAGATCAGCGCCAAATATCTTATCTTTTCTTCCCCAAATCTAAATCTTTTCTTTCCCTTCTTATTTTTTTCTTCCTTCTTTCTTACTTTCTTTTTCTTTATCTCTTTAGCTTCTCATCCTTGTTTTCCTTCATTCTATTTTACTTAATTCATCTGCATACTTTCATTCATTGCATTTTAATTTTGTGCATATTTTTATTTTCTTTTCTAAATTTATTATTTTTCCATTGGTGTTAAATGTTCTTATTCAACTGTTGCATCTTTTCTTGCATTATTCTAGTACTTCATGACTTGTTTTATTCTGATTGGGTATTATTATTCATAAGTCAATGCTAATTTTTATAATACTGGTATTTCTTTTGCATTGACATGAACTTATACTATCTTGCATTACCCACACTCTCTTCCCTTTCGTTGCAATTTTTGCACCATTGATATGCCATGTACTTTTACTGTTTTCTCACTTACATGTTGTAGCTACCATGTAATTGAGACCCTTATTATTTGGCATTACCCACTCATATTTTATTTGTTTTCTATCATTGTTTTTGGGTTCCTGTTCTTCTTTTTTTCTCTTGTTTCAGGCTGGTCACCGACGAAGAAAAAAGGAAGAAACTTCTATATGGGGCAACAGACAAGTCCATCTGCACAACCTTTGGAGAAAAGCATCAGTTGGAGCAACCCGTCCACCTGCACATCTTAGCATGCACCGAGGACGGTGTAATCTTTAAGTGTGGGGAGGTCGATACCGACTTCCATGGGTTAGTTACTTCATATTTTAACACCAATGCTTAATTTTTTTTGTTAAATTAGTTGTTGCATTTGTATGTTTGTTTGATTTTGTGCATATTTTACCAACTACTTGGTTGAAGTAATATTTTCTTTTTCAAGAAACCTTTTATAGCATTCACTAATTTGAATTAAAATTTTTGAGAAACTTGTTTGAAGAAATATTATACTAGAACATGGTTTAGAGCTCGAACACACAAAACCTGTGAGATTTTTGAGCTTATTTGAATTGATTGCATTTTATCAACCAATATTTTATTTTTGGTGTGTGTTGTTCTCTCTAAAATTATGATATCTATCTTGCTTAATTCTATATTTCTATTGTTTAATATATGCATGCACTTATGTGATTGAGGCCTTGTTTCACTCAACTTACATACCTATATGGCCTTATCCTTTTATTATCCTTTGCAAACCAATGTTGAGCCTATTTTACCCCTTTGTTCTTTACTTTAGCACATCATTAACTCTAAGCGGAAAATAATAATGTCCTTAATTTGAATCCTTGGTTAGCTTAGACTAGTGAAAGTGCTCATAAATTAAGTGTGGGAAAAGTGGGTTTGGAAACGTTTGGTTTGGGAATTGAGTATGTTAGACTTTGTGTGAAAATGTGAAAAATGTTAAGAACATGTTTATGCATTCAACACCTTAATCATATGCATTGAAAAAGAAAAAATATATTAAGAAAAGAAAAATAGAAAAAGAAAAAAAATATAAAAAGAGAAAAAGAAAAGAAAAAGAGCAAATAAACAAAAAGGGGACAAAATGCCCCAAGTTAAAGTAATAATATCAATGCATATGAGTTGTACTTAAATTTGGGATGCATGAATATGTGGTAAACATAGTTAATGGGCAGTTAGATCTTGTATTGTAATTACATGGATTGTCCTAAGTTAGGTGGGAAAAGTTTAAGTTAATTAAGGATTCAGATTTTAGTCCACTTGGCCAAATACAATCCTACCTTGACCCTAACCCCATTACAACCCTTAAAAGACCTCTTGATATGTGTATCGGTACATTAAATTTTAGTTGATTGTTAGATGAAGAGAAAGCCTTAGAAAGCAAGATTAGTAGAGAATTGAGAGATCGAACCTTAAACACCTGAGCGATTAGAGTGCATACACTTCTAGTGAGGGTTCGATGCTGGATTCTTTGTTCTCGGCTTTCATGAGCTATTTTCTTCTGCAAGTTTACTTGTACTTTATTTTGTGATTTGAATTAGTGAAATCCAGTTCATATCTATTCTTGAAATATTTATTTACTTTTTCACCAAGTAGGTAGAATCATTTTTGCATGTAGCTGCATTCATATATATAGGTTGCATTTCATACATTCTACCATTCCCCTTCACTCTCTTATAACATCTCTTGAGCTTAGCATGAGGACATGCTAATGTTTAAGTGTGGGAAGATTGATAAACCACTATTTTATGGTTTATCTTGTGTTTAATTGAGTGGTTTTTATCAAGTCTTTACCCACTTATTCATATGATTAGCATGATATTACAATTCCTTCCAAAAGTTGTTCTATGGTTGAAAACTTGCTTCCTAGAAGTCTTTTTATTGTGTATTTTAATTCTCTTTTATACCATTTAATGCCATGATATGTGTGTTAAGTGATTTCAGAGATTACAGGACAGGAATGGCTTGGAGAACGGAAAGGAAGCATGCAAAAGTGGAAGGAACACAAGAAATTGAAGGAACTGCAAAGCTGTCAACCGACCCTCTCGCACTAAATCGATCGTAACTTGAGCTATAAAGGTCCAAATGAGGCGGTTCTAGTTGCGTTGTAAAGCTAACATTCGGGGCTTCGAAATGATATATAATTTACTATAGTGGCCATACAGCTAGGCGATGCGAATGCGTGCTCAACGCGGATACATCGCAGTGACAAAAATCAGCGTGACAGAATTTGCAATCAACAATTTCTGGGCTGTTTCTGGCCCAGTTCTCGACCTAGAAAATACAGATTAGAGGCTATAAAGTGGGAGAATGCATCCATTCATGGGAGAAGCTGATAATTCACAATTTTAGGATTAAATGTAGTTTCTAGAGAGAGAGACTCTCTCCTCTCTCTTAGGTTTTAGGATTAGAATTTCTCTTCTACTTTTAATTCTTCTAGTACTCTAGTTTATTGATTTTCCCTTGTTGATTATTTGATGTTGCTACTTGGTTTATGAATTCTCATGTTTAATTTGATTTCTCTATTTAATGTAATTTGAGGTATTTCATATTTATGATTTTAAATTAGCTTTTTACACTCTTAGCTTTGGTTGAGTAATTGGAGATACTTGAGTTATCAAACTCATTGTTGATTGAAAATTGGAATTCTTTGCTAATTGATTCGAATTCCCCTAACTCTAGTTTTTTTCTTAGGAATTGACTAGGACATGAGCAATCAAATTGATTTATCCACTTAACTTACCTTCATAGTTAGAGGTTAATAAGGTGGGAGCAAAATCCAATTCTCATCACAATTGATAAGGATAACTAGGATAGGACGTCTAGTTTTCATACCTTGCCAAGAGTTTTTCTAGTTATTAATTTATTTTTCATGCAATTTATTTTCCCTGTTCAACCTTTCAAAAACCAAAAAATATTGTTTTCCATAACCAATAATAAATCATACTTCCCTGCAATTCCTTGAGAAGACGATCCGATGTTTGAATACTTCGGTTATAAATTTTATCGGATTTTGTTACTTGTGACAACCAAACTTTTGTATGAAAGGATTCTCTGTTGGTTTAGAAACTATACTTACAACGCGATTATATTCTTGTGAATTTCTTTACCGATAGAAATCTGATCGTCAGCGCCATTACTGAGGATCTAGTAATCAACACCGTACGATGGCGGATGGCATCCCGGAGGATGGACATAGGCTTTCAATTCTAAAGCCTAAGAAGAAGAGCAATATAACAATGAATGAGCGTTGGTCATACCTCCCCGAATCGATAAAAGGAAAGGCGTTGGCAGAGAGCGCATCCGTCAAACCTGGAAGGACACAGGATAAGCTCAAAAGTCCACCGATATGAAGGATTCGGGCGAAGAGATCCTACATAAATTATGGAACTTGTCCATGAACATCAAGGTTGGATGGAACAACTCTGGCAGGAGCTAGAGCGACAACGATAATCTGAAAGAGCCCTGAGAAGGGAGGTACGACGACGAAGAAAATTAGAAGAAAAACTCTTGAAATTAAAAGCCGAGTTCAAGGGTAGGAGAGCCCGAGAAGATCGAGAAGAAATGCCACTAGCAGGTGAAGATCCATTTATAGAAGAGATCATGCAGGCTAAAGTTTACAGAAACTTTAAAAGGCCAGACATGGGCTTCAATGATGGAATGACCGACCCGAGACATTATCTGAGTAATTTCAAAAGTTGCATGTATTTGGCAGAAGTGTTGGATGCAACTCACTATAAAGCTTTTCCGACTACGTCAACCAAGACGACGATGAAGTGGTTCAAAAATTTACCACCCAGATCAGTCACCTACTTTGACGACTTGGCAAGATGTATTATTACCAATTTTCCATCCAAAATGATAAGGTCAAGCATGCACCAAGCCTCTTGGGAGTAAAGCAAGAAATAGAAGAATCTCTACGGGCGTATATGGAAAGATTCAACAAGGCGTACTTGGAGATTCGTAACCTACCCACCGAAGCAGTCATTGTGGGACTAGTTAATGGCCTCAAAGAAGGCTCTTCTCCCAGTCCATATCAAAGAGGGACCTGACCTCTTTATACGAGGTGCAAGAGCGAGCCGAGAAGTACATCAATATGAAAGAAACTGCTTAATTAAGAGAGCATATCCCAAGACAATACAATCAATATTCAGCTCGAGACAAAGAGAAAGAACCAAAGAAAAAAGAAGAATACAGCTCAAACAAAACTCGAAGGTATCACAACTATACCCTATTACGAGTTTTCCTTGTAGACGTCTACAAAAAGAACTGCCACACAAAAAAGATTCCACCTTCTAGATCAATGAAAAATAAAAAAGGTGAAAGTCAGTCAAAATACTGCGAGTACCACAAAATTTATGGCTATTCTACCAATGATTGCTATGATTTACAAAAGTGATCGAATAATTGACCAAGGTCGGTTGGATAGGTAAAGGCTAAGAGGCTGGACGATCTGAGCAAGAGGAAAAGAGATGAAGAAGACACCATGAACCCCTGAGAAACACATCCACATGATTGTTGGAGGATTTGCGGGGGGAGGAATAACAAAATCCTCCCACATGAGACATTTGAAAGAGGTATATCAGGTCGACGAGGAAGCTGAGACGCCCAACCTACCTGCCATCACCTTCATAATAGAAGATGTTCAAGGGGTAGCACCTGGACATGACGACCCTGTCGTTCTCACAATGATACTTGCTAATGCAAACCTCTACAGAATCTTGGTAGATCAAGTAAGCTCGGCTGACATCTGGTGCACGAAATTGAATTCTATAATATTCGCACAGATAGATCGCCAAGTGCTCAGGGTCGTCCAAGTAATACCTCAGGTGAGTGAGGGTTGATCCCACGAGGATTGTTGGTTTGAACATGCAATGGTTATCTTGTAGATCTTAGTCAGGCGGATAGAAAAGATGATTGTTGTTGGAAAAAATGCATAAAATAGATAAATAAATAAACCGTTACTATATAAGTGTGAAATCAATGGTATGAGAATGGTTGAAGCTTCAGGGATGTTTCTTCCTTTTGGATCACCTTTTCTCACCATCTACTCTAATTTCTGATTGATTCATTCCATGGCAGGCTGTAAATGATTAATGTCGGGTCAGTGGTCATTAATCTTCTATGCTTCAGGTCAAACGCCGGGTCAGCGGTCATCCAATCTGAACGAGGGTGAAGCTCTAACAGTCCATTCCCTTGGCGATCCTATTCAAATCCCCACAGACAAGGTCAAATTTTCTAGATCAGAGAATGCTGCTCCAATAATTCTAGCCTATACAAGAAAGGCCCTAATTGCCCCACACCTCGGTTGAACTGATGTCTCGAGATGTCCCCAATGAAGTCGTGGATTATCCATCTAAGAGATGTATAATCAAGCTTATGGTTCATTACTATCCCGTCAAGGACTCGCAAGAACCCATGTGAATAGGGATGACAGTCAAGTTACACTCCCAATTCATTAGGATAAAGAACGAAGTTACATCTTAGAATGGAATCAAGCATAGATTGAAATAAAATAGTGACATTATTAATTCATGAGAACCAGTAGAGCTCCTAACCATAACTTAGGAGGTTAGTCACTCATAGCTTACAGAACGTGATAAAAAATGTGTAGAGTGTCTAAGAGCTGAGGTAGAAGATCTTAAACATGGGTGATCTTCTCCTATATATACTAATCTAATGACTAAGGATTACAAAAATAAGGTAAACTAGTATTTTAGTGCGAAAATCTACTGCCTGGGCCCACTTGGTGAGTGTTTGGGCTGATCCTGGGGTGTCTCCACGAGCTAGGACTCCTTAGGGGCATTGAACGCTGGCTTGGGACTCCCTTTTGGGCGTTGGACGCCAGCTGCTCCCTTTTAGGCGTCCAACGCCCGGAATGGGGTAGGTAGCTGGCGTTGAATGCCAGTTTTGAGCCTTCATTTCCGAAACAATGTATAGAATATTATATATTTCTGGAAATCCATGGATGTTATCTTTTCATAGCCATTGAGAGTGCATCATTTGGAGTTTTGTAGCTCTAGAAATGCTCCTTCGAGTGTATGGAGGTCAGATCGTGACAGCATCTGCAGTTCTTTCTCTGTCTTTGAATCAGATTTTTTCCAAAGCTCCTCACTTTTAGCCAGAAATGACCTAAAATCACATGAAATGCAATAACTCAAAGTAGAATCCCAAAAATGTGAATTTTGCACTAAAACCTATGAAAATATAATAAAACTTAAACAAAACATAACTAAAACTATATGAAAATGATGCCAAAAAGTGTATAAAATATCCACTCATCAGAACACCAAACTTAAACTGTTGCTATCCCCAAGCAACCAAAAATAAGGTAGGATCAAAAAGAAGAGAAGGATGCTATAAATCTCAGAGTTTTCAATGAAGCTTAGTTTCAATTAGATGAGTGGGACTAGTGGCTATTCACTTCTAAATAGTTTTGGCATCTCACTTTCCTTTGAAGCTCAGAATAGTTGGCATCTTTAGAAACTCAGAATCCAGATGATACTATTGATTCTCCTAGTTTAGTTCTTTTTTATTCTTGAACACAGCTTCTTTTGAGTGTTGGCCGTGATCCTAAGTGCTTCGTTTTCCCGTATTACGACCGGATACAAAAACGCCACAGACACTTAACTGGGTGAATCCCTTAAGATTGTGATTTAGCTTTGCTAGAATCTCTAGTCAGTGGTATCCAGAGTTCTTAAGCACACTCTTTTGCTTTGGATCACGACTTTAACTTCTCAGTCTCAAACGTTTCACTTGACACCTTCACACCACAAGCATTTAGTTAGGGGAGGAGTTCATTTGAACTTTTAGGCCAAGATTTTTTTTCTTTTAGGCCTTCCTAACCATTGATGCTCAAAGCCTTGGATCTTTGTTCTTGCTTTTTGGTTTAAAGAGCTATTGGATTTTTTTTTCTTTTGCTTTTTTCTTTTGCACTTTTTTTTGCATGTATTACTTTTTTTTCTTTTATTGCTTTTTTACTTTTTGCTGCTTTTTCTTGCTTCAAAAATCAATTTTTTTTGGATTTTTCAGATTACCAATAATACTTCTCTTTTTTTCATCATTCTTTCAAGAGCCAACATTCTTAACTCCAACATCAAACATGCACTATGCATTCATACACTTAGAAAGTAAACGTAATGCCACCACATCAAGTAATTAAATTATTCTTATTATATAACTCGAAATTCATGTATCTCCCTATTCTTTTTCAAATAAAATTTTCTTTCAAGTAAGGTGAGAGATGCATGGAATATTTCATAGCCTTAAGACATAGATAAAGATGATTATGTACTAGAAACAGACAATAAGATACATGGAAAATAGAAAAATAACATAAGCAACAGGAGATAAAAGGATCCACCTTAGTGACGGCGGCTACTGCTCCCTCTAGAGAAGCCAATGGACCGTTTGATCTCTTCTATGTCACGCCCTACCTCTGTTGTTCTTCCCTCATGACTCTTTGATGTTCTCTTATTTCATGGAGGATGGTGAAATGCTCTTTGTGTCCCATCCTCAACTAATCCATGTTAGTGCTTAATTCTCCTAGAGAAGTATGCAATTGGTCCCAATAGCCATGGGGAGGAAAATGCATCCCTTGAGACATTTCAGAAATTTCTTGTTGAAGCGGCTCCACATGTTCTTGTTGAGGTGCATGTGTAGGCTTTCTAGTTTGCTCCATCCTTATTTTAGTAAAGGACTTGTCTTCCTCAATAGGAATGTCTCCTTCTATGACAATTCTAGCTGAATTGTACAGGTGACAGATAAGGTGGGGAATATATATATATATATATATATATATATATATATATATATATATATATATATATATATATATAAGCAATCAAGCAAGCCTTATATGCTATTTGCCTCCTTCCTTTGAAAGGAGCTTCTCACCATCGGAACAATAGGGCCGTTAAACTCAACTCTTTTTCTGACTTTCCCGATTAGATCAGTTTGGACCTGACCTTGGGATTGGCTAGTCCCCTTTAAGGCGGACCCTTTCCCTTTAGCTTTGGGTATGAGAAAAGCTAGTCCTCAAGCCCCTCCATAGTACCTCTTAAATGCAAACCACCCATTTCGCTGGGTGTCGGCGGGCTTATAATGATTTAGAAAGGTGAGAAGAAATGGCTTAAGTCTCACCGGTTACACGAATATCGGCCGCCACTATCGATCTTTTCGCTTAGCAACGGCAAACAAAGAACACCTTTCGGGGGCCCCCGCACTGGTCTCAGTAGCTACTGTAACGAAAGCGACTTTTTGATTGCCACCATTTCACGAGTACTCCTGTCACTGGACTTAAGACAGCTTCCTCAGATGTCACTCAATCTTTCTTAACTTGGAGTCTATCATCTAGAGTCCAAGTTACGTGATACACGGTGGTTGGCGCTATATATATATATTAATAAATCTTGTAAAAAATTAACTCTAATAACTATATGTTAATTATTTTTATGAAATAAAAAAATTATTTAAAATTTGAACCCTCTATATGAAAAATTTTTGATCTGTCTCTACTTTGTAGTATATATTTTAAATATTTCCATTTTAAAATTTGTATATTGATATTGTACTAACTAAACAAATCTGTTAATTAAAATTTAAAATAGCTGCAATTATCTATATTTATAATGGGAGAAGGTCAATCGAATACAAAATTACATAATAAGTTAGATATAAAAGAATTACATAATAAGTGTGCGGTTTGTATTTAATTAAACTAAATCGATTCTTTAAATAAACCTATCCAAAATTGTATGGTTTACATTAGGTCCATTGATTAGTGCAATTTTGATAAAACAAAATTTTAAGATTTTAAATCCTAACAAAAAAAAAATCTCATTTTAAATTTATAAAAGGTGGTTTAAGAATAATATATTAATAAAACAAAAGAAAATTATGTAATAAATTAGATATAGAAAAAAAATCGAAAACCAACTTTTTTTTTCAAGCAAATAATTATTAAATAATTTTTTTTCCTAACTACAAAGACAAACTTATTAGTAATTATAAGTCTTTTATATGGATATTATTTTAGTTAGTTAATTTAGTTATACTTAATTTTTTAGTTTTAGTGAATTTAGATTGTTTAAGATAGGTTTGATTCGATTTAGGTTAGTAGGTTTGACTTGCTGAAAGTGTTTGAGAATTCTTCATTGTTGATGGATGTTGCTGCTTAAATCATATAATTCTATGTTGGTTTATTTATAAATTGTTTAAGTAAATTGTTAATGGATAGAGTTTGTAGTGCATTCTAGTTATAGATAAAACTTTGCCAAAATTTCTAAAAATCTAAATATAATTGAAGTTTATAGATTACTTCAAACAATTTTTTTTATAAAGGGTAAAGTATGTTTTTTGTCTCTAGCATTTGAGATTTTTTTCAAAAATATCCCTAATATTTAATTGTACTCAATTTCGTCCCTAACGTTTTCAATTTGTATCAAAATTATCCCTTGGATGTTAATTCCATCTGAAATATTGGGAAAAAATTAAAAATGTTTAGGGATAGTTTTGAAATAAATAAAAAATGTTAAGGACAAAATTGAATAAATAAAAAATATTAGAGATAAAATTGAATAAAATTAAATGTTAAGGATATTTTTGAAAAAAATTACAAACCTTAAGGATAAAAAATATATTTTACCCTTTCATAAACTACTAATCTTAAGTTTCCATTGATAGGTTTACGCCAGATAACAATGGATGTACATAAGAGTGTACTAATATCATCAAATTGATATACGACCACCCGTGATCGAGCTACAAGAAGATCTTTGCTGAGACCAGAGAGCGATGATTTTAGAAATAGACGGTAAAAACTCTACATATTCAAACCTTACTTAGTTTATATCTTCTATTTTGTTTAATCATGTATTTGATTTTGATGAATTATTTAGTGAATGTTCTTTGTGCAGTAAAAATTTATATGGGACAATACTCACGATGTCATAATCAAGAAGATCTTCGACTATCGGATAGCTAGTGCAGTTGCAGTAGATGATAGAGGACGTACGTGAGCGATGCAACCATCTCACTATTTGGCTCTATCTAAACATTAAGAAGGTACTGTACGTCCATTGAGAGACTGATGAGGGGTTCAAGTGTCGCTGTCTCACAAATAGAGATAATAGGGCATCGACTAAGTTGTTAAAGTATATTGGTGGGTCAACAACTTTTATGAAGACAAAGGCCATGCTGGTATGTAACTTATTTCAATTTGTTATTAAGTTCGTTATGTTTTTGAAATATAATTTCATTATTACTTGATTTAACATGTTTCAACTTGCGTAGTCTAAGTCATTGAGTCGTAATGCGACGATGGCATTCAAGAGTTTAAGTACACGTACATTTTGAAGGAGAACAAGAAGAGATTTGCTTATCAGCAGGTTGTAGATAATTATGTGAGTAAATATCATGGGATATAAAGTTTTTAATCAACTGTAGTAATAATCATAACATGTGTTATAATGAGCGGATATTTTATATGCTTTTTGGGGGTATTTTCATATACCTTTTAGTAGGATCTAGCTACTTTTTAGTATATTTTTATTACTTTTTATGCAAAAATCACATTTTTGGACTTTACTATGAGTTTGTGTGTTTTTTGTGATTTCAGGTATTTTCTGGCTGAAATTGATGGACCTAAGCAAAAATCTGATTCAGAGGCTGAAAAAGGACTGCAGATGCTATTGGATTCTGACCTCCCTACACTCGAAATGAATTTTCTAGAGCTAAAGAAGCCCAATTGACACACTCTCAATTGCTTTGGAAAGTAGACATCCTGGGCTTTCCAGAAATATATAATAGTCCATACTTTGCCCAAGTTTTGATAACTCAAACTGGCGTTTAACGTTAACTTTCTACCCTATTCTGGTGTTAAACGCTAGAACTGGGCTAAAAGCTGGAGTTAAACGCCCAAACTGGCACAGAAGTTGAAGTTAAATGCCAGGAATAGCCTATGTACGCGAAAGCTTCATTGCTCAGCCCAAACACACACCAAGTGGGCCCCGGAAGTGGATTTCTGTACTATCTATCTTAGCTTACTCATTTTCTGTAAACCTAGGTTACTAGGTGAGTATAAAAACTACTTTTAGAGATTCATTCAGGACCTGATGACATTTTACATCTGAATTTGTATCTTCTACGGCATGAGTCTCTAAACCCCATGGTTGGGGGTGAGGAGCTCTGTTGTGTCTCGATGGATTAATACAATTACTTCTGTTTTCTATTCAATCACGCTTGATTCTATTATAAGATATTCACTTGCACTTAAACATGATGAATGTGATGATCCGTGACACTTATCACCATTCTCAACCTATGAACGCGTGCCTGACAACCACTTCCATTCTACCTTAGATTGAGTGTTTATCTCTTGGGTTCCTGGTTCACGAGTTTGACTGCCTCTCCTGACAACAGAGCGTTCAATCCATGAGACCAGAGTCTTCGTGGTATAAGCTAGACTTAATTGGCAGTATTCTTGAGATCTGGAAAGTCTAAACTTTGTCTATGGTATTCCGAGTAGGATTTGGGATGGGATGACTGTGAAGAGCTTCAAACTCACGAATGTTGGACGTAGTGACAGACAAAAAAGGATCATTGGATCCTATTCTAGCACAAGTGAGAACCGACAGATGATTAACCATGTATATAGATCTTTTTCACTGAAAGGATGAATGGTAGCCATTGACAACGGTGATCCACCAACATACAGCTTGCCATAGAAGGAGCCTTGCGTGCATGAAGAAGAAGACATTAGGAAAGCAGAGATTTAGAAAACAGAGCATCTCCAAAACTCCAACCCATTCTCCATTACTGCAGAACAAGTATTTATTTCATGTTCTTTTATTTTTTGCAATCAAAACTAAGAACAATTATTGATATCCTGACTAAGAGTTACAAGATAACCATAGCTGCTTCAAGCCAACAATCTCCGTGGGATCGACCCTTACTCACGTAAGGTATTACTTGGACGACCCAGTGCACTTGCTGGTCAGTTGCACGGAGTTGTGAAAAGTGTGAATCACGATTTCGTATACCAAGGCTTTGGCGCCGTTGTCGGGGATTGTTCGAGTTTGAACAATTGACGGTTTATTTTGTTACTTAGATTAGGAAAAAAATTTGTCTTTTTGGTTTAGAGTCGTTTACTTTCCTTTCAAAAATTTTTTTTCAAAAATATTATTTTTCTTTATTAATTGTTAGTTTTTCATTGAGTCTAGTTGCATGTTTTAAGTTTGGTGTCCTTTAGTGTTTTTGTCATTTAAAAAAGTATAATAATTAAAACCTTTTTCAAAAATAGTTTTTCTCTATTTAATCCTTGCATTTGTTGAATGTGTCTATGTTCTTGTGAATAGTTGCTCCTTTGAGTCTTCCTTTCTAAAATTTTTTGAAAATAATTTTTCTTTGTTTAAATCTTGCTTCAATTTTTAAGTTTGGTGTTTTCTTGTTATTTTCCATGTGATTTTTGAAAATTTTATTTTGGTTTTCAAAAAATTTTAAGTTTGGTGTTCCTTTTTATGTTCCTCGTGTTCTTGTGAATCTTCAAGGTGTTCTTGAGTCTTGTATGTGTTTTGATCTTAAAATTTTTAAGTTTGGTGTCCCTTAGTGTTTCCCTCCAAAAATTTTTGAAAAATAAGGGAGCTAGATCTAAAAGTTTCAAGTCTTGTGTCTTTTGTGTGTTTTTCTCTTTCCTCATTAAGTTCAAACATACATCTTTTCCTTTATTTACTCATTAATTTTCAAATCCCTTGGGTTGACTTAGTCAAAATTTTTAAAATCATATATTTTTCAAAAACTTCCTAACCACTTTCTCTCCCTCACTTTTTCGAAAATCCTCACAAAAAAAATTTCAAATCTTTTTTTTTATTTTAGTCTTCTTTTTTATTTTATTATTTCGATATATATATATATATATATATATATATATATATATATATATATATATATATATATATATATATATATATAATAAAATTTTTATCCACATCATTTCCCTTACTCCATCATGGACCTAAGTGGAAATGAACAGTCCAGAAGGACTCTAGGGTCATATGCTAATCCCACTACTGCTTCATATTGGGGTAGTATCTGTATAGCCCCCATCAAAGCTAGTAATTTTGAGCTAAATCCTTAGCTCATTATCATGGTGCAGCAAAATTGCCAATATTCTGGTCTTCCACAGGAAGAACCTACTGAGTTTCTAGCTCAATTCTTACAAATTGCTGACACAGTACGTGACAAGGAAGTAGATCAGGATGTCTACAGACTATTACTGTTTCCATTTGCTATGAAAGATCAAGCTAAGAGGTGGTTAAATAACCAACCCACAGCAAGCATAAAGACATAGAAACAGCTGTCAGAAAAATTCCCGAATCAATATTTTCCTCCAAAAAGGATGACACAACTAAGGCTGGATATCCAAGGCTTCAGACAAGGAGATAATGAATCTCTTTATGATACCTGGGAAAGGTACAGAGAGATGCTAAGGAAATGCCCATCTGAAATGTTTTCAGAATGGGTGCAGTTAGACATCTTCTACTATGGGCTTACAGCAAAAGTTCAGTTATCTCTAGACCATTCAGCTGGTGAATCTATACACATGAGAAAGACGATTGAAGAGGCTTAAGAGCTCATAGATACAGTTGCTAGAAATCAGCATCTGTACTTAAATAGTGAGTCCTCCATAAAAGAAGAAGCTAAGGCAGTATCCACTTACTTTAGTCCTCAAGAACAAGTTGCTGAACTCAATCAGCAGCTATCTTCTATAACAAAATAGTTAGCAGAATTTAAGGAGATGCTACAAGAAACAAAGAATGCTAATAAGGATATGGAACATAGTTGAATCAGACAAAATAACAGTTATCAAAACAAATAACAGAAGAGTGCCAAGCAGTTCAATTAAGAAGCAGAAAAACACTGAACACCTCAACTCAAGGCAGCAGAAAGCCAAGAAGAGAACAACTGACAGAGCATGAGCAAACTACCACCCAAAGTCCCTTTGAGGAAACTAAGAGCCCAGAGAGGAATAATTCTAGCGTTCAAACGCCAGAAAAGGGTGAAAAGCTGGCGTTAAATGCCTAGTGGATGCCCAGTTCTGGCGTTCAAATGCCAGAAAAAGGTAGGAATCTAGCGTTAAATGCCCATTCCTCCTCCCATCATGGCGTTCAAACGCCAATGAGGGATCAGACACCTACAAGTGATGATAATAACTCCCTCAAGAAGGCTTCTCAACCTGCCTCTGTAGGAAATAAACCTGCAGCAACCAAGGTTAAAGAATACAAAGCTAAAATACCTTATCCTTAGAAACTCCGCCAAGCGGAACATGATAAACAATTTGCCCGCTTTGCAGACTATCTCAAGACTCTTGAAATCAAGATTCTGTTTGTAGAGGCACTTGAGAAAATACCCTCTTATGCTAAGTTCCTGAAAGAGATCTTAAGTCATAAGAAGGATTGGAGAGAAACTGAAAAAGTCTTCCTCACTGAAGAGTGCAGTGCAGTCATTTTAAAGAGCTTACTAGAGAAGCTTAAGGATCCTGGGAGCTTTATGATACCATGCACATTGAAGGGTACTTGCACCAAGACAGCTCTGTGTGATCTTAGGGCAAGTATCAATCTAATCCCTACATCCACTATCATAAAGCTTGGCTTGATTGAAGAGGTCAAACCAACCCGGATCTGTCTTCAACTTGATGATGGCTCCATTAAATATCCATCAGGCGTAATTGAGGACATGATTGTCACAGTTGGGCCATTTGCCTTTCCCACTGACTTTGTAGTACCGGAGATGGAGGAGCACAAGAGTACAACTCTCATTCTAGGAAGACATTTCCTAGCAACTGGACGAACCCTCATTGACGTTCAAAAAGGGGAAGTGACCCTGAGAGTCAATGAGGATGAGTTTAGGTTGAATGCTGTTGAAGCAATGAAGCATCTAGACACATCAAAAGACTGCATGAACAGTGATATTATTGACTCCCTGGTAGAGGAGATCAATATGGCTGAGAGTCTCGAATCAGAACTAGTGGACATATTTAAAGATGTTCAGCCTGATCTAGAGGAACAAGAGGAAATAAAAAAACCTCTGAAAACTCCTCAGGAAGAGGAGAAACTTCCTAAACTCGAGCTCAAACCACTACCACCATCTCTGAAATATATATTTCTGGGAGAATATGACACTTTTCCTGTAATCATAAGCTCTGCTTTAGAGCCACAGGAAGAGAAAGCACTAATTTAGGTACTAAGGACACACAAGACAGCTCTTGGGTGGTCCATAAGTGATCTTAAGGGCATTAGCCCAACTAGCTGCATGCACAAGATCCTATTGGAGGATAATGCTAAGCCAGTGGTTCAACTACAGAGGCGGCTGAATCCAACCATGAAGGAGGTGGTGCAGAAAGAGGTTACTAAATTACTGGAGACTAGGATAATTTATCCTATTTCTGATAGCCCCTGGGTGATCCCTGTCCAAGTTGTACCCAAAAAGGGAGGCATGACAGTGATTCATAATGAAAAGAATAAACTGGTTCCGACAAGAACAGTTACAGGGTGGCGTATGTGTATTGACTATAGAAGGCTCAATACAGCCACCAGAAAGGATCATTTTCCTTTACCATTCATAGACTAGATGCTAGAAAGACTAGCAGGTCATGACTATTACTGCTTTTTGGATGGCTATTCAGGTTATAACCAAATTGCAGTAGATCCTCAGGATCAAGAAAAAATAGCATTCACATGTCCATCTGGAGTATTTGCCTACAGAAGGATGCCTTTTGGTCTGTGCAATGCACCAGCAACCTTTCAGAGATGCATGCTCTCTATCTTCTCTGATATGGTGGAAAAATTTCTAGAAGTCTTCATGGATGACTTCTCTGTATTTGGAGACTCATTCAGCTCCTGTCTTGATCATCTAGCATTTGTTCTGAAAAGGTGCCAAGAGACTAACGTGATTTTAAACTGGAAAAAATGTCACTTTATGGTGACTAAAGGAATTGTCCTTGGGCATAAAATTTTGAACAAAGGAATAGAGGTGGATCAAGCTAAGGTAGAGGTAATTGAAAAATTACCACCACCCACCAATGTTAAGGCAATCAGAAGTTTTCTGGGACATGCAGGTTTCTACAGGAAGTTTATAAAGGATTTTTCAAAAATCGCAAAACCTCTGAGTAACTTGCTAGCTGCTGATACACCATTTGTCTTTGACACAGAGTGTTTGCAGGCCTTTGAGACTCTGAAGGCTAAGTTGGTCAAAGCGCCTGTCATTTCTGCACCAGACTGGACATTACCATTCGAACTAATGTGTGATGCCAGTGTGAAGAACGGAACTCTCGCGCGATCTAGAATTTTCACAAATAAATCCCCGTTGTAAGTATAACTTCTAGACCGACAAGAATTCCTTTCTTACAAATGTTTTGGTTGTCACAAGTAACAAACCCAATAAAATTTATAAACCGAAGTATTCAAACCTCGGGTCGTCTTCTCAAAGAATTGTAGGGAAGTATGATTTATTATTGGTTATAGAAAACAGTATTTTTGGGTTTTAAAAAGGTTTGAACAAGAGAAATAAATTGCAGGAATTAATAAATTAATAACTAATAAAACTCTTGGCAAGGTATGAAAACTGGAAGTCCTATCCTAGTTATCCTTATCAATGGTGATGAAAATTATATTTTTGCTACCACTCAATCAACCTCTAACTATGAAGGTAAGTTAAGTGGACAAATCAATTTAACACCTAAAGTCCTAGTCAACTCCTTAAGGAAAGACTAGAGTTATAGGAATCTAAATTAATCATCAAAGGTAACAATTATCAATCACGATGATTTTGACAACTCAAGAGTCACTAATTAATCAACCAAAGCCAAAAGGAAAAAATCTAAATTATTTATATAATAAATAGAAGAAAGCAAGCATGAGTCTGAAATACCCCAAATTATATTATTTAAGAAAATCGTAACATGAAAAGTTCATAAACAAATAAAAGAGAAAATAAATAAAAAGAACATTGAACCTGTGATGAAGAAGATAAAAATATTCCTAAATCCTTTAAGAGGAATCCTAATCCTAAGAGAGAAGAGAGAGGAGAGAACCTCTCTCTCTAAAAACTACATCTAAATTATGAAAAGTGAATTATGAATGAATATATGTTATCTCTCATGAATGGATGCATTCCCCCACTTTATAGCCTCTAATATGTGCTTTCTGGGCCAAAAACTGGGTCAGAAACAGCCCAAAAATCGCTGCTGGTACGTACAGGTTGCAGGAAAGTGACGCAACGCGTGGATTGAAATTCGCATATGCGATGCGTGCGCGTCATTCACGCGTCTGCATTGCCTAACTTCAGGGCAGGTATAACAAATTATATATCTTTGCGAAGCCCCGGATGTTAGCTTTCCAACGCAACTAGAACCACGTCATTTGGACCTTTGTTGCTCAAGTTATGGTCGATTTTGTACCAAGAGGTCAGGCTGGATAGCTTTAGCAGTTCCTTTAGTTCCTTGTATTGCTTCCAGTTTTGCATGCTTCCTGTCCATCCTTTAAGCCATTCCTGCCCTTAATCTCTGAAATCATTTAACACACATATCAAGGCATCGAATGGTAATAAGAGAGAATTAAACATAGCAAAATTAAGACCAAAGAAGCATGTTTTCAATCATAGCACAGAATCAGGAAGGAAATTGTAAAACATGCAAATCATATGAATAAGTGGGTAAAGAGTTGATAAAAACTACTCAATTGAGTACAAGATAAACCATAAAATAGTGGTTTATCAACCTCCCCACACTTAAACATTAGCATGTCCTCATGCTAAGCTCAAGAGAAGCTATAAAGGAGTGATGAGGAATGATAGAGAGTATGCAATGCAACCTATCTTATGTGAATGCAACTACATGCAAAATGTTTCTACCTACTTGGTTAAAAGTAAATAAGTTCTCCAAGACAAATATGAACCAAATTCCACTAATTCAAATCTTACAATAAAAAGCAAGTAAACTTGTAAGAAGATAGCTCATGAAAGCAGGGAACATAGAATCAAGCATTGAACCCTCATTGGTAGTGTATATCCCTCTAGTCTCTCAAGTGTATACGGTAATTCACTCTACTCTTTTCTAATCATGCTTTCTAAACTTTGTTCTTCATCTAACCAATCAACAAATATTTAGCATACCAATGCAAACATCATGAGGTCTTTTTAAGGTTGTAATGGGGCTGAGGTAAAGGTAAGGATATATATATATATATATATATATATATATATATATATATATATATATATATAAGGCTAAGTGAGCTAATAAAGTGAATCCTTGATTAGTCTAAGATCTCACCTAACATATACATACTTTATATAATTTAAAATGCTTTACCTAGCTACCCAAAATTTTTTTTCACTTATGTATGACATGCTCATGCTCATGCATCAAATTTATTTTTGAATTTTGTCCCATGTGCATTGATTCTTTTCATTTTGCAATTGGGGTAATATATTTTTTTGTATCCCCTTATTTAATTAAAATTTTTTTATTATTTATTTATTTATTTTTTTTATTAATGCACATGGTAATTTAATTATTTTGATTTCACATGAGCATGCTTCCCAAATTTTCAAATAACTTATTCAATTTAATTCCCTACTTTTTTTTATCATCCCATGTTCCCATAAAATTCTCCATAATTCATTTATACACAATATCTATGTTAAGCTAACTAAGGATTCAACTTGAGATTTTTATTTTGTTTTTCTGCTTAAGGCTAGTAATGTGGTTATAAAATAGAAGGGAATTAAAAAGCTCAAAGTGGCTAACAAAGGTGACATAAAAGGGTAGGCTTATTTGGGATAAGTGAGCAAAGACAAGTGATGGCCTCAATCATATGCAATCATGTAAATACACTAAATAATGGACATATAGACTAGAACATGCAATTAGTGAAATTTTTCAAAAATGGGATCTTAAAAAGACACTTATTATTTTTCAACCAAGTAGTACTTAAATGTAAACAATCAACTACACATGCAATCTATTATGCAATGCAACAATGAACAAACAAAGAAAATAGAATATTGGTGTTGAGAAGAGAATAACTAACCCGTGGAGATCGGTATCGACCTCCCCACACTTAAAGATTGCACCGTCCTCGGTGCATGCTGAGATGTGCAGGTGGACGGGTTGCTCCAACTAATGCTTTTCTCCAAAGATTCTATGGTAGACTTGTTCACTGTTTCAGTTAGAAAATCGTCTTTTTCCCTCTTGGAGGCCAGCCTGAAAGAAGAGGAAAAAGAAGAAAAAGTAACCCAGAAATAAAGATAAGAAAATAAATAAAGTCTGGGTGGGTTAATGCCAAATAATGAGGGTCTCAATTACATGGTAGCTACAATATGCAAGTGAAAAAACAATAGAAGCACATGACATATCAACTAAATAGCAAACAAGTTAAGAAGCACCTAAAATAAAGCAGGAGATATGCAACAGATGAGTAAAAAGATTGTAACACCAATGTAAAACAGCAAATATAGAAAAGGAAGGGAGAAGAAGAGAAAGAAGAGAGTAAAGAGAGAAGAAGAAAAAGAATGAATAAGATGAAGAGTGGAGATAATAGAAGAAAGTAAAGAAGGAAGAAGAAAGAATTAAGAAAGGGGAAAAAAAAAGATTAAGAAAAGATAAGATAGTCGGCGCTGGGATGGATAGGCTGTGTGGCGCAGGGCACGCGGACGCGTGGGTCATACGACCGCTTGGTGTGTGATAATTATCAGGTGACGCAGACGCGTGGGTCACGCGATCGCGTGACCTGATTTGTGCTATTGGCACGAGTGCAGCCTCGCGCACGCACAACTCTCTGTTTTATACGCACATTGCCAAATTCCTGGGTGACGCGTTCGCGTGGGTGACGCGATCGCGTGAATGGCCATATTTCGAAAAACGGTGCGGACGCGTGGGGCACGCGTTCGTGTGGTAGGGCTTGTGCTTCTAGCACGAGTCTAGCCACGTTCCAGCCCAACATTCTGCCATACACCCCTTTTTACATCGATTTTGGGGCACGCGTTCGCGTGGTAGACGCGGACGCGTAGGAGGCATTTTTCCCACATGACGCGGTTGCGTCAGCGACGCGGTTGTGTGGGTCAAATTGTGCCAAAGGCACGCCTCCAGCCACGCTTTCGCGTGACTCTCTGTTCAATTTTTTTTTCTTCCCAATGCACATATGACGCGGACGCGTCGGCGATGCGGTCGCGTCGCGTGCGATTTTTTTATGCAGTATGCAGAATGCAATGCTAATATGAATGTTATGCAAAATTCCAGGTTCAATCAAAACTCAAAAACAAACAAAACATACTAGAATTAAAACTGAAGAGGGACGATCATACCATGGTGGGTTGTCTCCCACCTAGCACTTTTAGTTAAAGTCCTTAAGTTGGACATTTGGCGAGCTCCTTGTCATGGTGGCTTATGCTTGTACTGATCTAGGAATCCCACCAATGTTTGTACTTCCAATAGCCTCCAGGATCCCAAATTAGGCGCAAAAAGCCTTCAAGCAAGTTAAAGCAAGTGACAAGGCCCCAAGAGTGTTGATTGCCAAAATGAATTTTGGGGTCCCAAACCTTGCTTTTGCACCCGTCTTCTTGTTGATCATCATGATTCCATCCGGGTAGCAAGCAATCTGAATTCTCACCAAAGCGGCCAAACAGCTTTCTAGACCCATTCAATTGAGCTCTACACCAAACTTTGCGTTTCAACTTGGAGCATACAACCATGTTGAACCTTGCTTGACAACTCCAACCACTAACCATCTTCCTCTTGCTCTTAATGCCACAAAGAGCTCTAAGTTAACCATCCATCTCTAGAAGCCCATATTCAAGTGGGAAAGTAAAGGTCAAGGATAAGAATTTTACCCACTTGAACGTTGTGTTAGATAGTAATGGCTTCGGGAGAGGTGTTTCTAATGATCTTGCAAGCTCCACTCCCTTGTTCTCTTCTTTGACAACTTCCACCTCTTTGCAATCTTCTTCAATATCAACCTCCTCTTCTTGGTGGATATCTTCCAATTCAATATCTTCTTCATTGTTCACCAAGGGCATGGGAGGTTGTGCTTCCTCTTCTTTTATCTCCACGTCAAGTCCAATGAGAGAGGATACAAATGTAAATAAGAATTCATCAATGATCGAATCCATCTCTTGACCATCCCTTTCAAAGACTTCAATCATGAGATGCCTTGGAGGTTGTACACCCTTCTCAACATCAGTTTCAAACGTCTTTGAGGAAGGCTCTATAACTTGACTTTTCCATAGAGATGCTAAACCCCTAAGTCTTGAACCACTCATTTTTCTTCAATAATTTCGGCTTCCTCCACTTGTTCCAGTACAAAATCACGCTCTTTATTGTCCACTAGAGTTTCTAGTGTCTCCTTCATGCTACGTTCTTCATTAGATTCTCCATATGAAGCCATGGGGGTTCCTTGAATGTCCGAACGTCGGAAAGGTAATCGATTTATCGCTTGATCCAGGTGTTTAAGTATGAAATTGTATTCCTCCTTGATGGCTTCTTTTCTATGATAACTCCATTCAACTACTCCTTCATCTACAAAGGTCTCTTCTACCTTCACCTTTAGTGCCTCCTCTATCTTTTTATGAAGTATGAATTCACGAAGATGATCCCTTCTCTCTTGTTCCATGTCAATAGCATCATTGGGATCATGTTGCTCTTATATTGATGGATGTGGGTGCTCTTCCATGGATGGTGGTGATGGGATGGAGAGATCATTCTGTGGTTGAGATAGAATTGCATTGGAGCTTGAAGATTGAACATTGGAGGTGGAGGGTTGGTCCATACGGGATGTAAGATTTTGGAGTGTAAAGGTGAGACCAATGAAAGAGGTAAGTGTGCTCTCCATAGGAGTTTGGGGTGGATAGGAGGGTTCATTTTTTTGGAAAATAGGTTCATAACATGGAGGTGGTTCTTTTTGATAAGGATATGGAGATGGTGAATATTGAGGTGGTGGTTCTGGGTATGGTTCATATGGTGGTTGGTGTGGTGGATAAGGATTAGGGTCATATAGAGGTGAATGGCGGAAAGGGGCTTGTGAGTATGGTGGTCCAAAGTCATGTTGAGGAGGGGGTTCATAGGCATATGGTGGTGGTTGTTGATAATCAAAAGAGCGTTCACCATAGCCATTGCCTTGATATGCATCACAAAACGGTTGTTGATAGTCCATTGGAGGTGGTTGTTGCCATGAGGGTTGATTAAATCCTTGTGGCTCCTCCCATCTTTGATTCTTCCAACCTTGATGCATATTTCTATTATAGCTTCCTCTTCCTGCAACATAGTTGTAACCAGACTCATAACCAAAGGGGTGAGAGTTCATAGTAGTAGGAGAAAATTAGAAATAAAAACTAATAGAAAGAAAATATTTTGAAAAAGATATGATTTTTGAAAAAAAGATAAGATATAATTTTTTTGAAAAAGGATAAGATAAGATTTTTGATAAAAAAGATATGATTTTTTTGAAAAAGATTTGAAATTTGAAATTTGATTTTGAAATAAGATAAGATAAGATAAAAATTTTAAAATAAAAATCTGAAATTTTTTTTTTGAAAAATATTTACACTAACCAATAATAAGGAACACGTTTGCAATTCCCCGGAAACGGCGCCATTTTGAAGAACGGAACTCTCGCGCTATCTAGAATTTTCACAAATAAATCCCCGTTGTAAGTATAGCTTCTAGACCGACAAGAATTCCTTTCTTACAAACGTTTTGGTTGTCACAAGTAACAAACCCAATAAAATTTATAAACCGAAGTATTCAAACCTCGGGTCGTCTTTTCAAGGAATTGCAGGGAAGTATAATTTATTATTGGTTATGGAAAATAGTATTTTTGGGTTTTAAAAAGGTTTGAACAAGAGAAATAAATTGCAGGAATTAATAAATTAATAACTAACAAAACTCTTGGCAAGGTATGAAAACTGGAAGTCCTATCCTAGTTATCCTTATCAATGGTGATGAAAATTATATTTTTGCTACCACTCAGTCAACCTCTAACTATGAAGGTAAGTTAAGTGGACAAATCAATTTAACACCTAAAGTCCTAGTCAACTCCTTAAGGAAAGACTAGAGTTATAGGAATCTAAATTAATCATCAAAGGTAACAATTATTAATCACGATGATTTTGACAACTCAAGAGTCACTAATTAATCAACCAAAGCCAAAAGGAAAAAATCTAAATTATTTATATAATAAATAGAAGAAAGCAAGCATGAGTCTGAAATACCCCAAATTATATTATTTAAGAAAATCGTAACATGAAAAGTTCATAAACAAATAAAAGAGAAAATAAATAAAAAGAACATTGAACCTGTGATGAAGAAGATAAAAATATTCCTAAATCCTTTAAGAGGAATCCTAATCCTAAGAGAGAAGAGAGAGGAGAGAACCTCTCTCTCTAAAAACTACATCTAAATTATGAAAAGTGAATTATGAATGAATATATGTTATCTCTCATGAATGGATGCATTCCCCCACTTTATAGCCTCTAATATGTGCTTTCTGGGTCAAAAACTGGGTCAGAAACAGCCCAAAAATCGCTGCTGGTACGTACAGGTTGCGGGAAAGTGACGCGGAGGCGTCGTCCACGCGTTAGCGTGGATTGAAATTCGCATATGCGATGCATGCGCGTCATTCACGCGTCTGCATTGCCTAACTTCAGGGCAGGTATAACAAATTATATATCTTTGCGAAGCCCCGGATGTTAGCTTTCCAACGCAACTAGAACCACGTCATTTGGACCTTTGTTGCTCAAGTTATGGTCGATTTTGTACCAAGAGGTCAGGCTGGATAGCTTTAGCAGTTCCTTCAGTTCCTTGTATTGCTTCCAGTTTTGCATGCTTGCTGTCCATCCTCTAAGCCATTCCTGCCATGTAATCTCTGAAATCACTTAACACACATATCAAGGCATTGAATGGTAATAAGAGAGGATTAAACATAGCAAAATTAAGACCAAAGAAGCATGTTTTCAATCATAGCACAGAATCAGGAAGGAAAATATAAAACATGCAAATCATATGAATAAGTGGGTAAAGAGTTGATAAAAACCACTCAATTGAGCACAAGATAAACCATAAAATAGTGGTTTATCACAGTGATCATGCTATTGGTGCAGTATTGGGGGCAGAGGCATAACAAGCTTCTGCATGTCATTTACTATGCTAGCCGTGTTCTAAATGACGCACAGAAGAAATACACAACCACAGAAAAGGAACTGCTTGCAGTGGTTTATGCCATTGACAAGTTTAGATCCTATTTAGTAGGATCAAAAGTGATTGTGTACAGTGGCCATGCTGCTCTCAAATATCTACTCACAAAGTAGGATTCAAAACCCAAGATCATAAGATGGGTGCTGCTTCTGCAAGAGTTTGATATAGAAATAAGAGACAGATAAGGGACAGAGAACCAAGTGGCTGATCAATTGTCCCGGATAGAACCAGTGGCAAGAGCGTCCCTCCCTTCCACTAAGATCTTTGAAACCGACCCGGGATGTTCTATCGACAAAGCGACCGACCTCTTCAGGTCAGGACAATCCAACCTCTTCTCAAAGAGCTCGGCCAAGACATAGGAAAGCCCAATAAAGGGCCCAAACAGAGGAACACGTCCCGAATCCAAAGGCAGCCCAAGCCTATAGAGATAAAGGCGGTTCCCTTAAAGATAAGATGGCCTCACTCGAAGATAAAGATAAGATAAGATAACTAACTTATCTTATCTAAGGAAGGTCTCTCTATACCATTATAAATACACTGGAGCACCCAGGTATAACTCATACTCTGATTCTACTCAATACCTGCTTAATACCTTTGCTAACTTAAGCATCGGAGTCCCTTGCAGGTACCCCCCACCCTCCGGGGATGAAGGATCAGCACCACTACCAAGTTCAACAAGTCAGACACAGCAACTCCGACCAATACAGAAGATCTCGTCCGAGATCGACCTACAGTTTTAGGTAACCCTCGGAACAATGGCGCCATTGCCGGGGACCTGGAAGTCATCCCATCACCATGGCGGACGACCATGACAATGACCACACTTCAGATCTAGAGGAAAGAACGCCACATAAAAATGTGGACACCACCCTAAAAGATACTTCCCAAATCAACAACAAGAAGAACTCCCTAAACGAGGGAGCCATGGATGCATTTCAAGACCGGTTAAAACAACTTGAAGAAGAATCCCTACGTCAACGAGAGGCCGAGAAAGACCTACAAAGGGAAATAAGGCGACGCCGGGAATTGGAGAACAAACTCCTAAAACTTGAAGCCGATGTCAAGACTAAAGCCAGCCGATCCACTCCCGAAGATAGCTCCCGCAAGGAGCAAGACCCATTCACCAAGGAGATCATGAAAACGAAAATCCCAAAGGACTTTAAACTCCTAGACATGACATTATACGACGGCACTACAGATCCCGGCCATCATCACAGCAATTTCAGAAGCAGAATGTTCCTCACCGACGCCTCAGATGCAGTTTGTTGCAAAGCCTTTCCAACTACTTTGACAAAAACAGCAATTAGATGGTTCGACAACCTCCCTCCTAGGTCCATCTCAAGTTTCAACGACTGATGATCGGATTTTTGACGGCTTAGAATTTCACAAATGAATTCTCGTTGCAAGTATAGTTTCTAAACCAATCACTAATCCTTTTATACAAAAAGTTGTTTGTCACTAAAACAAACCCCTAAAATTTATAAACCGAAGTATTCAAACCTCGGGTCGTTCTCGCTAGGAATGACAATAAAGTGTCTTGTTATTGGTTAGAAGTGTGTTTTGGGGTTTTGGATAAGAAGCATGAAAGTAAATGGCAATGAAAATAAACTAACAACTATAAAAGGCTCCTGGAAAGGTATGAAAATTAGAAGTCCTATCCTATTTATCCTTCTCAATTGTGATGAGAATTGTTCATTGCTACCACTTAGTTAACCCTTACTAAATAAAGGAAGGTCAAGTGGATGAATTGACTTGAGCCACAAGTCCTAGCCAACTCCCAAGGAAAGACTAGCTTTAGTGCACTCCAAACCAATTAGCAATCTCTCCTATTACCAATCAACAAAGGAATTAGATAACTCAAGTGTCACTAATTACTCTACCTAGACCAAGAGGAACAAAATCTATACTATATCTAGAAGAGGCATTTCAACAAACACATAAAAGGCAATAAAAGTAAACAACATAAATTGCAAGAATTAAAGAGAGATCTAACTACAAAGGCAAGAGATCAACAATAGAAAAGCAAAGAAGAACAATTATTATGAATTACCTCTTATTGAATTGAAAGAAAATGGAAGGAACAATAGTAGATCTACAACAAAGTATAAGAACAACATAAAGGAAACTACAATAAAAGAATGGAAGAAGAATGAATGTAACAACAAGGAATTGAGAAGATAGAAGTAGAAGAAGATGAATTAAAATCTAGATCTAAGAACTAAACCTAATCCTAATCCTAATCCTAGAGAGAAGTGAGAGCTTCTCTCTCTAGAAACTACTTCTAAAACTAAACTATGACTAATGGTAACTAACATATCTGTTTCCCTCTTCATTCCTTGGGTTAAATAGCATCAGAAATGAGTTGGATTGGGCCCACAAGGCTTTAGAATTCGCTGGCCACGTTTTGCTTTAAGTGAACCAGGTGGCAGCAACGGTGTGTGCGCGTACTATGCGCGTATGCGTCGTTATGCGTGGTTCAACCATAACAAATCTTATATCGTTTCGAAGCCCCGAATGTTAGCTTTCCAACCCAACTAGAACTGCATCATTTGGACCTCTGTAGCTCAAGTTATGGTCGTTTAAGTGCGAAGAGGTCGGCTTGACAGCTTTCCGGTTCTTTCATTTCTTCATGAGTTCTCCAACTTTTCATGCTTTCTTTCTTCATTCCCTTGATCCAATCTTTGCCTCCTAAATCTTAAATCACTTAACAAACATATCAAGGCATCTAATGGAATCAACGAGAATTAGATTTAGCTATTTTAAGTCCTAAAAAGCATGTTTTCACTCTTAAGCATAATTAAAGGAGAATATACAAAACCATGCTATTTCATTGAATAAATGTGGGTAAAAGGTGATAAAATCCCCTAAAATCAATACAAGATAAACCCTACAAATGGGGTTTATCAACGACATGGCTAAAAAATTCCTGGCCAGATTCTCCATCCAAAAAGACAAAGCTAAACGTGCTCCGAGCTTACTGGGAATCAGACAAGGAGAACGGGAAACCCTTCGCAACTACATGGAAAGATTCAACAAGACATGCATGGACATACAGAACCTACCAACGGAAGCTGCTATTATGGGCCTCATTAATGGCTTGCGAGAAGGGACCTTTAGTTAATCTATATCAAAGAAATACCCCACATCTCTGAACGAGGTGCAGGAACGAGCGGAAAAGTACATCAATATGGAGAAAAACTCCCGATTAGGAGAGACCTCGAAGGCCGGATTCACCCCCGGGATAAAGACAAAGATTCCAGAAAGAAGGAAGATTGACATGGAGAGAAAATAAAAAATACCACAATTACACCCCTCTTTGGGTATCTCTTATGGATGTATACAGAGAGGTTTGCAACACGGAAAAAATACCACCAGCTCGGCCACTCAAAGGCAAAAAAGGAGGGGAAACCGAGCCGAATATTATGAATATGATCGGATCCACGGGCACTCCACCAATGAGTGTTTTGACTTAAAAAATGTCATAGAAAAGCTCGTACGAGAAGGAAAGCTAAATCGATATCTGGCCACCCATGATGATGAGCAAAGAAAAAGAAGAAGAGCAGAAGATGTCGGACCAACCGCGCAATCATCTTGAACGCCAGAAAGACATGTCCACATGATACACGGCGGATTTTCCGGGGGAGGAATCTCCAAATCATCTCGCAAAAGACATCTCAAAGACGTATATCACGTCGCAGGAAAGGAGGAAGCACCTGACATCCCGGCGATTACTTTCACCAAGGAAGACGCATCCGGCATCACATCAGGGCATGACGATCCCATGGTCATCACTATTATACTGTCAAACGTAAATCTTCACCGCACGTTGATAGACTAGGGGAGCTCCGCCGATATCTTATTCAAAACTGCCTTCGACAAACTCGGCCTGGAAGAAAAAGAACTCAAAGCATATCTGGGCAGCCTGTTCGGGCTAGGAGATACCCCAGTTCAACCGATGGGATACATCTCGCTCCACACAACTTTCGAAAAAGGAAGTCAGTCAAGAATACTCGAAATAGATTACATCGTAGTCGACGTAAGTTCAGCCTACAATGCCCTAATAGGTCGGACAACATTAAATCAGCTCGGCGCAATAGTCTCGACTCCGCATCTATGCATGAAGTTCCCAACTGCATGAGGGATAGCTACGATAAAAGCAGATCAGAAGATGGCGCGCCGCTGTTACAACGAAAGTCTAAACCTCAGAGGCAGAGGAGAAGAATTCCACACAGTTGAGCTCGGTGGAGTTCAGAGGCGGGAAAAGCTCCGCCCACAACCTGAAGGTGAAATAGAGAAAATCCATATCGGGGATACCCCGGACCAAACGACCAATATCGGCACACTCCTGAAAGGAGACATAAAAGAATCACTCATACAGTTTCTACGAGACAACGCCGACCTCTTTGCGTGGAAGGCCGCAGAGATGCCAGGCATAGATCCCAAGCTAATGTGCCACAAGCTAGCAGTCTACCCAAGATCTTGGCCGGTACAACAAAGGCATAGAAGCTAGGACCAGAACGCTCTCAAGCTGTGGAAGAATAGGTACGAGCTCTACTAGAGGTAGGTTTCATAAGAGAAGTCGAATACCCGCTATGGCTTGCTAATGTCGTATTGGTAAAAAAGTGAAACGGGAAGTGGCGAATGTGCACTGACTATTCCAATCTCAACAAAGCCTGCCCAGAAGATCTTTATCCACTCCCAAGCATCGACGCACTGGTAGATGCCTCCTCCAGATATAAACACCTCTCCTTTATGGACACATACTTGGGATATAACCAAATCCCAATGTATCCACCCGACCAAGAAAAAACCTCATTCTTAACCCCAAAGGCAAATTACTGCTACATTGTCATGCCCTTCGGTCTTAAAAATGTGGGATCCACTTACCAAAGATTAATGAACAAGGTTTTTTTGGATCACATCGGAAAAGTTATGGAAGTCTACGTGGACGACATGCTAGTAAATACGCAAAACAGAGAGATGTTATTATCCGACCTGACACAAGTATTCAACACTATAAGACGACACGGCATGCGACTCAATCCCGAAAAATGCACCTTCGCAGTAGAAGCTGGTAAATTCTTGGGTTTTATGATTACACAGAGAGGAATCGAGGCAAACCCGGATAAATGTAGGGCCATACTCGACATGAAAAGTCCGACTTGTGTCAAAGAGGTACAACAACTCAACGGGAGGTTGGCAGCCTTGTCCAGATTCCTGGCCGGATCAGCAATAAGATCTCTCCCCTTGTACGCCACTCTAAGGAAGGGAAAGGAGTTTGAATGGACAGCGGAATGCGAGCAAGCCTTTCAAGACTTCAAAATATTCCTGGGACAGCCACCTATACTAACTCGGCCACGGGAAGGAGAACCACTCATATTGTACCTCGCAGTAGGAAATCGAGGAATAGCCTCAGCACTGGTCTGAGAAGACAACAGCGGGCAACATCCCATATACTTTATCAGCAAAGCATTACAAGGATCTGAGCTGAACTACCAGAAAATAGAAAAGTTCGCTTACGCTCTCATACTAACATCACGACGACTTCGCCCATACTTCCAAGCTCACACCATTAGAGTTCGGACCAACCAGCCCATAAAAGGGATCTTACAGAAATCAGACTTGATGGGCAGAATCTTACAATGGATAATCGAGTTGTCCGAATTTGATCTCCAATATGAAGCTCGGACGGCAATCGAATCACAACACCTGGCCGACTTCATTGCAGAATTTACAGACACACCGAAAATTCCCACAGAATGGAATCTCTACGTGGACGGTTCCTCAAACAAAACTGGAAGTGGCACAGGAGTGATAATTGAAAGCAACCAGGGAACCCAAATCGAACTCTCCCTCAAATTTGGGTTCCCTGCCTCAAACAATCAAGCGGAATATGAGGCACTACTAGCTGGTTTGAAGCTGGCTAGGGAGGTTGGAGCTCAAAAACTTATCATCTTCAGCGACTCACAGGTAGTCACTTCACAAATAACGGGAAGCTACCAAACCAAAGATCCCACTATGAAAAAGTACTTGGACAAAACCAGAGAACAGCTCGAACAACTCGGTGAATATACGATTCATCACATACCCCGAGAACAGAATACCCGAGCCGACGCACTTTCAAAACTAGCCAGCACCAAGCCAGGGGGCAACAATAGAAGCCTTATCCAAGAAATCCTACAAAATCCATCAATCTCAGAAGAAGAAAAAGTCATGACCATAACAGGTCAGGATCAAGGATGGATGACCCCCATAATAAACTACCTCAAAACAGAAGCACTCCCCGTAGAGGAAAAAGAGGCAAAGAGGTTGAAGCGGGAGGCACAATATTATACTATCATAAATAATACTCTATACAAAAGAGGGATTTCAATATCACTATTAAAATGTGTGCCGACTTCCAACACAAAAGACGTCCTAGAAGAAGTACACAGTGGCATTTGTGGCAATCACCTCGGAGCACAAGCACTCGCCAAAAAGGTACTTCGGGCAGGATTTTATTGGCCAACTCTACAAAAAGAAGCTGCAGAATTTGTAAAGACATGTTCATCATGTCAGAAACATGCCAACTTCCACATCGCCCCACTAGAGGAACTTATCAGCGTGACCTCACCTTGGCCGTTCGCAAAATGGGGACTCGATCTTCTTGGACCCTTTCCTCAAGGATCGGGACAAGTCAAATTCCTCATAGTGGGAATAGACTACTTCCCAAAGTGGATTGAGGCAGAACCTCTAGCTAATGCCACTGCTCAAAGAATTCGAAAATTCCTATATAGAAACATCGTCACAAGGTTTGGGGTTCCATACTCCATCACCACAGACAATGGTACTCAATTCACAGATGCAGGCTTCAGAAAGCTAGCAGCCGACTTAAATATACACTACAAGAAAAAGGCATATTTGTAACAAAATATATTGTTACAAAACATCGAAATTTTGAAACAAAAGTTTTTTGTAACAAAAAAAAGGGTCCATTGTAGTAAGTCCCGTTACAAAAAGTTTTTGTAACAAAAAATGGAACTGTTACAATTTAATACCATATTTTGTAACAATTTTTCCTGATACAAAAAACCAAAAGCCGTTACAAAAGTGGTAAATGTTGATCTTGAAGGTATTTTTCGTGACAGTCAATTTTTTTCCTATCAAATAATTTTGTTACAAAATATAACATGATTTTGTAACATTTTTTTTCTTTAGTTACGAAAGCAAATTAATTATTTTGTAACAACTTTTTTTTATTACAAATTACAAGCATAATTTACTAAATTATTTTATAAATTAACTAATAATTAACGTTTTAATAAGCAGGTTTACATGTATATAATATGCAAAAACATACATAAGTCAAACAAGATCCTTTTAGCTAAAATTTTCTTGAAACAAAATAATATTAGCTAGTGAGTACATTGATTAGTTCAACCAAAACATAAAAGTTCTAACATAAAAGTTCAGCCAAAACATAAAAAGTTCTAACATAGATTAGTGTCTCTATGCATCAAAACATTCTTGAGCCCTTAAGGTAGCATATGGTCACCATTTCAGCACTCCTGTAAATAAGAAAAACCGAAACAAAAAAGTTAGAAACAAGATATAACACTAATTATAATTTTTTCACTAAGTTTTATCCAAAATGTTTAGAAAAATTTCGGCAGAACCTCCCTTAAAACTTGGATATTTCCACCGTCCACGGTTCCAACAAACACAGTCAATTCACAACTTGCACCCTTTCAAACAACACAATGCAATTTAATTGAGCAACCAAATAGGACAACAACCAAATAGTGAATAACAAAACCCGAAGCTTCCAGCTTCCAACAACCAAAACAGTGAAACACTTAGCCAGATAATTAATCAATTGAGCTTAGCAACAGTTGAAAACCAAAAGCAATTAAATACCAACTCAATCAATTAATTGAATCAAAGATGAATATTGAAAACAGCTTAAAATAAATTCCGGCAGCATCTCAACAGTAAATTTGCCTATTTCACAATTTCAATCAATCAATTCAAATTCCATATGAATTCTGACAGTTAAAAACACAAAAAAATCATAATGAATTCATAGGAAAGAAGTAAATAAGCCAATTCCAGCAAGAAAACATGAAGAAACAATTAAAACCAATCCAACCAACAAGAAGCAGAGCAGCACTCAGCAGAACAACAATCAATGGCCCATCATACAGCACCCAAAACAGTAAAATGAACAAAGGTAATGGATTTATGCAGCATTCTATTCATTGAAGCAATAACCATTACACTTGCAAGCAGCAGGGGCATAGCAGTTTATCCATTAATTCAACAGAAAATTAATCAAGTCAAACTAAACGATTTCAGCAACAGATTTATCAATAAAACAAATCTTAGTTCAGCAACCATCATCTATTCCAACACAAACAGCAATAACTCAGCATCATTTCCTTTCTCATTGAATTTAACAATCATTCAATAAGCAAGTAATGAGGGGGAATAATCAGCAGCAACCAACAGCAAGTATAAAGCAGCAATAACAACTTAATGTGAGAAATTATTCAACAACAAATGCACACACAAATACAACTTAAATGACTCATCATGCTTATCCACATAAGTCTGCAGTGAAACCACTTACCATTTCACTTAAGAGGCTTGTAACAACAGCTTTTTTATCAACTTCTTTCTCATTCTCCTTTTCAGGCTCACTGTCAGTACTGGTAGGAGGTGGAAGTGCAGAAGCACCAAACATGGCTTCATTTTGAGCAGCTTGGATTTGTTCCTCCCTTCTTGCCTTGATAAGAAAATGGATTCGATCTATGTTTAGTCTTCCATACATAGATGATGCATGTATGTTAACAAGGAACAAAACTGACTATTCATGAATATAAGAAGAGGAATATACCTCTATTTTAGAATACTGGAAACTCTGGCCAATTTGCTTAACCAAGGAAGCATCATCTTCAGCCATTGCAGATAGGTGGGCAAATACAATCAGTTCAATTAAATTTCAGGCTTCAAGCCAAACGCCAAACCAGTACTCATTATCATTTATAAGAAAAAATATCATTGGCATTCAATAATTAAAAAAATCACCATGACTAAGCAATGAACAATTAAAATCAGTAAGTATTGGTGTTATTAACAAGCACACAACAATAGTACTCAACATTGGATCAATTAAAAATGTTTACATTATCAGGATTCAGGACCCTGTGTTGCATTATCAGGAAAACATTGGAAGACTAAAAAAATTGTCCATTTTAAAACAGATTGTATTTGCAATGAAGAAATCTGGGCAAATTTATTTAGAATAATGAAATTGGCAAACAAGTCCAACCTTCAATTTTCTCATCTTCAAGAGGTGCATCCTTGTCAAACTCAATCATATAAAGTTCTTATTATTTTACATTTGCTAAATTTTATAATTTAAATATAAAAAATAATTCAATAATTATAAAATCAGATAAAATTTTAAATTATTTTAAACTCAATTAATCAGAATTTGTTTTAATTATCTTTAATAGAATAATTTTAGAGATTAAAATACTTAATGATAAATAAAAATAAATAACAAAATTGAATCTTAAAGCAGTTTATCTGCAAAAAAAAGGATACGAGCCACTTCCCTTCTTTTGCAATCAGAAGGGAGACCTTCAACATATAAAGAAAAAAATGATATAGTACAAATACAAGATATTGAACATTGAAATGAAGAGGATAACAGGGAGATCCTTACCTAAACTGGCAGCTAAGGGGAGGAGAAGAGCAGCAGTGAGGCAGAGATGCAGTCATCCAGACACACTATAAAGCTTAAATCCAATTCAATTTGACAGCACCGGCATCAATGAATATAAAGCTTAAATCCTAAATCAACGAATCATAAATCCTAACTACCTAAATCAAAATGACATAATGACACAAATCAAAATTTGACTATTCTTGAATATAAATTCAACCCATTGGTCCATTATTAACTGACCACTTCATACAACCATGGTTCTATTACCATCAATTCACAATCATAGTTTCCTACTTAATGATCTAGTATTATAGTCATACTTGATAAGATTTGTTATCAGCAACATGGACCTAACATCCCTATCAAGTACCTTTCATGTTTCAAGAACCCTTTGAAAGGTGGCATTCCTTTGATCTGCGTGCCTTAAACACAAAATTTTGTTGTGTGAATCAACTCGAGCCCGCAATAGAGCAATATAAATATCAGTTATGTTATAAATTGTAGGCCTTAGTGACTCAAAGTTATCTTCCAAAATCTCATTAGTTTGACTAATTTAATGTGTAAAAAATGAGAGGAAAAATAACACATGTATCGAATTAATCCCCATGAAAATTTCTTTGATGTGTAAAAAGCGAGGATAAAACCGTTTTTTACATATAAAACTAATTCACAGAAATTTACATCTCATTTTTACCCCCTGAAGTTAGGATTTTTTCTAGTAAAGAATTTTATAAAATTGCGTTGTAAGTATAGCTTCTAAACCAACAAAAGTCCTTTCATACAAACGTTTTGGTTGTCACAAGTAACAAACCCCTTTTTAAAATTGATAACCGAGTATTTAAAGTCTCGGGTCGTCTTCTCAAGGAATTGCAGGGAGGTATGTTCTTATTATTGGTTATGAGTTTTGTAAATTGGGGATTTTGAGAATGAGGAGCAGATATGATAAATGACAAGTAAACTAAATAAATGACCGTAACACAAACTCTTGGCAAGGTATGAGAACTGGAAGTCCTATCCTAGTTATCCTTATCAATTGTGATGAGAATTGGATTTTTCTCCCACTTTGTTAACCTCTAATATGAAGGTAAGTCAAGTGAATGAATTAATTCAAATCCTCAAGTCCCAGTCTTTCCTTGGGAAAAGTTAGAGTTATTGGATCTCGAATTAATTCTTGAAGAATTCCAATTTTCGGTCAACAATGAGTTTGATAACTCAAGAGTCACCAATTAATCAACCAGAGCCAAAAGGTAGAAAAATCTAAATTATTTATATCATAAATAAGAGAAACCTATCATAGATCTGAAAATACCTCAAATAATATTTATTAAGAAAATCATAACATGAATGTCATTAAGCCAAATTGGCAACATATATAATTAAAAATAGCGAAGTCAAAATAAAGGAATATTAAACTTGGAGCTCAGAAGAATTATAAGTTGAAATAATGATAAATCCTAAATCCTTTAAGAGGAATTCTAATCCTAAATCCTAAGAGAGAGGAGAGAACCTCTCTCTCTAAAAACTACATCTAAAACTAAAATTATGAATTACGCAAGCATGATTATGAATGGATGCATTCACCCACTTTATAGCCTCTAATCTGTGTGTTCTGGGCTGAAAACTGGGTCAAAAACAGCCCAGAAATCACTCCCAGCGCTTTCTGGTCCGTACAGGTAGCGGAAGAGTGACGCGGAGGCGTCGTCCACGCGTTAGCGTGGGTTGTGTTCCTGCCAGGTCACGCGGCCGCGTGATCCACGCGTTCGCGTTGCTGGCGTCGGGGCAGTGATAAACCCATATTTTATGATATATTTTATGCTTAATCTGAGTGATTTATTCATTCCTTCACCCACTTATTCATATTAATTGTATGGTTTTACTTCTCCTTCCTTATTATGTGATGTATGTGAAAAATATGTTTCCTATGCTTTAAAATTAATTATTTTAATTATCTTTATTTTCATTTGATGCCGTGATTAGTGTGTTGAGTAGTTTCAGATCTTCTAAGGCAGGAATGACTTAAAGGATAGAAAAGGAAACATACAAAAATGGAAGGAAAGCGCAAAATGGAGTTTCTGAAGGAACTGGCATCCACGCGATCGCATGGACGACGCGATCACATGCCAGAAGCGAAGAGGCAACGACGCGGCCGCATGACTGACGCGACCACGCGACTTGAGCAAATCGCATACGACGTGGACGCGAGAACGACACGACCGCGTGACAAGGAGAACTCCGAATGACGCGACCGCGTGACCCACGCGGACGCGTGATAAAGGCCACGCACCAGAAATTGCAGAAAACGCTCATAGCAGATTCTGAAGCCTTTTTGGTTCAAATCCAAGTCCAGAAGTCAGAGACCAAAGGTTATGAAGTGGAGGGATGCATCCATTGGGAGACTAGGGAATTTTCAGTTATTTTTCGATGATTTAGATCTAGTTTTGAGAGAGGTTCTCTCCTCTATCTCTTAGGATTAGGATTTAGGACTTCTCTTAGTTTTAGGAGTGACTCTCAATCCCAGGTTCTTTATTTTTATTCATCCCAATTTAATTTATGAACTGTTCCATGTTACAGATTACTCTTTTAAATTAATGTTATTTAAGATATTTCAGTTTAATATTGCTTCCTTTTATTTATGTTATTGTTGTTCTCAATCTGAAGACATTCTTATTCCAGTAGATACAATTTTCTTTCCTTTTGGTTTTGGTTAAATAATTGGTGACTCTAGAGTTATCAAACTCATTATTGAATGAAAATTGGATTTCTTCATTTCATTAATTCATATTCCAATAACTCTAGCCTTTCCCAAGGAAAGACTAGGACTTGAGGATTCGAATTAATTCATCCACTTAACTTACCTTCATAGTTAGAGGTTAACAAAGTGGAAGAAGAATTCAATTCTCTTCATAATTGATAAGGATAACTAGGATAAGACTTCCAGTCTTTATACCTTGCCAAGAGTTTATTTTACAATTATTTATTTATTTTTATTGCTTTGAAAATATACCTGTGCCCATTGCCCAACTTCCAAAACCCCAATTTACAAACTCATAACCAATAATAAGAACATACTTCCCTGCAATTCCTTGAGAAGACGACCCGAGGTTTAAATACTTCGATTATCAATTTATTTAGGGGTTTGTTACTTGTGACAACCAAAATGTTTGTACGAAGGAATTTTTGTTGGTTTAGAAACTATATCTACAACGCGACTATTTTTATGAAATTCTTTACTGGCAAAAATCCTAACGTCAAAATGGCGCCGTTGCCGTGGAATTGCAAAAGTGTGCCTTATTATTGGTTATTGTAAATATTTTTCAAAAAAAAATTTCAGATTTTTATTTTAAAATTTTTTATCTTATCTTATCTTTTACAAAAATCATATCTTTTTCAAAATTATTTTCCTATCTTTTTCAAAAATTACATCCTTTTCAAAATATTTTCTTTTTATTAATTTTTGTTTTTCTTTCTCCCTTATTTCTGATAACTATTATGAATTCTCACCCCTCTCGCTTTGAGTTTAGTTCTAACTTTGTTGAAGGAAATAGAAACCACAACAGGAATATGCATCAAGGTTGGACCAATCAAGGATGGATGGAGTCAAGAGGATCTAATCAACCCTTTAGGCAACAACACCCTCCAAGATATCATGGACAACGACCATTCTACAATGCATACCCAGCCGAAAGATATGGTGGACAACCTTGTAGCTACCAACAAGCCCCACCCCGTTCCTATAGACCATCCTCTCAACATGACCTCGAACCACCACACTCACAAGCTTCTTTTCGCCATTCGCCACAATATGATCCTTATCCGCCCCAATACCAATCCAATTACTCCCAAGAACCACCACTCCCCCATACACATAACCCATATCCATCAAAGTCAGAATCACGGGTTAGCCTCGAAGAATCAATGAAACAATGTACCGCACTCCTTCATCAACTGGAGCAAGCAATGGTGGAGAAGTTAAAGCAATTATCTTCCGGACGTTCAGCCCCTCAACAGATCCCCATGGCTTTATGTGGAGAATCTAATGAAGAACGTGTTGTGAAGAAGACACAAGAAACTCTAGTGAACAGCATAGAGCATAACCTCGTACCAGAACAAGTAGGGAAAGCTGTCATTGCAGAAGAAGAAGAGTCGGTTGTTGTGGAGAACTGCGGCAAGGATGTTACAATTGACGCTGAGGAGGATTTTGCACCACCTCCACTGTAAATATCTTATGAAGAACTGAACGGAATAACACAGGACACAGGTTTCTTTGATGATGATGATCACGAGTCCTATTCTCTTAGCGGCGAACTTGCATCCACAAGTGATTTCTTTGGGACAGAAGAATCTTCCCCGAGTGAATATGAAGATGATGCTAAGGTAGATCTTTCTCAACCTCCAATATATGACTTGAGCGATGATGAGGGAGAAATTGAAGACTCTGATCAAGAGATGGTTGAAGTGGAAGAATTCACAGAAGATTATATGGGAGTAGAACTTACAGAACCACTGGAAACACCTATCCCAAGGCCGTTACCGCCCACCACAAACTACAAGTGGGTAAAATCCTTGTCTTTTATCTTCAATATTCCACTTGAATATGGTTTGCTTGAAACAGATGGCCAGCTTAGAGCTCTATGCGGCTTTAAGAGTAAAAGGGAAATGGCTCATACTCAGAGCCGGTGCACAAGGTTCAATAAGATTCCACGCTTCAACTCGAAGTGCAAGGATTGGTATCATGCTCAATTGAGTGGATCACAGAGAATGTTTGGTCACCGTGGTGAGAATCTAATTTCCAAACCACCCAGATGGAAAAGTATAGATCAAAACGAAAGCGGATTTGGAACCAAAGTTCGGAATCCTGGAAAATATTCTAATATTCATCACCCCGGGAGCCTGAAAATCTGTTTGAAGCTGCTTAGAAGCTTCACATGCCTAGTTTGGGATCCCAGAGGTTATTGAAAGTACAAACATTGGTGGGGATTCCTGGATCAATACAAGAACAAGCCACCCTAGCAGGAAGCTCATCAAATGTCCAACTTAAGGACTATAACTAAAACTGCTAGGTGGGAGACAACCCACCATGGTATGATCGTTTATTTTTCATTTTTATTTAGTTTTATTTGATTTTGAGTTTTCGTATTGAACTTGGAATTTTACATAACATTCATATTAGCATTGCATACTACATACTTGCATACATAAAAAAAAAACCACGCGATCGCGTCACATGTACATAACCAATTCCACGCGACCGTGTGAGCGATGCGACTGCATCGCGTGGACTGTACAACACCCTAGAAGAAGACAGAGAGTTGCGCTGAAACGATGCTGGAATCGTGCGTCTAGCATAAATTCCAGCGACACGATCGCGCGATCCACGCGATCGCGCCCACCCATTTTTCACCCCTACCACGCGACCGCGTGCCCCACGCGGCCGCGTGGATTTCAACATATAACCCCCAGCCACGCGAACCCTATCAGTCGCGCGCCCATCCCCCCCACCCTCTTCCCCCTCTCTCCTCTCTCCTTCCTCTCTCTGCCGCCGCCACCTCCCAGCCATCACCGACACCACCCGGACGCCGCCGACCACCCAGACGCCGCCGCCACCGTCAACCACAACCCCCCATTCAACCAGCAACACCACCCCCATCCCTCCCTTTTCCCCTAACCAAACTACCCCTCTGCGACGCCGTGCCCGACACCACCCAGATGCCGCCACCGCCACCACCCAGCCGTTTTCTACCCGTTCTACTTCTTTTGCCCTTCCAGGTTCCGCAACACGCAACCCCTTTTATCCGTTCGTAGTTTTTCTTAATTTTTCCGTTTTATGTTCATGTTTAGGCTAGTTAAATATGCATGCTGTAGTGGATTTTAGGTTGTTAGGTAGCCTAAAATTTGGTTAGTGGATTTAGGTCTGTTTACTTGCACTGTTCATCTTTCTGTTTTATCATATCTGCAATTCTGCTGTTGCTGTACCCTTGTTCATGTGCTGTGATTTCCTGCAGTTGCTGCTTATTACTCTGAATTTTCATGTTTATATTCATTATATGTAACTGTAGCTTAATTTTTAATTCATATGCACTACTTTGACTGCTGTTTATTTTCCGGGATACTCCATATTTAGCCGGAATGCTGCCCAAATTTCTATAAAATATTTTCTTTCATGTTTTGGTTTGGCATTTTGAACTCTGTTTTACTCTACTTTACCCGGACCATTTCATGAATGCCAGGGCATGCTCTATTATCCTCTTTGATTTCCTGGTTTATAAACTGCATCTGTGATGCTCTGATTGCAATTCTTCTTTATATCTCTTTGAATCAGCATCCAATTGTTCTCCTTGTTTTGTTATGAGTTACTTCTATTCCTACCTGTGAATCCTTGTTACATGGAATATTTCCTTTATGCCACTTACTTTACACACATTTTACTGACTCCCTAATTTTACTTTACTAACTCTTTTTCAAATTCTAACCATACTAACTTTTTATAATCTCTTTTCTGACTTTTCACTTTCCTCTAACTTTTTAACCATGGCATAATGACAATTTTTCTATTTAACTTGAATTCTACTACATTTTGGATTGTAAATTATTCCTTTCAAACTTTTAAACTGCTATACAATCCTTAATGCTCATTTACCTAACTCATTTGCCTCATTCTCATTCTCCTTTGCCGCTTTGAGTTTTCTTTGTTTAATTGCCTATTTGTTTTCCTATTTTTATATTTCCTGGTTTTTTGTTTTTCAGGATGTCTACCTCACAGAGAAAAGGAAAAGGCAAGACTACTGGCAAGCGCAAAAGAGGAGACCCCTCCCAGTCCATCATAGATCTAATGCATGATTCCTCATGGCGGGAGAAGAACATTACCCAGCAGGAAAAAGCTGACCAGCTGCTCCCTGCAAATGATTCCATCAAATTTGCAAACCAGTACTGTGAGCTGAAGTATCCGGCATTTGCAGACTCCAGAAACCTATACCTGGAGAGGACTCTGAGGATCCCAGGAGAACTCCAGCAATATACCACTGAGCAAATCAAACAAAGAGGCTGGTTCTTTCTGGAAAGAGCACTGACAGAGGTCAATGCATCTTGGGTTAGGGAATTCTACTGCAACTTCTATATCACTACCCTAGATGCAGTGAACCTACGACGCAAGCAAATTCTGGTCATTGAAGAGGCCATAGAGGACATCCTACACCTCCCGCCTAAGTCCGATCAGCCTGATGGTTAAAAACAGGCTGAGGAGGACATACGTTTCTTGAGGTTTGATTAGAATGCTGTCAAGGCAAGGATAGCCATGGACCCGACTGTTCCTTGGGAGATGGGTCAGGACACCACCTTGCCCAAGGGTATCAAGCGGGCGTACCTAAATGATGAGGCTCGGTTATGGCATCAGATCCTGAGTAATTATGTGATGCCGAGTACTCATGAGACAGAGATTCCAGCTGCTATGATCACCCTTCTATGGTGTGTGATGGAGGGTAAGGACCTGTACTTGCCACGCTTTATCCAACATTATATGGCCAGGGTCCACGTCCGAGGCACTCTTCCCTTTCCTTATCTGGTTACACAGCTAGGCCATCGAGCTGATGTGCCATGGGAGGATGCCGATGAGAGACCACCGGCTGCGGACTGCAGGAAGATCATTCCTCATAGTAGGAACTTCCTTGCTTTGGGCTACAGACCACCACCTTTCACTGCTACTGATGAGACAGCCCCACCATCTGCCGGACCCTCTTCTTCCACAGCTACCCCTGCTGCCACCACTGCACCTCCACCTACCTCAGAGCCAGTCTACCGCCTCGTGCACTGCTTATTTCGACAGCTTGATCAGATGGAGCACTGTAACCGGCGCTGGTATGAGCATTTGAAGCTGATGATCTGGCAGGGCAGTGACATCCCCTCTGAGCCTGACTCACCATCAGAGCCATCCGAGGAGGAGGCGGATGAGCACCAGGAGGAGACCCATCCGCAGGCAGGCACAGAGCAGGCTGCTCTCCAGGCAGAGGTTCCACATCAGATTGAGGCCGCAGATCCTGAGATCCCGATCCAGTCAGCACCTCCTCTACAGTAGCCAGATCCTCAGCCCACTACCACCGGGACTCCAGCTACCATCCCTACCAGTGATGACACCCCTTCACACCCAGCTTGACTGAGCATCAGGGCCGATGCTTCACTTTAAGTGTGGGGAGGTCGCCATCTCTGGCGTTTTATTTTGGTGAACCACTACATCTCTTTTTCTTTTATTCTGGATATTTTTCTGTATTTTTCTTTTTATTATTATCTTCTGAGTACTTATACATTGCTACTTTGATATATTTCTACTCTATTTCTGCATTTTGCATTTTTAGTTCATTTTTTTAGCTATTTAGTTTATTTTAGTTATTTAGTTTAGTTTGCAATTCTAACTTATTAGTGGATTGATTGGTATAGTTTACCCCTTTTTTAGCATAAGATAGCATAGTCTAAATTGAAAAATATAAAAAGGAAGTAAGCTAGGAAATTGAACATAGCAGATTTAAATCCATAAACCTTGTATATAGAGCATTACATCATAGAGTTAAGTTGACAACATTTCATCAAGGAGGAACACTAAAACCTTAAAGGCCACCTAAGACAATTTTTTATGAGAATAATGGGAAATTTTAACTAAACCTCCATGACATACATGAGTGATATATGATTTATGAGTTTGAGAACATACAGCCTGTGAGTTTTGAGCTTAATTGTATGGTTACATTTAAACCATAATATTTTATTCATGTGTGTTCCGCTCTTCTTTTCTATTCTGGTGTTCTTTACTTTGTTTTAATCTATATGTCCAGTTATAAAATATAGATACATACCAAGAGAGTGATTGAGGCCTTGTTTGATTTTAACTCACTATCCCAAATAAAGCCTACCTTTTATGCCATCCTTGTTAGCCCCTTTGAACCTTTTAATCCCCTTTTATTCTATTTAGCCACACTACTAGCCTTAAGCAGAAAAACAAAATAAAATCCCAAGTTGAATCCTTGATTAGCTTAGGATAGAAAGTTGTGTAATTAATTAAGTGTGGAAAAACTTTATGGGAACATGGATGACAAAAACAAGGGTAGAAAAGTTGAAAAGAAATTAAGAATTTTTGGGAAACACGCTCATGTGGAATTAAAATAATTAATTACCATGTGCAAAAAAAAAGGAGATTTTGCAAAATTAAAGCAATTGCACATGGTATAAGAACAAAATATGGGCATGTAACAACAAGTGGAAAAATATGGAAAAATAGGTAAAGAAGTTTTGTTTTACTGAGTATGTATGTTAGGTGAGATCTTAGACTAATTATGGATTCGCTCATTAGCTCACTTAGCCTTATACATATACCCTTACCTTTACCTTGGCCCCATTACAACCTTAATCAAAGACCTCATGATTTTTGGTATGTCTATATTTTATAATTGCTGATTGGTTAGATGAAAAACAAAGTTATAGAAAGTAAGAATAAAAAGAAGAATAGAGTGGTTAACCCAATAAACACTGAGTGATTAGAGAGTAAACACAAAATCCAGTGAGGGTTCACTAACTCATTAACATATATCTCTGTTTAAATTACTAATTGTCTTGCAAGTTTATTAAATGTTTTTTTTCTCTCCCATCTCAATTGTAAAAGTGATTTATCATTATCTAAGGTTGGCTATATATATATATATATATATATATATATATGAATCCTTGAAAATCTGAATTGATTTAACTACATGTAAGCTTTATATATGGGTGAATAAAATTAGAATTGCATCATGCATTTAGTTAGTTGCATTTAGATTAGAATTGCATTGCATGGCATTCAACCACTTCAAAACCTTACTTTTTACTTGGACATAGCATGAGGACATGCTATTACTTAAGTGTGGGGAGGTTGATAAACCCATATTTTATGATATATTTTATGCTTAATCTGAGTGATTTATTCATTCCTTCACCCACTTATTCATATTAATTGTATGGTTTTACTTCTCCTTCCTTATTATGAGATGTATGTGAAAAACATGTTTCCTATGCTTTAAAATTAATTATTTTAATTATCTTTATTTCCATTTGATGCCGTGATTAGTGTGTTGAGTAGTTTCAGATCTTCTAAGGCAGGAATGACTTAAAGGATGGAAAAGGAAACATACAAAAATGGAAGGAAAGCGCAAAATGGAGTTTCTGAAGGAACTGGCATCCACGCGATCGCATGGACAACGCGATCGCATGCCAGAAGCGAAGAGGCAACGATGCGGCCACATGACTGACGCGACCGCGCGACTTGAGCAAATCGCATACAACGCGGACGCAAGAACGACGCGACCGCGTGACAAGGAGAACTCCGAATGACGCGACCGCGTGACCCACGCGGACGCGTGATAGAGGCCACGCACCAGAAATTGCAAAAAACGCTCATAGCGGATTCTAAAGCCTTGTTGGCCCAAATCCAAGTCCAGAAGTCACAGACCAGAGGTTATGAAGTGGAGGGATGCATCCATTGGGAGACTGGGGAATTTTCAGTTATTTTTTGATGATTTAGATCTAGTTTTGAGAGAGGTTCTCTCCTCTCTCTCTCTTAGGATTAGGATTTAGGACTTCTCTTAGTTTTAGGAGTGACTCTCAATCCCAGGTTCTTTATTTTTATTCATCCCAATTTAATTTATGAACTGTTCCATGTTACAGATTACTCTTTTAAATTAATGTTATTTAAGATATTTCAGTTTAATATTGCTTCCTTTTATTTATGTTATTGTTGTTCTCAATCTGAAGACATTCTTATTCCAGTAGATACAATTTTCTTTCCTTTTGGTTTTGGTTAAATAATTGGTGACTCTAGAGTTATCAAACTCATTATTGATTGAAAATTGGATTTCTTCATTTCATTAATTCATATTCCAATAACTCTAGCCTCTCCCAAGGAAAGACTAGGACTTGAGGATTCGAATTAATTCATCCACTTAACTTACCTTCATAGTTAGAGGTTAACAAAGTGGGAGAAGAATTCAATTCTCTTCATAATTGATAAGGATAACTAGGATAAGACTTCCAGTCTTTATACCTTGCCAAGTGTTTATTTTACAATTATTTATTTATTTTTAATGCTTTGAAAATATACATGTGCCCATTGCCCAACTTCCAAACCCCCAATTTACAAACTCATAACCAATAATAAGAACATACTTCCCTGGAATTCCTTGAGAAGACGACCCGAGGTTTAAATACTTCGGTTATCAATTTATTTAGGGGTTTGTTACTTGTGACAACCAAAACGTTTGTACGAAGGGATTTTTGTTGGTTTAGAAACTATATCTACAACGCGACTGTTTTTATGAAATTCTTTACTGGCAAAAATCCTAACGTCAAGCAGCTTTGGCAACTTATATATCGTTGCGAAGCCCCGGATGTTAGCTTTCCAACGCAATTGAAACCATCTCATTTGGACCTCTGTAGCTCAAGTTATGGTTGTTTGAGTGCGAAGAGGTCAGGCTGGACAGCTTAGCAATTTCTTCAACTTCTTGTATTCCTTCCACTTTTGCATGCTTCCTTTCCATCCTCTGAGCCATTCATGTCCTGTAATCCATGAAATCACTTAACACACATATCACAGCATCTAATGGTAATAAAAGAGGATTAATATTAACAAATATAAGACCAAAGAAGCATGTTTTCAATCATAGCACAAAATCCGGAAGGAAAACGTAAACTCATGCAAATAGTATGAATAAGTGGGTAAATAGTTGATAAAAACCACTCAATGGAGCATAAGATACACCATAAAATAGTGGTTTATCAACCCCCCCACACTTAAACAATAGCATGTCCTCATGCTAAGCTCAAGAGAAACTATAAAGAGATGAAGAGGAATGATAGAATGTATGAGATGCAACCTACGAATGCAACTAAATGCAAAATATTTCTACCTACTTGGTTAAAAATAAATAAGTTCTCCAAGACAAACATAAATCAGATTTCACTAATTCAAATCATACAGTGAAAACAAGTAAACTTGTAAGAAGATAGCTCATGAAAGCAGGGAATCAAGCTTTGAACCCTCACTGGTAGTGTATATGCGCTCAAATCTCTCAAGTGTCTAGGGTCAATCTCTCTACTTTTCTCTAATCGTGCTTTCTAAAACTTTGTTCTTCATCTAACCAATCAACAAATATTTAGTATACTAATGCAAACATCATGAGGTCTTTTCAGGGTTGTAATGGGGCTGAGGTAAAGGTAGGGATATGTATATAAGGCTAAGTGAGCTAATTAAGTGAATCCTTAATTAGTCTAAGATCTCACCTAACATACATACTTTGTAAAGCAAAGCTTCTTTACCTATTCTCCCATATTTTTCTCACTTTTGATGTTACATGCTCATGCATTAGTTTTAATTTTGTCCCATGTGCATTGCTTTATTTTGCATTTGGAGAATTCTTTTGTATCCCCTTTATTCAAATACTGAATTATATATATATATATATATATATATATATATATATATATATATATATATATATATATATATATTTAATGCACATGGTAATTCAATTATTTTGATTTCACACACATAAGCATGCTTCCCAAAAATTTTATTTTGAATTATTTCATTCTTTTCAACTTCCCACCCTTTGTTTTTATCATCCATGTTCCCAATAGGTTTCCCACACTTAAACAATTACACAATTTTTATCTTAAGCTAACCAAGGATTCGACTTGGGATTTTAAATTTGTTTTTCTGCTTAAAGCTAGTGTTGTGGTTTATAGAATAAGAGGAAATTAAAGGCTCAAGGGGGTTAACAAGGGTGATGTAAAAGGTAGGCTAATTTTGGGATAAGTGAGCTAGAATCAAACAATGTCCTCAATCATATGCAAGCATGTAAATATATTAAATATTGGACATATAGAAGGGAACAAAGCAAAGTTTACAATTATAGAGAAGAAAACACACAAGAATAAAAATTTATGGTTAAATAATGTAACCATGTAAATAAGCTCAAAATCTCATAGGTTGTGTATTCTTTGGCTCAAAAACCATGTTCCAAATACAACTTCAAACAAGTGTAACAAAAAATTTTATTCAAATTAGTGAAATGCTATAAAAAGTTTCTTGCAAAAGAAATTATTACTTTAACCAAGTGGTAAAATATGAAAAAATGAAACAAATATGCAAATGCAACAATGAACTATCAAATAAAATAAAACATTGGTGTTGAAATAGGAAATAACTAACCCATGGAGATCGGTATCGACCTCCCCACACTTAAAGATTGCACCGTCCTCGATGCATGCTAAGATGTGTAGGTGGACGGGTTGTTCCAACTGATGCTTTTCTCCAAAGATTGTGCAGATGGACTTGTCTTCTCTCCCCATGTAAACGTCTTCCGCTTCCCTTCCGAGTGGCCATCCTGAAAGAAAATAGGAAAGAAAAGTAACCTAGAAATAAAGATAAGAAAATAAATGAAGTATGGTTGGGTTAATGCCAAATGATAAGGGTCTTATTTACATGGAAGCTTCAACATGTACGTGAGAAAACAATAGAAGTCATGGCATGCCAGTGGGATAAAATGTACAATAATGGGGAAGAGAGTGGGTAATGAAAGACAATGTAAATTCATGCCAATGCAAAAGGAATACAGGTATAAAAGATTGACATTGACAGAAAATTAACATTACCCAACATTGTAAAACAAGTCATGAAGCATCAAAATGACGCCAGAAAAGATGCAACGGTTAAATAAGAAAATCAACACCAAAGGAAAAATAATAAATTTAGAAAAGAAAAGAAAAATATGCACTAAATTAAAATGCAATGAATGAAATATGCAAATAAATTAAGTAAAATAAAATGAAAGATAAGAAGAATGAGAAGGGGAAGAAATGAGTAAGAAAGGAGGGAGGGAAAAATTAGGATTGGGGAAGAAAAGATAAGATATTTGGCAAATTAGGATAAGTTGTGCGACGCAAGCGACGCGGCCGCGTGGGGCACGCGTTCACGTGATTGCGGATTAATTCAGTTGACGCGGTCGCATCGGTCATGCGGTCGCGTGACCCATGTTATGCTTCTGGCGCGAGTGCAGCCTCGCGCCTGCACAACTCTCTGTTCGAATTTATATATTTGCCAAATTTGGGGTGACGCGATCGCGTGGGGCACGCGATCGCGTGAGTGGGCTTTAGAAGGGAATGACGCGGACACATGAGCCATGCGTCCACGAAGGTAGAATTGTGCGTTCAGCACCAATCCAGCACCACTCTCGCACAATAATTCGTTGTGCACCCTTTTTACGTCAAAAATCAGGGCACGTGGCCGCGTAGGTCACGCGGTCGCAATTTGTGCCACTGGCACGCCTCCAGCCACACTACAGCGTGTCTCTCTGTTTGTTTTTATTTTCTTCCCTCTCCTTGTGACGCAGATGCGTCGCTGATGCAGTCGCATCGCGTGGCCCTTTTTTTTAATTAAAAGTATGCAAAATGCAAAATGCAATGAATGTCATGCAAAAATTGCAGGTTCAATAAAAATTCAAAAACAAACTAGAATTAAAACAAAAAAGAGAACGATCATACCATGGTGGATTGTCTCCCACCTAGCACTTTTAGTTAAAGTCCTTAAGTTGGACCTTTGGTGAGCTCCCTGTTATGGTGGTTTATGCTTGTACTGATCCAAGAATCCCCACCAGTGTTTGTACTTCCAGTAGCCTCCGGGGTCCCAAACTAAGCATGTAAAGCCCTTAAGAAGCTTCAAATAGATTCTTAGGCTCCCGGGGTGACAAATGTCAGAACAGATTCCAGGATCCCAAACCTTACTTTTACACCCGTTTTTGTCTCGATCTGCATTTTTCCACCCGGGTGAAAGGTGATCTGAATTCTCACTGCAGCGACCAAACAGCTTCCTAGACCCATTCAGTTGAGCTTTACACCAACCTTTGCGTTTAAACTTAAAGCTTCCAACCATAATGAACCTTGCAGGATAATTCTTACCAATGGCCATCTTCCTTTTACTCTTAATGTTACAAAGAGCTCTAAGTTGATCATCCGTCTCCAGTAGCCCATATTCAAGTGGGGTTAGAAAGCTAAGGGATATGAATTTTACCCACTTGAATGTTGTAAAGGATGATGGCAACTTAGGGGGAGGTGTTTGGAATGAACGTGAAAGCTCTACTCCCTTGTGCTCTCCTCTGACAACTTCCACCTCTTTGCAAGCTTCTTCAATTTCAACCTCTTCCTCTTGGTAGCTTTCTTCCAATTTAATCTCTTCTTTATTACGCACCAAGGGCATGGGAGGTTGTGCCTCTTCTTCTTGAATCTCCATCTCTTGATTAACCTCTTCCAAGTCTTCTATTATGACATGCCTTGGAGGTTGTATTCCCTCCTCAACATCAATTTCAAATACCTTGGAAGGAGGCTTTATGACTTGAATTTCCCATGGAGGTTCTGCATCTCCTAAGTCTTCAACCACTTCTTCCTCTTCAATAATTCTGGCTTCCTCCACTTGTTCCAGTACAAATTCATGCTCCTTACTGTCCACTGGAGTTTCTAATGTCTCCTTTATGCTACGCTCTTCATTAGATTGTCCATATGAAGCCATGGGGGTTCCTTGAGTGTCCGAACATCTAGAAGGTAATTGATTTATTGCTTGCTCCAATTGATGAAGGGTTGCATGAAATTGATCTACTGTTTCCTTGAGACGATCCCTTGACTCTTGTTCCATTTCAATAGCATAACTGGGATCATCTTGATCTTGGATTGATGGATGTGGGTGCTCTTCCATGGATGGTGGTGATGGGATGGGTGGTGATAAAATGGGTAGATCATTATATGGTTGAAAAGAAAGTGCACTAGAGCTTGAGGGTTGATTGTTGAAGGTATTCGGTGGTCCAATTTGGGTGACCAGAGCTTGTATAGTAGAGTTTAAATCGGCAAATACTTTCTCCATGGAGGTTTGGAGTGGATAGGAGGGTTCATTTTGATAATGATAAGGAGATGGTGTATATTGCGGTGGTGGTTCTATGTATGGTTCATTTGGCTCATAAGGTGGTTGGTATGGTGGATATGGATTAGGGTCATACGGAGGTGTTTGGTGGAAAGGAGCTTGTGAGTATGGTGGTTCAAAATTATATTGAGGAGGAGGGGGTTCATAGGCATATAGTGGGTCTTGTTGGTAGTCAAAAGAGTGCTCACCATAGCCATTACCTTGATATGCATCACAAAATGGTTGTTGATAGTCCATTGGAGGTGGTTATTACCATGAGGGTTGATCAAATCCTTGTGGCTCCTCCCATCTTTGATTGTTCCAACCATGGTGCATGTTGTCATTATAATCTCCTCTTCCTGCAACATAATTATAACCAGACTCAAAGCCAAAGGGGTGAGAGTTCATAGTAGTGAGAGATAATAAAAACAAAAACTAACAAAAAATTTTTTTTTTGAAAAATATTTACAATAACCAATAATAAGGCACACGTTTGCAATTCACTGGCAACGGTGCCATTTTGACGTTAGAATTTTTGCTAGTAAAGAATTTTATAAAATTGCGTTGTAAGTATAGCTTCTAAACTAACAAAAGTCCTTTCATACAAACATTTTGGTTGTCACAAGTAACAAACCCCTTTTTAAAATTGATAACCGAGTATTTAAACCTCGGGTCGTCTTCTCAAGGAATTGCAGGGAGGTATGTTCTTATTATTGGTTATGAGTTTTGTAAATCGGGGGTTTTGAGAATGAGTAGCAGATATGATAAATGACAAGTAAACTAAATAAATGACTGTAAAACAAACTCTTGGCAAGGTATGAGAACTGGAAGTCCTATCCTAGTTATCCTTATCAATTGTGATGAGAATTGGATTTTTCTCCCACTTTGTTAACCTCTAACTATGAAGGTAAGTCAAGTGAATGAATTAATTCGAATCCTCAAGTCCCAGTCTTTCCTTGGGAAAAGTTAGAGTTATTGGATCTCGAATTAATTCTTGAAGAATTCCAATTTTCGGTCAACAATGAGTTTGATAACTCAAGAGTCACCAATTAATCAACCAGAGCCAAAAGGTAGAAAAATCTAAATTATTTATATCATAAATAAGAGAAACAAATCATAGATCTAAAAATACCTCAAATAATATTTATTAAGAAAATCATAACATGAATGTCATTAAGCCAAATTGGCAACATATATAATTAAAAATAAGAGAAGTCAAACTAAAGGAATATTAAACCTGGAACTCAGAAAAATTATAAGTTGAAATAAAGATAAATCCTAAATCCTTTAAGAGGAATTCTAATCCTAAATCCTAAGAGAGAGGAGAGAACCTCTCTCTCTAAAAACTACATCTAAAACTAAAATTATGAATTATGAAAGCATGATTATGAATGGATGCATTCACCCACTTTATAGCCTCTAATCTATGTGTTCTGGGCTGAAAACTGGGTCAAAAGTAGCTCAGAAATCACTCCCAGCGCTTTCTGGTCTGTACAGGTCGCGGAAGAGTGACGTGGAGGCGTCGTCCATGCGTTAGCGTGGGTTGTGTTCCTGCCAGGTCACGCGGCCGCGTGATCCACGCATTCGTGTCACTTGGCGTCAGAGAAGCTATAACAAACTATATATTGTTGTGAAGCCCCGGATGTTAGCTTTCCAACACAACTGGAACCATCTCATTTGGACCTCTGTAGTTCAAGTTATGGTCGTTTGAGTGCGAAGAGGTCAGGCTGGACAGCTTAGCAATTTCTTTAACTTCTTGTATTCCTTCCACTTTTGCATGCTTCCTTTCCATCCTCTGAGCCATTCATGCCCTGTAATCCCTAAAATCACTTAACACACATATCAAGACATCTAATGGTAATAAAAGAGGATTAATATTAACAAATATAAGACCAAAGAAGCATGTTTTCAATCATAGCACAAAATCCGGAAGGAAAACGTAAACTCATGCAAATAGTATGAATAAGTGGGTAAAGAGTTGATAAAAACCACTCAATTGAGCATAAGATAAACCATAAAATAGTGGTTTATCACCCCCTCAACCAAACATACACTTGAGAGTCGAGGCAAATACAATATTCATCATATAATTACTCTAATAATCAATTAGAAGAACTAGTAATCCCGGTAATACAATACAAATACATCAATTTATTACCTCTAGAAAATATTCAAGATTCAAACAGATACTGAATAGAGGCTTGAACACGTGACAGAATCGAGGCTGAGCAGAGGCTGAAAGACAATGGTTGAAGAAGAGGCAGAAGCATGGCAAAACGGCAGCGGATGCACGGCGAAACGGCGGCAGATGCACGGCGAAACAGAGGCAGAAGCTCGGCAAAACAAAGACGGAAGCTTCGCGAACAAGGGCTGAATAGATGCTTTGCGACGACGGCGAAGCGGTGCGAACGCGAAGGACCAGAAGCGACGACAACGAAGCGGTGCGGACGCGGCAGACCAGACATGGCGGCGCCTTTCCCTCCTTCCTCCCTTCTTCTTCCTTCACCCTCGTTCACTCACTCTCTCTTCTCTGTCTTCTTCTTTCTTTTCCAGTGAGGGTGTCATGAGTCGGCTGGCTGAGAGATGGTGGGGGTGAGTGAATTAGTAAAGTTAGGGTTAGGGTTAGACTAAAAGGAACAAGGATAACACAAAAATTTGCATAAAATTATAGCATGAAATAGTAATTGAAAATTAAATTTAATTTATTAAAATTATTTAATAATTTGTTAATTAATTTTAAATAAATATTTTAATTTAAAATTATAAATAATTTAATTATTTTTTTAGTTTATAAGATTAAACTATAAATTTTAATTTTTTAAATTAAATTATCAAATTTTTATTATTTTTATATATTAATATTTTAAATTTTAAATAAAAAATATTCAATTATTATAAAATTTATATAAGTTAAAAATAATTTTAAACTTAAAATATCATTAATTTTATATTTTTAGTAAAATAATTTTATGAATATAAAATTCTAAACAAATATAATAAATCATAAATAACTCATTATTTTAATTTTTAAAAATTTAAGATCTTATATTTAATATCTTGAAATAACATTTTTTATTAGTTAAAAAAATGTTGAATTTTGTGACAAGTAAAGAACTTGTTACAAAAATATTGTATTTTGTGACAAATTAATTTTTTGTTATAAAATATTTAGAGCTTTTGAAACAAATAGATATTTTGTTACAAAATATTTTGAATTTTTGGAACAATATAATCTTTTGTTACAAAACATTATAATATTTTGCAACAAAATAACAATTCGATACGAAAGCCAACATAATTTGTAACAAAAAAATGACATTGTTACAAAATATTGAAATATTTTGTAACAAATTTTTTTGTTGTTACAAAATATTCTTCTTCTGTAACAATAACTAATTATTGTTACAAAAAAATCATAATTTGTAACAATTTTAAATTTGATACAATTTTTTTGTTACAAATACTTCATTTTTTTGTAGTGATAAGACAACAATTCACCTCTGTTGAACATCCCCAAGCCAATGGACAAGCTGAAGCTGCCAACAAAGTCATACTGGTTGGGCTGAAGCGGAGGTTACAAGATGCAAAGAGAGCCTGGGCCGAGGAGCTCCCACAGGTTTTATGGGCATATCGAACAACGCCACATTCCACCACAAAGGAATCACCCTTCCGATTAGCATATGGAATGGAGGCAATGATCCCAGTAGAGAATGAAGAAAGATCGCCTAGAGTGATCCACTATAGTGAAGAAGCCAACTCCCAACTTCAAAGGGAAGAGCTTGACCTACTTCCGGAAGTCTGAGAAAGAGCTCGGATAAGGGAAGAGGCATTAAAACGACGAATGGCTTCCAGATACAATCAAAAGGTAATACAGCGAGCCTTTGCTGAGGACGACCTCATTCTAATCCGAAACGACATTGGAACAACTCGACCTAGAGAAGGAAAGCTGACAGCAAACTGGAAAGGACCCTACCGAGTCATAGAAGTGCTGGGAAAGGGCTACTACAGGCTTTTCGAACTCGACAGGAGAGAACTTCCTAGGTCATGGCACACCTGCAACCTAAGAAGGTACTATAGTTAGGGATGATAAAGGACCTTGGGACAAGGCGCACTCTTTTTCTTGAAAAGGTTTTTTAACGAGGCGCCAAGACCAAGACCTACAAATCACCTGACTTAGGAAATTAACCCCCACATGCATATATTTGCATTTTCTTTTAATAAAATCTGTTCAAATTTTCTACAAACGCTCAAGCCGCATTATTCCGAAACATTTATCGCCCGATTATAAAGCTACAGATCGACAGAAAGTGAAAACCAAATTCACTGTGCGATCACGATAAAGACCAAAATGAAAACCAAATTCATTAAAAGGTCGACCAAACGAGGGTTAAAACCCGAACTCTACAAAATCGGCAAAGATGAAAACAGAATAATGCAAGAAGTTATAGAAAGTGATCCATAGAAAGGACCTGACGAGGTCCTAATAAAATGGATTGCTATAAAATAACTTGAAGACCGGCCGGCACAAAGAAGTCGAACCAGCCACAACAACCCAAGTTATAAGTAAAGCCCTGGAAAGAGGTTTGGCCAACCCTATAAAAGAGGATTACTATCACTTAAAAGAGCCCGACATGACGAAGTCGGACTCCTACAAATAGTTACAAAAGGTAAGCCCTGAAAGAGACCTGAACAAGGTCCAAGAAAGAGGATTACCAAGTAACTCGACAGGGCCTGACATGATGAAGTCGGCCCAAGATATAAAGTTACAAAAGGTAATCCCTGAAAGAGACCTGAACAAAGTCCAAGAAAGAGGATTACCAAGTAACTCGACAGGGCCCGACATGATGAAGTCGGCCCAAGATATAAAGTTACAGAAGGTAATCCCTGTAAGAGACCTGAACAAGGTCCAAGAAAGAGGATTACCAAGTAACTCGACAGGATCCGACATGATAAAGCTACCCCCTGGAAGAGACCTAAGTAAAAGTCCAAAAAGGAGGGTTACAAACAAACAACTCGGGTAAAAACCAAGTTGAAGAAATCGGCAATCTCAGTATTATAATTCCTAACGAAGACCTGAACAAAAGTTTAAAATTGTTGAAAGCACTGTCAGGCAAAGGAATCAAGTCGATCATCCAATACTCTCAAAGACTACGAAGATACCAAGACAAGCGCAAACAGATATGATATAAAAACAGAAAGTCATAATAATAGCCAGCTTCAGAGGCCAACAAATTCAGCCTACAAAGCTAGGAAACTATTTTGTTTATCAAAATAAAGTTGCTAAATCTAGCAAATAAAAAGGTGTCAAAAGTCAACAAAATAAGGAGTTCAAAAGCCCACAAGTCGGGCTATTTACACAAAAAAGTTACAGAAATCGACTAAACACCCGAAGGCTTCTCAACAACAGCAGCACGGGGTGAAGGAGGGCGAGTTTGGAGAGGCACTGTGTCCACTGTCCCGTCATCCCGATTCAATATCTGGCAATCAGGATCTGCTACGGAACAAGCAGGAGTTGAAGAAGCCGACACGGCAAAAGCTTTGGCAACATGCTCAAAGGGAGGCTCAACATCATCATCATCAGGATCATCGGGAACGATCTTGCCATCCTTAACAACATTATCCAAGCTAAATAAAGCAAGGTCGGCCTCCGGGGTAATAACCCGAACATGCTCTTTCAGATTCTCATAAGCAGCAGTGACGCTGCCCACAAGGTGACCCTGGAGCTCGGAATAATCAACCCGGGCCGACTCTAACTCCTCCCGAAGACGCATCACTTCCCGGTAGGACGTGACATAGCTTTCTTTGTGTCTCAAGGTCGTGTCCTCAGCCAACCGCATAGAAGCTGCCAAAGCAAGAGAGCTAGCCTTCTCCCCTTCCAACTCCTTCTTCAGTTTAGTCACCTCCGCTTCAAACTCTTCCTTCAGACCCTTTATCTAGCTTCCTCCATAAAGGCTTTGGTAGCATGCAGAGGCAGATTTTGTACAATTCGATATAGAGCAGCTCCCATATAAGCCATCTTAACGCTACTCTAAGTTATAAAATCTAAGTGATGAAGGAGAGATACATCATCCATAGAGAGGGCACCATAAGGTGCGATCTGCTGGTCCACAAAGCCAATAGGGTCAAAATCCGAGGCATCCAGACTGAAAGGTTCAACGGTTCGAGGTCTTTTAGGAGGAGGGACGGTCGAAGAGGAAACGACAGCAGCAGTAGAAGATTGTGGGGGATCCACTAAACGGACCCGAGGTGTAGGGATCATTCTCCTTGGGCCAGGAGAGCTCGGAACAGACGGCTTCAATGGAACCTGAGAAGTTCCTTCCCCATCTACACAGGCCGAGGTGTTTTGAGCTGCAGTGTCCTTCCTCGCCTTTTTGAAGGCCTTCATTGCATTATTATTCTTGGCCATCTCTGAAAAATGAAGAACAACAATTTATCATATTGAGAAGAAAGGGGAAAAGCAAAAAACAAGAAATAGTATATATCAAGTAATACCCAATATATCTCGGACGAGGGAGGGGTCTCCCAAACACTTTTTGGTATCTAAATGAGGGGGTTCCCCCCAAAGATCCTCCAAAATCGTCACAAAGGCCTGTTCGACCTCATCAAGCATCTCCCATGTATAACGGGATACTACTACATTCTGCTGCCAATGTAAAGGGAAGGATGGCTCCCTATTCGCTTCCAGAAAAAAGGGACGAGCTCCCTCAACAGCTCGAACCTTGAAAAAATAATTCTTGAAGTCCCTAAAAGACTCATCGTACATGGTAAAAACCTTATGTCCTTGTGCAGATCTAAAAGAAACCCACGAGGCTTTCTTTTTTGAAGATATTCCGGGCTTAATTAAAATAAACAAGTAAAGGAAAAGAGTTTGAGAAGGGGTAACATTCAGTTCTTGACAAAGAAGTTGAAAAATATTAATAAAGCCCCAAGAGTTTGGATGAATCTGGGACGGAGCTACGTTACACGACCATAACAAATCGGTCTCAAACAAGGTAAAAGGAAAGGTGATATCCAACTGGCTGAAGAAATAGTCATAGGCATAAAAGAAAAGGCGCTCCCTCTGGGTCAGAACAGGGAAGCAAACCCTCTCCTCATAGTCAGGTGCCACCAACTCATAATTCTTCTCTTGATCCGTACTCTTACAGAGATGGTGATGCTTCCTAAGCTCTACACAGAATTTAGCATTAACCACAGAAACACACATCAAAACAAGGGAGTCCAACCAATCGGACATACCCTCAGGAACCTTAGAAGACGTCTCTACAATATTTTTGCGATAAGACATAGCCAACTAGTCCTACAAACAAGAAAAGGAGAGTGGATTACTAAAAACATCTCAGACAAAATCAAAGCAACTCAGCCAGCGCAGTCCAAACACAGCACAAACATCAAAAGGAAACCCCAGGACCCACACCAAGAAGGTCTAGGGGCATCCTTTGGAGGCAGTCAGAGAATAAAGATTCAGGAAAATTTACAAGACTAATGTCCCAACAGAAATCCGTAGCAAGAACAAAGAGAAACCCTTTCCAAGAAAAACAAACGCGAAGAAGATCAAACAAGCCGCCAAAAGAAAAACTTACAACAGTTCAAAAATCAACAGTAGCATACGAAGCCCTAAAGAGCCAAACCAGAAAAATACACTCAGAAGCATACGTAAGGTCAAAAGGAAAAAAGCATGCATCACAGTAACAAACCAAGCGAAAATACAATGTAGCAAAAATAAACGGTGAAGGGAAAGCAAAACCATCCTGAAAAAGGAGAAGAATGCGGAAGAAGGTTGAAGACGAGGAGGCCAGAAATTGCTGTCAAAAGCACTTACGATCGCCAAACAAATGTCGTAAGAAGAAACACCAAGAAACGTAAGTTTTCAGAAGAAAATAGAAGGAGAGGAGAAAAAGAGAAGTCACAGCAAAAGCAAGAGAGGAGAAAAAACTTTTTTTGAGAGTAAATTTCAAAATAACAGCCAAGAAAAATGGAGCATCAAAAACCAATTAATGGGGCATTAAAAACCCTCGCACGTTCCCAAGGCCAGGACGCTAATCCAAAAGCGCGTGTTTTCAAAGGAAGCGAAAACGTTCTGCATTCAAAAAAGGGAACCCTACAAAGATAAAATCGACGAAATACTCGAGTTCGGCTTCACCTGAGAAAGATCAAAGTCTTAAAACTAAAGACTCAAAAGGAAAGACCGAGCTCGAGCAGGGGAACTGTTCATATCCTGGGTCGAGCTGTCCGACCCGGGATGTTCTACCGACAAAGCGACCGACCTCTTCAGGTCAGGACAATCCGACCTCTTCTCAAAGAGCTCGGCCAAGACACAGGAAAGCCCAATAAAGGGCCCAAACAGAGGAACACGTCCCGAATCCAAAGGTAGCCCAAGCCTATAGAGATAAAGGCGGTTCCCTTAAAGATAAGATGGCCTCACTCGAAGATAAAGATCAGATAAGATAACTAACTTATCTTATCTAAGGAAGGTCTCTCTACACCATTATAAATACACTGGAGCACCTAGGTATAACTCATACTCTGATTCTACTCAATACCTGCTTAATACCCTTGCTAACTTAAGCATCGGAGTCCCTTGCAGGTACCCCCCACCCTCCGGGGACGAAGGATCAGCACCACTACCAAGTCCAACAAGTCAGACACAACAACTCCGACCAATACAGAAGTTCTCGTCCGAGATCAACCTATAGTTTCAGGTAACCCTCGGAACAGTATGTAACTGTGACAGTTGCCAGAGAGCTGGTAATTTGCCTCATGGTTACGCCATGCTTCAACAAGGGATCTTAGAGATTGAGTTGTTTGACATATGGGGTATTGACTTTATGGGGCCTTTCCCACCATCATACTCAAACACTTATATTCTGGTGGCCGTAGAGTATGTATCTGTTCCGAGGGTTACCTGAAATTGTAGGTCGATCTCGGACTAGATCTTCTGTGCTGGTCGGAACTGATGTGTTCGGCTGGTGGATAGCGGCCGGAGCTGGTGCGTCCGACTTGTTGGACTGAATGTGCTGCTGATCCTTTGTCACCGAAGGGTGGGGGGTACCTGCAAGGGACTCCGATACTTAAGTTAGCAAGGGGATTAAGCAGGTATTGAGTAGAATCAGAGTATGAGTTATACCTGGGTGCTCAGTGTATTTATAATGGTGAGATGTGACCTATTGGATAAGATAAGTTAGTTATCTTATCTTATCTTTTATCTTTGAGTTGAGGTCAGTGTATCTTTTAACGGAACCGCCTTTATCTCTATAGGCTTAGGCCACCTTAGGATTTGGGTCGTGCTCCTCTATTTGGGCCCTTTACTGGGCTCTTCTGTCGATTTGGCCGAGCTCTTTAAGAAGATATCGAATAGTCTGACCTGAAGAGGTCGGTTGCTTTATCTCCAATCATCCCGGGTCGGATGGCTCGACCCAGGGTATGAATAGAGCCCCTGCTTGAGCTCGGTTCTTCTTTTGGAGGTCGAGTCCTTGACTTCGGTCCTTCTTCAGTGAAGTCGAACTCAAGCATTTTGTCGATTCCTTTCTTTGTAGAGTCTTTTTTGAAAGTAGAACGTTTTCCTCTAAAAGCGTGCACTTTTGTATTAGCGCTTTTTTTGGGAACGCAAGCGGTTTTAACATCCGCATTTAATTGGCATTAATTGCCCCCATTCTCTCTTGGCTTTATTTTGAATTTTCTCGATCAAAAATGGTTTTTCTTCTTCATTTCTTCTTCGTAACTTCTCCCTTTACTCTCTCGTTTTCTGTTTCTCTCATCTGTTCTCTGTCTTTCGTTTGCGCGCCTGCTTTCTTGTGTTGCGGCGTCACTTGACGATTTGCTGGGCAGCCTTTGTTTCTGTGCTTCCATTCTTTTCTTCGAAGCTTATTTCGTCTCCAGGTTAGTCCCATTTCGTGTTTCCTCGTTTATTTTTGACTTTGCGATGGAGTTTTCCTTTTGATCTTCCTTTTGGAGAAAGTTTGGATCTTTCTGTTTTTATCATGCTTGACTTGTTGCATGCTCTGGATTTTTCCCCTTTTTTGGTGCGAATCTCTTCTTTGTTTGCTTGAATCCTTTTCTTTTGCATGTTGCCGCCGTTTCTGCCTGTGCTTTTGCTGATGATTTTTTACTTGATTTCAAAAAAGTTTGCGCCTTTGCTGCTTTTCTTCTTGGTCCTTTTGGTGTTCTGATAAACTGTAGCAGTAGTGTTTTTCACTGATAAATTGTAAGAGCGATACTTTTTCTGATAAACTGTAGAAGGGTGGTGTTTTTGCGTTTTTTGCTTCTTTTGTTTCTTTCGGGATTTTATTTTCTTTTTGATGAGTGCCGGGATGTAGTCTGTAGAAATAACTTGAAAATCTTGCCTGTTTACTGCCTCCAAGGGATGCCCCCAGACTTTCTTATCTTGAGTCTTGGGGTTTTCCCTTTCTGTTTGTCGAGATGTTTTGCTCCTCGTCCGGGAGGTTTTTAAGTAATCCACTCTTCTTTTCTTATTGTAAGATTTAGTTGGCCTCATGTCTTCTCGCAATAACGTTGTAGAGATGCCTTCCCGGGTTCCTGAGGGCATGGTTGATTGGGTGGACTCAATGGTCCTTATGTGTGTCTCCTTGGTTGATTCCGGGTTTTGCGCGCAGTTTAGGCAGTTTCATAGGGTCTGTAGTAATCCAGGTGATGAGAAGAACTATGAACTTATCCCTCCCTCCTCTGAAGAGAGAGTCTGCTTCTCTACTCGGGTTGTTGACGATCGCCCTTTCTTCTATGTTTATGACTTTTTTCTTTGGTCCACTGGGTATTACCCTTCCTTTTACTCAATTTGAAACCGACCTGTTATAGTCTTGTAATGTTGCCCCCTCTCAACTTCACCCTAATTCCTGGGGTTTCATAAAGATTTTTCAATTGTTGTGCAATGGTTTTGGTATCCCTGCTTCCCAATCTCTCTTTTTCTATCTGTTTGTCTTGACTAAGCCCGGAGTGGTAAAAAAGAAGGCAGCTTGGGTCTCCTTTCGCTCTACCCAGGGAAAGAAGGTCTTTTCCATGTTTGACGAGTCATTCCGTGATTTTAAAAACTACTTTTTCAAGGTCCGAGCTGTTGAAGGAGCTTGGCCCTTCTTTCTAGATGAAAATGACGAGCCTGCTTTTCCCTTGGAATGGCAAAAGGATGTGAGGGTGTCCCGTTATACGTGGGAAATGTTGGATGAGGTTGAGCGAGCCTTTGTGACTATCTTGGAAGAACACTGGGGGCAACCTCCCCATCTTGACACAAAGAAATTTCTAACCAATCCCTCTCTTCTTCAAACTGAGCTGGGTATTTTGTGTTTCCTTTCTTATCTGTTTATATTGCTTGTAGCTGTCTTTCCAACTTGTCCGACTTGTAGCGTAACTTTCTGTTTTATTTGTAAAGGCAATGAAGAATAACGAATCTATGAAAGCTTTTAAGAAGGCGCAGAAGGCAACTGCTGCCAGAAATATTACTGCCAAGGCGGCTAGGGAGGGGTCCTCCCAAGTGCGCGAGAAGCCATCAGTGCCGAGTTCCCCCGGGGTGAAGAAGGTGATCCCAACACCTCGGGTCCGCTTGGTGGATCCTCATCCTACTTCTGCCGCTCCATCTGCTGCCCCTCCAAGTAAGAAGCAAAAGACGGCTGAGCTCTTTGACCTCAATGCCCCTGATTTCAATGCCATTGAGTTTGTAGATCAGCAAATCGGTCCCTATGGTACCCTCTCAATGGACGATGTGTCCATCCTTCATCAATTGGAATTTATGGCCCGAAATCACGTACAGATGGCATTTATGGCGGCTGCTATATACCGGACTGCTCAAAATCTTCCTCTCCATGCTACCAAGGCATTTATAGAGGAGGCAAAGCAGGAGTTTGATCGGATGGAGGGGCTGAAGGAGGAGCTTGAATTAAAGGTGACCAAGTTGGAGAAGGATCTAGAGAATGAGAAGGCGAGTTCCCTTTCACTGGCGGATTCTTTGAGGTTGGCCGAGGACACAGCCTTGATGCATAAGGAGAGTTATGTTACGACTTATCCGGAGATGATGCGCCTGAAGGAGAAGTTGAATAATGCCTGGGAAAATTATTCTGAGCTCCAGGGTCATCTCGTTGGCAGCGTGACTGCTGCTTACGAGAACTTGAAGGAGCAAGTTCGGGTCATTGCTCTCGAGGCCGATCTCACCCCTTTCAGCCTGGACAATGTTGTCAGGGATGGCAGGATTGTCCTTGATGACGATGGTGATGATGATGCTGATCCTCCTCCTGTGTCCTCTGCCAAAGTGTCGACCTCTTCTATTCCTCCGGTTGCACCTGATTCGGATTGCCAGGTTTTGAACCGAGAGGATGGAACTATAGATGCCGTGCCTATTCAGACTCGTCCTCCTTCTCCTTGTCCTGATGATGCCAAGAAGGCTCCTGATGCTTGCTGATCTCTTTCTAGATATTTATGTAGTTAGCCCGGCTTGTGGGCTTTTAAAAACTTTGTTTGTTTTGCTGACGATTTCTAGTTGCTTGTTTTAGCAACTTTATTTTGAAAAACAAAAAGTAGCTCACTATTTTTAGCAGGTGTTGATGGCCGCTGTTCCGGGGCCTTATAACTTTTGTGGAGTAATAGAGGTAGTTTTTTGACTTGGCATCTTTTCAGTTTTCTACTGACGTTTGAAATCTTGTATCTCGACCTCCTCGGATTACTTTGTTTTATTGTTTGTAGCTTGGATCCTTTGAGGTTGTGACTTATGGGTCCAACTTATTTTTTGGTGGTTCTTTTGCGCTGGTCCCCCTTTAAGTTATTTATGTAATCCTCTTTCTTGGACCATTGTCAGGTCTCTTTCAGGGATTACTTTGATAAATTTTTAGTGGTAGGAGTCCGACTTGGCTATGTCGGTCTCCTTTAAGTTATTTTTTGTAGTCCTCTTTCTTGGATCTTTGTCAGATCTCTTTCTAGGACTACTTGTATAACTTTTTAGTGGTAGGAGTCCGACTTGGTTATGTCGGTCTCCTTTAAGTTATTTTTTGTAGTCCTCTTTCTTAGATCTTTGTCAGATCTCTTTCAGGGACTACTTGTATAACTTTTTAGTGATAGGAGTCCAACTTGGTTATGTCGGTCTCCTTTAAGTTATTTTTTGTAGTCCTCTTTCTTGGATCTTTGTCAGATCTCTTTCAGGGACTACTTGTATAACTTTTTAGTGGTAGGAGTCCGACTTGGTTATGTCGGTCTCCTTTAGGTTATTTTTTGTAGTCCTCTTTCTTGGATCTTTGTCAGATCTCTTTCAGGGACTACTTGTATAACTTTTTAGTGGTAGGAGTCCGACTTGGTTATGTCGGTCTCCTTTAAGTTATTTTTTTTGTAGTCCTCTTTCTTGGATCTTTGTCAGATCTCTTTCAGGGACTACTTCTATAACTTTTTAGTGGTAGGAGTCCGACTTTGTTATGTCGGTCTCCTTTAAGTTATTTTTTGTAGTCCTCTTTCTTGGATCTTTGTCAGATCTCTTTCAGGGACTACAAAGTATAACTTTTTATTTTGGGCTGACTTTGTTATGTCAGGCCCTTCTAAGTTAAAGTAATCCTCTTTAATAGGGTTGGCCAGACCTCTTTCCAGGGTTTACTTATAACTTGGGTTGACTTGGTCCGACTTGTGAGCGTCGGCCAGCCTTTAAGTTATTATTTTAGCTATCCGTAAGACCTCGTCAGGTTCTTTTTTGGATTGCTTTCGATAACTTCTTACATTATTCTATGTTCACCTTTGCCGATTTGTAGAAAGTGGCTGGCATATTTAGATCGTCCTTTGGGTGAATCGCATTTTCACCTTTATCGGATGATTTATCTTTATCGTGGTCGGGTGCAATGAAATTGTTTTTCACTTTCTGTCGACCTGTCGCTTTATAACCAGACGGTGAATACTTCAGATTAATGCGTCTTGGATTCTTTGTAGAATATCTAAATAAACTTTATTCAAAGAAAAAATGCAAATATATATGTGGGAATTTTCTTATCCCTTTAAGTCGGGCATGACCTGGATCTCAACATGGTGCCTCATTAAAAAACCTTTTCAGGAAAAAGAGCACATCCACTAATGAGATCCGTTGCCTTTTCTAGCTGTAGTACCTTCTTAGGTTGCAGGCGTGCCATGATCTGGGAAGCTCTCGTCCCTCGAGTTCGGACAGTCGGTAGTAGCCCTTCCTAAGCACTTCTATGACTCGGTAGGGTCCCTTCCAGTTTGCTGCCAGCTTTCCTTCTCCGGGCCGAGTTGTTCCAATGTCGTTTCGGATTAAGATGAGATCGTTCTCAGCGAAACTTCTTGGCGCTACCCTTTGATTATATCTGGAAGCCATTCGACGTTTTAGAGCTTCCTCTCTAATTTGAGCTCTTTCCTGGATTTCAGGTAGTAGGTCGAGTTCTTCCCTCTGAAGTTGGATGTTTGCTCCCTCATTATAATGGACTACTCTATGCGATCCTTCTTCAATTTCTACATGAATCATTGCCTCCATTCTGTATGCTAATCGGAAAGGGGATTCCTTTGTGGTGGAATGTGGCGTCGTTCGATATGCCCATAGAACCTATGGAAGCTCCTCTGCCCAGGCTCCCTTTGCATCTTGCAGTCTTCATTTTAACCCTGCCAATATGACTTTGTTGGCAGCTTCGGCCTGTCCATTGGCTTGTGGATGTTCGACAGAGGTATACTGGTGCTTTATATTCAAGTCGGCTACTAATTTTCTGAAGCCTGCGTCTGTGAATTGGGTGCCATTGTCTGTGGTTATAGAATACGGAACCCCGAACCTTGTGACAATGTTTCTATATAAGAATTTCCGGCTTCTCTGAGCAGTGGCATTGGCTAGGGGCTCTGCCTCAATCCACTTTGTAAAGTAATCTACCCCTACTATGAGGAATTTAACTTGTCCTGATCCCTGTGGGAAGGGGCCGAGAAGATCGAGTCCCCATTTTGCAAATGGCCAAGGCGAGGTCACGCTAATGAGCTCTTCTAGCGGGGCGATGTGAAAGTTGGCATGTTTCTGACATGGTGGACATGTCTTTACAAATTCTGTAGCTTCTTTCTATAGAGTTGGCCAATAAAATCCCGCCCGGATTACTTTTTTGGCGAGAGCTCGTGCTCCGAGATGATTGCCACAAATACCGCCGTGTATTTCTTCTAGCACTTCCCTTGTGTTGGAGGTTGGCACGCATTTTAGTAAAGGTGTTGAGATTCCTCTTTTGTACAGGATGTTGTTTATGATGGTGTAGTACTGTGCCTCCCTTTTTAACCTCTTTGCCTCCTTTTCTTCTGTGGGGAGCGTTCCTGTTTTGAGGTAGTTGATTATGGGGGTCATCCATCCTTGGTCCTGACTTGTTATAGTCAGGACTTTTTCTTCTTCCGAGATTGACGGGTTTTGTAACATTTCCTGGATGAGGCTCCTATTGTTGCCCCCTGGTTTGGTGCTGGCTAGTTTTGAGAGTGCATCAGCTCGGGCGTTTTGTTCGCGGGGTATGTGGCAGATTTTATACTCCCCGATTTGTCCGAGCTGTTCCTTAGTTTTATCCAAATATTTTTTCATGGTGGGATCTTTGGCTTGGTAGCTCCCTGTTATTTGTGATGTGACCACTTGTGAATCGCTGTAAATGTTGAGTTTTTGAGCTCAGACCTCTTTAGCCAGCTTCAAACCGGCTAGTAGTGCTTCATATTCTGCCTAGTTGTTTGAGGCCGGGAACCCAAACTTGAGGGAGAGCTCAACTTGGGTTCCTTGGTCGCTTTCTATTATCACGCCTGCGCCACTTCCAGTTTTATTTGTGGAACCGTCCACGTAAAGATTCCATTCTGTGGGGGTTTCTAGGGCGTCTATGAATTCTGCGATAAAGTCGGCCAAATACTGTGATTTGATGGCCGTCCGAGCTTCATATTGGAAGTATTTTCATATAGTTTTTAATAGGATCTAGCTACTTTTTAGTATATTTTTATTAGTTTTTATGCAAAAATCACATTTTTGGACTTTACTATGGGTTTGTGTGTTTTTCTGTGATTTCAGATATTTTCTGGCTGAAATTGAGGGACCTGAGCAAAAATCTTATTCAGAGGCTGAAAAAGGACTGCAGATGCTGTTGGATTCTGACCTCCCTACACTCAAAATGGATTTTCTGGAGCTACAGAAGCCCAATTGATGCGCTTTCAATTGTGTAGAAAAGTAGATATCCTGGGCTTTCCAGAAATATATAATAATAGTTCATACTTTTCCCGAGTTTTGATGATGCAAACTGGCGTTTAACGCCAACTTTCTATCTTATTCTGGCGTTAAACGCCAGAACTGAGCTAAGAGCTGGAGTTAAACGCCCAAACTGGCACAAAAGTTGAAGTTAAACGCCAGGAATAGCCTATGCATGCGAAAACTTCATTGCTCAGCCCAAACACACACCAAGTGGGCCCCGGAAGTAGATTTCTGCACTATCTATCTTAGCTTACTCATTTTCTGTAAACTTAGGTTACTAGTTGAGTATAAAAACTACTTTTAGAGATTTATTCAGGACCTAATGACATTTTACATCTAAATTTGTATCTTCTACGGCATGAGTCTCTAAACCCCATGGTTGGGGTGAGGAGCTCTACTGTGTCTCGATGGATTAATACAATTACTTCTGTTTTCTATTCAGTCACGCTTGATTCTATTCTAAGATATTCACTCGCACTTAAACATGATGAATGTGATGATCCATGACACTCATCACCATTCTCAACCTATGAATGCGTGCCTGAAAACCACTTCCGTTCTACCTTAGATTTAGTGTTTATCTCTTGGGTTCCTGGTTTACGAGTTTGACTGCCTCTCCTGACAACAGAGCGTTCAATTCGTGAGACCAGAGTCTTCGTAGTATAAGCTAGACTCAATTGGTAGTATTCTTGAGATCTGGAAAGTCTAAACCTTGTCTGTGGTATTCCGAGTAGGATCTGGGATTGGATGACTGTGAAGAGCTTCAAACTCACGAATGTTGGGTGTAGTGACAGACGCAAAAGGATCACTGGATCCTATTCTAGCACAAGTGAGAACCGACAGATGATTAGCCATGTATATGGACCTTTCTCACTGAAAGGACAGATGGTAGCCATTGACAATGGTGATCCACCACATACAGCTTGCCATGGAAGGAGCCTTGCGTGCATGAAGAAAAAGACAGTAGGAAAGCAGAGATTTAGAAGACAGAGCATCTCCAAAACTCCAACCCATTCTCTATTACTGCATAACAAGTATTTATTTCATGTTCTTTAATTTTTCGCAATCAAAACTAAGAACCATTATTGATATCCTGACTAAGAGTTACAAGATAACCATAGCTGCTTCAAGCCAACAATCTCTGTGGGATCGACCCTTACTCACGTAAGGTATTACTTGGACGACCCAGTGCACTTGCTAGTCAGTTGCACGAAGTTGTGAAAAGTGTGAATCACGATTTTGTGTACCATGTTACAAAGGAGTGCTATGCACAGAGATTGACAGAGGTCGCAACACAGCAAACTCAGAAGACTGGAGACAGTGGCAACAACTCCGATGCAGGTGAATTCGAACCTGACACGGTTTGGCGCGAGACCATATCTAAGCCATACAAGAACAGCGTCTACGTGCTGGAATCGTTCTTTGCCAACAACCTCTGCATCTCCACACTGAGACATTCATCTGCCTCTGCCACCATCTGGCCCGTCGATCCCGAGGATGGCGTCGATTTAAGGGAGCAAGTAGTGCTGGAGCTCACTCGGAGCCTTTACCAACAAGCTCAGTAGCTGCAGTAGTCTAAGGGGAAGTATCAGGAGATTCTCATACGTGTCTCAAACACAGATTTTCTCAGGCTGGAGTGGAGACGAGAGATGGAGTGACTTTAATGGATAGATCAATAGATGGTGGTGCACGAAGATTAGATGCGGGCCAGTGACAACGACACTACTAGTGGCAGCAGCATTGCTACAGGGACACACCAACATCACCGCATAGTCCACCACCTCAGCAAGACTAGGGGGTGACGACGACGACAACTTTTAGAATCTTTAGTTATTAAAGTTTTGTTGTTGACTATTTCATTATATATTCTATTTTTTACTTTTAATTTCTTTTGTACACTTGATATTTAATTTACCATATTTAGTTTCTATTATTTAGTATTTTACTACTAATTGTGCAAAATTGGGTTTACCATAAAAAAATTTTCAACAGTATTATCGGAAGATTAAATAAAGAATCCATCGTAAAAATATGACACTAATTGATTACCGACGAAGGTTATACCGTCGGATTAATTCTAACGAAAAATTTGCCGATAAATACATTATTGGCGGATTATTTCCGTCAATCCGTCAGATCGTTTTTCTTGTAGTGTTTTCATCTTAGCGCTCATAGAGGATCCCTCTTTGCTGGAAGGAAGCGCGCCATTGACGAAGAAGGCAGCAAAGGAGATGGTCGCGGGGGGAACGTGGGGGATGGATGCAGCGCTCATGGTGGATCCCTCTTCGCTGGAAGGAAGGGCGCGATTGACGGGGAAGGCCGCAGTGGAGATGGCTGCGGCGTGAACCTGGGGGATGGACGCGTCGCTCATGGTGGATCCCTATTCACTGAAGGAAACGGCGCGGTTGATGGGGAAGGCCGCGGTGGAGACGGTCGTGGCGTGAACCTAGGGGCGCAGCTGCTTCGCGATGGAGAAGTATGGCCCCAACCCAGCGCGACTGATGCTGTTAAAGACGCTGGGAGCGACGTCAGCGGCGGGAAAGACGTGCATGTGGTTGCGGCAGACCTCGGTGTGTGTGGCAATTCAGAACAACAGGGAGAAGGGGGAGATCGAAGTGACAAAACCTCTTAGTTTTGCAAGAATGGAGGCGCGATATTGGCTGGTAACACAGAGGGGAGGCACGGGAAACAGAGCGACAGAGCAAGGAACCATACATGGAGCGAACGAATGTCTGGTAGGGATCAGTACTGTTTGAAAACAGGAAGGATGAATGAGTGTAGCATTGAAGGGGCCGAACCGGGCCATGAGGAAAGGGGGAATGATGCGGAAACAAGTGACAATCAGCACACCGATGTGGAGGAGTAACTGTTAGAAAATAGAAAGACCTGGGAGCTGGCACACGAGTCAGGAGCGATATTATACAATGAAGAAGATGATATTATGGCAATTCTTCAAGCACAAAACGAAGAAATAGCTCGTAAAAAAAAATTTGGCAAAGCAGAGAGCGAAAATGAGACGGTGCAGACCCAAACATGCAAAATAGGTGTGCAAAACAACTTTAAAATGATATTTAGTTCATGAAATGTTAGTGGGTTAAGGGGAAATGGGAAGTTGAGAATGGTGAAGGACCTAAAGAATAAACATAGACTACAAATGCTAGGTTTGATTGAAATTAAAAGGCAGATAGTGACGAGCTTTGATGTTGCAAGAATATGGGGACAAGGTAGCCCAGGTTGGAATATGTAGGTTCTGAGAGGGCGTCTGGTGGACTGTTGTTAATTTGGGATGAGATGGTGTTTAAATTAAATAATTGCTATAAGGGAGAGAGGTGGTTGTGCGTTGAAGGAGTGATATTAAAAAATAGTTTCAACTGTAAGTTTGTTTGGTCTATGGTGCACATAATAGAGATGAGAAGATTCATGTGTGGAAGGAGTTGAGCTATATAGCAGGATTATGTTAGGTTCCATGCTGTTTTATGGGAGACTTTAATGAAATAGTACTGAAGAGGAACGGAGAGGTACTACTGGCCGATGATGGTCTATTTCGGGATCGATGAAAGAGCATTTTCTTAGTTGGACAGAGGAACCGAGGAGGTTGGAAGAGCGTAATCACCGGTTGAGGTGCTTCTGCGCGATCGTATAGAACCTATGGCTGGAAAGGAATAGGCAGATCTTTCAGCACACAAGCAAAGGAGTTGAAGAAATAGTCAACATGTCTTCGAATAGTGCTAACGAGTGGAGCGGTGGAGATCCCTTTAATTGTTGATGGCTATGCCGGAGATGACATGTGGATCATTTTCGTGTTGTTGTGGTTCTTGTTAGGTTTGTATGTTTTTTATGTTTTTGTTTGTTGATGGACATGGTTGCTCTACTACTATTGTGTTGAGCTGTTTGCTTTAAAAAAAAAACACATAAACTTATTGACATAGCACATAAATTTTTATACATAGCACAGAAAATTTTACACATAGTAAAAATTTTATCAATATATATAGCATAGAAATTTTTACCTATAGTACAAATTTTTAAGCATAGCACATAGACTTTTGTTACGAATATATTTTGTTGGTTGTGTTAGTAAATTGTGGTTCTTCCAAAATTTATGTACTGTGCATAAAAAATTTTTGTGTTATGTATCAAAATTTTTGTGTTATATGTATTTTGTTGATTGAATGTAAATGTTCTATGCATGCGTGGTTCTTTAAAAATTTGTATTGTACACCAAAAATTTTGTGCTTTGCATCAAAATTTTATATATTGTGAATCAAAATTTCCGTACTTTAGTTTTTGAATATATATAAGAGAAGAAGAAGATAAAGAAGCGACAATAATGATAATAATAAAAAAAGATAAGAAGAAAAAAAGAAAAAATTAAATAAAAAAAATATTGACAAAAAAACACTATAGGAAAGTTCGAAAATGAAAAAGAAGTTATTAAATACGATAACCACGTTGTTGAAGAAAAGAGAAAAAAAAAAAGATAAACGACTATGTTTAGAAAAATAATACACATATCTCACTAAGTAATTAAGATTTGATCGTTAAAATTATTTGACTTTGTAATTTTATTATAAAAATTAATTATTATATATTTAAATTTTATTTAAAAATTTATCGTTAGTAAGATTGAAATATTCATTAAGAGAAAAAAACCTACCAATGTAACATTAGTTGAATTGTTGAAAATTAATAAGTCAAAATAAAAGAAAGTAAAATATAGATAGATAATGAAAATATTAAATAATATAAATAATGGATAATATATTGAATATTTATTTTATTAAATGTGTAAATAATTATTTTAATATTAAAATTTAGATAAATAATTTAAAAATATAATTTATTTTATTTTATTAATAATTATTTATGTTGTTTAAAAAAATTATTAATTATTTAGGATAATCCAAAAAAAATCTGATGTACATAAAAAGTGAAACAATAAGGCGAGAAAAATGAGAGAAATTAATACTCAAATTCCATTACAGTTTATTTTCATAATGGCACTAAATGATTAAATCACACTTTATATATATATATATATATATATATATATATATATATATATATATATATATATATATATATATATATATATTCGCCAGCAATTGAACTAAAGATAATGCTGCACGTTTCATCAGTAGTTAAATTAAAAGTATACTTATCGTATTAATCTTTATATTCTTATTAAATTTTTAATCTAAATTTTATAATTTAAAAATTTATAATTAAATTTTTATTATTAGACAAAAATATCTAATCAAACCCTTTCTAATTGCTATCTTTTAAAAAAAACACTATAATAATAAATTATTTACTTTAAAATATTTTACAATTTATCAAAAATCAAATATAAAAACAAATATTCTAAAAATATTTTGTATTTTTTAACAAAAAAGAATTAATAAAAAATAAATTAAACTTTTTTGTTAAATATAAAAATTCAATTATAAAATTCAACAAAATAAATAAATTTAATATAAAAATTCAATTAAAGAATAATTAAATCTATAAAAATTAATAGAATAATTAAAATTAAATTGAATTATCATGTATGTTTCTAGCTTATATAGATTCATTAGCTGTAAGTTGAAGCAAATTAAAATGTAGTAATAATATGAATTCTTAAATTAAAAGAGGTATAAACTTCTTTAGAATTACAATTAACACCAACAAAATTAAAGTATTTTGTTGTTATTTCTTTCTTCACAGTTCACATACATTTGCCTTCAAGTTACACACGCCTAATAACCCATAGTGCTAATTATCTTCATTCCACAACTCTAACATGCCTTGTGTAGCTAACACCGGATGCCATGTAGTTATAATCGTTATATAATTTTCACAATATTAAAGGTATATATTGATAAAATTAAAATGATATTTTATAATATTTAAAAATAAAAATATTATAGAAAATTTACTATAATAATTATAATAATAATTACCATAGACTTTATCACGAACCAAATATTAATTAATTTAAGAGAAGTGTTGGAGAATTAACAAAATTTATTATTTTTAGTTAATAATTAATTATTAATATTTAAAAATATAAATTAAAAATATATTAGTAAATTATTAAACTAAAAATTAAAATAATAATTAAAAATAATAATACAAAATAATAAATTTTATTAATCATCTAATATTTCTCTTAATTTAATTCAATTTCACATAATGATAATAATAATAATAATAATAATAATAATAATAATAATCAATTGAATGCTGAGATTTGTTATTATAAACTTGGAGGCATGTCCGCATAGCCAATACCTCTTCTTGTGGTAGGAAAGATGGTAAACAAGAAGCTTGACAAGACCCCAGTGGCTAAGGGCAAGTTCATGATCAACGTACTCTCATTAGCACCCTCCTTCGGAATCAAACAATTCTGCACATTAGAATCGCTAATAGCAAACGCCAAGAACACAAACAATGACAAAAAAGCATGAATAAAATCAAGCACATGGATCCTAAACTTGCACAAATCCAAACCACCAACAGTAGTTTCCTCCTCATCATCCTCGTCACTACCATTATTAGTATTGTTGTTGTTGTAGTTGAAGATATAGAGGCCATTGAATGTGGCAATACCATGGTAGAGTTTACCATCGCTAGTCATGAAGCTATCGGTGAAAGAGGACAAGAAGCAAAAGATGGCGCAAACAAGAACGACGAGACAAGTGAGGAAGGTGTTGGAGGGTTTGCAACAGCCATTGTTGGAGAATGGAGGGATGAGAGCATTGAATGCAAGGACAGTGCTTGTTGGAAGAAGGTTTGCCAAATTTGATGCACTTGTTAGGGTTTTGTGGACCGGGTGGTAATAATAATAATCATTCTCATTATTATATGATGAAGAACCACTATGATATTGTGCTTCATCAACCCTTGACATTATTATTATTATTATTATTATTATGAAGAATTAAACTATATGGAGAATATGTGTATTTTCTTTGGTCCTTTTTCCTTTTGGTTTGGAGAAAACTTTGTTTTTAATGTGGGGTGTGAATTTTTCTTGTTCTTATGTGGAAAATTTCTACGGTATTATAAGGTGGTTTAAATAGTGAAGGTAGCTGCTTGGACATGTTAATCATGTGAATATAATAATATATATTGGCGTATTGGGCTCTTATTGGAATTAACATATAATTTCAGTGCCGTAAGTAACGTAACGACATTTAATTTGTTTCATGTTTTTCTCAGGCTGAGTATGCAACGGCTCTAAGAAAACTTAGTGAGTACGGTCTCGACCCCAAAATTTTAAAAAATTGTATTTATATATAAAATATGTGTTTAAAAAATAAAAAATATTATATAATTTAATAATTTTATATGTATTATTTTTTATTATATAATAAATTTATTTTTAATTATTTAATTCACTAATATTTTTTACTTAATTAATTTAATATTATACTCTCAAATCTTTGTATCTTTTAAATTAATTTTTATATAATAATTTTTATATTTATTTTTAAAAAAATCTTTTAGTTTTTTATATTAATATATTTAACATTCTTATTATTATATTAATAATAACTTACATAGTTATATTTTGGTAATCACATTATATACTTTAGATATTATTTTTTTGTAAAAAATTTTTCTTCTAAATTTACGTTGTTAAAAAAAAATTTTATAAAAATATCTTATATCTTATATTCTATAAAGGTATTATGTGTTTCAAATAATTAATAATTTATAATTTATTTTCAAATTTTTTAAAAATTTGAAAGAATTAATTTTAATTAATGAAATGTGTGATAATTTTTACTTAAACACGCTATAAATTATTGGTATTTTATAATTTTATAATGTACTATTGATATTGTTATATTTTTATGATGTAATTATCATATTAAAAATAAAATTGTGAAAAAATTATAATTATATATATATATATATTGATAAATCTTTTAAAAAATTAACTCTAATAACTATATGTTAATTATTTTTATAAAATAAAAAAATTATTTATAATTTGGCCCCTCCACATTAAAATTTCTGGATCTGTCTATATATATATATATATATATATATATATATATATATATATATATATATATATATATATATATATATATATATATCTTTTTTCTTTTTTTTCTCTCTTTTTTCAAAAGATTTCTATTCATATCCTGTCCCAAAAATACAAAATTTGGCCCAATAAGAGAAAAGGTCCATCCAAAAAGGGTGGACACTTCTACTTGCCCGACCTATTAAGAGGTTGGAAACGACAAGAAAGGTCCAACCCCACTTATTTGAATACGTAACTACCTCCCTAAATCTCTTCTATTATCTCTACCTCATCTAAAAGATAGATCTGAACAAATCCCCAAAATAAAGGAAACGGTTAAAGCCCCTACTAACTTAAGCATCAGAGTCTCTTGCAGGTACCACCCCCACCTCACGAGGAACTTGGACGATAGCACCTCGACACCAGAACAAGTCAGTCCTTGCCTTGAAAAGAGTCTGGATCTCATGTTTAAGCCCAAATCACCATTTTAGGTAACCCCCCGAAACATTGGTGCTGTTGTCGGGGACCTGGAAGTCTACATCCCTGTATGATGGACAACTAGTATGAAGATAGTCACACGGCATCAGAGTCGGAACCAGAGCCCCACCATAACGACCTGACACTAGCATTACCTCCACCTCAAGAGAAAAGAAATGCCACCCACGAAGGAACGCCGGGAAGCCCTTGTCCACCGCGGATTCATTTAGAGGTCCACCCGCCTGAAGATGAAAAACCTCGCCATCTGACGGAAATACTTGGATTAGTTCACAACCACCGTAGATGATTAGAACAAATTGAGTTAGAGGCTGAGTGACAATGATAGGTAGAATAGAAATTACAAAAAGAAGTACGACGACGAAAAAAAACAGGAAGAAAAGCTCTTGAGGTTAGAAGTCGACCTCTGAAGATGGAGCAATCCGGCAGATCAGGAGGAAAGCCCTCTGGGAGGCGAAGATCCGTTTGTTGAAGAGATCATGCAAGTTAGGATTCCCAAAAATTTCAAAACTCCCGACATGGATCTCTACAACAAAACAACCGATCCGAGGCATCATCTCAACAATTTCAAAAGTTGGATGTACCTAGCCGATGCCTCTGATGTTACTCGTCGCAAAGCCTTCCCAAAAAATTTGACCAAAGCTGCAACGAAGCGGTTCGATAACTTACCTTCTAGGTCGGTAACTTGCTTTGATGACTTGGCAAGGAAGTTCCTTACCAGATTTTCAATACAAAAAAAAACAAAGTGAAGAACGCTCTAAGCCTGCTAGGAGTCAAACAAGAAGTTAGAGAGACACTCCGAGACTATATGGAGAGATTCAACAAAGCCTGCTTGAAAATACAAAACTTATCTACTGAAGCAGTCATAATGGGGTTGGTTAATGGCCTTAAAGAAGGGCTGTTCTCCCAATCCATATCCAAGCGACACCCGACTTCCTTGTACAAATAAAGTACAAGAGTGGACAGAAAAATACATTAACATGAAAGAAAATTTTTGACTTAGAAAGCCTCCCCTGAGAACCAACTTGTCCTACCCAACTCGGGACAAGGAAAAAGAAGCTAAGAAAAAGGAAGAGTACTGTAACACCCTCACTATCAGAATGTCACGCTTCCGGCTGTGCCATTCTAATAGCAAGAAGTATTAGGATGACTTTCATTATTTAATAATAAGATACGACGAGTCTTTAACTCGAAACCGTATTGCCGTTTTTTCTTGGAAAACCGAAAGTACTTTTAAATTTTCATCAACATGTATATATAGATATACAAAACTTCTTATACTAGTAACTTATCCATATTATATACATACAAATCATACAAATCCTATTCCTCTTACAAAATTATAATGACAAAGGTGAGGGAAAAACTATGACTAATATATATACAAACAGAAACAATACAGCTAAAGACTTAGCAAAACTTCATCAGCTTCCTCATCCGTCCTGAAAAAAAAAGTCTGTAGGGGGATGAGAACATCGTCCTCGCTAGTTCTCAGTAGAGAGTTTTTTTTAAGAATTGTTATAAGAAGATATTTTAAATAAAATTATTTTCAATCACAGTGATCGTCAGTTCATTATCCAAATCTAAAACTTATATTTTTCTTATAAAAATCATTTCATGCAAAATAACATTCCATACATTTCACTACTTAATAAGAAACCATCTTAACCAAAACTTACCACTAATCCAACCAACCAAGGCCTCCAGCCCAATTCAAATCAACTCGGTATCCAGCCCAAATTAAATCAACTCGGCCTCCAGCCCAAAACAAATCAACTCGGCCTCCGGCCCAAATTAAATCAAATCACTTTCATATATCAAATCATATCCAATTCTCAAAATAATTTTGGATAAATCAAACAAACCAAGTTAACCAAGTGAACCAACAAAACAGAATACTCAGCCTTTGCAATAATCAACAAATTAATCAACAACTTCAATCATTCAGAGCAACTCAATTCAATCCATAAAACTTACGAAAATCATTGAAATACATTTTTCACGTTAATATCGACTTAAAACATTTCTTCATAGTAAATTAAGTTTAAGAAAATCGTCCCTACCTCAATCCGTCAAAACTCTCAAAACCAAACGCGTCTAAAATCTTATTTCTCTTATCCAGCAATGGCGGCAGAGAGCTTCGACGACAACGTAGCTGCTTGTTGTCTCACGCAGCAGCACCACCGTCACCTCCACTTTTCCGGTTAGCCTCGAACAGCATTGATGGTGGCTCCTGACAGCTCTAGTGGCTGCAATGGCAGTTGATGAGCGGATATTTTATACGCTTTTTGGCATTATTTTCATATAGTCTTCACTATGTTTTATTTAAGTTTTATTCTATTTTCATAGGTTTCAATGCTAAATTCACATTTTTGGATTCTACTTTGAGTTTATGTGTTTTATGGTAATTTCAGGTATTTTCTGGCCGAAATTGAGGAGCTTGAGCAAAATTCTGATTCAGAGACAGAGAAACGACTGCAGATGCTGTCAGGATCTGACCTCCAAGAACTCGAAGAATCATTTCTGGAGCTACAGAAGTACAAATGGAACTTTCTCAACGGCTATGAAAAGATAACTTTCAGGGCTTTCCAGAAATATATAATAGTTTATACATTGTTTCATAAATGAAGGCGCAAAATTGGCATTCAACGCCAGCCACCAGCCCCATTATTGGCATTCAATGCCCACAAGAGGGTGGCTGGCGTCCAACGCCCAAAAGGGGGTCCCAAGCCAGTCTTCAATGCCCTTAAGGGGCACTAGCTCGTGGAGACACTCCAAGCTCAGCCCAAACACTCACCATGGGGGCCTAGAAAGTGGATTTTTGCACCTCTAAGTCTAGTCTGTCATATTTCTGTAATTCTTAGTTATTAGAGTAGTATATATAGAACAAAGATCACCCTTGTTAAGGATCTTTGCCCATTCAAACCTTTTATTGTTGTTTTCTAGACAATATGTGTCACTAACATCCTAAGTTAGGGTTAGGAGCTCTGTTGAGTTTCATGGATTAATAATATTACTGTTCTATTTCACTACAATTCTGATTCTATTCTCTTATACATTCGCGTTCTTCATATCATGAATTGAGGGTTACCCGTGACAATCACCCTTGTTCCACATGGGTTCCATGCGATTCCTAACCCGGATAGCGTTGAACTAAAGCTAGAGATTGCATTGCGGATTCCAATAAAGCATCTGAGCAACTTTGGATAACATGATATGAAATCCCATTGACTATGGGTGTGTGAGGTCTCTGTGGCGTAAGGCTAGTGTCAGAGAAGCAACACTTTTTGTTTTGGAAGATCTGCCTTGTCTGTAGCACCCTGAGTAGCATCGTGAAGGGGAGTGGATTGCTTAAAGTTTCATCTTCTGCTATAGTGAGAAACCTAGAGGTGGCTTGATGAGAGGACATGAGCCACTTCACATGGTGGATTGCTGCAATAGAGGAGGTTAACTTGATGAGAATACATGAGTTAATCACTTACGGCTGCCATTGAATGAATCAGAAAGCTATTAAAGTAGACAGTGAGAAAGATTAATCCAGAGAGACAAAGCATCTCCGAAGCCTTAACTAATCATCCATTACTGTTTTCACAATCAATCTGGTATCTCTAATTTTCTTTATTCTATTTATGCGTTCTTCGTGACAAACTATATTCTCTAGTCGCCTAACTAAGATCTGGAAGGTATCCATTGCTTGCTCAAACCAACAATCTCCGTGGGATCGACCCTCACTCACATGAGGTATTACTTGGACGACCCGGTATACTTGCCGGTCTATCTGTGTGAAACGTGCGGAGTCATTTTCGTGCACCAAGTTTTTGGCGCCGTTGTCGAGGATTGTTCGGATTTGGCAAACTACCGGATTATCTTGTTGCTTTGATTAGGTAATTTTTACTATTTTGTTTGAGTATTTTGTTTTCTTTTTCAAGAAAATAAAAACTTTTTCAAAAAAATCTTTTCTTTATCAATCTTTGCCTTTTGTTTGAGTCTTTTGTTCTTATTCTTGTTAAAGTTTTGAACTTTCTTGTTTTCTTTTTTAAAAATTTTCAAAAATTGTGTTTTTTGTTTGAGTCTAGTGTCAATTTTTATGTTTGGTGTCCTTTGTGTGTTCTTTTTGTCTTTGGAATTTTTGAATTGTTCTTAGTGTTCTTTCTTGGTATTTAACTTGTTCTTGTTTTTTCTTGTTTTGATTTTAAAAGTCTTAAGTTTGGTGTCTTTTGGTATTTTTCTTTCTTAATTTTCGAAAATTAGTGCCTTTTGATCTAAAAAATTTTAAGTTTGTTGTCTTTTGGTCATTTTTCTCTTTCTTAATTTCGAAAAAAAATATTTTATCTTATCTTTATTCAAATTTTCGAAATCTTTGCTATCTTTTTTTATCTTGATTTAAAAATTTTTAAATTTGGTGTTTTCTTGTTAGTGAAGTTTGAATTTTAATTTCATATCTTATCTTTTTCAAATCTTTTTCAAAATTAAATTTCATATCTTATCTTTTCAAATCTTTTTCAATTCTTTATCTTATTATATTTTAAAATCAAATCTTTTTCAAATCTTAAAATAAAAAATTTTTAAAAATCAAATCTTTTTCAAATATTTATCATATCTTTTTTATATCTTTTTCTTAAATCAAATTCAAATTTCAAAATCAATTTTTTTTCAAGATTTAAATTCAAATATTTTCAAAATCAAATCTTTTTCAAATCTTTTCAAAATCTTATCTTATCTTAATTCAAATTCAAAATTCAAAATTTTTAAATTTCAATTTTTAAAATCAAATATTTTTAAATCTCCTATCTTATCTTAATTTCAAATCTTAATCAATTAGTTACTTGTTTCTTTCATTTTAATATTAAAAGTTTAATTCTTTTTACTTCTTCTTTCTCTCTCTTCTATTTTCAAAAACTTCTCACTTCTTTCTCTTTATTCTTTTTCAAAAATCACTTATTTAATTCTTTTTAATTAATTAGTTGCCTTAGTCTTTAATTTTCTTCTTCTTTTAGAATTTAATTAATAAATAAAAATAAAAAAAATTTGTTTCCCTTTTTACTTCTTACTATCCAATCTCTCCTACCTTTCTTCACCATGAACCCAAATGAGAATGAACAGTTCAGAAGAACTTTGAGGTCCTACATGGCCCACCGCTTGACTTCTATAGGAGAAGTATCAGTATATTCCCCATTAGAGCAAGTAATTTTGAGCTAAATCCTCAGTTTATTATTCTGGTGCAGCAAAATTATTAGTACTCTGGACTTCCATAGGAAGAGCCTACTGAGTTCCTGACAAACTTTTTACAAATTGCTGACATAGTACGCACTGAGGGAGTAGATCAGGATGTATACAGACTGCTACTCTTTCCCTTTGCTTTAAGAGATCAAGCAAAGAGGTGGTTAGATAACCAACCTAAATCCAGCTTGAAAACCTGGAGGTAGCTAGTAGACAAGTTTCTGAATCAATACTTTCTCCCAATGAAGTTGATATAGTTAAGGCTGGACATCTAAGGCTTCAAGCAAGAGGATAATGAATCTCTTCATGATGCTTGGGGGAGGTATAGAAGAATACTACAGAAATATCCCACTGAGATGTTTTCAGAATGGGTGCAATTAGACATATTTTATTATGGCCTCACAGACATGGCTAGGATGTCTCTAGACCACTCTGCTGGTGGCTCTATACACATGAGGAAAACAATTGAAGAGGCTCATGAACTTATTGAGACAGTTGCCATGGACCAGCATCTATACTCGAGTAATGAGACTTCCATGAAAGGAGAGGTTAAGGCAATATCTACAGACTCTAACCCTCTAGAAAAAGATGGCCCATTGACTCAGCAGCTACACGCCCTTGCTCAGCAGTTGTTGGAATTGCAAGAGGCTTTGCGAGAAACTCATACTTCTAACAGGAATGTAGAAGCACAGTTGAGTCAGACTAGGCAGCAATTATCTAAGCAGATAAAGGATGAATGTCAGGCAATATAACTAAGGAGTGGAAAAATATTGAACACACAACCTCAGAACAACAAGAAACCAGATAATGAAAAACTGACAAAGGATAACCAGACTGCTGTCCGAGACACTTCTGAGGACGTTGCACGCCCCAAGAAGGATGTCATTGGTGTTCAATGCCAAGAAGGGGTGCTTACTCCTGGCGTTGAACGCCCAAAGGAGGGTAGCACTCTTGGCGTTCAACGCCAAGAAGGGATACCCACCCTTGGCATTGAACGCCCACAAGGGAACAGTGTTCCTGGCATTGAACGCTAGGAAAGGGGGCAGGAAGGGGGCAGTAAGGGCGTTGAACTTCCAACCAGTGATGGTGAGACACATGCAGGTGCTGATAAGACCCTTCCTAAGTAAGCTACTAACTTCCCTTCCAATCCTTTGGACATCTAACCTGCATTAACTAAAGTTGATGAGTATAGGGTCAATATGCCATTTCCTTAGAAACTCCGTCAAACAGAAAAAGACAAATAGTTTGCCCGCTTTGCAGAATATCTTAAGACACTTGAGATCAAGATCCCTTTTGCAGAGGCTCTTGAACAAATACCTTCTTATGCTAAGTTTATGAAAGACATCTTAAGTCATAAGAAGGATTGGAGAGAGGCAGAAATAGTCCTCCTCACTGAAGAATGTAGTGCAATAATCCAAAAGAGCTTACGAGAAAAACTCAAAGATCCTGGGAGCTTTATGATACCATGCACCTTAGGGGATGCCTACACAAAGATAGCTCTATGTGATCTTGGAGCAAGTATTAACCTAATACTTGCATCACTAATAAAAAGGCTCTATTTAACTCATGAAGTTAAACTGACCCGCATATGCCTTCAACTTGCTGATTGTTCTATTAAGCTCCCATCAGGCGTGATTGAAGACATGATTGTCAGGGTTGGACCCTTTGCTTTTCCCACAGACTTTGAGGTGTTGGAAATGGATGAGCACAAGAGTGCAACCCTCATACTAGGAAGACCCTTCCTAGCTACAGGACGGACTCTCATTGACGTTCAAAAAGGGGAAGTAACCCTGAGAGTCAATGAGGATGAGTTCGTGCTAAATGCTGTCAAAGCCATGCAGCATCCACACATTCCAGAGGAGTGCATGAGTATTGATATTATTGATTCCCTAGTGGAAGAAGTGAACATGGCTGAGAGATTCGGAGAAGAGCTGAACGACATCTTTTATGATGCTCAGCCTGAGTTAGAGGAGCCAGAGGAAATAAATGAACCTCTAAAAACTCCTTAGGGTGAGAACAACCCTCCTAAACTTGAGCTCAAACCATTACCATCCTCCTTGAAATATGCATTTCTTGGGGATGAAGATACTTATCCTGTAATTATAAGCTCTGCCTAAGAACCACAAGAAGAAAAAGCACTAATCCAAGTGCTAAAGACACACAAGACAACTCTTGGGTGGACAATAAGTAACCTTAAGGGCATTAGCCTGACCCAATGCATGCACAAGATCCTGCTGAAAGATGATGCCAAACCAATGGTACAACCACAAAGGCGACTGAATCCAGCCATGAAGGAAGCGGTGCAAATGGAAGTCACCAAACTATGGGAGGCTGGGATTATTTATCCCATTTCTGACAGCTCTTGGGTAGTCTTGTCCAAGTTGTTCTCAAGAAGGGAGGCATGACGTGGTTCATAATGAAAAGAATGAACTGATTTCTACAAGGACAGTCACAGGGTAGCATATGTGCATTGACTATAGAACTGATTCCTCTACCATTTATAGACCAAATGTTGGAGAGACTAGTAGGTCATGCATTCTACTGCTTTTTAGATGGCTATTCAAGCTATAACCAAATTGCAGTAGATCCTCAGGACCAAGAAATGACAGCATTCACATGCCTATATGGCGTGTTTGCTTATAGGCGGATGCCATTTGGTTTGTGCAATGCACCAGCCACCTTTTAGAGGTGTATGCTATCCATCTTCTCTGACATGATGGAGAAGTTCCTTGAAGTGTTCATGGTTGACTTCATCTTTGGAGACTCATTTGATTTCTGCCCTGACCATTTGGCCCTAGTTCTCAAACGATTACAAGAAACAAACCTGGTTTTAAACTAGGAAAAGTGTCACTTCATGGTGACTGAAGGGATTGTTCTGGGGCATCAGATTTCGAACAAGGTGTTAGAGGTTGATCAAGCTAAGGTGGAGGTAGTTGAACGATTACCACCCCCAACTAATGTCAAAGGAATTAGAAGTTTTCTAGGGCATGTAGGATTCTATAGGAGGTTTATAAAGAATTTTTCTAAAATTGCAAAATCGCTGTGACACTTACTAGCTACAGACAGTCCATTTGTCTTTGATCGAGAGTGTCTGCATGCCTTTTTGAGACTCTGAAAGCTAAGCTTATCACTGCGCCTGTTATTTCTGCACCCAACTAGGACTTGCCATTCGAACTAATGTGTGACGTCAGTGACCATGCCATTGGCGTAGTTCTGGGGCAGAGACATGACAAGCTTCTGCACGTCATCTACTATTCCAGTCGTGTTCTAAATGACGCGCAGAAGAACTACACCACCATAGAAAAGGAATTACTTGCAGTGGTTTATGCCATTGACAAGTTCAGATCCTATCTAATAGGATCTAAGGTTATTATTTACACTGACCATGCTGCTCTTAAATATCTACTCACCAAGCATGATTCTAAACCCAGGCTGATAAGATGGGTATTACTCCTGTAAGAGTTTGATATAGAAATCAGAGATAGAAAAGGGTAAAAAAATAAGTGGCTGACTACCTGTCTCGGATTGAACTAGTAGAAGGGACAACTCCTCCGTCTATTGAGGTGTCTGAGACCTTCCCAGATGGGTAACTCTTTGCTATCCAAACGATACCTTGGTTCACAGACATTGCAAATTACAAGGCTATAAGATTCATCCCCAAGGAATACTGTAAGGTCCCACATCAGTTGGGGAGGAGAATGAAGCATGCCTTATAAGGGTGTGGATACCTCTCCCTAGCATGACGCGTTTTGATGAGTGAGTATGGGGGGGCTTCGGCTATCATCCCTATCGTCAAAGGCAAAACCGTGAGGCCTTGTGTGCCAAAGTGGACAAAATCGTGCTAACAGATAGTTTGGGCTGTTACAGATGGTATCAGAGTCGGAGCCCAGATCGATGTGCCAGTGAGGGCATTGGACTCCCTTAGAGGGGTGGATTTTAAGGTCTCACATCGGTTGGGAAGGAGAACGAAGCATGCCTTATAAGGGTGTGGATACCTCTCCCTAGCATGACGCATTTTGACGAGTGAGTGTGGAGGTCTTCAGCTATCATCCCTATCGTCAAAGGCAAAACTGTGAGTCCTTGTGTGCCAAAGCGGATAATTTCATGCTAGTGGGTAGTCTGGGCTGTTACAAATACAGTAGGCAGCAAGCTTGAAAACTCATTCATGATGCTAGATACTACTTATGGGATGGACTGCATCTTTTTAAGAGATGCTCGGATGGAATAATCTGCCGCTGTGTATCTGAAGAGGAGGCACAAAAAATCTTGTGGCATTCTCGTGGCTCCGATTAAGGAGGACACTTTGGAGGAGAGCGAACAGCCACAAAAGTCCTCCAAAGTGGCTTCTACTGGCCCACACTCTTTAAGGATTCCTGAGAGTTTGTCCGTCGCTGTTATAGTTGCTAAAGGGCTGGCGATCTCCCTCATGGTCACGACATGGCTCAGCAAGGAATCCTAGAGATTGAGCTATTTGATGTATGGGGCATAGACTTCATGGGTCCTTTACCACCTTCATACTCAAACACCTACATCCTTGTGGCAGTAGATTATGTGTCTAAATGGGTTGAGGCAGTCGCATCACCCATGAATGACACTAGAGTAGTAATGAAGTTCCTTCAGAAGAACATCTTCAGCAAGTTTAATGTCCCTCAGACACTGATTAGTGATGGAAGAACTCATTTCGGCAACAAACAGCTTGACTTTGTGCTAAACCGATATGGAGTTCACCATAAAGTGGCTACCATATATCATCCACAGACAAATGGTCAAGCTGAGATCTCGAATGAGAACTGAAGAGAATCCTGGAGAGGATAGTGAATACCTTTAGAAAGGATTGGGTAAGAAAGCTTAATGATGCTCTCTGGGCATACAAAACAACTTTCAAGATTCCTATAGGAACATCACCATATCAAATGGTGTATGGAAAGACGTGCCACCTACCAGTTGAGTTGGAAGACAAAGCCTACTGGGCAACTAAACTCCTAAACCTTGATGTAAATGCAGCAGGAGAGAAACGGTTGCTCCAGCTAAATGAGTTGGATGAACTCTGACTTGCTACATTTGAAAATGCAAAGATTTACAAAGAAAGGGCCAAGAAGTGGCATGACAGAAAGATTTCTTCCAGAGTCTTTGAACCTGGATAGAAAGTTCTGCTCTTCAATTCTAGACGGAAGCTATTCCCTGGAAATTTTAGGTCACATTGGACAAGACCCTTCCTGATCACTAATGTGTCACCCTATGGTCATATAGAACTCCAGAGTAATTACTCTGACAAAAGATTTATTGTTAATGGCCAAAGAGTGAAACATTACTTGGGCGGTGAAATTGAGCAAGAAAAAACCACCCTGTTGCTAACTTGAGAGCAGTACAGTCAAGCTAGTGATGTTAAAGAAGCACTTGTTGGGAGGCAACCCAACCATAATTAAAGTTATTTCTGTCTTTCATTAAGTTTATTTCAGTTATATCAGTTTAAGTTTTACATTTGTTTTAAGTTTGTGATCATATGCAGCAGTTAGAACAGAAACAGAAACCGTCAGAGATGGTAATAGAACACCATGGATCAGAGACCTTGCTAGCGTTGAACGCCAGCTAAGGGGGCCAGAGTGGGTGTTCAACGCCCATAAGGAGCTGCATTGCTGGCGTTGAACACCAGCCAGGGAGCATGAAGTTGGCATTGAACGCCAGCCAGGGAGAAGAGACCTGGCGTTGAACTTCAGGCAGGAGCATGGGCATTCAACGCCCAGAAAGAAGGAGCAGCCTGGCGTTGAACGCCAGCTAGAGGGCACTAGCTGGGCATTCAACGCCCAGAAAGGAGAAGCAGCCTGGTGCTCAATGCCAGGCAGAGGGTACTGGCTGGGCGTTCAAGCTTAGAGAGGAAGAGCAGCTTGGCATTGAATGCCATAATGTATGCCATTTTGGGCGTTCAACGCCCATGAGGGAGGAGTAGCCTGGCGTTAAATGCCATAATGGATGCCATTCTGGGCGTTCAACAGCCATCACAGGGTAAGGAGGATGTTGACTTTTTCAAACCACATCTTTTCCATATCTTTTTAATCATATCTTTTAAACAAGGTTCTTCAAACTATCATCTTTCAACTTCAAATTCCTTTCAAATTTAAAATATTTTCAAATCTTTTTCATTTCTTTTTCAAACCTTTTTTTTTTAAAAATTTCATATCTTTAGCAATTCTTTTTCAAAACCCTTACTCAACTTTACAATCTTTTTCATATCTTCTATCTTATCTTTTTCATATCTTTTGATTTTAAAACGTATATTTTTCTATCTTTTACTAAAGTATGAATCATATTTTCTTTATCTTTTATCTAACTAATTTTGAAAAAAAAAACACCTTCCCTTCCCTCTATATATATCATTTGCCATTCACCCCTCACTCATCCACCTCCATTCGAATCCTTCCCTCTTCTCTATCTTCTTTCCTTTCTTTTGCTCAAGGGTGAGCAAATCTTTTAAGTTTAGTGTGAAAAGCATCCTGCCTTCTAACTCCATTCAAATTTTGAGCAAACAGTAATTTTCAAACCTTTCAGATTCTATACAAAGCAGCATGAAGAAAATCATTACAAAATAATGTGCAAGAGGCCAGTGATCCCGGAAGTCAGATTCAAATTAAAAGAATATGAGTACCCAAAAATCCAAGAGCAAATTCAAAAGAGAGGCTGAGAGATCCTGGCCGACCCTGAGATCAATGTTGCAATAACAATGATCCATGAATTCTATGCAAATCTGTGGATGACAGATAAGCAAAAGCAAGATGGACAAGGGTTCCATACTTTTTGCACCATGGTGCGAGGGAAGACTGATAAACCCCAAATTTAGGATTTATCTTGTGGAGAATTAGGAGGTTTTATCAATATTCTTTCACACTTATTCATATAAAAATGCATAGTTTTGTGTCTCCTTCCTAATTTTGCTTCATGGTTGAAAACATGCTTCTTTGACCTTAAATATGCTATATTTTAATCCTCCTCTATTACCATTCGATGCCGTGATATGTTTGTTAAGTAATTTCAGAGTTTATAGGGGCAAGAATGGTCTAGAAGAGAGAAAGAAAGCATGTACAAGAGGAAGGAACATGAAAATTAGAGATTTGGAGAATCGGTTGCGACGCGCACGCATCGCCGACGCGCACGCGTGGGAGCATGGTTCTAGGATTGGCACGCAAAAGTTGACGCATTCGCGTGGCTGAGCGAAAATCCCACTGACGGTACGCGTGGCTTGCAAAATGCTGATGACGTGCACGCATGGCTGGCGCGCACGCTTGATGCTCGGCAAGTACATCATTAGTCAAATCGTGGTTGGCAATTTCTAAGGAACTCCAAGCCCAATCTGAAGGGAATTATGCATGAAAAAGACCCAAGGAACCAAGGGGAAAGGGGAGATTTACACATTAGAGAATTATTAGCTAGTTTTTGGAGTTTTAGTTTCTAGAGAGAGAAACTCTCACTTCTCTCTAGGTTTTGGCTTTCTCAATTTCAATTTCACTTGGATCCTTTGGTTAGATCTGTTTTGAATTCAATTTTACATTGCTTTAATTTGTAGATCTCATTCTCCTACTCTTATTTTAGTGTTCTTGTTACTCTAGTTATTTTGGATCTTTGATTTGGATCTTGTTTACATTGATTTCTATTAATGCATTGAGGAATTTCATGTTTATTGTTGTTAATTGCTTAATTGTTGTTAGTTGTTTGTAGTAGATAACTTTGATTTGAATTTTCTTCTCAATTTCACAATGTCTTTCATTCTTGCTCACCAAGTGTTTGAGAAAATGTCAATTATAGACATGGAATAGATTTTCACTCTTGGCTTGGGGGTTGGGAAATTGGAGACACTTGAATTGTCAAAGTCTTTTGTTGATTGACAATTGAAAATTGCTAGTTGATTTGAATGCTACTAAAGCTAGTCTTTCCTTAGGATTTGACTAGGACTTGTGGACTCAAATTGATTTTCTCCACTTGACTTTCCTTCATAGTTAGAGGTTAATTAAGTAGAGCAATAGCCAATTCTTGTCACAATTGATGGAGGCAATGAGGATAGGAATTCTAATTCTCATCCCTAGCCAATGATTTTATATTGATTGATTGTCATTCACCCTTGTTAGTTTAATTTCATGGTTTCTTTAGTTCAATTGTTAATTGCTCATTGTTTTAATTCATGTTCATTTACATTTCTTGTATTCAACTCTAAAATACCAAGAGAACTCCTAACCAATGACATGCATCTTAGGAAAATTCCTAGGGAGAACGACCCATGATTCTACTTCTGGTTATTGATTTTGAATTGTGGTGACACATTTTCTAAATTTGGTGCGGGATTGCTTGTTGGTTTAAACTATACTCATGATGGAATTTAGTGGTAAATTCTATTAATCCAGATAATTCTATTAGAACCCGTGATTCATCCTGATGAGTAGATAATTTATATGCTTTTTGGCTTTGTTTTTAGGTAGTTTTTAGTATGATCTAACTACTTTTAGGGATATTTTCATTAGTTTTTATGTTAAATTCACATTTCTAGACTTTACTATGATTTTGTGTATTTTTCTGTGATTTCAGGTATTTTCTGGCTGAAATTGAGGGACCTGAGCAAAACTCTGATAAGAAGGTTGACAAAGGACTGCTGATGCTGTTGGAATCTGACCTCCCTGCACTCGAAATAGATTTTCTGGAGCTACAGAACTCCAAATAGCGTGCTCTCAACGGCGTTGGAAAGTAGACATCCAGAGCCTTTCCAGCAATATATAATAGTTTATACTTTATTCGAGATTTGACAACATAAATTGGCGCTCAACGCCAGTTCCATGCTGCATTCTGGAGTCAAACACCAGAAACATGTTACAACTTGGCATTCAACTCCAATGAAAGCCTCTGCACGTGTAACATTCAAGCTCAGCCCAAGCACACACCAAGTGGGCCCCGGAAGTGGATTTCTGCATCAATTACTTACTTCTGCAAACCCTAAGTAGCTAATTTATTATAAATAGGACATTTTACTATTGTATTTTCATCCTGGATTGTATTTTTGATCCTGTGATCGCGTTTTGGGGGCTGGCCATTCGGCCATGCCTGGACCTTCATCACTTATGTATTTTCAATGGTGGAGTTTCTACACACCATAGATTAAGGGTGTGGAGCTCTACTGTACCTCAAGTTTTAATGCAATTACTATTACTTTCTATTCAATTCGATTTATTCCTGTTCTAAGATGCCATTCGTACTTCAACCGGATGGATGTGATGATCCGTGACACTCACCATCATCCATCCTTATCAACGCATGCCTGACAACCACTCTGTTCTACAGGCGAGAGCTAGAGTGCGTATCTCTTGGATTCCTGATGCACGATACATGGTTGCCCCTCGCCTGACAATCGAGCCTTCCATTCCGTGAGATTAGGGTCTTCGTGGTATAAGCTAGAATTGATGGCGGCATTCATGAGAATCCGGAAAGTCTAAACCTTGTCTGTGGTATTCCGAGTAGGATTCTGGGATTGAATGACTGTGACGAGCTTCAAACTCGCGATTGTTGGGCATGATGACAAACGCAAAAGAATCAAGGGATTCTATTCGAACATGATCGAGAACCGACAGATGATTAGCCGTGCCGTGACAGAGCATTTAGACCTTTTTCACTGAGAGGATGGGATGTAGCCATTGACAACGGTGATGCCCTACATACAGCTTGCCAAAGAAAGGAGTGACAAGGATTGGATGAAAGCAGTAGGAAAGCAGAGATTCAGAAGGAACATAACATCTCTATACACCTATCTGAAATTCCCACTAATGAATTTACATAAGTATTTCTATCCTTTATTATTTAATTAAGTATCTCTTTATATTTTCCGAAAACCACTATCAATTTGAATCCGCCTGACTGAGATTTACAAGGTGACCATAGCTTGCTTCATACCAACAATCTCTGTGGGATCAACCCTTACTCACGTAAGGTATTACTTGGACGACCCAGTACACTTGTTGGTTAGTTGTGCAGAGTTGTGACAAAGTGAGATTCATGTTTGAGAGCACCAAGTCTTTGGAGCCATTGTTGATAATCACAATTTCGTCCACCAAGTTTTTGGCGCCGTTGCCGGGGATTGTTCGAGTTTGGACAACTAACGGTTCATCTTTTTGCTCAGATTACGTAATTTTCTTTTCAAAAAGTTTTCAAAAATCTTTCAAAATTTTTTTTCTTTATTTTCGTTTTTCTAAAGAATATTTTCGAAAAATTTATTAAGAAAATACAAAAAAATTATAAAATCATAAAAATCAAAAATATTTTTTGTTTCTCGTTTGAGTCTTGAGTCAATTTTTAAGTTTGGTGTTAATTGCATGTTTTAAAAATTCTTATGCATTTTTCGAAAAATTCATGCATTCATAGTGTTCTTCATGATCTTCAAGTTGTTCTTGGTAAATCTTCTTGTTTGATCTTGATGTTTTCTTGTTTTGTGTCTTTTATTATTTTTCATATGCATTTTTGCATTCATAGTATCCATGCATTAAAGAATTCTAAGTTTGGTGTCTTGCATGTTTTTTTTTGCATCAAAAATTTTTCAAAAATATGTTCTTGATGTTCATCATGATCTTCAAAGTGTTCTTGGTGTTCATCTTGACATTCATAGTGTTCTTGCATGCATCATGAGTTTTGATTCATAATTTTCATGTTGTGAGTCATTTTTGTTGTTTTTCTCTCTCATCATTAAAAATTCAAAAATAAAAAAAATATTTTTTTCCTTATTTCTCTCCTAATTTTCGAAAATTTGAGTTGACTTAGTCAAAAAATTTTAAAATTAGTTGTTTCTCATAAGTCAAGTCAAATTTTTTATTTTAAAAATCCTATCTTTTCAAAAAATTTTTTCAAAAATCAAATCTTTTTCATTTTTATCTTATTAATCTCGAAAATTTTAAAATATTTTTTCAAAAATCTTTTTCTTAATTTTATTTTTATTTTCAAAAATTATGCTAACAATTAATGTGATTGGTTCAAAAATTTGAAGTTTGTTACTTTCTTGTTAAGAAAGGTTCAATCTTTAAATTCTAGAATCTGATCTTTTAGTTTCTTGTTAGTCAAGTAATTAATTTTAATTTCAAAAACTAAATCTATCTTATCTTATCTTTTATATCATATCTTTTTCAAAATTTTATCTTTTTCAAAAATTTGAGTTTTAAAATATCTTATCTAACCTCTTATCTTCTTATCTTTTCAAATTTGATTTTAATATCTTTTTCAACTAACTAATTAACTTTTTGTTTGTTTCTTATCTTTTTCAAAACCACCTAACTACTTCTCCCTCTCTAATTTTCGAAAATATCTTCCCCTTTCTCAAAATTATTCTTAAATTAATTAATTGTTTCAATTTTTTAATTTTAATTTTATTTCTTATCTTAATTCTCGAAAATTATAAACTCCTTTTCAAAAATTATTTTCGAAATTCTTTCCCTCTCCTCTTCTTCTATTTATTTATTTACTAACACTTCTCTTCACCTCTCTTCATCTCAAATCACTACCCTTATCCTCACCCTTCTGTTTGGATTCTCCTTTCTTTATTCCCTTTCTTCTTTTACTAACAATAAGGAACCTCTTTACTGTGACATAGAGGATTCCTCTTCTCTTCTTTTCTTGTTCTCTTTTCTTTCATACGAGAAGGAACAAGAAAAAAGCATTCTTGTTGAAGCTGACCCTGAACCTGAAAGGACTCTGAAGAGGAAACTAAGAAAAGCCAAATTACAACAATCCAGAGACAACCTTACTGAAATTTTCGAACAAGAAAAGGAGATGGCAGTCGAACCCAACAACAATAATGCAAGAAGGATGCTTGGTGATTATACTACACCTACTTCCAAGTTTGATGGAAGAAGCATCTCAATTCCTGCCATTGGAGCAAACAATTTTGAGCTGAAACCTCAACTAGTTGCTCTAATGCAACAAAACTGCAAGTTTCATGGACTTCCATCAGAATATCCCTATCAGTTTTTAATTGAGTTCTTGCAGATCTGTGAGACTGTAAAGACGAATGGAGTAGATCCTGAAGTCTACAGGCTCATGCTTTTCCCTTTTGCTATAAGAGACAAAGCTAGAACATGGTTGGATTCACAACCTAAGGATAGCCTGGACTCTTGGGATAAGCTGGTAACGGCCTTCTTGGCTAAGTTCTTTCCCCCTCAAAAGCTGAGCAAGCTTAGAGTGGATGTTCAGACCTTCAAACAAAAAGATGGTGAATCCCTCTATGAAGCTTGGGAAAGATACAAGTAGATGACCAAAAGATGTCCTTCTGACATGTTTTCAGAATGGACCATGATAGATATATTCTATTATGGTCTATCTGAGTTCTCTAAGATGTCACTAGACCATTCTACAAGTAGATCCATTCACCTAAAGAAAACGCCTGCAGAAGCTTAAGAACTTATTGACATGGTTGCAAATAACCAGTTAATGTACACTTCTGAGAGAAATTCCGTAAATAATGGGATGCCTCAAAGGAAGGGAGTTCTTGAAATTGATGCTCTGAATGCCATATTGGCTCAGAACAAAGTGTTGACTCAGCAAGTCAACATGATTTCTCAAAGTCTGAATGGATGGAAAAATGCATCCAACAGTACTAAAAAGACATCTTCTGAAGAAGAAGCTTATGATCCTGAAAACCCTGCAATGGCAGAGGTAAATTACATGGGCGAACCTTATGGAAACACCTATAATTCATCATGGAGAAATCATCTGAATTTCTCATGGAAGGATCAACAAAAGCCTCAACAAGGCTTTAATAATGGTGAAAGAAATAGGCTCAGCAATATCAAGCCTTATCCATCATCTTCTCAGCAACTGACAGAGAATTATGAACAGAATACCTCTAACTTAGCAAACTTAGTCTCTGATCTGTCTAAGGCCACTTTAAGTTTCATGAATGAAACAAGGTCCTCCATCAGAAATCTGAAGGCACAAGTGGGCCAACTGAGTAAGAAAATCACTGAAACCCCTCCTAGTACTCTCCCAAGCAATACAGAAGAGAATCCAAAGAGAGAGTGCAAGGCCATTGATATAGTCAATATGGCCGAATGCAAGGAGGAAGGGGAGGACGTGAATCCCAATGAGGAAGATCTCATGGGACGTCTCCCAACCAAGAAGGAGTTCCCTATTGAGGACCCAAAGGAATCTGAGGTTCACATAGAGACCATAGAAATTCCATTAAACCTCCTTCTGCCATTCATGAGCTCTGAAGACTATTCTTCCTCTGAAGTGGATGAAGATGTAACTGGAGAGCAAGTTGCTCAATATTTAGGAGCTATCATGAAGCTCAATGCCAAGTTGTTTGGTAATGAGACTTGGGAAGGTGAACCTCCCTTGCTCATTAGTGAACTAGATACATGGGTTCAGCAAACATTACCTCAAAAGAGACAAGATCCTGGCAAATTCTTAATACCCTATACCATAGGCACCATGACCTTTAACAAGGCTCTATGTGACCTGGGGTCAAGCATAAATCTTATGCCACTCTCTGTAATGGAGAAACTAGGGATCATTGAGGTACAGCCTGCCATATTCTCATTACAAATGGCAGACAAGTCAGTAAGACAAGCTTATGGATTGGTAGAGGACGTGTTAGTGAAGGTTGAAGGCCTTTACATCCCTGCTGCTTTCATAATCTTAGACACTAGGAAGGAGGAGGATGAATGCATCATCCTTGGAAGACCTTTTCTAGCCATAGCAGGAGCTGTGATTGATGTTGACAGAGGAGAGCTAGTCCTTCAATTGAATGGGGACTACCTTGTGTTTAAGACCCAAGGGTGTTCTTCTATAAACATGGAAAAGAGGCACAATAAGCTTCTCTCAATACAGAGTCAAACAAAGCCCCCAAAATCAAACTCTAAGTTTGGTGTTGGGAGGCCACAACCAAACTCTAAGTTTGGTGTTGAGAAGCCCCCACATTCAAACTCTAAGTTTGGTGTTGAGATGCCCTCATCATGCTCTAAACATTTGTGAGGCTCCATGAGAGCCATTGTCAAGCTAGTGACATTAAAGAAGCGCTTGTTGGGAGGCAACCCAATTTTTATTTATCTAATTTTATTTTTTTATTTTAATGTTATTTTATGTTTTATTAGGTTCATGATCATGTGGAGTCACGAAAAAAATACAAAAATTAAAAATAGAATAAAAAACAGCAGAAGAAAAATCACACCCTGGAGGAAGGACTTACTGGCATTTAAACGCCAGTAAGGAGCATCTGGCTGGCGTTCAACGCCAGAACAGAGCATGGATCTGGCGTTGAACGCCAGAAACAAGCAACATCCTGGCGTTTGAACGCCAGGAATATACCCTGAGGAAAGCTGGCACTGAACGCCAGGAAGAAGCATGGAACTGGCGTTCAACGCCAGAAACATACTGCAATTGGGCGTTGAACGCCGAAAATGAGCATCACTTCGGCGTTTAAACGCCAGAATTGTATGCTAAGGCATTATACATGCCTAATGGGTGTAGGGATGTAAATCCTTGACACCCTAGGATCTGTGGATCCTACAGGATCACCTCAGGATCTGTGGACCCCACAGGATCTCCACCCACCTCAACTCACCTTCTCTCTTCTTCACCAATCACCTCAATCTCTCTTCCCATCACCCCTTCACCACTCACATCCATCCATCTCTTCCCCACCCAATCCCACCCATATGGCCGAAACATACACATCTCTCCATCTCCTCCATATCTTCTTCCATTCTTTCTTCTTTTGTTCGAGGGCGAGCAACATTTTAAGTTTGGTGTGGTAAAAGCATAGCTTTTTGTTTTTCCATAACCATTGATGGCACCTAAGGCCAGAGAAATGTCTAGAAAGAGGAAAGGGAAGACAAAAGCTTCTACCTCCAAGTCATTGGAGATGGAGAGATTCATCTAAAGGGTCTATAGCTCAGTGGTAGAACATTTGACTGCAAATCAAGAGATCCTTAAGATACCTTAGGGGATAAATTTTCCTCCACACAATTATTGGGAGCAACTAAGGATAGGAGCACCAAAATCACTAGGGATCATGCAACAAAAGCAAGGAAGAAACATAGAGGAGCTCAAAGAGCACCATTGGTCCTTCAAGAAGGCGCCACCCTCACTAAGGTGGACTCATTCCTTGTTCTTATTTTCTCTGCTTTTCGGTTTTTATGTTATATGTTTATCTATGTTTTGTGTCTCTACTTCATGATCATTAGTAGTTAGTAACTATGTCTTAAAGCTATAAATAATTCCATTAATCCTTCACCTCTCTTAAATGAAAAATGTTTCTAATTCAAAAGAACAAGAAGTACATGATTTCGAATTTATCCTTGAATTTAGTTTAGTTATATTGATGTGGTGACAATACTTTTTGTTCTCTGAATGAATGCTTGAACAGTGCATATTTTTGATCTTGTTGTTTATGAATGTTAAAATTATTGGCTCTTGAAAGAGTGATGAATAAGTGAAATGTTATTGATGATCTGAAAAATCATAAATTTAATTCTTGAAGCAAGAAAAAGTAGTGAAAAAGCAAAAGGCTTGCGAAAAAAAAAGGTGGCAAAAAAATAGAAAGAAAAAGAAAAAGCAAGCAGAAAAAGCCAATAGCTCTTAAAACCAAAAGGCAAGGGTAAAAAGGATCCAAGGCTTTGAGCATCAATGGATAGGAGGGCCCAAGGAAATAAATCCAGGCCTAATCGGCTAAATCAAGTTGTCCCTAACCATGTGCTTGTGTCATGAAGGTCCATGTGAAAAGCTTGAAACTGAGTGGCTAAAGTCATGATCCAAGCAAAAAGAGTGTGCTTAAGAGCTCTGGACACCTCTAACTGGGGACTCTAGCAAAGCTGAGTCACAATCTGAAAAGGTTCACCCAGTTATGTGTCTGTGGCATTTATGTATCCGGTGGTAATATTGGAAAACAAAGTGCTTAGGGCCACGGCCAAGACTCATAAGTAGCTGTGTTCAAGACTCAACATACTTAACTAGGAGAATCAATTAACACTATCTGAACTCTGAGTTCCAAGAGAAGCCAATCATTCTAAACTTCAAAGGATGAAGTGAGATGCCAAAACTGTTCAGAAGCAAAAAGCTACAAGTCCCGCTCATCTAATTAGAATTAATATTCATTGATATTTTGGAATTTATAGTATATTCTCTTCTTTTTATCCTATTTGATTTTCAGTTGCTTGGGGACAAGCAACAATTTAAGTTTGGTGTTGTGATGAGCGGATAATTTATACGCTTTTTGGCTTTGTTTTTAGGTAGTTTTTAGTATGATCTAACTACTTTTAGGGATGTTTTCATTAGTTTTTATGTTAAATTCACATTTCTGGACTTTACTATGAGTTTGTGTGTTTTTTTTTATTTCAGGTATTTTCTGGCTGAAATTGAGGGACCTGAGCAAAACTCTGATAAGAAGGCTGACAAAGGACTGCTGATGCTATTGGAATCTGACCTCCCTGCACTCGAAATAGATTTTCTGGAGCTACAGAACTCCAAATGGCGCGCTCTCAACTGCGTTGAAAAGTAGACATCCAGAGCTTTCCAGCAATATATAATAGTTCATACTTTATTTGAGATTTGACAACGTAAATTGGCGCTCAACGCCAGTTCCATGCTACATTCGGGAGTCAAACGCCAGAAACACGTTACAGCTTAGCGTTCAACTCCAATAAAAGCCTCTGCACATGTAACATTCAAGCTCAGCCCAAGCACATACCAAGTGGACCCCGTAAGTAGATTTCTACATCAATTACTTACTTCTGTAAACCCTAAGTAGCTAGTTTATTATAAATAGGACATTTTACTATTGTATTTTCATCCTGGATTGTATTTTTGATCCTGTGATCACGTTTTGGGGGCTGGCCATTCGGCCATGCCTAGACCTTCATCACTTATGTATTTTAACGGTGGAGTTTCTACACACCATAGATTAAGGGTGTGGAGCTCTGCTGTACCTCAAGTTTTAATGCAATTACTATTACTTTCTATTCAATTCGATTTATTCCTGTTCTAAGATGCCATTCGTACTTCAACCTGATGGATGTGATGATCCGTGACACTCATCATCATCCATCCTAATGAACGCGTGCCTGACAATCACTCCGTTCTACAAGCGAGAGCTAGAGTGCGTATCTCTTGGATTCCTGATGCACGATACATGGTTGCCCCTCGCCTGACAACCGAACCTTCCATTCCGTGAGATCAGAGTCTTCGTGGTATAAGCTAGAATTGATGGCGGCAATCATGAGAATCCGGAAAGTCTAAACCTTGTCTGTGGTATTCCGAGTAGGATTCTGGGATTGAATGACTGTGACGAGCTTCAAACTCGCGATTGTTGGGCATGATGACAAATGCAAAAGAATCAAGGGATTCTATTCCAACATGATCAAGAACCGACAGATGATTAGCTGTGCCATGTCAGAGCATTTGGATCTTTTTCACTGAGAGGATGGGATGTAGCCATTGACAACGGTGATACCCTACATACAGCTTGCAATATAAAGGAGTGACAAAGATTGGATGAAAGCAGTAGGAAAGCAGAGATTCAGAAGGAAGACAGCATCTCCATACACCTATCTGAAATTCCCACTAATGAATTTACATAAGTATTTCTGTCCTTTATTATCTAATTAAGTATCTCTTTATATATTCCGAAAAGCACTATCAATTTGAATCCGCCTGACTAAGATTTATAAGGTGACCATAGCTTGCTTCATACCAACAATCTCTGTGGGATCGACCCTTACTCACGTAAGGTATTACTTGGACGACCCAGTACACTTGCTGGTTAGTTGTGCGGAGTTGTGACAAAGTGAGATTCACGTTTGAGAGCACCAAGTCTTTGGAGCCATTGTTGATGATTACAATTTCATCTACCACATCCTCAACCTGTAGCTCAATACTATTCGAGTCAGGACTCGTAAGGAACTCATGTAGAATCGATATTCATAAGGATGAAGAACGATAATGCATCATAGAATAGAATCACACATTCATTGGAATAAAAAAGTAATTATATTAATCCATAAGAATCAGCAGAGCTCCTAACCATAACCTAAGAGGTTTAGTTGCTCATACTGTACAAAAGGTTCACACGTTCCAAAAGTCCAAAGATCTTTAACAAGAGTGATCTTACTTCTATTTATACTAAACTAATAATTAAGAATTACAAAAATGAAGCAAACCAAATAGAATGATGCAAAAATCCACTTGGTGAGTGTTTGGGCTAAGCTTGGCTTCTAACTTAAAGGTGTAGGCATTGAGCGCCCTCTAGGGAGTGAGTATGCTGCTTCCTTACTCCCCTTTTGGCATTGAATGCTAGATTTGGGCATTCAAGGCTGGCCTTGGTCCTCTTGGGGCTTTGAACGCCCCACAGGGGATAGTTTGGGCGTTCAACACTGATGAGCGGATATTTTATACACTTTTTGGCATCATTTTCATATAGTTTTTAGTATGTTTTGTTTAGTTTTTATTAAGTTTTTATAGGTTTTAGTGTTAAATTCACATTTTTGGATTCTACTTTGAGTTTATATGTTTTTGTACAATTTCAGGTATTTTCTGGCTGAAATTAAGGAGCTAGAGCAAAAGTCTGATTCAGAGACAGAGAAAGCACTGCAGATGCTGTTCGGATCTGACCTCCTTGCACTCAGAAGAGCTTTTCTGGAGCTACAAAAGTCCAAATAGGACGTTCTCAATGGCTATGGAAATCTGACTTCCAGATCTTTCCAACAATATATAATAGTTTATATTTTGCTTCGTATAAGAAGGCCCAAAACTGGCGTCCAACGCCAGCTTCTTGCCTTCTTCTAGGTGTCCAACACCCAAAGAGAAGAGACCAGCATCTAAACGCCCAAAGTGGACCCCCTAGCTAGCGTTTAATGCCTTAGAGGCCTCATAGCACATGGATCTCATCAAAGCTCAGCCCAAGCACTCACCAAGTGGGTCCCAGAAGTAGATTTTAGCACTAAAAAGAATGTTTTACCCTTACTAGTCATTAGTTTAGTATCTAAAGTAGAAGATTACTCTTTGTTAAGGATCTTCAGCCACTTTACACGTTTTTAATATTGTATTTTCTTTCAGTATGAGTTTCTAAATCTCCTAGGTTGAGGGGAGGAGCCTTGCTAAGTCCTATGAATTAATAAAAGTATTAATGTTTCTCTTTAATTTGTGTTTGATCAATTCTAAGATGTATATTCATTTTTTATCAATATGAATGCGTTGAACTGGCATTAGGTTATCACATTCTACATGGGTTCAGAGTGCATCTTTCATCGGACAATGATAAACCACCAGCTTGATTATACATCTCTCATACGGCTAATCCATGACTTTGTTGGAAACTTCTCGAGACATCAATTCAGCCGATTTACAGGGAGAGTAGGGTCTCTGTGGTAAAGGCTAGAACCAAAGGCACAGAATTCCTCTGATCTGGAAGATTCGACCTTGTCTGTGGTGTTTTGAGTAGGATCACCAAGGAGAATGAACTGCAGGAGCTTCACCCTCAATCAGAATGGATCCGCACTAACCCTGGGGTTCAGATCTGGAGGAGTATTGGTGGCTGCTCAAACCAGTGTGAATCACATACAGCCTTCCATTGAAGAAATCATTCATAAGCAAAGGAAACAGTACTACCAGAGTTAATTCAGAAAGACAAAGCAACTCCAATATTCAACTATATTCCTATTACTGATTACGCTTTTTCTTTATTTACATGCCAACTTAGTTTAGATCTCACAAATATTTATCTATCAACTCTTGATTTCACCTAACTAAGACCTGCAAGATAACCATAGCTTGCTTCAAACCATAATCCTCGTGGGATCGACCCTGACTCGCTCAGGTATTACTTGGACGACCCAATGCACTTGTTGGTACAACTGTACGAAGGTGTGGGGATTCGTGCACCAAACACCCATTTTAGGCAGTCCAATATGAAGAAAAGTATAAACCATTATATCTGGAAAGCTCTGAAAGTTAGCTTTCCAACACCGTTGAGAACGCGTCATTTGGACCTCTGTAGCTCCAGAAATGCTCTTTTGAATGCACGGAGGTCAGAATCTGACAGTATTTGCTATGCTTTCCTTGCCTCTGAATTAGACTTTTGCCAGAACTTGCCAAATTCATCCAAAAGTCACCTAAAAACATAAGAAAAACATAAAAGCTCAAAGTGATATACAAAAAGTGAATTTTGCACTAAAACCTACTAAAACATAATAAAACTTAATGAAACATATTGAAAACACTAAGAAAATGATGCCTAAAAGTGTATAAAATATCCGCTCATCATAGTACGTGGAATTTACCACATATAACGTTAGGGCAAGTGGGAAGGCCCAAATTGAAGAAATTGGCTTACATATAAAGTAGCCTAGTTCACGTTGTACATGAGCCTAACAAAGAACACTCCTAAACTAAAAATTGCTTCACGTATAACGTGACACAAGCCACATACTACGTGGACTTTGACTCCTTCCAAGATTTCAATTCAAGATCAAATCTTCTCCAATTTTTCAACATTCTTGAAGATCAATCACAAGCCCATTGATGAGGACATCAATTGAAGATCACCAGCAGTTAAAGAAGAGATCTTTTTTGAGGAAAACAACTAGGAAAAAGATTTGATTTCATTTTAGTCTTGATTTTGTTTTAATTTGAATTTGAGTTTTAAATTAGGGTTAGTATTTAAGGAAGAGGGAGATTCTCCGAAAGGGGCTCTCTTCTTCGGCATTTTGTAGTTTTAATTTCTTATGGATTTGAAGGATGAACATGAGTTTCTAATTCTCCTCGGTTAAGGTTTGAAGCTCTATTAGTTCTATGAATTAATGCAATAATTTTTCTACCTCTAATTGATGTAATTGATATCTTCTTAAGAAAAGGTTTTCGTTCCTCATCTTAAAGGGTTTGAATATGTGGGGAAACAATTCTTCTCTAACTTGAATTTTCTTAATCTCTTGAAAAAGTTGATTAATTGAATTAAGCTTGAAAACCGTTTTTCATAATTCTTAAGTTTTGAAACTGGATTGATAAGTGACATAAAATCAACTAGGTTAAATTCTTATGAATTATGTGGTTTTATAAATCAGAGACGTGAGTAACTCTTTTCTTGATTAAATGACTAAGAGATTAGCGTTTAATTAGGTAAAAGAGAAATTGAATCACCAAAGGATTGGGATTTAATTACTAATGATTTACCATAAAAGAATTATTGTATGATTAAGGTAGAAAGTGAAGAGTATTAATCTGGACGTTCTAATATCTTTGAAACCTTAACTTTCTTAATCATACATCTTTTGACACTCACTATCGCTCTATTTTTGCTTCTGTTTGGTTTTTGTTTATGCCTAAAGATTTTCAAAATCCTAAATTAATTGTCCGACTAGACTAATCGGTTGATTTTGCTTGCTTAATCCTTTAATCCTCATGGGATCGACACTCACTCACCGTGAGTTATTACTTGATACGACCCGATACACTTGCCAATATTTTGTGGTTTATAAAATCCACATCAAACACAAGTCCTCGGCAAGGGAGCATACAAACTCCAAACACTACAAGGTGTTAACATTCCTGGTAATTGGAATGTTTCATCACTTAAACTTTACTTCCCATACAATGATATAGGAAAGGGGAGATACACTTTTTCCTACTCACAAGCTTTTTCCTCACACTGGATTTTTCTTGGAGAGGTTTTAATGAGGTCCCCCATACTATATCATACATATGTACATTACTCAAATTTCATTATAAATAATACGATGCTATGTCAATCAATATGCGATATCAAAATAGCAAATCAAAAGAAAGTCCTTACGCAGACATAACCATTAATCACAAAACAAAAGCAGCAAAAGTTTTTGCGAACAAACTAACATCCTCCAAATATCTAATACAAATAGATACAAATGACCATAATATTCTATACAAACAAAATGCTAATAAGAAGATATCTCAAAATTATACTTCTTGGCCAACAGAAACATTTTCATCTTGGTTTTCCGTCAGCACATCGTCATCCAACAGCTTGCCATTAGATACAATCATTGTAACATCAAACCTCGAAACATCCACATTAGGCACAATCACCCCAATCTGGGACATAGCTCAGTCAAAACCCTGCATAAAAGCACTCAATACTTCATCTTCCAACTCAGCAATCCTCGCCTTTAGCTTCTCTTCTGCAGACACATTCAACTCCAATTCATTTCTGACCCTTTTTGCCTCGCTCTCCGAATTGTTTAAGTTCTCTTTCAAACCCCTTCACTTCTGTCTTCAATTTGCTCATTTTTTCATCTTTTTCCTTCACAGACTCCTTTAACTTTTTATAGCAGCAATATTATCACCCTTCAGAACAGCGTCCAATTCAGATGTTTGTCCAATCGGCATCAACTGACCACCAATGACCTTAGTATCAACCATATCAGATCAGGTTAGCATATAGAAATAAAATACAAAATCAAAACAAGGCAATAAAAAACAACTCACCTGTAAGTATCGAGTCACACCGATCTCACCAGCTTCATGCATAATTTTCACATCAGCATCAACCTGCGCAAACTCATCAGCAACAGCCATAAAAGGATAACTTTTGGTCCACAAAGAATTCATGGGGCCCTCTTATACCATGAAGAACCAGCTGACTCTCATGAGCAATATTGATCTCCTCAGCCGTAAACATCCCACTATTCTCCTTTTGTTTAGTCAAATCAATAATTCTTGACAACGTATTCGTCCTTTTCCTCTTCAAATTTCACTCCTGGTAGGACATAAAGTAAGCATCGTCCACCTCACTGTCTTTCGCCACATTAATAGAGGATCCTTCTTTCTCTTTTTTCTTTGCCTTATTAACAAAGGCCTTCAGACGCAGTGGTTAGGGTTGGAGATTTATCACCTGAAACACAAACCACAAATACAACAAATTAATCTCATTGCAACCACTCCAAAATTGCAAGATCCAACATGCAAAGCTATTTTACTTAAATATTCCTCCATTGCTTCTCTATCTCCTTCGAGCTTTAACAAACTAAAAATCAATAATAACTCCGATGATGACATTATAGTCACCAAAAAATCTAAAATATACTCCTCACTTTTCACCCTATTTTCACAATCCAAAATCTGTTTTGGTTTCGGAGACCAGAACACGGGGAATCTTTCATTCATCAATGAGTTCAAGAAGAAAGGATATAACTCCTCACTAATATGAACTTTCACAAATATCTCTTTAAATTCCTTGAATGAGGACTTATACAGGCTAAAGATGCTACGACCTGGGTAACTATTTAAGTTTATCTAAGCCCCTTTCCACACGCCCTTCGCTTGAAACAAAGAAAAAATAATCCTAAAGACGGGTAACACTCCAGATATTCCATCAAATCCTCAAAATCTCGCACAAAGGCCCAAGAGTTAGGATGCAACTGCGTCGGCACACAGTTCAATTGAGACAGAATTCCACATTCAAAATCCAAAAATAGAAGTCTCATGTCCAACTCTGTTAACATGCAAGTATATAAATAAAAGTAAGACTAATCGAACCTCCTCTCACACACTCTATCACTTTTCCCATAAGGCAAAAACTTCACCTCCAATTGTTCACCATTTTTTATCCACTTCACTTCATTCAATTACGCCACTAAACTCACTATGTTAAAAATTGAAACTTGACTTTTTATGTCATCATCAACCCAACCATAAGGGTTTCCCTCATCAATAACAGCCATTTTCTTCTTCCCTATAACCCGACAAACCCACAATAGATAGACAATATCAAATCCAACAAACAAACACTAACCTTTCTTACTTAAGATTTTCTCTTCCTTCAGAAATGATACAACTCTAGGAAGACAAACAGTTTGAGATATTTATCTTACTTAGAAGTTACTAAGACAATGAAACCACATACACTCTCTCTCTTCCCACTACTTGAACGTTTCTTCTCCCAAAAAACCACCAAAAAGAATCTGCCCACCCCTGTCCACGACCCATACTAACGGCCCAACAATGACAAACAAAAAACACAAACATGTTGACTTTGGGGGCTTATAGCTATACTCTTTTTGACATATACTCCAAGCAGAGGATGCAAAAAAGCTCAACCTGTTTATATTTTACAGGCTAAACTTGGGGGCTATGAACTATACTTATAACCTCGGTAGTAAAATTGACAAACAAGTATATATCAGAAAGAGCCAACACATCGACAATGTTCCAAAGGCTAAAATTCAAGCAATCGGTAAGCACGATAATAACAAACCTAATATTTGAAATTCGTAATATTTCTAACTACCTGAATAACAGGAACCACCAACTCTAAAGCCGTTACAAAGCAGTAAGTCCTGTCGTCTATAAAAGACGAAGACATCAAGTAAATAAAACACAATAAAAAGAGTGGTATCAAAAGAACAAAAAAAGAAAAAACTTTTTATTTCTAAAAATTTCATTTACTTGAATGTCAGAATGTTTTTTACTCTGACAGATTAGATTTTTTACCTATAAATAAAAAGATCAACAACGACGAACAAATAGTGCACTCAAGCAGTTAGGACTATACCTCGATTGAATTACTAGTCTACATACACATATACAATATCCTATAATAATTAACAAGAAAATTATATATACCATAAATATACAAATATGCTAATTGACTCGAATAATAAATATAAAAATATGCACTATCTCTCAATTTTATAATAACCATTTCTTTTTTTAATTCACACACATATATATATAAATTATCTTTGATAAAGAGTAACAAAATAAGAAACATATAAATTAAGTAAAATAAATAAAAGGTTCAAGTGATTAAATTAATAGCTAAATCTTCTGCATATTTATTAGTCATATGTCTCTATTCTTAGCTTACTAATTTTCTTTTGTAAAAAACACGTACACACACCAAGGGTCAATTTCGACACTTAAATATATATTCGTGATAAGTTGTAAGTTTTTTTGTCAATCTAACACATTTGTAACTTGCTATTGCATGGATTGGAGAATAAGTCGTTGCACATGTTTTATTTCACCACTTGTCCTCAGCCTTATGGACTCATCTCTCATGCAACAATGCAAGGGAGAGAGAAAGAAGAGAGAAATGGGTGCAAAATAATGAATGAGAGCTTGGAATTGCAAAACTTCAATTTGAAATTCAAAACCATAGAAGAACGGATCTTTGTTTTCTCGGAGGCATCAAACCCATCCATATATTCTGATCATTTTGTGAGCACTCATGGAAAACAAGGAAGAAAATGACCAACTGGATTGTTGTTTATGGTATGGACACTTTTATATTTTCTTTCCTTAATTTATTTGGGGTATCGAGTTCTTGCGTGCATGCATCTGATCTTCTTATTGATAGATTTTTGCAAGGATATAATTTGAACATCTAATATTTAGAGTTTTTGACAGATTTGAAATATATAAAATTATAATATGTTATTAATTAATTGATAACCTGGAAACACTAACTTATTAATGGTCATACACTCATACTAGCTAAACTTTCTTGAAATGGTTCATATTAATTATAGGTTGGCAAAGGTATTATGCCTAAACAATTAAATTCCCTTCCTAATTTCCTGAATAGATATAAGTATGCCATTGTGGATTTTTGTGTTGTATTGTCCTAACTAAATCTTAACACGAACTTAGGGCTACAATATGTGTTCACTCCACTATGTTTCTATTTATAATATCTTGCTACTGCATGATTGACTAGCTCAAATTGGATCATCCTGCTTTGTTTATTATACTTGTTAAGTGTAAATTGTTTGCTTATCCTTAAAGCATCTATGTCAATGAACTTTAGATCAATTTAGTTTTAGGTCACTACAAATTTGCTGAGGAAAAAAATTGCTGTAAAATATCACTTTTTCTGCAATAGAATATTTTTTTTCGTTGCATGTAGAACTTGTTATCGAAAGTCATTGTGGTTATTTTTTTTATTTGCTACCAAAGATCTAGATTTTGCATCAAAATAATTTGCTATCATAAATAAAAATAAAAAAACTATTGCAGCAACTCTGATTTTTTCAATTTTAATTTTTGGGTCTTTCAATTGTAGTAATTTTTAAAAATTTGCTGCAAAATAATATCTATTGGCATAAAAAAATTGTTACTAAAAATTTTTCGAAATTACTATATTTTTTATAGTGAGTTTTAATATTGATAATATACACTCATTTCAAGTAACCCAAAATGGCCCTTAAAACTTGTGTCACATTTCAAAATATTCCTTAGAATTTCAACTAACCCAATGTTAGTTTCTGGATCCATCTTTGTTAATAGCATGTTTAGTTGGCACAATGGACTAATCAAAACGACACATCTTAAAATAATTGTTTTCAATAATTAACATGCAAATAATTATTTAAAAAAATGGATATAATTGACAATATAAAATAGTTTATACTATCAATATATCAAAATTATTCTCTTGATTAAAATAAATCTCATCCTAAAAATACATGATCATTCCAAGCCAAAACTCACTTACTCTTTTTCTCCTTCTCTTCCATAGGTTTAGATATTCATTGGGACTTCCTATGTGGTCTTTGTCAGGCTATGTCAATATAACATTTACAACAAATTAATTGACGAAATAATTTAAGGACTAATGTAAATGACAAATCAAAATTTAAAAATTTAGATTAATTGAAATTTTATTAGAATGTGATGTAAATTTCAAGAGTTATTTTAAATTTTCACTCCACTAATTTCTTTAAATTTCATGTTAGGGTTTATTTTATGAGCACAATATGGCACTCCAACAAAATTAATTTATTACTAACCACAATCTAATCCCCAAAATTGTAATATATGCAAGGATAAGGACATTGTTCTCTTTTTAATAGTTGATGTTGTGGTGTGTTACGCAGGGATCCTTGTAAGAAAAGCCATGCCGATAAACGAAAGGGGATGCTATTGTATGGTGCTTTTAGTCTTAAACCTAGGAGGCTAGGATCAATGTTATCTTGGTCAACCTCTGCTAAAGGCTCTCTCTCTCTCTCTCTCTCTCTCTCTCTCTCTCTCTCTCTCTCTCTCTCTCTCTCTCTCTCTCTCTCTCTCTCTCTCTCTCTCTCTCTCTCTCTCTCTCTCTCTCTCTCTCTCTCTCTCTCTCTCTCTCTCTCTCTCTCGTTAAACCTCCATATGTGTGAAATAATTTAATCCCTATTATTTTCATTTTAAAAATTACTTTAAAAAAAAGCTAGAGTATTAAAACATATCAAATGTAAGAGCAATCCAAAAAAATAAATAAATTATAAGGGTTAATAATTTCACAAATTCAAATTGTATATTTTAAAATGTTAAAAGAAAAGTTGCAAAGAATAATATTAAAGGAACAAGTTAATTTTGCAAACAAGTTTAACTAAGTTTTTCTTTTGTTTGTATATTTCCTCCTTTTTCGTCAATTAATTTTTATTGTGTCAATAAATTACTATACCACCTTAGTTAAATTTAATTACTAAAATACCTTAGTTATGCATTTTCTTGCTAGTTCATATTGGAATTAGATAGACTTGTTACTTCATGGTGATAACGTAATAATAAGTTGGTTTTCTGATGATTTATTATGTTAGATTTGAGGGAATTGGAGATGGAGAAAGAGAAAGAAGATGAGACATCTCCAAGGGGTGTCTTAGAAGCTGAGTCAGAGCAACAAGCATCTGAATCAAATGCAAGTGGTTCAAGTAGTTCAAGCAGAGCACGCTCTCGATGGGGCAAAATTTTCAAATTGTGGAAAATTAGACCAACTAAGAATCACCTACCTTCATTACACACTCTTAGTTTCTCCAAGTTACGATGGAAGAGCAAAAGCACTAAAGAAGATACTACTACTACTCTACATACTGGTTTCTACAACTTCAGGTCTTCTTTGATCACTTTTAGCCTTTCAGAATTACAATATGCAACCAACAATTTTAGCAGCGGTTAGTTCAGATCCTTACCCTTCCATTTATATAGCCACTCATTTTTTTTAATTAAAAAATTCTTTATTTATCTATTTAAATCGGGATACAAAAATTTATTATTTTGTACCTTTAGTTTTATTTTCACAATCAGAAATTACAAAAACCAGATTTGTTTAGTTTTTGGGACTGTAATGCCATCAAAAATATAAAAAAAAATTAATTTTCTCTTTTTGCACGTAACATCAACAAAATTTTACCAATTTTTTCGATTTAAATTGATAAATAAAAATTTTATTTTTTTGAATAAAAATACGCCCGTCATTTTCGATAACAATACACAACTTTAATTTGTTGGCATATTCTTTTTTTGTTTTTTTAATCTTTTGAAAATAACGACACCGGGCCTGCTGGCCATTGAGGCAGGGAGAAGATCGGTTCTAGAGCTGAAAAAATAATACTGCTGCATGAGTTAATACTCAAAATAGTCCCTGAAATTTAACCATCAATGTAATTTACCCTTTAAATTTTCAATTGACTCAAATTGTACTTTAAAATTTTGACCCATACTTCAATTTGGCCTTTCTGACGTTTTTCGTCACCAAAAAGCTGACTTGACAATTTTAAATGACACGTGCCACTGTAACAATTAGATGACCTGGCCAAAATTTTCAAAGTATCAATTTAACCCTCACAATTTGAACATAAAACCTAGCGTAGCCCCAATTCTCCCAAATCGTAGTAATTAATGTGTGTACTAAGTACACATGATAAGTTTGTTATTATTAAAAAATTTTAAATATTTTTATTTAATAAAAATTTTATTAATTTATAAACTTAACATGTTTTCATAAGACACAAAATAGATAAATTTTTATTTTTATTAGTGACAAATAATTTTTGTATTTAATATATTAAGAATTTTTTAGATGAGTAAAGTATATTTTAGTTCTTGGTGGTCCAAGATTCCTTTTGAATCATAACCATTAAAAATTTGAAATAATGGTTAAGATTCAAACATTTTATTAATTATATAATAATTATATTTATATTTAAATATTTTAAATAATAGTTTTATTTTAAAATTTTAATTTTATCATTTTTTTCTTCTTCTTCTCTTTCTCACCCCGTTTCTGTACATCACTACGTCTGATTCAATTTCATTTGTTCCTTCCCTGACTTTTATTGCAAATAATATAATCTCATAATTTCATTTGTTCATTCCCCGACTCTTATTGCAAATAATATAATCTCACAGAAAACATAACAAAAGGTCAAGAATGTTAGTTCTTATATTTTATTTTTTCTACTACAACTGTTATTTTTTCTATTTTCTTTCTTTCATTTGCCTCATTTTTTTTCACATGTTTAACTTTTTAATCTCAAACCACCAAGTCTCAATTAACACTTAGGATAATAAATCTTGAGAGTCGTAATAAATATGGAAGTAAAATTTTTGGTCGATGCCTGTTTGACAAATTTAAAAATTGAAATCTTAGAAAAGAAAGACTCAAAATTTGCAATCTCAAATTGCAATGCTTAGTTACATATATAGGTGATAAAGTGCCATGAAGGAAGGGTCATATGGAGAACAATTCGCTGTCGAAAAGATTCATAGCGCCTCAACCTTCATGAATACCAATGGCCACAGTTGAAAAAATTGGTGGAAGAACACGAGATTTTTTTTTTAAGAAAAGATGATAAAGAAAAGAGAAAGTATAGGGAGTCAATGGAATATTTGTACAATGTGTACAATGGGGTTTAAAGATGTTCGATTCAGTATCGGAGATATAACCATTAGTGTTACCTTTTTCTATCAGCTTAAACTTTTAGGATGAGTAGTTTCATGATATGGTATCAGAACTCTAAATCCGAAAGGTCGATCGGAGTACTCAAAAAACAAAGGATATTAATGACATTTTGCAAAATTATTTCATATTTTTTCTATAAAGACCATTAAGATATAATAATCGGTTATAATATATTTTGGTGGTGCTGTGGTTAGTGTGATGATAACAATAGTGATTGTTGGATGGTAGTTGTTGGAAGAAGATGTAAGAAGAGGAAGAAGATGTGAGAGGAAGAAGATGAGAATATTTATGTAATTTACTATTTTATTTTATAATTTTTTATCTAACTGTTAGGTTTTATGTTCAAATTGTGAGGGGTTACATTGATACTTTGAAAATTTTGGTTATATCATCTAACCGTTACATGTCATGTGTCATTTAAAATTGTCAAGTCAGCTTCTTGCTGACGAAAAACGTCGGAAGGGTCAAATTGAAGCACGGGTCAAAATTTCAGGATACAATTTGAGTCAATTAAAAATTTAAGAAGTAAATTGCATCGGTGGTCAAATTTCAGAGGTCATTTTGAGTATTAACTCCTGCATTCTCTAAATAAAATATTAAGCCAATGCTACTGCATAGATGGCAAAAAACATCTACTTGTATAAATTTAGAGTTAAAATGAGATTGGAGTTGCCTATAACAATGAGACCCACATTGATGAACAAATCATTATTGTTGGACCCATTATTTGAATTGTTACAGCGAAAGAACAAGATTCATGCAAAAAAATATCAATCTTTTTACTGTTTTTTCTCTTTTAAATTTAATAAATGGATTTAATTAGTATTAATAAATATTTTTTTTGTGTTGGGCCAAGTTGAATTTTGAACTTGAACTTGAGGTTATACTTTCTATGTTAAAATGAAATTTTTCTTTATTTAAAAATTATTATTTGTATTGATGTAGTTAAATAAAATTTTATTATATAATATTTTTCCTATTCTTATTTCATATCATAATTATGAATATTTACAAAATAGTATTACCTTGAAAAGAAATTTTTGAACAAAATTTTCTAATTGTATATACCCATAATAAAATTATAGTAATTTATTAAAGACATTTTTTATAATTTCAAATATAAATTTAATTTACCAAAAGAATTGCAATATTCTTATCTTGACTGATATCCCAAAAGAATTGCAATATAACCATAAAATCATGCACAGATGGGATGGCTGTAGGTAAGTTTTCATTATTGTTTGGTTTGAATACATGTAGAAAATTTAATAGGAAGAGGTGGTTTTGCTGAGGTTTATCAGGGTTGTCTTGAAGAAGGGAAACTAATAGCAGGGAAGAAATTGACGAATGGAAGCTTAGAAGAAAAGACAGCAGATTTTCTATCAGAACTTGGCGTGATTGCCCATGTTGATCATCCTAATACTGCCAAGATTATTGGATGCTGTGTCGAACGAGACATGCATCTTCTTGTCTTTTCACTTTCTCCTCTCGGAAGTTTGGGATCTCTTATTCATGGTTTATATCTCTCCTAATCTTTATATTAATCCTTATATATATATAGTATGACATTTATCAAATAAATTAAAGTGTTGTGTGTTGTAGGTCCAAATAAACACAAACTAGATTGGAGTAAAAGATACAAGATTGCTTTGGGAATAGCTGATGGTTTACTCTATCTACATGAGAATTGTCACAGACGGATTATTCATAGAGATATTAAAGCAGAGAATATTTTGCTCACCGAGAATTTTGACCCACAGGTACACTCCTCTCTTGTGTGTATGCATGGATTTCTTGAATAAACTTTGGTTATATTGCACCGTGCAATATATATGTTTTTAATATTTTGAGCATACAATTATCATTATATATTCTCATCAACAACTATGAGTAAATGGTCAAATTAGTCCTTGAGAGATCACGTGATTCTCAAATTAGTCCCCAAAAGATTAAATTAACCTAAATCGTCCTTGAAAGATTTAAAAATTATTCACGTTAGTCCTTCCGTCACTTCTCTTACTAATAGCGTTAATAGAAGCTGATGTGGCAGTAAAGTTATATTTCTATTTTTCTTTGGACTGTGCTGGGCCAACAAGGGCCCAAAACACTGCAAACGGGTCATTTAACACCCTCGAACCGGAACCTAATTACACCCATAATCCTTCGTAATTAGCTCATGCAGCTTGCCATTCTTCCATTGCTGCTGATCCAAGATCAAACTCTAGTCACCCACTAACAACTTAATACCTTCCATAAGTGGTGCTTGTAGCTACCATTGAGAGTGAATACACACGTTCTCCTTCACTGCAAATCGTTGCTGAGGGTACTTGTCTTTGCCCTTCTCTGTCATCGGAAGTCCGATCCCACTGTGGCAAGGTCGGCTATTCGTCACCGAAAATTACATTTCTAACACAAAAACCCGCACTTATTAGTCATCTTCTCTCTTGCTAATTCTGTTACTCAGTACTGAAACTCCAAAACCGCTAACTCTGTAGCCATGGATGTCATTCTCCCCTGAAACTCCCAGTTTGATTTTTTTTATTAAGATTAATTATTATATATGATCTTAGTTGTAGTTAGAGCACAACAGAAATAGAAAAAATCACAAAGAAAAAGGCCTACCTGAACTGATGTAACGGTAGAGTAGAAAAGCAGGGGAGGAGAGTGATGCTCCCTCGACCAGAGCACCAACGAGCTCTGGAGATTGGGTCACGAAACCTAGCTCCTGACTCAGCCTTCTTCCTCGATGTGTGAGTAAAAAAAGGAGAAGGCGACTGAGAGAGTGTGGAGCAACGAGAATTGCGTGCAGGGGTGGATTGATCAGCGACAGTAGATGTGATGAGATCGTTGTGCAATAGTAGTGAGGCTTCTCTAATAGCTGGAAGTGCGAGAAGAACGAATGACGATGCTTGTTCAGGAGATGAAGAGTGCAAAACAACGTCATTTACTATGATGAGTTGTCACTTCACATTCCAGGTTAACCACAGCGTCAAGAAACTAACGGAGGGACGAATGTGATTTAAAAAAAATCATTCAGGGACGAATTTGATTAATTTATTCTTTCAGAGACGAAAATAGAGATCGAGATATCTTTTGGGAACGATTTTGACTATTAACCCCAAGAACTATTTACATTAATGGATAATGGAATGGGAAACCACTGACCAAGAATCATCTCTGAGCTGGATGGGGAGAACATATAAGTATTCTAACAATTAAGTCAGTCAAAATTGTTCATGTGATATAAGAATTAGTGTTAAAAAAAAGACTTAGGGAGCTCCTACCCCTCATATTTATAGTCTTCTGCAAATAGATTGATGAGAGAAACTCCACTTATTCTTTCGTATTTTGGAAGGCGATACGATCTTGATTTTGGTGCGTATGGCCCAATATTGGGTCAGGTGTGTACACTTTTAAGCTAGTTTGGGTATTAGATATATAATTTCATTTTTTTCTCTCTTTACTCATCAATAGACTAAAACTTGGTTTAATAAAACTTTTTGAAAAGGTGCTTGTAAAGCATAAATAGAGGTATCCGATAAGAAGATCCTCTATCTCTCTACCTTTTTATTTTCTGTGTGGAAGGTCTCTCCTTCTTGTAACACAAAGCAAAATAAAACAAACTAATTCAAGCTATTCAGGTACATAGGCGATGTCCCAAGGTTAACTACCTCCTATTTAATGATGATTCAATGCTTTTCTGCAAGGCTAATCCTGAGACATGTTTAAACATTCTGAATTTGTTGAGTTCTTACAAAAGCATCAGTGGTCAGAAGGTGAATCTAAATAAGTTTGCTGTAATTTTTAGCCATAACGCTCCCTCTACTACTCGTACACAACTGGCTAACTCTGTGAATATTAATCATATTAAGGCCCAGGACAGATATCTTAGTTTGCCTTCTATAGTCTCTAGATTAAAAAAGACTTCTTTACGTATAATCAAAGAGGAGGTTTGGAAAAGAATCTAAGGATGGAAGTGCAATCTTCTATCTTCGGGTGGTAGACAATTGCTTAAGGGAATGAGTGAAGTTGTTCCTATTTAAACATTATCTTGCTTCAAGTTAATTAATGATTTAATTTTGAAAATCCACTATCTACATTCTCAATTCTGGTAGGGGTGAAATGGTTCTGAAAGGCAGATGACTTAGATTAATTGGGACACTATGACTCATCCACGAAGAGAAGGAGACCTTGGATTTAAAAATCTTAAAATTCAGAATCTGGCACTATTAGGCAAACCATTTTGGCAACTTATAACACATCCTACTTTTTTATTATCAAAAATCCTAAGAGATAAGTACTTTAGAAATGGTAATGTTATAACTGCAGAAACTAGAGTATTATCTTCTTGGGATGGAAGAGCATACTGGAAGGATGAAAGATTGTTGAAAAAGGTCTTAGCTGGGCTATGGGTACTAAAGAGAATATTTGAACCTTTGAGGATCCTTGGCTGCCTCCTCCGTATCCTTTAACAATTTTTGAAATGCCAAACAGACAGGTGGTGCACGAAATTGTGATCATCAATGGCGCCATCAACATGGTACGCTCAATTGCAATCTCAACTCTTTATCACAACTTCGCACAACTAACCAGCAAGTGCACTGGGTCGTCCAAGTAATAAACCTTACGCGAGTAAGGGTCGATCCCACGGAGATTGTTGGTATGAAGCAAGCTATGGTCATCTTGTAAATCTCAGTCAGGCGGATTCAAATGGTTATGGAGGATTAATGATTAAAAGATAAATAAAACATAAAATAAAGATAGAGATACTTATGTAATTCATTGGTGAGAATCTTAGATAAGCGTATGGGGATGCTTTGTCCCTTTTGTCTCTCTGCTTTCCTACTGTCTTCATCCAATCCTTCTTACTCCTTTCCATGGCAAGCTGTATGTTGGGCATCACCATTGTCAATGGCTACAGTCCCGTCCTCTCAGTGAAAATGTTCAACGCGCTTTGTCACAGCACGGCTATTCATCTGTCGGTTCTCGATCATGTCGAAATAGAATCCAGTGATTCTTTTGCGTCTGTCACTAACGCCCCACAATCGCGAGTTTAAAGCTCGTCACAGTCATTCAATCCCTGAATCCTACTCAGAATACCACAGACAAGGTTTAGACCTTCCGGATTCTCAAGAATGGCCGCCAATAGATTCTAGCTTATACCACGAAGATTCTGATTAAGGAATCCAAGAGATATCCACTCAATCTAAGGTAGAACGGAGGTGGTTGTCAGGCACACGTTCATAGGTGAGAATGATGATGAGTGTCACGGATCATCACATTCATCAAGTTGAGGAACAAGTGATATCTTAGAACAAGAATAAGCTGAATTGAATAGAAGAACAATAGTAATTGCATTAATACTCGAGGTACAACAGAGCTCCACACCTTAATCTATGGTGTGTAGAAAGTTCACCATTGAAAATACATAAGTGATAATGGTGATCATTGGCTTCGGCCCCAGAGAGGGAACCCGAAGAACCAAGATGAAAATACAATAGCAAAAGGTCCTATTTATAGAGAACTAGTAGCTTAGGGTTTACAAAAATGAGTAAATGACGTAAAAATCCACTTCCGGGCCCACTTGGTGTGTGCTTGGGCTGAGCATTGAAGCTTTCATGTGTAGAGACTCTTCTTGGAGTTAAACACCAGCTTTTGTGCCAGTTTGGGCGTTTAACTCCCACTTTTGTGCCAGTTCCGGTGTTTAACACCAGAATTCTTGAGCTGACTTGGAACGCCTATTTGAGCCATCAAATCTCAGGCAAAGTATGGACTATTATACATTGCTGGAAAGCTCAGGATGTCTACTTTCCAACGCAATTGAGAGCGCGCCAATTGGACTTCTGTAGCTCCAGAAAGTCCACTTTGAGTGCAGGGAGGTCAGAATCCATCAGCATTTGCAGTCCTTTTTCAGCCTCTGGATCAGATTTTTACTCAGGTCCCTCAATTTCAGCCAGAAAATACTTGAAATCATAGAAAAACACATAGACTCATAGTAAAGTCCAGAAAAGTGAATTTTAAATAAAAACTAATAAAAATATAATAAAAACTAACTAAAACATACTAAAAACATACTAAAAACAATGCCAAAAAGCGTATAAATTATCTGCTCATCAACAGGCTATTTTTGATTTCATTCCAAGAGTTAAAGATTTAATTACTGAAAGCAAAATTTGGAATCAGAATCTCATTCAAAAATTATTTTTCCAAAAAGTTGCATACATGATTTTGTCGGTTAAAATCCATCGGAATAAAGACAAATTGCAATGGAATTTGAATAAATCCAAATATTATGATACAACTTCAAACTACAAAATAGGTTATTATGATACAGTTTTTACCATCGCTAAGTTTTTTTTGCGACGGTTAAAAAAGCATCACAAATTTGTGCATTGCTAGTGACATAGCGACAGTTTTGGACGACCATTGGTAAGAAGTGTCTCGAAATTGTTTGTGACAGTCCTTGAATTAAAAAATCGTCACTAATTTGTAACACTTGTCAAGGTGTTTTTTTAACGCTGTATTTCGCGACAGTTTGAAATCGTCCCTGAGTTCTTAAATCCTGTGACAATTTTTCTTATATTTCATGAATTTTTTAACTGTCACAATATTTTTAGTGACGGTTTAAAAACATCACTAAGTTACTAGTTCATGTAAAAAACTTTTCCTATACTTAGTGACTGTTTCAAACTGTCATAATCTTAGCAGCATCAGTCTTATCATTTTGAATGCTTGTGGCAATTCAAAACTCCCACAACTTTTCTAAAACACTTAATTTTTAAGCTCAATGGTTAATGTTAATGACACAATAGAAAATTTAGCAACAATATTAATTCATTATCAAATAATATCTCTCACATGAGAAAATTTATCATGTATTTATCATCAATCAAGTAGCATATTGTAACTTTTATCTCATCAATTTCAGTCTATCCAAGAGATATATAGGAGCTAATTTATCACCTAATCACATACTATAACACCGAGAAAGATTGACCAATTAAAAACATAAATCTAAATTCCGCAACATGGTTGCCTAATAGCATAAGCATATGTGCCAATGATTGAATTTCAGTAGGATCGCAACTTGACTTATTCCACTTTCTGATTCCCGGCAGACACCGGTCATTAAGTCCTATACAACATTGAGCTCATATATGTGATGAGTAAAAACTAAAGCTCATAGAGACCGGCAAGTACACTAGATCATTCAAGTAATACCACAGTGAGTGGATATCATTCCCACGAGGATTAAAGGATTAAGCACACAAGTATCGAGTTAAATTTCTAATTAGATCAAATAAAACCTGGTATTGATAAGGGCAAAGTTGTGTATTGCTTGGAATCTAGAAGTTGAGTGCTGCTGAGGTAGTGATGTTGATTGAAAGAGAATAATAATAATAGAGAATGTCAAGGGCTTTGGAGATGTTTAAGCCCTAGAAAATCAAATTGTGTTTACCTTTTCTAAAGCATGCAGAGATCTTTTCACGATGAACCTTAATTAACTGATTTTCAATGTCTTGGTTCCTCAGTTTTTTCTCAATTAACTAACTGCCAATGTCTTGGTCAATCAATTAATTGAAAAGGTTAAGTACAAATCCGATTTAGTTCCTCATAAAATTCAAAAGTAGGCCTTAGATTGGTTTACATGTCACGTATCCAAGCTAGTCCTGTCTAATTGAATCTTATGAGAAAATACAATTTTCAAAAATATGTTCTAATCTGAATTATATCCAGGTATTCAAAGTTAGAGTGATTGAAAATCATATATTATTGCACACTAATTGAAACACAATGTCTAGTCGAATTCAAAAAGACATGTGAAAGAATTTTCAAGCATAATTTAGATATTAGTTCTGTCGAAAAACTAAACAAATTTAAAATAAGATTAGCATACCTTTCGATACTACTAATCCTTTAAGGATAAAGAACATTAACTCAATCATGAAACTAATTATAAAATAAAAGAAAACTTAGATTAATAATTCATAGAAACATAATAGAGCTCCTAACTCTTTGACAAAAAGATTAGTTACCCATGGATAATGGAAAACAACAATGAAAAGAAACTATGCAAAGGAAGCTGGATGTTCCCTCTGTGAAGAATCTTCACTTATTTAAATCCTAGGGTTCCTCTAATTCAAATTCAAAACTAAATTTTATCTTAATCAGAATAATTATGATAATTCCTAATAATTCAAATTCAAAAATAGAACAAAATCAAAATCAAATCATATAGAATTTTCTGCAATCTTCAATCGGAAATCACATCTTTGAGGTTGGGTCTTGTAGAATTCATCATTGGCATTTCATTGGAGTTGGTGGAGTCCCCCTGGGCTTGATCTTTAGGCTTGGGCATTTAACGCCAAGCAGTGGCATTAAACACCACCTTTAATTTTGGGTCAAGCTTTGCACGCCTCATTAGGGCGTTGCGCGCCCTCTTCAACAAAGCCCAGGGCATTGCACGCCCTTTACTAGGCGTTACACGCCTCCTTGCCTTGATTGCTCTAGGGGTTGATTATCTTCAAGGTGTGGCATGGCATGCCTTTTGTCCTCCAGAGGCATTGCACACCTTCTATGGCATGGCGCGCCAGCTTCATCTTGCTCCAGCGGCATTGCATGCCCTGCATGGCGTGGCACGCTAGCTTTGCTTCTCCTCTAGGGCGTTGCATGCCCCTTAGTGGCGTGACACGCTAACTATGCTGCATGGTTTGCATGGCTTTAATCCTTACATACTTTGATTGTATGCCTTTCCCTATGCCTTCCCCTTTGACTATTCTTTCTTTGCTACTTGATTTTTCTCTCTTAATCTTGTATTTCCTAGAAAAATACTAAGACAATACCGTAGTATCAAATGATACTTAAAAGTGATAAGATTAGAAGAAGAAATTATGATTAACCTAAGAAAACATTAAATTAAAGAAAGAAAAATCACTAAAGATGCGAAAGCATCACAACACCAAACTTAAAAATTTGCTTGTCCTCAAGAAAAAAAAAGAAAAGAATTGAATTTAATGAAGAAGAATTGAATCACCATGTTAACAATGGATATGAACGTTCATATCATAAACAGACTTTTCTTTCTTAATGAATCTTGAAGTCTTGGAAGTGAAAAATTCTCAAAAACTCAAGTTCAGATGATATTATGAGATCTCTTTTCTTAATTTTTTATTAATCCTTGAATCTTTTAATTTCTTCTTTTTGATCTAGAGAGATTTTTCAATTGTTAACCCTAAGTGCTTCGTCTTAAGGCAGCTCTTTATGGTAGGCTTTCAATCGATAATCTCAGGCCAGTTGGCCCAAGTTATCGGGTGATAAATCACTCCTCGGATCTAATTATCCAAGTCTTTTCTTGACACGGTTGCACCACAAGAATATAACTAAAGATTTGATTTCCTAGACATCGATGCCCAGATCCTCTTTAGGCTTCTAAATGTTTTGTTCCAAGGCAGCTCTTAATTGTGGGCTTTCGATCGATAATACCTAGCCAGTTGGCCAAGTTATCGAGTGATGAAGCACCCCTCGAATCTAATCACCCAATCTTTTCCTTGGACAATAAACACCAAAGGCACATAACTGGGTTCTAGCCATTGATGCTTAGAGCTTTGTTACTCTTTGAATATCTTTTGATCTTTTCATACTTTTTTCTTTCTTGCTTTATATTTTCTCTCTTTGTTTTCTTTTTCTTTTCAATTCAAGGATCTTTTTGGAATATTCATAGATCTCATAGTACTTCTCTAAATCTCTATTTATGAAAAATTGTTTTGCTCCTTCATTCAAGATCATTCACACATTGCTACGTTCCATGGAATACAATCAAAAGTCATGGACTACCACTTTATATAATCAGACTTTATTTAATTGATTTAACTTTTCTCCATTGGGCTAACTCTTTTTCATGTGATTATAGTGCTCAGAGAACAAGTTTAGTAATAGGCATGGATAGTAGAGTAAGAGAAATAGACATGATGTAAAAGAAAGGAAAAGAAAAACAAAAGAAAACTTAAAAGAAAGGAGTACTAACCACCAAACACAATTGCTACCAGGTTCATTATCTATCTTTGTTGCTCTCTTCATCCTCAGTCTTGGTTTGAAATGCAATACCAAACTTAGAGTTTGGCCATGTATAGATTGGTGAACACCAAACTTAGGGTTTAGACATATTATAAAATGGTGAAGAGTATGGAGAAACATAGAATGCTAAGCATATATTATGTTACGTGATACATGCATGACTTCTTCTTTTAAAAAAAACTTAAATAAAAGAGGATGCAGAAAGATAAACATGAGCAATGAGATGAATATGCATGCAGAGGGAGAGGAAGGAGCAGAATGATGCAAATACAAAAAAGGAAAGAAAGTAGAGCATAACTAACCATATTTTGGTTGCCTCCCAACAAGCGCTCTTTTATCATCACTAGCTTGATGTTGTAGCTTCTAGGTTGGAGACTGAAAAGCTTCATAGCACACTTCATTACCATCCATCTTTATGCATACACCTTTCAGCCGCATGTCAATTCTCTTCATGATGCATACTACTAGCTCTTCTATTAATGTCCATGCCTCCTCTATTGTTCTCTATTTTAAGGAGCCTCTATCCCATCCATCTAGCATTTCCTTGTAGTCTAGAGAGATTCCATCATAAAATAATAAGATTAGAATCCACTTAGGGTATGTCATGTTGTGAATTTTTCTCTAACATCTCCTTGAATCTTCTCCATGCATCATGGAATCATTCACCATCTTTTTGAGAGAAGGAGAAAACTTCTTTGCAAGATTGACTCAAGGTGACCTTTTCTTTTAAAGGCTCTTCATTATCTTCTGGCACCGAAGGTTGAGAATCTTCGAGATTATTGAGGAGATATTCTTCTTTAATGATTTCTTCCACTAATGTATCAATCAAATTAATCTTCATGCAATTATCTATCTTACTAGGATGTTGCATGATTTTGAAGACATTAAAGCTCATTTGTTTATCATGGACTTTTAACGTTAATTATCCTTTTTGAACATCTATGAGTGCACGTCCAATAGTTAGGAAAGGCATTCCTAGAATAATGGAGGCATCATCACCCTCCTCCATGTCAAGAACCACAAAATATGCAAGGAATATAAAGTCTCCTACTTTAACCAACATTTTCCACTACTCCATAAAGGGATATCCTTGTTAGTTTCACGTCCTCTATTTGCATCTTCTTCAACATAAACAGTGGCATTAAGTGGATGCTTGCTCCTATGTCACATAGTGCTTTTTCAATAGTAATATCTCCAATGGTGCATGGGATTTGGAAACTCCCTAGGTCCTTCAATTTTAGGAGCAATTGTTTTTTGAGTAATGGCACTGCATTCCTAGTGAGGATTACAGTTTCATCTTCCTTGAGGGTCCCTTCTTAGTTAGTAACTCCTTCATGAATTTTGCATAAAGAAGAATTTGTTCTAATACTTCTACAAATGGGATATTGATTTGTAGCTTCTTGAACACTTCAAAAAACTTGGAGTATTGTTGCTGTTGGTTCTCCTTTTGTAACCTTTGTGGGAATGAAATTCTGGGTGTGTATGTCTTTTCTTTTAAAATTTCTTTCGAAACTTGAGGTGGTAAGGTATGAACATCTTCTTTTTGCTCATTCTTCTCCTCTGAAGGTTCTTCATCTTCCTTACTCATTGTGGATTCCTTGCCAATTATTTTTTCACTTCTTAGATTGATAGCATTGCACTTATTTCTTGGATTTGGAATTATGTCACTTGGGAAGGAGTTTGTGGGTTTCTCTACCAATTTCTTAGCTATTTGACCCACTTGCACTTCCAAATTTCTTATGGAGGCTTCTTGGTTCGTAAAATTGACTCTTGTCTCCATTATAAACTCCTTGGTTTGTTGTATAAATTCGATGGTTGATTTGGATAAGTTTTTCAAGGTGATCTCAATAGAGGGCTTTTGAGGGCTTGTGATTGTGTTGAAGACATTCCTTGTTGATATGAAGTGTTGAAGTTCCTCTGTCCTTGATTTCTCCATCTAGAATTTGGATGGTTCCTTCAACCTGGGTTATACAAGAATCACAGAGAAATAGCCAATTACAACAATTTAGAATACCTTTAAGGAATGCATAAACACAACAAGACAATCACAAACAATTTCACATTATCAAGTAAAATGCAAATGCGTAGCTGATGCGGATTTTACAAACCACAAAATACCGGCAAGTGCACTGGGTCATATCAAGTAATAACTCACAGTGAGTGAGTGTCGATCCCACGAGGGTTAACGGATTAAGCAAGCAAAATCAATCAATTAATCTAGTCAGACTACCTTAGGATTTTGAATAAATAACAAGTAAACGAATGCAAAACAAAAGCAACAGTGATTATGAAAAATGGTATGAGTTAAGAAGATCAAGATTTTGGAGATGTTAACTCTTCCGGATTAATACTTTTCACTTTCCACCTTGATCATGCAAAGATACAATCATGTCAAATCATCAATAATCAAACCCCAATTCCTTGGCAATTTGATTTCTCTTTAACCTAATTAACTACTAATCCCTTAGTCAATTATTTAAGAAAAGAGTTGAAGAACGTTCTCTGATTTATAAAGCCACACAATTTATAAGAATCTTTCCTAGTTGATTTTATGTCACTTATCAATCCAGTTTCAAAACTTAAGAATTATGAGAATCCATTTTCAAGCTTATTCAATTAATCAATTTTTCTAAGAAGTTAAAATAATTCAAATAAGAGAAGAATTATTTCCCAACACATTCAAATCCTTTAAGATGAAGAACGAAAACCTTTTCTTGAAAAGAAATCAATGCATTAATCAAAGGTGTAAAAACCTAAAATATTAATCCATGGTTTGTTGTATAAATCGAGGATAATTAGAAACTCATTTTCGTCCTTAAAATCCTTGAAAATTAAAACTGGCAAAGCAGCCGAGAGCCCCTAAAAAAGAGTCTCCTTCTACCTTAAATACTAACCCTAATTTAAATTCAAATTCAAATTAAAATAGAATCAAAATGAAAATAGAATAAAATCTATCTAATTAATGAGTGTCTCTAGCATAACTTCCAATTTTTATCTCCTTGCAATCCTCAATTAATGTCATCATCAATGGGCTTGTGATTGATCTTCCAAAAGGTTGAGAAATTGGAGGAAGACTTGCCTTGATTGAAGTCCTGGGACAAGCAAAAAAGCCCACGTGGTATGTGGCTTGTATCACGTTATACGTCAGGCATATTTTTAGCTTAAAATACATTCTTCTTGGGCTAACGTACAACGTGAATTAAGCTACGTTGTATGTGAGCCAATTTCTTTCAATTTTGGCTTATGAATTATGCCCTAACATTGTACGTGGTGAATTTCACATACTACGTGAAATTTAACTGGCACATACATATGCCTCATACGTACATGTGATTGCCCAAAAGTCTCTTGTTGCGCGTAAGCATGCGTCGCGCATACGCGTGATAGCTGCATTGTACGTGAGATCTCCAGTGTACTACATGAAAAGTGATGGTCATGCATACGCACGCTGCATGCATACACATGACTTGTGAAAAATTTCCAACGTAGTACGTGATTGTCTTCACATTGCACGCCCTTCACCTTCTCCTATCAGTGAGCTTTCTGTTCTTCACAAAAAGTATTCTGCATGTTATTGTTTGTCATAGAGAGTTCTCTGTTTGTTACTCTCCATCCTCCATTTTATTCTGTTTCTTTATGTTTTCCTTTTAAATTTTCCTATAACTAATGAAAGTCAACTAATCAAACTAATATTCATTGTAACCTCAAATTTATTTATTATTTAACAGAAATTCTTTGTAAATCAATTGAAATTAAGAAGGAAAAACACTAATGATGTGTACGCATCAGCAGCAACGATGATGCATGTCTAGTCCTATTGTAGGTAATGAGCTCATTTGTCGGTTTTGACCCACACCCGACGCAATCCAACTCGCAAGTCGGATAAGGCATTCCAGTGACATAACCTCTGCAAGTTTCTACTTCTTGCAAACGTTGATTCTCCAGTTGAGGTATGTCAAACATAACCTCTACAAGTACTTGCAAGTATTGATTCTCCAGCTGAAGCATGTGACCCCTTCTCCTGGAAGCCAATCCATATTTGCGGGCGTCTCTGCACAATCATTCACATACAAAGCCCAACACTTGTTAACATTTATCCTTCGGCACCATAACCGTCACCCTTTCGTGACCTTCCCATAAGCACACGTGCTAATTTATCTTCTCTCTTTCTTCGGTCTTTTACTTATTTATCCTTAATAGTTCAAACTATTTTCACACTGTTCTCTCATCATCCATGAAGTATTTTATGAAAAGAGAATCATAAGATTCTTAAGTTAACTTTGTGACTCTAAATCTTTTAAAAATGGTATTCTTTTTTATTCTGTTTTATCTTACCATTAATAATATCGATAATAATAATATTTTTACTAAATAATATCCTTGATAAATTAATAACAATGATAATGATTTTAATTAATACAAATAAAATAGTTTATGTAATAAATAATATTTATAACTTCCTTGAAGACTTCACTCTTTTAAGCTGTACTTCTAAGTTTTTATTAATTATGTTTTAAACCTTAAACTTTTAATTATTTTACTTTTAACCCAATATTTTTAAAAAACTACTAATTAGCTCTTTGTTTATTAATATTTATAAAAGTAACTATGATCTTTTATAAAAATATCTGTTCATCCGCAAACAATTACTTTCTAGAATAAATGACCATTTGTATCCATAAAAGATAAAAACACTGACATATATACCCATACTAGATCGAAACTAAACTTGTACCCATGCAAGATGCCCTCTGTGTAACAAAAGTACCCTGTTTTTGGAGGGTTGGAGTGCATGTAGGGTACGGAGGACATCTTACATGGGTACAAGTTTAATTTCGATTTAGTGTGGGTACATATGCAGCGTTTTCATCTTTCATGGGTACAAATGGTCATTTATTCTTACTTTCTACTCAAAATACCTCTAAACTTATTTATTTGTAAAACCAACCTCAATTTTCATCAAAATACAATTTTATTCTCAAATTAATAATATTGTAATGGTAACAAATACAGTTCTTTAAACCCAAAAATATCTTTTTATAACTTTTTCAAATATATATATATATATATATATATATATATAAAACTTTAAATCCATTTTTGAGCTCTACAGTTACCGATTCTTCATAGTCTTTAATTTAATCTCTCGGCCCTTTAATTACACAAAATTTTTCTTAATTTCAAAAATAATCCGGTTCTTGGCTGCACTTAAACCGACCGAACCTCAAACTTATCACAAATATCAATATATCACAAGAATTCAACATAAATTCAATCAAATTCAATCAACAATCAATCACAACATTAATTCACTTATCCAATACAAATTAACCGGTGAGAATTACCAAAATTCTATCTTTGTACGAAATCAAGATAACAGAAACTCCAGAAAAGTTTATTGATTGAACAATTGAAGAAGAAAACGTCAGAAATTAACTATGCTTCCTAGTACACCAACCAACTGAACCATGAAAACTTGGAAGAATCTCCACAGCCAGCTTCTTCCGAACAAATATGACATCAACGTATAAAGGAGAAAGATATGAACGTTTTAATTGGGTTAGATTTTTGTTTGGAGTTACGGATCACAAAAAATTAAAGCTAAAAGTCATGGAAGTTTCACTTTTCTCTTCAAAAACACTCTCGGTGCCCCTCTCTCTCTCTTTTTTTTTTGTTTAAGTTCAGTTTGGTGGTGAATGAAAAGAAACGAAGGTGATTAATGATGATTATGGTTAAGTGGCATTGGTTATATATATATATAAAAGCCACATTTCATTTCTTTCTTTTGTTCCCTTAATGGCTTCGGCCAAGTGAATGGAACTAAGGTAAAGGATATTGATTAATGGTGATTTAGTGGCTAGGTGTCAAGTTCTGGAGTTGTTAAGATAGCAGTTCAATTTATAAATATCTTAAACGAATAATTATGAAAATTGAATGTATTATACCACAAGTAAAAATATATACAGGGTTAAATATATATGAGTTACTAATATAAATAATATTAGTAACTTAAGAATTAAAGATATTTGATAAAACATTCATAAATTAATAATCAAGAAATACCGATAATTACTTATATCGGTAATATTGGACTTGATAATAATAATAATAATAATAATAATAATATTATCTAGGCTTTATTATAATTGTAGCATGTAAAACAAATTAATAACATAATAACAAAATTATATTATCATTTATTTTACTTCGAAACTCGGAAGTGACTCATCAAAATAAAACTAATTATTGAGAATAACATTTTTTGAAAAATATTGTGTTTGCATAAAAATTTGGGTTGTTGCAAACCTTAATTAACTGATTTCCAATGTCTTGGTATCTCAGTTTTTTCTCAATTAGCTAACCGCCAATGTATTGGTCAATCAATTAATTAAAGAAGTTAAGTATAAATCTGATTCAGTTCCTTATAAGATTCAAAAGCAGTCCTTAGGTGCGATTATATGTCACATGTCCAAGCTAGTCCTGTCCGATTGAATCTTATGAGAAAATATAATTTTTAAAAGTTGTTCTAATCTGAATTATATATCACGTATTCAAAATTAGAGTAATTGAAAATCATGTATCGTCGCACACTAATTGAAACACTATGTCTAGTCAAATTCAAAAAGTAATGTGAAAGAGTTTTCAAGCAAAATTCGGATATTAGTTCTATCGAAACAATAAACAAATTCAAAATGGAAATAACATACCTTTTGACACTACTAATCCTTTAAAGATGAAAAACGAATAACTCAATCATAAAATAGATCAATGCAATACTTTAAAATAAAAGAAAATATAGATTAATAATCCATAAAAATATAAACAGAGCTCCTAACCCTTTGACAAAGATTAGTTACTCATGGAGAATGAAAAAAAACAATAAAAAAAATAGTGCGGAGGATACTGAATGTTCCCTCTGTAAAGAATCTTCACTTATTTAAATCCTAGGATTTCCTCTAGTTCATATTTAAAACTAAATCTTATCTTAATAAGAATAATTAAGATAACTCCTAATAATTCAAATCATAAAACAGAATCAAATCATAACAAAATTTTCTTTAATCTTCAATTGGGAATCACATCTTTGAGGTTGGGCCTTCTTAAATTCATCATTGGCATTGCATTGGACTTGGTGGAATGTAACTAGACTTGATCTTTAGACTTGGGTGTTTACTGTTGTAACGACCTGATTTTCAGTACGTTATAATTATACTAAAAACCAAGTGCCACTAACTTGTTTTCCTAAAACTTAACTAATAATTATTATGTAGCCGAATTAGCAGACGATCGATGTATATTTTATATTTTTTAAAATGAATCGAATAATTGTGAAAAATTAAGCAAATATAGGCAGACCACGAAAAGAAATAAAGCAACACATAGAGAAACTGTAATAATAGATAATATCTGTACAATATACACAAATAAGTTTTAAACAAAATAACTAGTCAGAGTACCATCTTTAACACAGCTTATGACTATATATATGTATATCACTTCGAGTCCTGTTCCATAAAGGAAGCTCCTAATCTGGCACCCGAACTAGCCAAGCAAAGCTATACAACTCCTAATCTCTCGGTGGATCTAATCCACAAGTGAGATAATATAACACAAAATCTATGCTAAGCTGAAATGCTCCCAAAACATGCTGTCAAACTTGAACTCTCAGTCATCGCTATCTGAAGATGAAATCTCTATTACATCTAGGTACTCCTCAGGATCTTTATCATCGTCGTCAGAAATCTCTATAACCTCCAGAACCTCTTTGATACTGCTGTTACTACTAATATCCAAGCGTGCAGGGTGGATCGAGAACACGAGTTTGCTCACATCAATCGAGAATGAAGGTCCGATTGCAGGTATATGATCTAATGTCTCTACAGAAAGTCCAAACTGCTCTCTAGTCTGCGCATTAGACAAAGATGATTAAATTGGCTCTAGAGGAATATCTCCTTCAAGTACAGACTCAAGTGCAAGCTCAAGTACAAGCTACTCAACTGGGTCCAGTGGAGAAACAACCTAGTCCTCAGACTGTATAGGATGAGGGCGTTCAGGTCTATTAGGGAATAGATGATGTAAAGCGCCCAGATGAAGCCAAGATTAGAAAACTCATAAGGGGTGTCAGTGTCAAAGAAATGAGTGTCAATCGTATGCTGGAGGGGATGGTCTCGTAACACATATAGTCGTACTCGAGACTCGGCAGCTACTATGTAGAAACTATGATGCACAGAGTCCTTGTAGATATAGGAGTGGTCAAACTCATAAAATAGGTCCCTATCTCCATCTGAAGAGGAAGGTAAAAGGGTAAGAACTGAGAAGTCCTTAGTAGGGTCGAGTAGTTAATTAAGTCCGTTTTAATACTATACCCAATTAATAGCAACCAATAAACACAACAAAGCATAATAACTAAAGAACATATAAAATCAAGCACATCACATACACAATCACAAAAAACAAGGTTCACGGGAAAATATACACAAATAGTTATGATGCATGTCTATCTCTAATGTAGGTAATGACCTCTTCTGTCAGTTTCTACTTGCTCCGGACGTAACCCAACAACATTTGTCCGAGTTTGACTTCCAGTACTATAACCTCTATAAGAAACTTCTTTCTTACAAGTGCAACTCTCTTGAGCTGATGTATGCAAACATAACCTCTGTAACCACCCTCTGTCTTATAGGTGTGTCTCTCTCTAGCTAATGTATATAAACGACCTTTGTCTTACAGGTGCATCCGTTTCCTGTATTAGCCGATGTATCTCTTGAAAGCAACTTTCTCAATGGAATCACCACCATATCTCTGCTCTGTTTTAGCTGGTAAATAATCACCTCGGTTCGTTCTCAAAATCAAGCAATATCCCTGTTCGTCTTCTTTTTGTTTTATTTTGTCTTCTCTTTCTTCAATCTTTTATTTTATTATTCTCAATATCTCAAATCATGTTCACATTATTCTCTCTCCTTTCCTTAAATATCTTATTAAAAGAAATTTGTTTTATTTTTAATATAACACTGTATTTCTAATGCTTTTAGAGAGTCTTATTATTTTACTTTTTTATTTAAAGAAAATAAAATAATGAATTTAACAAAAATATTCTAATTAAATATTTATAAATACAATAATAATTATGAAGTATTAATATTTAATATTTCTATTTTTGTTATACAAAAACTAGCTTTATTGAAGTTTTACTCTTATACTCTTAGAAAATATACTTTAAACCCCAAACTTTTAAATATTTTATTTTAGTCCAACATTTGAAAAAAAAAAAAACCAACTAAACCTCTCGGATTTAATATTTATAAAAGTAACTCATCATTTTTATAAAATACTCGTTCACCCATGAACACTTACTTTTTATTCAAAATAGCCCTAAACTTATTTATTTATAAAATCAACCTCAATTCTTAACAAAATATAATTTTATCCTCAAAAATAATATTATGTTTGTGACAAACATGGCTCTTAAAACCCAAAAATCCCTTTCTTGTATTCTGTTCAAAATATATATAATTTTTAATCCGTTTTCGAGCTTTACGGTTATCGATTTTTCACAGTTTTTCAGTTAATCTCTTGACCATCTAACCTCATCAATTATTATTAAAAATTCTCATTCACAACAGTCCCAAAATTAACAAAACAACCCTAGCTGGGCTGTTCCTCATGGCCGAACTACAATTCACAAGCAACAATAATAATTCAACAAAATTTTAACATAAACTTAATCAAACGCAACCAATAGTCAATCAAACCAATAATCACTTATCACATTAACATTTAATCGGTAAAAGATTTTCAAACCTTACCTCTAGCTCGTTGTCCTTACAACTAAAGTACCGAAAAAACTTTCTGACCAAGAAATCTGAGAGAAAAATGTCAAAGATTGGCTACTTCGCTTTTGGGCTCACTTGGCCTAACATGCACAGAGGAGCAGCAGCTTCTCCATCGACTTCTCCCAAGAAAAAGTGACGTCAATATGAAGAGGAAGAAGATACAAACATTTTAATCAGTTTAAATTTTTTATCGGGATCATAGAGCTCAAGAAATCAAACTCAGAAGCTCGGAGGTGCCATGAATCTCACACGACTTCTCTCTCTCTCTTTTTCTTTCTCCTTGGTTCAGTACCAAGAGAGAAAATGAGATGTTGATGATGATGATTAATGATAATTGTGGCTAGGTATCACAAAGGTGGCTAGATGTCACGTTTTAGGGTTGTTGAGTCAGTGATTCAAGTTATAAATATCTTAAACGGATAATGATGAAAACTGGATATATTAAAATACAAGTAATATATATATATATATATATATATATATATATATATATATATATAGGGATAATTATATATGAGTTACTAATATAAATGACATTAGTAACTTAATGTAAAGGATATATGATGAAACATTAGCAATACCAAGTTCATCAAAGAGTACTGATATTTACTTATATTGGCGAATATCGAACTCGATAAAAATGATAATAAAATAATATTATTATCTAAATTTTATTATAACTATGGAATATATAAAATAAATAAATAACATAAGAATATAATTATATTATCATTTATTTTGTTTGCAGGAAACGACTAAATAAAATTAATCATTGAAAAACTAAAATGACATCTAGTTACGAAAAATCAGGATGTTACATTCTATCCTCCTAAAAGAAAAATTTTCCCTTAAAATTTTCTTTACCTATAAACAGATGCGGATAATCAGGTCTCATCTTATCTTCTAACTCCCAGGTGTGTTCTGCTTCTTCATCGCGTCCCTAAACTACTTTAACCAAAGAAATTGTGTTGCCTCTCAGCTGTTTGTCACTCTTATCCACTTTCCTAACCGATGATGTTGGATATGTCAAGTCGCTTCGGAACTGTACTGACTATGGTTGCAAAATATGGCCTTCGTCGGGATTATACTTTTTGAGTTGTGAAACATGAAAAATATCATGAAGGTTTGACAAAGGAGGGGTAAGGGCTATTTGATAAGCTACTGGACTAACTCTTTTAAGTATCTGGAAGTGTCCTACGTAACGAGGGTTAAGTTTCTTAGTTTTAAGGGCTTGACCTATTCCGGAAGTAGATGTTACTTTTCAGGAAAACATGGCATGGCACGCCAGCTTCATCTTGCTCTAGGGGCGTTGCACGCCCTACATGACTTGGCACTCCCCTGTCTTGTCCTCCAAGTCATTGCACGCCTTCATCATGGCATGGCACGCCAGCTTTGCTTCTCCTCCAAGGAGTTGCACGCCACTTAGTGGCATGGCATGCTAGCTGTGCTGCATGATTTGCATGGCTTTGATCCTTACGTACTTTGATCGCATGCATTTTCCTATGCCTTTTCCTTTGATTATGCTTTCTTTGCTATTTGATTTTCCTTTCTTAATCCAGTATTTCCTTGAAAAACACTTAGACAATACCTTAGTATCAAATGATACTTAAAAGTGATGAGATTAGAAGAAAAAACTGTGATTAACCTAAGAAAACAAGAAATTAAAAAAAAACTACTAAAGATACAATCCTTTTGCAATTCAATCAATTCATGCTTCACTTCTACTGCCTCCCAAGATATCCTACAAAGTTAATAACAAAAGGAGAACTATCTTGTACTAATTCATGCTTCACTTCTACTGCCTTCACATATTTAGTCCTTGCCTCTCGATAGCCTCATTCAAACAAGCAACCATATCTCTTCCTGCCTACATAAAGAATTTGATTTTCCTCATCATGAGTAAAATATTAATATAATGATTAATTACACCAGTGCAAATAAGCTAAATACATTGTAAAAACCTCAGACTAAAAATTTAACAACAGCATGCATTGATCAAGTTATAACATCACAGAAACAAGTGAGACAATCCATCAGTTACTTAATGTGAAATGGAGCTGTGTTATGTTAGGTCATGTAGCAAAATTAACATATCCTACATTTTAACACTATTTTGTTGGAAATAAGAAACTAAATTGAGGAAGGATTTGTGTATTATTGAGTGTATTCAAGTTGTCTATCCAAGTTGTCTAGAATGATATAATATAAAAGGGTATTTATAGGTACTAAGAGAATCGTAATAATAAAGACGTAATCTCCTATAATAAATTTTTAGATATACTAAATAATACTAATTGATCCTAATTGATCCTAACCTCAAACTCAAGTGACAACTTGAGTTTGAAACTTATTTAAAACAACAAAATAAAGAGAAAAAACTATATAAACCGATAAAATGGGTGCAGACGGAACTGCCAGAAAGAAGCGCAGATGAAACTGCCGCTAGTCTGAAGGAAGCGCAGATGGTACTGCTGCTTTTCTGAAGGAAGCGTAGACGAAACTGCCGCTTGACTAAAGGAACCGCAGACGGAACTACCGCTTGTCTGAAGGAAGCGCAGATGGAACTACCACTATCTTAAGGAAGTGCAGACGGAACTGCCAGAAAGAAATACAGACGGAACTGCCACAAGGAAACACAGACGAAACGTAGACGAAACTGCCACGAGAAAATACAGACAGAACTACCACGAGAGAACACAAACAGAACTACCACGAGAGAACGCAGACGAAACTGCCATGAGAGAACGCAGACGGAACTGTCAAAAGAGAGTGAAAACTATATGGTTTCTTCATGAGAATAGGTAAGCAGCGGATGACAATGGTGTTTGATCATGCGACTCGAAAAAAAATACAAGACAGAAAAAATAGGCTAATCGGTGAGGTGAAAAAGCATCAAAAGAGTGACAAAAGGAAAAGAAGAATGGCATAGAAAAAAATGCAAAATTACAGTGATTTCACCGCAAGGAAAACAACCTATTTTCTTCAAGGAGGATACCATGGCTCTGATACCACGTTAGAAACAAGAGACTAAAATGGAGAAAAGATTTATGTATTATTGAGTGTATTCAAGTTGTCTATCCAAGTTGTCTAGAATGATACAATATAAAAGAGTTTTTATAGGTACTAAGAGAATCATAATAATAAAAACATAATCTCCTATAATAAATATTTAGATATACTAATAATACTAATTAATCATAATTTATTCTAATTATATTCTAACATATTCAATTAAGCCACACATGTTTATGCCGATTATAATTTCAAGATAACATTAAATTGATCGGGTGAACAAGGCACCACTAAATTCTCAAAATATGCTTGGGTATGTATACAGTGTTAGAGCTATCATAGTGAAAAATAATAAGAGTTATGAATTAACAAAGTTTTTATAAGTAATAAGGAACTGTAGAAAAATTAACATTAAATTAAGGAACTGCAGAATCATGAATTAATATTAAATTAATCATTAAACTCACATCAAGTTTATAAGTGCACCAAACAAAACTACTAAGATTTACAAGAACGGACATAAGATAGAAAGATGAAATCCCATACTAAAGTTTAGCTAATTAGCTTTTCCTTTTCTAAAGTAACAATTTGCATAATTCAAGAAGAGCACTAACTAGTTCATGATGTCACACAAAAAAATCAAAGAAATCAAGAGAAAATAAGAAATAGAGCATTCAAAAAAATCTAGTAGTTAAAGCAGTTCATTTTACATGTTGACTGTTAGTAAAATTAAAAAGAAATAAGAGATTTCAAAGTAAAAACTACAAATATCAATATGAGCATATAATCATTATGATAAATTGTAATAAAATAGAACACTAAAAACAAACAATTGTAATAATTTCAGCACAATAAATGCTAAGCAAAAACAGAAAAATTCCAGAAAAAAGAAAGTAAAACATTCAAATACTCACTATCGGTGTTGAGTTTGAAAAGAAGAAAAAGTCGCTGAAAGGAGATTGTGATTTGCACTTATAAAAGAGGAGAAGGGAAGGGACAGCGTGGGGACAGAAAATAGCGAATAGTGACCGGCGAATAACGGTAATGGTGATCGGTGAACGGTGGGCGAACGATGAATACAAAATAGTGAAGGTTGTGCTATTTTTTTTCTCTTTCCTTTTCTCTTCTCAGTGAGGGACCTAAAAAATTATAATAGTGGGACAAAAATAATATATTTGGAGTATGTTAGTTAGTCAAGTTTTTAATAAATATAATTAATACATTAAAAAATATATTAATTTATATTTAAAATATTTTTTTCTCATTTCAATGTTTTAGCATTTTTATGTGATATATTTATTATTAATACTAGTACCTTGTTAAGTATCTCATATCTATCAAATTATATTTTTATTGATTATTTTTTATATAATACAACAAAAAATTATAGTTTAATAATTAAAGAATATAATTCGAATTAACTAATTTTAAATTTTTATGAAAATTGTGTGAGAGACAAAAAAATTTGTAAAAAAAATAAAAATTTAAATCAAACCACCACAATTCTCTTAGCTTTATATATAAGTATAGATAAGATCATTTCTCTTTTTATATTATGCAAATATTTAAAGAATTTGTTAACATTTAATTGTAAAATTGATATTTTTTAACATTTATGAGAAAAACTTTTCGACAAAAATATATTATATGTTCGACTAAAACTAAATTAAATAAAATAATAAAAAATAAATAAGTAATTAATATATATATATATTATATTTAAAAAGCTACTAAATAATAAATACTAATAATCTTATTTATATTTGAAAAACTATATTTGATTTAGATAATTAGCTAATTGAATTATTATTTTTTGTTATTGTTTGTTTTAAATATATGTGATATAATAATTTTTATCATTGTATTAATATTTAATAACAATTTTTTTTTACACAACTTTTTTTTTTTAGAGTGTGGAGGGCAAATGAATTATAAGGATAGGATAATTATCTATAAACATATATACTTATTATTATTTTTTTTAGAAACTTAATGGAGGTCCCACACAAATCAACGTGGGTCCATCTTTGCCTCTTCTCTTCTCTTCTCTTTTTCAAATGGCTATGGAAAAAATAGAACATATACGAAGAAGGATTAGAAATATAGACTATAGTAAAATATTGAGTTAAAAATTAGTTGTATAAGTGTCAGTATTACTAAATAGAAACACTTAAAATAAGAGTCATAAAACAAGTATAACTATATTGTCAATTCGGTGAAGTGTTATTTTACCATCTGCCTCTTAAACTTTGCGTTATTTATATACAACAAAAAAAATCGTAGATTGAACTATGAAAGTTTGAACTTGTCTCATAAAATTAAGCTATTTATTTAAAAAATTCTCCATAGATGTCTTCCAGTGCTTGTTTAAATTCATCGCCGCTTTCTATCTACATCGCTAACACGTCTTTGCTGTCATGAAGCAATAGAAATAATCACTCATTGTTTACTTCACTGCCTTGAAATTAATGAAGAGTTCTCATGATATTTGGACATAATGAACTGCAGCAATGAGAATGTTTAATCCATTGAAAAATGTTGACCCAAATTCTCAATTACTTGCCATCATTTATTGGAACCGTTAGAAAGTTTACAACCAATTATTAGTCTTTGAAAACTCTATTTCAATGCCGTCTGCCATTCTTGCAAGCTCTGTCAAGCTGCTATGTGAAATTCAAAGAATTTCCATTTTAAGTCGCCGTCTCCATAAAGCAAACTCTTAATTTCATTCAATTCGACTTATTATTCTCTCTTCTTTTAGATTCTTCTTAGCTTTTGATCATACACTATTGGATGAATACCTCCAATGTATTATTTTAAAAAATTTTCATCTTTTATTATGTTGTCCTATTTTTGGACATTCTTGAATTTCATTTTTCAATAATTAATTAAATATAACATACTACATTTAGAAAAAAAAATATAAATTCCTCATTTTATATTTGGTAAAAGAAAATCATATATTTGTGCTTATAGTTTAAAAGATAGGAGTATTTTTGAAATAATTTAAGATAGAGCTTTTTAAAAATGACTTATACTTATCAAAATTAAAAAAATTAATATAACACCATATATTAATTAATATCTAAATCTAATTCTTACATTAATATCTATTATAATATTTTTAAATTTTAAAAACTACGCATTTGTTGTTGTTTGTAATTATTAAAAGTCATTTTTAATTTACCAAATGTAGATGTTATAACTTAAAAAAAAAAGTATCTTTTTAAAATTAGTTTTTATAAACTATTTTTGAAAAATAAAATTTTATCAAACCAAATTAAAGACTAAGTTATGGTAAATTAAAATTTCATTTCATGGTTTGTCAATCGGCAATGGATTTTCATCTTCTTTTCTAGAGATTAATTATATTGCACAGTAGTTTGCACTAAAACTTCTAGACCTTGTCAGCACATTATTTAATTATTTCTGCCTGTAAAATAGCTAGATCAGTTGTGGAATGTCTATAGGGTTTAAGGCTTTTAATTTTGTATCTATTTTTTAATATAGTATTTTTTATTAATTGGGTACAAATTCAAATGCAATCTTTGTCTAATTATTTTGTCCTATCCTCCCTAATTAATTAATATTTCTGCAGATTTGTGATTTCGGGCTCGCAAAATGGTTACCAGAACAGTGGACTCACTGCAACGTAACGAAAATTGGAGGCACATTTGGGTACTGAAACAAAAAGCTAGTAACATTAGAGTTAGCTAAGTTTCATGCATGTTCTAATAATATTGTTTATATATTTTTTCATTGAATTTTGGTAGGTATTTTGCACCTGAATATTGCATGCATGGCATAGTAGATGAGAAAACTGATATATTTTCTTTTGGGGTCTTACTTCTGGAGATCATAAGTGGGCGTCCAGCTTTGGATGATATGCAGAAAAGCCTTGTGCTGTGGGTAATATAAATCCTGTTTTTCTGCAAAATATTAAATGGATCAAATGTTTAGTAGATTGATGATTAGAAACTAAGAACAATTTTATGAACTAAATTATTAGTCTTAAAATTTTTAAATCCAAAATAAATCAAGTTTACAAGTATAAGAACAAAATTCAACATGTACCACAATGTAATTTGATATTATCTGATGAATTATAGGCCAAACCTTTGCTTGAAGCTAAGAATATTGAAGCACTTGTTGATCCTTCTCTTGATGATGATTATGATAAGGACCAAGTAGGTCATGTTGTTTTCACTGCATCAAAGTGTGTTGATCAGTCTCCTATTTTAAGGCCTTGCATGAGTGAGGTAATTAAGCAAGAAATTAATTTACGTAAGTCATGTTAATTTCATAAATAGATATTATAAACTTGACGGTTATTGTATATATATAGGTTGTGACACTACTAAGAGGTCATGATAAGTGTGACTTAGAATCAAGAAAAGGTCAAAGAAAGTCGCTTCAGAGAACATACTCAGAAGAGCTACTAGATGCACAAGAATACAACTCAACAAAATATCTTAGAGATCTCAATCGACATAGACAACTTGCCTTGGGTTCTTGTGAATCTTGATACGATACCTAACAACATATACACAATGTACTTTAAAACATTAATTATATGTGATGGTTAGATAATTAGTTTTGTAATTAATATACTAAAAAGATATATATACAAAATTTCAAAAGCTCTTCCGTATAATGTGTGAGGTATTCTATTAAAATTATGAAGTTCATGTAGAGTGTTAAAAGTGATTTATGAGATTGGCATTGTATACTAAAATTAATTCTTAGATTCAAATTGTATTAATTATGCCTTTAAAATTAGAAAAGTTTAATTATTCTATTAGTCTTTATGTTTTGTAAAATTTTTAATTAAGTCCTTATACTTTTTTTCTTTTAATTGAGTCTTGTACCAAATTTTATTTTTAATTTGGTCTCTATACTTTTTTTTCCTTTTATTTGGGTCCCTGCACCAAATTTTATTTTTTAATTGGATCCCTATATAATTAAACCAATTACTATTAAGAGGGACCTAATTGAAAAAAAATTTGGTGCAAGGATCCAATTAAAAGAAAAAAAACTATAGATATCTAATTGAAAATTTCGTAAAATTATAGCAACCAACAAAATAATTAAACCAATTAGTAAAACAATACCACTTTAGTAATTGACTCCTTTTTTGTCATTGACATGCTGATATGATTTAATGACTTAAACCGTTAGTAACACGTGTTGCATCATAATTTGACTATTTACAATTAATGACACATGATATGTTAATGTGGACAATTATGTCATGTGTCACAATATTATTTATCCATGTGTCAGTTTGTACCACATGCATGCCGTAATACTATTTGTCCACGTATTATTTGCCATGTCATTATTGCGGTTTGCACTAATTAGGTAACTTTGCACAAAGTAGCTCATTTTATTCACTACAGAAAAAATGGTGAATCCCATAAGATTTATCAGCGGAATAACACAAATAATCTACCGGTAAACATGTTATCGTTGGATTTATCGTCGGGGTTTAACTCTCGTCGATAATTAACTATCGTCGGATTTTTCAATCCGATGGTAATTACCGGCGGATTCTTTGACCAAAAAATATTTGGTTATTGGTGAAAATTTTTCGTCGATAATTTTGGGCTATACTATATTGTTTCACGCTAACATATAATCGGATTTTTCCAAATAAATCTGACCATAAATTCAATTTTTTTTAATGTAATTAATAGACAAATTCTAAAGAATGAAAATCAAATAAGGATTTTATTAAATATCAATTGTATGTACAGAATAAAAAGTCAAATAAATAAAATACAACCAAATAGAGCATAACAAAACTCTAATCAATACGGATCCTGATAGTCATCGTCATCCCCCTTGTCCTGCTGAGGCGGCGTCTAGGTAGTGATGTCAGTGTCCCTTCAGCAATACCATTGTCACCAACACACATTTGCTCGTGGTACAACGTCATCTGTTGATGTATTTGCTGAATCCGCTCTAGCTCCTGTCTAAGCTTCAACCTGAGGGAATTTGTGTCTGACATTCATGTGAGGGTCTTTTTATACCTCTCTTTAAACTGTTGCAGCTGCTGAGGGTGAAGGCTCTGGGTGAGATTTTGCACCTACTCCCTCAGATTGACGTTGTCTTTGGGATCGACAGGGCTAGTAGCAAAGGCAGATAAAGCCCTCAATGTGGAGGTGCGGAGGTTGTTGGCGAAGAACGATCCAAGCCCGTAGACGCGATTCTTGTACGACTTAGATGCAGTCTCGCGCTAAATCATATCAGGATCAATGATTGAATCAATGGAGTTATTGCCACCCTCTCTGTAAAACCCGGTTAATTAACGGCTAATTAACCCATAAATGAGAATTTATTCTAGAAAGCCCAAAATGTGATTTTTATGGTTAAATATGATAGAGGAGATTGAGACGAGAATTTCGGTACCAATTTTATAGAATTCGGACCAAGATTGGACCGAACGGGCCAAACCGGGCCAATTGGACCCAAAGTGGGCCCTTGGCCCAACATAACTTAACCAAAACCCTAGTTTTCAGCACTCTCTCTCCTTATTTGTTACACACACAAGCTGAAATTTGAGAGAAAGGGAGGAAGAACACTCTCTCAAGTTCTCTCCCTTGGTTGATCTTCAAGCCACCATAACTTTTGATCTAGAGCTCCGATTGCCGCCCCGTTTGCGGCCACGCGTTCACCGCGGAGAGCTCTACAAAACCCATACAACCAATCTTGAGGTAAGCCACGTGTTGCTGTTCGAAATCTCAGCCCTTATTTTCGAGTTTCATGGGTGAAATGTTGAGATTTTGGGTTCTTTGATGTTATAGGACCCAACTCTCTTGAAGGAGAAGGTTAATCTTGTCTCCTTGGACCTTGGGTGTGGTAAGATTCTCAACCCTAGTATATTTTGTTGTTTTATGATGTTTGGATTTTGAGATGTTGTGTATGGGTATGATGGTTGTGGCTTAGGTTGTGTATGTGTGGATATTGGAGCTTGATTGGTGATTTTGAAAAGCTTGGATAAGGTTTGGTGGTGAAAAATCTGTTCTTGGAGGTTTTGAGGCCTTGAGAGCTTGTGGATAAGTGGTTTGGAAGTGCTCCGGTGGAGCTTGGGAAAATCGGCTAAGGTATGGTTTCGGTTTCCCGTATCTAATATGTAATGTGGTAGGAAATACTTAGGCTAGAGGCCCTAAGATAGGCATTGAATGGTTGATGTTGTTGAATGATTGAGATATATGATGTGGTCATATATGTGATGATGATTATTGATGCCTTGGTCGTATGATGTATGAGAAATATGCATGTTGTGATATATGCTTGATGATTGGTTATGGTTGAATTGTGGGTTGAACCATGTTGATGGTGAGTATGATGTTGATTGTGTACAATAATGATTTATTGGAATTGGTGTTGTTGAGAATTGGCATGAGGGGTAGTATATGATATGTCAATATGTTTGAGTTTGAGCCACTTGGGTGAAGTGGGTTAAAATGATGAGATAGTGATTTTGTAAATTGTGGTAATGTGTCAATGTGTGAGTTGAGGAGGCTTGATGTTGAAATTGATGTATTTTGATTGATTTCAAAGAAAAGGGATGAAAATGGCATGTTTTGATTGATTTTGAAAAGAGTTGGAAATGGCTTGTTTGAAAATGGCACTTTGTGGTTTTTATGAAAAATATAGTTTTTGGACATACTTTGATGGGACATAACTTGGACTACGGATCTCTGTTTTGTGCCAAATCTATTTAGAAATGAAATTGGATATGGGATGTCCATGCCGTTCGAAGAACGGGTGAAAAACGATTTAAAATGAGAAAGTTATGTCCGTTGGAAGATTGGGGTTTAAATTGGTGAATTCTGCAGCTTTTAACTTAGAAAATTTTTAGCAGAATGACCCCTTGCGCGTGGGCGCACTTGGCGCGTGCGCGCCGTTCTTTCCGAAAATGCCATCCACGCGTGAGCGTGATGTGCGCGGGCGCGCCGATGGTGCTGCACCCAATGCCCAGCCATTTTCCAGAGAGTTATGCCAGAAATGTGCTAGTGTTGTGCCTGGGGCACGAGAACACCCACGCGTACGCGTGGTTGACGCTTACGCATCGATTGGCAAATTTTTAATCCACGCGTTAGCGTGCATGACGCTTGCGCGTCGATGAAGTTTTTGAGGCCATCCACGCGTGCGCGTGGAGTGCGCGTACGCGCGGACCTGTTTTCATCCCAAAGTTGATTTTTGAGTTTTAAAAGCCAAATTTCATACTTCTAAGCCTCCGATCTCACCACTTATATCTTAAATCATTATGATATGTCTAGCTATGAGAAGAAAGGCTAGTGAATGTGGTAACTTGCGAGTGAAGCAAGGGGAAGATGAATAATCAATGAGGATCTTTGATGATTATGTGAGATGTGGAGGATGGTGGTGGAAGTGCTTGTTATGCCATTGGCCGAAGGGCCGTAATTGTTTATGAATTGGCTGGTTATGGATTTAACCGTGAGCCGGAATGGCTATGTATGTTATGAATATTGGCTGGTTCTGGATTGAACCGTGAGCCGGAATAGCTGTGTATGCTATGAATATTGGCTGGTTATGGATTTAACCGTGAGCCGGATGGCTGATATGGATGTTGATCCATGGATGAGAATTCATGCATGTTTATGCTGAATTATTGATAATTGTGATTTGCACTTCCACTATCTGAGATACGAGTTTCCCTGGGTAGTAGCAGTGGCTAGCCACCACGTGCTCCAGGTTGAGACTTGATACTCTGCTGACCCTATGTCGTAAGTGTGGCCGGGCACTGTGAAAGACCCGGATGAGCTCGCCCCCGTATATATTCACCAGTGAGGGTGATGGATATAGATCATGATTATGATCAAGTTTATGACGAGTATAACTCGAGTTGGGGATGCATGACAGAGGGACAGTCCAATGGTTAGCGACCAGGACTTGTCGGGTTGGCTCTATAACCGACAAGATGATATCATCGGCCACTAGGGACAGGCATTCATCATATGCATACTATGTGAATTGTTTGAGATTGCCTATTTGACTGCATATTATTTGCTAATTGTCTAAATGTCTTAACTGCTCCTATTTGTATATTCTTTGTCTGATATAACTGTGTTTGCTATAATATACTCCTGCTGGTGGTTGGGAGGTTTGAAGGAATTGGAAAGGGAAGTATTAGTTAGACTGAAGAATCCTTAGTCAGATGCCCTTTTATGGTTTAGCTTGTTTATAAGCCTTGATATTATCTGGAGGAAGTTCTAGGATTGCCTTTGGCTTTCCTCCATTATTATGTATTATATATGTGGAAGCTGTTACCATGCTGGGGACCTCTGGTTCTCACCCATGCGGATTTTGTGGTTTTCAGATGCAGGACGTGAGGTTTCTCGCTGAGGCATGCTGGAGACTTCTAGATTTGCGAAGATCCTTTGTTCTCGGGGCTATGTTTTGGTTTATATGTTTTGCTTAGATACTTTTATCTCCATTAAATAATACAAACTGTGATGACTCCTCTTATGGGAGAATTTTGGAGAATAGGTTTTATGTATTGGTGTCCCTTTGGGTTTCCTTGGGGTTTTCCTTATTTTCTATCATATGTATATATTGTTATGCTCGGACCGGTTATCTTCGCAGCTGGATCTTGAGTCTTGATATTCCTGTTTTTGACACTCCTATATATATATATAATCACGCGTTGGTTATCCTTGTTCGTTACGTTATCGACCGGAGTGTTACGCTTTCGCGTTGTGGTTTTTGTTTACCCCTTTTTCTACAAAGGCTCCTAGTTATAATCAATCATTCATACTACTATACGTACTAAATTTTTATTTTAGAGGTCGTAATACCTTGCCATCTCTGAATTATGACTTAAGCATAAGACTCTGTATGGTAGGGTGTTACATTATGGTATCAGAGCAGTTCGTTCCTGTAGAGCTTGAGGGATGGACTGATTATGCTTCTGTGCATTCTCTGTGTGCGTGTGTGTGTGTTATGTGCTATTAGTATATCTACTTGATATAATTGGCATAAATGTTCATGAGCATGCATTTGGGACTTTGAAGTACTAGACTTCCGATATTGAGACTGATCAACTTAATATCGATTGTTTGGTATGTATAGGGACCAGATGGCACCTCGTGGACGCGGTAGAGGTAGTGCGAGAGGTCGTACGAATGCTCGTGCACCGGAGAATAACCCTAATGACCCGGTGAACTTTATGGCTGCGTTGGAGAACATGGCTGCTGCTATGCAAGCCACTGCTGAGGCTCTTGGTCAACAGATGAACAACCATGGTAATGATGGAGGTGGAGTTCAGGGCCCGATGACACTGGCAAACTTTTTGAAGGTTAATCCGCCTAAGTTCAAGGGAACTACTAGTCCGACTGAGGCTGATACATGGTTTCAGGCTATAGAGAGAGCCTTGCAAGCACAAGTGGTACCTGAAGGACAGCGTGTCGAGTTTGCTACCTATATGCTCACAGGTGAAGCATCGCATTGGTGGCAAGGTATCCGACGTCTTCTGCAACAGGGTGATGACTATATCACTTGGAATGTCTTCCAAGAGGAGTTCTATAAGAAGTACTTTCCGACTTCTGCTAGGACGGCTAAGGAACTTGAATTGTTACAGCTGAAGCAGGGTACTATGTCCATATCAGAGTATACTGACAAGTTTGAGGAGCTGTTCAGGTTCTCTCGTATGTGCCAAGGGACTCCGGTGGAATATGAGGAATGGAAGTGTGTTAAGTATGAAGGAGGACTCCGGAGTGATATTTTCAGTTCAGTGGGACCAATGGAGATTAGGACTTTCTCCGAGTTGGTAAACAAGTGTAGGGTTGCTGAGGAGTGTGTGAAAAGGGCAACCGCTGAGAAAGGGAGTCAAAGGGGATCATTCCCACAGAACCGAGGGAAGAGCTTTGCACCTAGAGGTTCGTCTTTCAAGAGAGGAAGCTCTTTTAGGAGGCCCAACAGCAACAACAACTCCCAAGGGAGGAAGTTTGGGAAGCAGCCTCAGAATGATCAAGCTTGTACTAGATGTGGGAGTCACCATCCGGGAGCACCATGCAAGGCCGGATGGGGTTTGTGCTACACTTGTGGAAAGGCGGGGCATAAAGCCGTAAATTGTCCTGAGAGGCAGAAACAAGGTGCTGGGAAGGCATAACAGACTGGTTGGGTGTTCACCACTTCAGCTGTAGGAGCTGAGGGATCTGAGACACTCATTAGAGGTAACTGTGAACTGGCTGGTCAAACTTTAAATGCTTTATTTGATTCGGGAGCATCACATTCATTCATTGCATTTGAGAAAGCCCATGAGTTAGGACTGAAGATTGTAACCTTAGGTTATGATCTAAGAGTGTACAATGCTACCCATGAAGCCATGGTAACTAGGCTAGGATGCCCGGAAGTTTCCTTTAGGTTCAAGCAGCATGATTTTGTTCATAATTTAGTCTGCTTACCGATGATCGGTCTTGATCTTATCTTGGGATTGGACTGGTTATCTAAGAACCATGTTCTGCTAGATTGTTCTACAAAGTCGGTGTACTTTATGACGGAAGATACAGAAGGGCCGGTCGTGGTAAATAATTATTACTTGAATTCGATGATGGTGAACTGTTCCGGAACCGAATGTCAGGGTATCCTGTTGTTAGCCGCGGTTGTTTCGGGTGATGATCAAAGGTTGGAACAGATTTCAGTTGTGTGTGAGTTTCCGAAAGTATTTCCTGATGATATTGATGAGTTTCTACCTAACCGAGAGGTTGAGTTTGCTATTGAATTGGTGCCTGGGGCGGGACCAATCTCAAGTGCTCCTTATAGGATGTCACCGTTAGAGATGAACGAGCTAAAGTCTCAGTTAGAGGATTTGTTGGGAAAGAATTTTATACGACCAAGTGTCTCTCCGTGGGGTGCTCCAGTGTTACTGGTGAAGAAGAAGGATGGGAGTATGCGGCTCTGTGTGGATTACAGGCAACTAAACAAGGTTACAATAAAGAATAAGTACCCATTGCCGAGAATTGATGATCTCATGGATCAGTTACAAGGAGCTGGAGTTTTCTCCAAGATCGACTTGCGATCCGGTTATCACCAGATAAGGGTGAGGGGTGAGGATATCCCTAAGACCGCTTTCAGGACTCGTTATGGTCATTACGAGTACACTGTAATGTCTTTTGGGTTGACGAATGCTCCTGCAGTGTTTATGGACTACATGAATAGAGTTTTCCATCCGTTTTTGGATAAATTCGTTGTTGTCTTCATTGATGACATACTGATTTATTCCAAGACTGAAGAAGAGCATGCGGAACACTTGAGGACCGTGTTGCAGATTCTAAAGGAGAAGAAACTTTATGCAAAATTGTCTAAGTGTGAGTTTTGGAAGAGTGAGGTGAAGTTTTTGGGTCACGTGGTGAGTAAGAAGAGAATAGCCGTAGATCCAACTAAGGTGGAGGCTGTGATGGATTGGAAGCAACCAACTACCGTGACAGAGATAAGGAGTTTTCTGGGTTTAGCTGGCTATTACCGAAGGTTTATCAAAGGCTTTTCACAGATAGCTTTGCCAATGACAAAGTTAACCCGCAAAGACACTCCATTTGTTTGGACTCCTGAGTGCGAGGAGAGCTTTCAGACATTGAAGAAAAAGTTGACCACTGCACCTGTGTTAGTGTTACCCGAGCCGAATGAGCCATTTGAGGTGTATTGTGATGCCTCATTGAAGGGTCTAGGGTGCATGCTGATGCAGCATCGTAATGTGGTGGCGTATGCCTCACGACAGTTGAGACCTCATGAAGTTAATTATCCTACACACGATTTGGAACTCGCTGCGGTTGTGTTTGCCTTGAAGGTGTGGAGGCATTACCTCTATGGGGTTAAATTCCAAGTTTTCTCTGATCATAAGAGCTTGAAGTATCTCTTTGATCAGAAAGAGCTCAATATGAGGCAGAGGAGGTGGATGGAATTGTTGAAGGACTACGACTTTGAGTTGAAGTACCATCCGGGAAAGGCGAACGTAGTGGCGGATGCGTTAAGTCGGAAGTCGTTATATGCGGCTTGGATGATGCTTCAAGAGGAGAAGTTGCTCAAGGGATTTGAGAGTCTAAAAATTGGTACTCGAGAAGTATCCGGAACTTTGTGTTTGAGCCGATTAGAGATCTCAAGTGATTTTAAGTCCGAACTCCTAAAGGCTCATCAAAATGATGAAGCGTTATGGAAGGTGTTACCGGCTATTGAGCAAGGAAAACAATGGAGAGTGTCGGAAGAAAAAGATGGGTTATGGAAATTCAAGGGTAGGATCATTGTGCCGGATGTTGGCACTTTGAGGCAAGATATTTTAAAGGAGGCACACAAAAGTGGATTCTCCATTCACCCGGGAAGTACTAAGATGTACCATGATTTAAAGGCGATGTTTTGGTGGCCGGGTATGAAGAATGATGTGGCGGAATATGTTTCAAAGTGCTTAACTTGTCAAAAGGTAAAGATTGAACATCAAAGACCTTCCGGGATGTTGCAACCTTTAGAGATTCCACAATGGAAGTGGGAAAGTATTGCAATGGACTTTGTGTCGGGATTGCCAAGGACTAGGGCTGGTTTTGATGCTATTTGGGTGATTGTGGACCGACTGACGAAGTCAGCTCACTTTTTACCCATTCGTATGACTTACACCCTTGAGGAGCTAGCACGGTTATACATAAAGGAGATTGTGAGACTTCATGGTGTACCTGCTACTATAATCTCTGATAGAGATCCTCGTTTCACTTCAAGGTTTTGGGGTGCATTTCAGAAAGCTTTTGGAACCCGATTAAGCTTGAGCACGGCTTACCATCCTCAAACAGATGGTCAATCTGAGAGGACGATCCAAACACTAGAAGATATGTTGAGAGCTTGTGTTTTGGACCAACCGGTGAGTTGGGATCGGTATATGCCATTAGTGGAGTTTGCATACAATAATAGCTATCATGCGAGCATTGGAATGGCTCCGTATGAGGCCTTGTATGGGAAGAAATGTCAATCTCCACTATGTTGGTATGAAGCTGGAGAGAAAAGCTTGTTGGGACCGGAAATGATAGCTGAGACTACTGAACAAGTCAAGAAAATCTGTGATAGGATGCTTACGGCGCAGAGTCGTCAAAAGAGTTACGCCGATCAGAGGCGAAAGCCCTTAGAATTTGAGGAAGGAGAACATGTTTTCCTTAAGGTTACTCCAACTACGGGAGTAGGTAGGGCAATTAAGGCAAAGAAGTTGAATCCTCGATACATTGGTCCATTTCAAATCCTGGAGAGGATTGGACCGGTGGCGTATCGGATGGCTCTACCACCTCATCTTTCGAACCTGCACGACGTGTTTCACGTGTCGCAGCTTCGGAAGTACACTCCTGATGCTAGCCATGTGTTGGAACCTGAGTCGGTTCAGTTGAGGGGAGATCTGACGCTTCCAGTGGCTCCAGTCAGAATTGATGATACTAGTATCAAACGGTTGCGTGGAAAGGAGGTTTCATTAGTCAAAGTGGCTTGGAGTCGAGGCGGTGTTGAGGAACACACTTGGGAACTTGAGTCAGAGATGCGAACGGATTATCCGCATTTATTCTCAGGTAATTGCATTTGAATTTTGTGGGCAAAATTCCCAATTAGGTGGGTAGAATGTAAAACCCGGTTAATTAACGGCTAATTAACCCATAAATGAGAATTTATTCTAGAAAGCCCAAAATGTGATTTTTATGGTTAAATGTGATAGAGGAGATTGAGACGAGAATTTCGGTACCAATTTTATAGAATTCGGACCAAGATTGGACCGAACGGGCCAAACCGGGCCAATTGGACCCAAAGTGGGCCCTTGGCCCAACATAACTTAACCAAAACCCTAGTTTTCAGCACTCTCTCTCCTCATTTGTTACACACACAAGCTGAAATTTGAGAGAAAGGGAGGAAGAACACTCTCTCAAGTTCTCTCCCTTGGTTGATCTTCAAGCCACCATAACTTTTGATCTAGAGCTCCGATTGCCGCCCCGTTTGCGGCCACGCGTTCACCGCGGAGAGCTCTACAAAACCCATACAACCAATCTTGAGGTAAGCCACGTGTTGCTGTTCGAAATCTCAGCCCTTATTTTCGAGTTTCATGGGTGAAATGTTGAGATTTTGGGTTCTTTGATGTTATAGGACCCAACTCTCTTGAAGGAGAAGGTTAATCTTGTCTCCTTGGACCTTGGGTGTGGTAAGATTCTCAACCCTAGTATATTTTGTTGTTTTATGATGTTTGGGTTTTGAGATGTTGTGTATGGGTATGATGGTTGTGGCTTAGGTTGTGTATGTGTGGATATTGGAGCTTGATTGGTGATTTTGAAAAGCTTGGATAGGGTTTGGTGGTGAAAAATCTGTTCTTGGAGGTTTTGAGGCCTTGAGAGCTTGTGGATAAGTGGTTTGGAAGTGCTCCGGTGGAGCTTGGGAAAATCGGCTAAGGTATGGTTTCGGTTTCCCGTATCTAATATGTAATGTGGTAGGAAATACTTAGGCTAGAGGCCCTAAGATAGGCATTGAATGGTTGATGTTGTTGAATGATTGAGATATATGATGTGGTCATATATGTGATGATGATTATTGATGCCTTGGTCGTATGATGTATGAGAAATATGCATGTTGTGATATATGCTTGATGATTGGTTATGGTTGAATTGTGGGTTGAACCATGTTGATGGTGAGTATGATGTTGATTGTGTACAATAATGATTTATTGGAATTGGTGTTGTTGAGAATTGGCATGAGGGGTAGTATATGATATGTCAATATGTTTGAGTTTGAGCCACTTGGGTGAAGTGGGTTAAAATGATGAGATAGTGATTTTGTAAATTGTGGTAATGTGTCAATGTGTGAGTTGAGGAGGCTTGATGTTGAAATTGATGTATTTTGATTGATTTCAAAGAAAAGGGATGAAAATGGCATGTTTTGATTGATTTTGAAAAGAGTTGGAAATGGCTTGTTTGAAAATGGCATTTTGTGGTTTTTATGAAAAATATAGTTTTTGGACATACTTTGATGGGACATAACTTGGACTACGGATCTCTGTTTTGTGCCAAATCTATTTAGAAATGAAATTGGATCCGGGATGTCCATGCCGGTCGAAGAACGGGTGAAAAACGATTTAAAATGAGAAAGTTATGTCCGTTGGAAGATTGGGGTTTAAATTGGTGAATTCTGCAGCTTTTAACTTAGAAAATTTTTAGCAGAATGACCCCTTGCGCGTGGGCGCACTTGGCGCGTGCGCGCCGTTCTTTCCGAAAATGCCATCCACGCGTGAGCGTGATGTGCGCGGGCGCGCCGATGGTGCTGCACCCAATGCCCAGCCATTTTCCAGAGAGTTATGCCAGAAATGTGCTAGTGTTGTGCCTGGGGCACGAGAACACCCACGCGTACGCGTGGTTGACGCTTACGCATCGATTGGCAAATTTTTAATCCACGCGTTAGCGTGCATGACGCTTGCGCGTCGATGAAGTTTTTGAGGCCATCCACGCGTGCGCGTGGAGTGCGCGTACGCGCGGACCTGTTTTCATCCCAAAGTTGATTTTTGAGTTTTAAAAGCCAAATTTCATACTTCTAAGCCTCCGATCTCACCACTTATATCTTAAATCATTATGATATGTCTAGCTATGAGAAGAAAGGCTAGTGAATGTGGTAACTTGCGAGTGAAGCAAGGGGAAGATGAATAATCAATGAGGATCTTTGATGATTATGTGAGATGTGGAGGATGGTGGTGGAAGTGCTTGTTATGCCATTGGCCGAAGGGCCGTAATTGTTTATGAATTGGCTGGTTATGGATTTAACCGTGAGCCGGAATGGCTATGTATGTTATGAATATTGGCTGGTTCTGGATTGAACCGTGAGCCGGAATAGCTGTGTATGCTATGAATATTGGCTGGTTATGGATTTAACCGTGAGCCGGATGGCTGATATGGATGTTGATCCATGGATGAGAATTCATGCATGTTTATGCTGAATTATTGATAATTGTGATTTGCACTTCCACTATCTGAGATACGAGTTTCCCTGGGTAGTAGCAGTGGCTAGCCACCACGTGCTCCAGGTTGAGACTTGATACTCTGCTGACCCTATGTCGTAAGTGTGGCCGGGCACTGTGAAAGACCCGGATGAGCTCGCCCCCGTATATATTCACCAGTGAGGGTGATGGATATAGATCATGATTATGATCAAGTTTATGACGAGTATAACTCGAGTTGGGGATGCATGACAGAGGGACAGTCCAATGGTTAGCGACCAGGACTTGTCGGGTTGGCTCTATAACCGACAAGATGATATCATCGGCCACTAGGGACAGGCATTCATCATATGCATACTATGTGAATTGTTTGAGATTGCCTATTTGACTGCATATTATTTGCTAATTGTCTAAATGTCTTAACTGCTCCTATTTGTATATTCTTTGTCTGATATAACTGTGTTTGCTATAATATACTCCTGCTGGTGGTTGGGAGGTTTGAAGGAATTGGAAAGGGAAGTATTAGTTAGACTGAAGAATCCTTAGTCAGATGCCCTTTTATGGTTTAGCTTGTTTATAAGCCTTGATATTATCTGGAGGAAGTTCTAGGATTGCCTTTGGCTTTCCTCCATTATTATGTATTATATATGTGGAAGCTGTTACCATGCTGGGGACCTCTGGTTCTCACCCATGCGGATTTTGTGGTTTTCAGATGCAGGACGTGAGGTTTCTCGCTGAGGCATGCTGGAGACTTCTAGATTTGCGAAGATCCTTTGTTCTCGGGGCTATGTTTTGGTTTATATGTTTTGCTTAGATACTTTTATCTCCATTAAATAATACAAACTGTGATGACTCCTCTTATGGGAGAATTTTGGAGAATAGGTTTTATGTATTGGTGTCCCTTTGGGTTTCCTTGGGGTTTTCCTTATTTTCTATCATATGTATATATTGTTATGCTCGGACCGGTTATCTTCGCAGCTGGATCTTGAGTCTTGATATTCCTGTTTTTGACACTCCTATATATATATATAATCACGCGTTGGTTATCCTTGTTCGTTACGTTATCGACCGGAGTGTTACGCTTTCGCGTTGTGGTTTTTGTTTACCCCTTTTTCTACAAAGGCTCCTAGTTATAATCAATCATTCATACTACTATACGTACTAAATTTTTATTTTAGAGGTCGTAATACCTTGCCATCTCTAAATTATGACTTAAGCATAAGACTCTGTATGGTAGGGTGTTACACTCTCCAGTATGCTGAGATTATTGGGTTGCGGCCTCTAATATCTACATGTGGAACTCTTGTGTAACACATGTATGATTAAGACGATAGTAAATTGAAAACTAATACATGTTAAACTTTATATCATATGACATTTAATCATATAATAATTCGTAGACCGCTGTCAACAAATCTCTCCTTGTTCTCCTTCAAGATGTGAGTATACTTAAAGGTCTCTGTCATTGTCAAATCATGATCCAATGATTTAGACTACACATAACATATTTAACAATATGTTAAACCAAGGAATAATGACATTATATGTCATAGACAAAAAAATTTAATAACAAAATAAAACAAGTTATTTTAATTTCATGACTATTATTCATTTAATGCCAAAAAAACTTTTGTTTTTAATTTCATCATTCAATTATATTTAAATTTCTTCAAAATTTCGGCAAAATTTTATCTACAATTTGGAGCCTTCTGCAAATATAATTTTTCAGTTTTTTTACAAACCAAATAAGGATTTTAACAAAAATTTGGTAGAGTTTCTTTTTATTACTCCGTAATTTTTCAGCAAACAAGGATTTCAAGAATGTGTCACTAGGCAACCTTCTCCCACTTTCGTCCTAAAACTTTATCTTAAAAAAAGTAAATCCGTCATAAAACTTAAACAATTCATTAAATTCAAAGATAGAAAATTAACCTGAAATATGACTGCACAAACTACGAAAGAAGCAAACTTCATTTGATCTCAAAGAAAATAACACCATCCTAATAAAAAAGACAACTTATTAAATTTACAAAGTAAAACTAAATCAAAATCTAATTCATAAGGAATAAAAAAAAATCAACATTACAATTAATTAAAACCTAATTCTAATTTCACCAAATTAACAACCCACATAACAAAAATAAAAGATATAAATTTAATGCAATTAAAAAAAACTTATTCACTAAATAAAATCTTTCAACCGCGCAATCACTCTTGAGTATATATATATATATTTAAAGTTACATACCCTAATAATTAATTTAAACTACATCCCTTAATCAGTAAATTAAAAAAATAAAATAGAATTTAAACACAAAATTTAAAACATAAATTTTCAAAAAAATTAATATTTCAAACTAAATTATATTTTATAACAAAAAATTAAATATAAAATTAATAAAATACATATAAAATTACATAAAAAAATAAAAAATATCTACATCTGGTTGTTGAGTTGCGATAGAGGTGCAGTAGCAGCGCTCACGGTACGATGGCAGCATCAAGCTTCTTTCACCTCTATCATTAATGGAATAGTGTTAAAATTTTCTAAACAAAAAATTGACAAATTGAAAAATGGGGAGGAGTCACACTAACATGGAGGAGGAACGACGATGGACAATAACGACGGCGACCCACAAGGCAATAGCGACGGCGACGAAATCCGACAGCGGCGTTTAAATTTCTGGTGGCTCAGCTAGGACAATGCAGGAATAGGACTTGTTTGTTGTGGAGAGGAGGCACTGTTACCGGTGGAGAAAAAGAGAGGAGAGGGCAGAAAAGTTGCAGAAGTGATGGGGAAGGGTTTCTGAATTCGAATTTAACTCAATTTTACCGTCGGATGTATCGGTGGATAAATCTGATGATAAGGTGCTTGTCGTTATCCAAAACGCCGCGTTTCACTAATTCATATTACCATAGAAAATTTTTGAAAATAAATTTGACAGTAAAATTAAAGCTTATAAAATAAAATTTGGCACCTTTTTTTACCATCAGAATTAGGGACAGATTATGGAATCTCACAGTAAGTTTTTTGGGGACGGATCATCGAAACATTTACTGCTAAATTCATCAATGATGTTCCTCGCTAAATTTGTCGACAAATCCGACGATATTCAGCGTTTTTCTTATAGTGATAGTCTTTCAAATCAAATGTTGTACACTAATTAATTTTTTCACCAATTATTTCTCATTATTTTACATATTAAAAATTTTCAATATCCGTAAATGAACTAATTTAATTTTAATTATATTTGTTTACATGTTGTTTAAATATAAATATTTTTATAAATATTTTTTAGGATTTTAATTTTAGTTATATAAATTTTTCTCTAAAATAATTTAATACTGATAAGTTTTGTAATATATAATTATGTTACTTAACAAAATAATTATATAATTGATTAAAAAATATTTTTTTATTTTAGTCTAAAAAATGTGTAATATATAATTATGTTACCTAGTTTTTTGATATATAATTATGTTACTTAACAAAATAATTATATGATTGATTAAAAAATATATATTTTTTTTATTTTAGTCTAAAAGATGTGTCATATATAATTATGTTACCTAGTTTTTTAATATATAATTATGTTACTTACTTAAAAAAATTAATTATTACTGACAATCTTTCGACTAAAATACAATTTTTTTAAATGAATTTTTTTTTATTATTGGCAATCTGACGTTAGTAAATATACATTATTTTTTAATTATTTTTTTTACAACATTACTATCGATAATTCTTGTTACTAACAGTTCGAGCTGTTGGTGAATTAAAATTGAATTTTTTTTTTAATAGACGATTTATTCATGCTTTCGGTTGCAATAATTACAAAGGCCTTCACTATTGATAAGATGTAAGTAAAATTGAATTCTTTTGTAATAAATTTATTTATTATTAGAAAATAGGGACTAAGCCCGTACTTTTAATGGGCTAGTTATCAAAATTTTGTTTAATAATGTAAATTATGACGTGATATAAGCTATTTTATGAATTGTTTTAAAAATATAGTTGGTGTTATGATAAGAATGGATGTTCATTAATATGGGTGGTTACATTTTTTAACATCGTAGAATTTAACTCCTCAAAATAAATTGAGATTTAAGGAAGTTTAAATATTTAAATTTGTTGCATGTATAAATAGAGGACAAAACCTTAGACAACACACACTATAATAATATATAAATTTTCTCTTTTTTTTTCTCTATTTTTCTATGGGTATAAGCTGCAATATCTATAATATTAGTAAATCTATATGAATCACTTCTATTATAGTGAGATAATAGTATTGGTGAACTGGTGCGCGAAATTAGAATTTTGCACAATTGAACCGGCAAGTGCATCGGGTCGTTCAAGTAATACCTCAGGTGAGTGAGGGTCGAATAATCCCACGAGAATTGTCGGATTGAACAAGCAGAAGTTATCTTGCGAATCTTAGTCAGACGATCCGAAAAGTGTAGATATTGTAGAAACGCATAAAATAAAATAAGAACGAAAATAATACCAACTTGACGTAGAAACAATGATGAGGAATCAGTTAAGGCCTCAGAGATGCTTGTTCTTCCGGATTAATACTTCTTATTGACTACTTTAATAATGAATGATTCGTTCAATGGCAAGGCTGTAAGTGTTCAACGCCACGCCAATGGTCATTAATCTCCTCTGATCCACATCAACCGCCACACCAATGGTCAATTGATCTGAACGAGGTTGAAGCTCTAGCAGTTCAATCTCTGATGATCCTACTCAAAACGCTACAACAAGGTCAGATCTTCTGGATCGGAGAATGAAGCTCAGGATTCTAGCCTTAGCTCCACAGAAACCTAAGTTACCCACTACTAATGAGATTTTATGTCACATATCCCAATTAGCCCAGATAACCTATTGGAACCTGTGATGCATTCTCAAATTGCAGCTCAATACTATCCCGCCAAGGACTAGTAAGAACTCATGTAGAACAGGGGTCATATGCTAGTTCCACCTCAATCCATAAAGATTAAGAACGACAATACATCATAGAATCAAGTCAGACATGTATTAAAGTAGAAAAGTAATGATATTAATCCATAGGAATGAGTAGAGCTCCTATCGTTAACCTAGGAGGTTTAGTTGCTCATGATTTACAGGAAAAAAATATGAAACGTGTAATGGTCAAGAGTCTCTAACAAGGGTGAACTCTTGTCTATATATACTAATATAATAACTAAGGATTACAAACTAAGATAGACTGGATTTTTGGTACAAAAATCCACTTTCTGAGCCCACTTGGTGAGTATTTGGATTGAGCTTGGGGTGAATTCATGTGCTGAGACTCCTCTTGGGGCGTTGAACGCCGGATTTAGTCCATCTTGGGCGTTCAACGCCGGGCTTGTTCCATTTGGGACGTTGAATGCTGAGCAGGGAGTGATTTGGGCATTCAACACCCGTTTTGGGCCATCATTTCTAGAGTAAAGTATAGAATATTATATCCAACTCAGTTGAGAACTTGTCATTTGGATCTTTGTAGCTCAAGATATGCTCGTTGGAGTGCATGGAGGTCAGGTTTTGACAGCATCTACTAGCCTTTCTTTGCCTCTGAATTTGACTTTGCCAAAACTTGTAGTTTTCACCCAGAATTCATCTGAAATCACAAAAACACCAAAACTCAAAGTAGCATCCAAAAAGTGATTTTTGCACTAAAACATACTAAAAATTGATGAAATGTAACTAAAAACACTAAAAAATAATACCAAAAAGCGTAAACTGTTGCTTGTCCCCAAGCAACCAAAAAGAAACAAGATAGGATGAGTGGAAGAGAAGAATACACTAAGTCTCAAATTTGTCAATGAAGCTTAGTTCCAAATATCTGAATGGGACTATTAGCCTTTTACTTCTGAACAGTTTTGATACCTTACTTTCCCTTGAAGCTCAGAAGTATTGGCATCCCTTGGAACTAGAATCTGGATAATATTCTTAATTCTCCTAGTTTAGCTTTTCTTGATTCTTGAACACATAGTCTTTTTAAGCCTAGCCGTGACTCTAAGCATTTTATTTTCCTGTATTACTACCGGATACATAAATGCCACAAACATTTAACTGGGTGAACCCATTAGGATTGTAATTCAGCTATGCTAGAATTCCCAGACAGTGGTGCCCAGAGTTCTTAAGCGTACTCTTTTTGCTTTGGATCACGACTTTAAATGCTCAGTCTCAAGTTTTTTACTTGACACCTTCACACCACAAGCATATAGTTAGGGGAAGAAACTCATTTGAACTTTTTTTAGGGCAATTTTGACCCTTCTAACCATTGATGCTTAAAGCCTTGGAACCTTTATCTTTTTTTTTCTTTCTTTTGCTTTTTCTTTTGCTTTTTCTTTTTTTTATTTCTTTTTTTTCTTTTTCTTTATACTTTTTGCTTTTTCTGCTGTTTCTTTTACTTCAAGAATCAATCTTTTTTATTTTTCAGAGAATCAATAATACTTCTCTAAATTCATTGTTCTTCAAGAGTCAATATGCTCAACTTTAATATCAAATATGCATAGTTAATTCATATATTCAGAAAATAAATGTAAGGCCACCACATCAAAATAATTGGAATAACTCATGATATAACTCGAGGCCTTGTGCATCTTACTACTTCTTTTTGAAAAAGAATTTTTTTCGTTTAAGCTTGATGAGGGATACATAGGATATCTTATACCCATAGAAATTTCAAAAATAAACTACTAAGGAAAAAATTCCTAAGAGTGATCATGCAAAAGCTAGAATATAAAACAGGAAATAAAATAAAGGAAGGGATAATGAAACTTAACCACCTCAGTTATGGTGGCTACTGATCTTCCATGAAGATGATTCACCTTTCTTTAGTGCCTTCGGTGATAATATAATCCCAAAGCTTGCCCTACAACACCAAACTTAAAAAGTTTGCTTGTCCCCAAGAAAAGAGATCTTGGTCCCCTATTGGCGTTGAACGCCAGGACTGCCTCCCTTATGGGCGTTGAATGCCCATGCTCCCTTCCTCCTTCTAGCATTGAACGCTAGTAAGGTGCACCCTCTAGGGTGTTCTGTTTCTCTCCTATGCGTTCCTGTTTCTGTTCTAATGGCTACACATGATCGCAAATGTTAGAAAACCTGAGAAAACCTTGAAAATAAAAAATTAAACTGAGATAAAACTGAAATAAACTAAAAGATACTTATGGTTGGGTTACCTCCCAACAAGAACTTCTTTAATGTCATTAGCTTGACATTACTGCTATCATGTTAGCAACAGTGTAGAGCTGTCTTGCTCAATGTCATCCCCCCAGGTAATGCTTGACTCTCTGTCCATTAACGGTGAATCTTTCATCAGAGTGTCTGTTTTGGAGCTCAATACGACCATAAGGTGACACGTCAGTGATCACATAAGGTCCCGTTCATCGCGACTTGAGCTTCCCAGGGAAGAGCTTGAGTTTGGAATTGAAGATCAAGACCTTCTGCCCAGGCTCAAAGACTCTGGAAGATATCTTCCTATCATGCCATTTCTTAGCCATCTCCTTGTAAATTTTAGCATTCTCAAATGCAACATGTCGGAATTCATCTAACTCATTCAATTGGAGCAACCTCTTTTCTCCTACTGCCTTGACATCTGTTGAGGAATCTAGTTGCCCAGTAGGCGTTGTGTTCCAGTTCCACTAGTAAATGACATGCCTAGCCATAAACCAGTTGGTAAAGGGACACCTCAATAGGGGTCTTGAAAGCTGTTCTATATGCCCAGAGGGTATAATCAAGCTTCCTTGCCCAATCCTTTTTAGAGGTGCTCGCTGTTCTCTTTAGGATTTTCTTGAGTTCCCTATTAGAGACTTCAGCTTGTCCATTTGTCTGCAGATGGTAGGGAGTTGCCACCCTGTGGTGAACACCATAATGGTGCAGTATGGAGTCGAGTTGTTTGTTGCAGAAGTGACTGCCTCAATCTCTGATCAGTGTCCTTGGGAACTAAATCTACTGAATATGTATTTCTGGAAGAACTTTATCACTACTCGAGTATCATGAGTGGGTGAAGCGATTGCCTCAACCGATTTAGATACATTGTCTACCGCCATAAGTATGCATATTTTTGAATGTGAAGATGGATAAGGGACCCATGAAATCTATGCCCCATACATCAAACAGCTCAATTTCGAAGATCCCTTGTTGTGGCATCTCATGATTATGAGGTAGATTCCCAGCACGTTGACAACTGTCACAGTTACAGACAAATGCCCGAGAGTCCTTGAAGAGCGTTGGCCAGTAGAAGCCGCTCTGAAGAACCTTGGTGGCTGTACGCTCACTGATGACCCGGATTTCACACCCCACCACATTTTGATTTTGAATCCGTTCTTTGGCAAGCGCACCAAAAGTATCGTCAAGTAATAACCCACTAGGAGTGGGATCATATCCACAGAGATTGATTGATTAAATAGTGTTAGCTAATGAATTAATTAGTTAAGCTAACCAAATAGAGAATGTTGAGTACTGGGAATTAAATTGCAGAATCATAAAGACGTGAAAATAAAGGAAAGCGATAATTGCAGAAATGTAAATTGCATAATGTAAAGAATAGAATTATAAAAGACTGAATTATAAAAGGTAATGGGGAATGAGCAGAATGTAAAGGAAAGCTTTAAAGAAAATGAAAGATAAGAGTCTGGGAATTCATTGGGTTTGGGAGATGTTGATCTCTTTGGATTAAATCTAATTCATCGCTTCTTCAATCATGCAACTCATTGACCTCTTGGAAATCATGAGTGATTGAGTCCCAATCCTTTGGTAACTCAATCTCTCTAACCTTGATCAATAGCCAATTCCTTGGTCTAATTTCTCATGAGAAGAGATGAAGAATAGTCCCTGATTTTACCACACACTTTCCTAGATTCAAGTATTGGGAGGATTAATGTCACTATTTCCAACCTAAACCCAAATCTATTCAAGTATGAGAAGGATTCTCAAGCATGGTTTTATGATCCCTCTTCCAAGGCTCACATAAAACCTAGATTCATTCAATCTCTTTCCCAAGATAATTGAATGATGGAGTGAAAACGAAAATCCTTCAAGTAAATCAAAGAGAAGATGAATAGAAGAAGAAAATTTACTATCATTAATCCATCAAGTATAACAGAGCTCCCTCTCCCAATGAGAGGAGTTTAGCTACTCATAGTTCAGAAAAAAGTACAAGAGATGGAAGAGATGAAGTGTAAAGTGAAAACTAGATCTAAACTTGGCAATGCCAATTCAATACTACCTAACTTGACCCCTTCTTCAGTACTTCCAAGGGGTATTTATACTACTCCTATTACTAGAATAAAGAAAATACAAAAGGAAAAAAAATACAATTGGAGGGAAAAAGAAAACTCATTAAATGTGACCTCCTGTAGCTGGCGTGTGATTGGCGCTTCAGTGGCATGCCACGCCCAGCTCCAATTTTGGCTTGGCGTGCCACGCCCAACTCTTCAAGTGGCACGCCTTTCTCATTGGCATCCCTGGCGTGCTATGCCTTCAAGCCCAAGTGGCACGCCCAGGGTTCTTTAAACGCTTGTGTAGCCTGGCGTGCCACGCCTTCGAGCCCAAGTGGCACGCCTAGGCTTCTTTAAAGCCTTGGTTAGCCTAGCGTACCACGCTTTCAAGCCCAAGTGGCACGCCCAGGCCTCTTTCTTCTTCCTCTTGTCTCTGGAAAGTTGAACTAGGGTGGCACACCCAGGGTCTGGCGTGCCACGCTCATTGTGTGTGCTTGGCTCCTTCGCTAGCGAGCCACGCCCAGAACGCAAGTAGCACGCCCATGGCCTCCTAGTCTTGGCGTGCTACGCTTTGAAGCTCAAGTGGCACGCCCCAGTCTACTTCTTGCGATTGATGATGCTGGTGTGTCACGCCTGAGACTCAAGTGGGAAATGGGAGCTGGCGTGCCACGCCTTTGATACGAAGTGGTACGCCCATGTGGTTGGCCTTCTATCTCCTTCTTTGAAAAGTTGTACTGGTGTGCCACGCCCAGGGTCTGGCGTGCCACGCCCAGGGTCTGGCGTGCCATGCCCATAGTGCAAGCTTTTTCACCTTTCTAGAAAATATAACTGGCGTGCCACGCCCAGGTGCTGGCGTGCCACGCCCAGTATTCCTCTTTGTCCCAGTAGCTGGCGTGCCACACCCAGCATTCAAGTGGCACGCCCAGATGGCTAGGAGAGTTGGCGTGCCACGCATTCAATCTCAAGTGGCACGCCCAAGTGATGGATTGGGGCTGGCGTGCCACGCCTTCGACACCAAGTGGCATGCCCAAGTGATTCCTCTTCCTGATTGATGAGTTGGCATGCCACGCCTAGTTCTTCAAGTGGCACGCCCATGGTGTGTGATGGTCTTGGTGTGCCACGCCCAGTTTGGTGTGCCACGCCTTTCTTGTGGCCTTCATCATTGCTCTCTGAACTTTACTACTGGCGTGCCACGCCCTGATACTGGTGTGCCACGCCCATTCATTTTTGTGGCGTTCGTCCCAAGTGGCACGCCTTCTTCACACGCCTAGCTTTTTCTTGTTGTTTTCTTCCCTTTTTATTGCTCTTTTCACCTGAAATTTAGCACAAACCCATTTCAAAGCAACGTACCATAATATATATTATTTAGCCCATGAAATTGCATTGAAATATTGAATATGTGCACTTTTTATGCAAGTCATCACTCACCTCTAAAATGACCTCCATAATCTGAGCCATGGCAATGCCATAGGATTTGTTGCTTTTTTTCTCAGATACGCAACAACAGATTATATCGTCCGAGCACCTCTTAAAAAGGTATGGTTCATCCCACAAGTAGTATTTAGCATCATGGATGAGTTTTCTAACTTACTGTCTACTGTATTTCTTGGGAATGAATCTTATCACCTTGTAATTTGCAATATCTACAAACCAAGGTGCTTTGCATATTACAAAGAGTTGTTCATCTGGAAAGGTCTCAGTTATCTCAGTAGTGGGATGGGACGTCCCTATTGTAGGTTTAATCCAGTAAAAGTGGTTAGCCACTTGATTTTCCGATCCTTTCCTTTCCCTGATCTCTATGTCAAACTCTTGTAAGACTAATGCCCATCTTATCAATCTTGGTTTAGAGTCCTTCTTGGAAAGAAGGTACTTGAAAGTAGCATGGTCAGTATAGATAATGATCTTGGAACCTATCAAATAGGATCTGAATTTGTCAATGGCATAGACCACTGCAAGTAATTCCTTCTCTGTGGTAGTGTAGTTTGAAAGTAAGAATTATTGTTGGTCTAGAATTTCTCTTATAAAAAAGAATTACTTCGTTGTAAGTATAGCTCCCAACCAACTAATAACTCTCACATCAAATTTAAAATTATTCTGGTTGTCACAAGTACAAACCCCAATAAGAATTAATCGAAGTATTTAAAAAGGGGTTTGATTTATAAAAGGGGTTTGCATTATCACAAGGAATTGCAACAAAGTGATCACTTATTGGATATGAAGAAACAAGGGGTTTGATTTATAAAAAGGGCAAGAAAATAAATGGCAAGAAAAGTAAAGGAAACAACTAAAGAAAGAAATTAATAAAGAGAGACATTCATGGCAAAGATTAAGAATATAGGCTTTCTATCCTAGTCACTAATCATAACAATGATTAACAAGAATTTGGCTTATCCAGTGAACTCTAGCATTGGAAAAAGGTACAAAGTTATCTTCACACGAGAGAAAGTCAAATAAGATTAGCTAATCTCAATCCAAAAGTCCTAATCAACTCACAAATTAAATTAGCAAGAGATTAGAGTAAATGGAAATAGTATTAACTAACTACTCTAGATCACCAACATAGGTTGGGTCTTAATGACTCAAGATTGTCCAATATCTCTTTCCAAGCCAAGAATGCTCAAAAGCTACTCTAACATCCAACCAAGCATTTTGTCAAACACTTGGGAAGCATAAAAGGAAAGCACAATAAATTGCAAGGAATGATAAAATCTAACAACTAGCCAATGCAAGCAATCAACAATAAACAAAGCAATTAATCATAAGAATATAAAGGAAACATCAATTGCATTAAAGGTAAGCCAAATCCAACAATAGTGTTCATGTACTACAAAGAGGCACAAAATGGGAAATTAACAAGCAAAATAAGAGAATTAAACTACTAGAGCATGAAAATGTAAAAAAAAAACAAGATGAGAACAAGAAATTGAACCTAGATCTAAGATAGAAATAAGCCTAAGAACCCTGATTCTAGAAAGAAGAGGGAGGTTCTCTCTCTAGAAACTAAACTACATGATACCTAAGCTACACTAAGTGCTCCCCCCGTTTGCCCAAACTTGAATTCTACATGAAATAGCCTCAGAAACGAGTTAGATTTGGGCTTGGAAAGCTCAAAAATTGCCCCCAGCAAATTTACTTTAAGTGAGTCACGTGCCGCTCGTCACGCATGCACATCACTGGCTAATTTCCTCCACACGCGTACGCGTGGGGTGACGCGTGTGCGTGGCTTGCAAATCCTCAACTCACCGTACGCGTGAGTGACGCATGCGCGTGGCTCCCAATTTTCCAAATGCTCATTTCTTCATGAATTCTCCACTTTGCATGCTTTTCTCCTTATTTCTTCCATCCAATACTTGCCTTATGAACCTGAAATCACTCAACAAATACATCAAGACATCGAATGGAATTAAGGTTAATTAAAATTACCAATTTTAAGGCCTAAAGAGTATATTTTTACACTTAAGCACAAATTAAGGGAGAATTACAAAACTATGCTATTTCATTGAATAAATATGAGATAAGTTGAGAAAATCTCCCAAATTAAGCACAAGATAAACCACAAATTGGGGTTTATCAAACCTCCCCACTTTTAAACTAAGCATGTCCTCATGCTAAACTTCAAGAAAGAAACAAATGGTATCAACATTTATTCAATGCAAGCTATCTAAATGCAACTATCTAAATGAATGCAACTATTTGGTCAAAATAAATGAACTTCCAAGAAAGCATATATGCACATGAGGGCTAACGGTATTAACAACCAAGTTGAACCCACAATTGAATTGAGTTATTGAAAATATTTTTCAAACTTGCAAGAAACGATGATCAAAGGTGAAAACATGTAATTGAGCAATCGAACTCTCACCATATGTGTATCCGCTCTAGTCACTCAAGTGTATAGGGTTGATTCACTCAATTCTCCTCTAATCATGCTTTCCAAGATTTGTTTTTCATCTAACAATCAACAATTATTTTATGCATGCATACAAATATCATGAGGACTTTCCCAAAGGTTGTAATGGGGCTAGGGTCAAGGTAGGATTGTATATGGTTAAGTGGACTAGAAATTTGAATCTTTGATTAACTTAAACTTCCTAACTAACCTATATAACAACCTATACTATTCTAAACAAACCTAACTACCCATTCTTCACTTTTTTTCACACACTCATGCATTCTCTTTTGATCACAAACCATATGCATTGATTATTATTGAACTTCACTTTGGAGCATTTTGTCCCCTTCTTATTCCTTTTCTTTTTCTTTCTTTTTCTATTTTTTCCTTTTATTTTTCTTTTTATTGTTTTTCTCATTTTTTTCAAACCAAAATATATACAAGATCATCAATGCATATGGTTTTACATTTAATTAACACATGAGTATGTACCCAATTCTCAAAATTTTCAACAAAAAATACACAAATACACTTTTATCCCAACCAATGTTCCTAACTCTCCTAAAATTAAATGATAAACATTCTCACCAGCCTAAACTAATCAAAGATCCAAACAAGGGACATTTATTGTTTTTCGCTTAGGGCTTGTAATGTGCTAAAATTAAGAACAAAAGAGATTGACACAGGCTCAAAGTTGGCTAACGATGGAAGATAAAAGGTAAGCTATTTAGGTAAGTAAGCTAATCAAAATGATGGCCTCAATCATACAAGTGGATTCATACACAAAATAATGGACATATAAAATCAAACAAATCAAAAATTACAATCATAGAAAGAGAATAATGCACACAAGAATGAAAATAAGTGGTTATATGATGTAACCACACAATTAGGCTCAAATCTCACATGCTTGTGTTCTTAGCTCAAAACATGTACCACAATATATGTAATTCAAGTAAGTTCTAATTTTTTTTTTTCAATCAATTGGGGTGCCCTATAGATAAAATTCTTGGAAAATTTTATTATTTTGACTAAGCTTATCATATGTATATGAAAAACAAGAAAATGCAATTAAAAATCCTAAAAGACCTAAAAATGAAATGCAAAAGTGTTTGAATTAGAAATTTGTCACCCAAAAACACCGATTGATCGGACGACCTCCCCATACTTAAAAGTTTGCACCGTCCTCGATGCATTCAAAGATGAGCAAGGGGGCATGGTGACTTTTCAGATTGCTACCTTCAGCTGGTAGGTCAATCAGTGCTGCGTGTTCTTCTCCCACTTCCGTTTTTGCTTATGAAAAATTATCCTGAAAATAGAAAACAGGATAAGAAGACAAGTAAATGCAAAAGCAAGGAAGCATACAATATTGGAATGAGGTAAATCACTAGAATTGAGTGAGTAAATTAGTGTGACATCGATGAAAAATAGGTGTGTGGGTCCTAAATTGCATGCGGTTTAGAACTCACACCCTAGTATTTGAAAGCCATATCACAATTATATAAAAGAAAGCATCCACTTCACTCATTCTAGTATGCTTGAAGTACTTTAAGAAGACTTAGAAGTTAAGACAACCAAACAAGCAATAAAGAAGCATAAGAGCATTCAAGCAAAATCAAGCAATTGTGAAATTGGATCATGAATGGGCATTAATTGATGTGCAAGTAAACATAGCGAACCAAATGAAATAGAGAGCTCACACATCAAACAATAACACATATTGAAGTTGTTGCAACACCTAAGTGACATAAAGGTGGAAGGCATGGGTGCTGTAGAACTTAGGAAAAAAAGAAGATATGAGTTAAAATAGATCACATAGCAAGCATGGTCCACAAAGCTTAGGAAGCTCAAAAATATGTCACTAGGTAAGCTTTCGATCCAATTTCACAATTCCAAAAATCTCAATGCATGAAATAGGTGATGTCAATAAGGATCAATCATAAGCAAGCATCACCTAACAAAAATGCATTGATAGTGTACAATTGCCTAATAATGGATGATGAATGCATGGTGGCCAAAACATGCATTTCAAAAGATTTAGAGGCTTGAAGACAATGTCTTATGTACTTGGTATTCACAAATGTCAAACATGAAAACTCAAAACCCAGTGACAAAAGGTAACCTCAATAGAAAAAATCCAACAATGATAATTAACAATAATGATGTTAAACTAACATCCTATTAATAATCAGCAGCGCTAAATAGCAAGCAAGATTAATAATCCAACACCTATAATGTAAAATAGGAAAATAAACATGAATCAAACTAACTAAACTAACCAACTAATTAACTAACTAAAATAAATAGTGATAAATGATGGTTGAAGGGTGGAAAGAAAAGAAGAGAAGAAAGACGAAGGAGAGAAATGGAAAGAAGAGAAGAAAAGAAGGTGGGTGGAACAGGGCAATCCACGCGTACGCGTGGAGTGACGCGTAAGCGTAGTGGGCTGAAAGGGGATCGACGCGTAAGTGTGATGGGTTATTTAGAGAGGTAACGCGTACGCGTGGAGTGACGCGTACGCGTGGGTGGATTTTGTGCTAAAGGCATAATTCCAGCACACTTCACGCACAACTCTCGAGTTTTTGTATGGGATGTGAAAATTTTGGATCCACGCGTACGCGTAGATGACGCACACGCGTGGATGGTCAAAAAACTTGGGTTCACGCGTACGCGTGGCATGGTACTCTATTTTTCAAAAGTTTTTCAAGTTCTTGCACCAAACCAAGCATTTCAAACCTCCAAACAGCTACCAAAACATCATAAAACCTTATTTAACATACTAGACTCCTAATTAAACTCAACAAACTAAACAAAAACATGAAATTGAACTAATTTTAACAATATTTACAAACGAAAAAGATGAAAAGATGTTACCATGGTGGGGTGTCTCCCACCTAGCACTTTTGTTTATTGTCCTTAAGATGGACTTATGGGGAGCTCTCCATCAAGGTGGCTTGTGCTTGAATCCATCCTTGAACATCCACTAATACTTTAACTTCCAATAAGCTCTATCATTCAAAGTTGATATCCCCAAGCCTTGATGGAGTTCTTCACAAACCATGAGCTCCCAACATTATCCTCCCGTAGTAATCCGGGATCCCATACTTTGTTTTCACACACGTCTTCAAGTTGATCATGGTGATTTTCTCCGGGTGGTAAGAAAGCCGAAATCGCATGAAGGCACCAAACTATCCTCCTAGACCCATCCAATTGAGCACTACACCAATCCATGCTCCTTAATTTTGAGCTTCCAACCATAATGAGTCTAAATTTACAACGCTAACCACTAAACGTCCTCCTCTTACGCTTAATTCAACAAGGCACCCTAAGTTGGCCATCTGTCTCAAGAATACTATATTCAAGTGAGAAAGTGAAGCTTAGGGGTAAGAATTTTACACAATTGAATGTTATGTTGGATGGTGACTTAGGAAGGGATGTCTCCAATAATCTTGCAAGTTCCACTCCCCTGTGCTCTTCCTTGGCTACCTCCACCTCTTGACAACCTTCTTCGACTCCTCCTTGCTTGTCAACTCCTTCCAACTCCTCATCATCCTCAATCAAATCAAATTTTAGAGGTTCTGTGAAGTCCACTTTAACATCGACTTCACACCCAATGGGAGAATCTTCAACAAGGCCACCAATGTCATTTGGTGTGGAGTTGTCTTCAATGATGGAATTTGTCTCTTGCTCAACCTCCTTCTCTTGGTAGCTTCCTTCCAACTCAATCTCTTCTCACCAAGGGTATGGGAGGTTGTTCACATTCTTCCTTAATCTCTATGTCAAGCCCAATGGGAGAGGATTCAATTGTAGATAGGAAGTCATCAATGATTGAATCCATCTCTTGATTAACCTCTTCAAATCCTTCAACCATGATATGTATTGGAGGTTGCACACCCTCCTCAACATCAATGTCGAGCTTCTTGGAAGAGGGCTCTATGAATCTACATTCCCATAGACTTCTAGCATCCCTTATGTCTTCAACCACTCCTTCCATTTCAATCATCTCTACCTCCCCTTCTTTTTGCACTTCTTGCCTCAACTCCTCTTCTTCACGTTGAAGCTCCAAACTCACTCCCTCACTATGCTCCTTGATTGCTTCTCCACATTCAACAATTAGAGTGCCTTGATCGCATAGGCTTAAGTGGGAGGAGACCATGTTGCGAACGGCCTCCGCTACGGTGGCAAGCACGATTTCTATCTTCTTGAACTCTTCTTCTTGCTTCGGACACCTAGCTAGAAGTTCTTGTTTGGTGGAAAGGGCTCATCCATTGGACGTGGTGTAAGAGAGGGTCCATTGTTTGGTGGAAAGGGCTCATAATTAGAAGGTGGTTCTTCTTTGTAAGGGTATAGAGATAGTGTATAAGGAGGTGGTTCTTAGAAGTAGTTGTTTTGGAATTGTTATGATTCTATGTATGGTTCATATAGTTCATAAGGTGGTTGGTATGGTGGATAAGGATTAGGGTCATTTGGATGTGTTTTATGGTATGAGGCTTGTGAGTATAATGGTTCAAAATTAGGTTGAAGGGGTCGTTCATAGGCATATGGTGGTGGTTGTTGACAACCACAATGAGGGTCACCACATCCATTAGATTGATATGCATTAGGAGTGGAATTATACCTATAAAGGATCGGAGGAGGTTGTTGCCAAGGAGGTTGATCAATCCTTTAAGGCTCCTCCCACCCTTGATTGTTCCATCCTTGATACATATTATCATTGTAGTTCCCATTTACTACAACATAATTTGAGCCAAACTCAAAGCCAAAAGGGTGAGAATTCATAGTAGCAAATAAAACAAAAGCTGACAAAAATAAGCAACAAAGACCTAAACCCAACAAAAGCTAACAAACAAGCAAAAGGCAAAACATATTCACAATAGCCAATAACATAGCACCATTGCAATTTCCCGGCAACGGCGCCATAAATTTGAAAGTAAGAATTATTATTAGTCTAGAATTTCTCTTATAGAAAAGAATTACTTCGTTGTAAGTATAGCTCCCAACCAACTAATAACTCTCACATCAAATTTAAAATTATTTTGGTTGTCACAACTACAAACCCCAAAAAGAATTAACCGAAGTATTTAAACCTCGGGTCGTCTCACAAGGAATCGCAATAAAGTGATCAATTATTGGCTATGAAGAAACAAGGGGTTTGATTTATAAAAGAGGCAAAAAAAATGGCAAGAAAATAAAGGAAACAACTAAAGAAAGTAATTAATAAAGAGTGACATTCATGGCAAAGATTGAGAATATAGGCTTTCTATCCTAGTCACTAATCATAACAATGATTAACAAGAATTTGTGTTATCCAGTGAACTCTAGCATTGGAAGAAGGTACAAAGTTATCTTCACACGAGAGAAAGTCAAATAAGATTAGCTAATCTCAATCCAAAAAGTCCTAATCAACTTACTAATTAAATTAGCAAGAGATTAGAGTCAATAGAAATAATATTAACTAACTACTCTAGATCACCAACATAGGTTTAATCTTAATGACTCAAGATTACCCAATATCTCTTTCCAAGCCAAGAATGCTCAAAAGCTACTCTAACATCCAACCAAGTATTTTGTCAAACACTTGGGAAGCATAAAAGGAAAGCACAATAAATTGCAAGGAAAGATAAAATCTAACAACTAGCCAATGCAAGCAATCAACAATAAACGAAGCAATTAATCATAAGAACATAAAGGAAACATCAATTGCATTAAATGTAAGCCAAATCCAACAATAGTGTTCATGTACTACAAAGAGGCACAAAAAGGGAAATTGACAAGGAAAATAAGAGAATTAAACTACTAGAGCATGAAAATGTAAAGAAAACAAGATGAGAACAAGAAATTGAACCTAGATCTAAGACGAAAATAAGCCTAAGAACTCTAATTCTAGAGAGAAGAGGGAGCTTCTCTCTCTAGAAACTAAACTACATGATACCTAAGCTACACTAAGTGCTCCCCCCTTTGTCTAAGCTTGAATTCTGCATGAAATAGCCTCAGAAATGAGTTGGATTTGGGCCTGGAAAGCTCAGAAATCGCCCCCAACAAATTCACTTTAAGTGAGTCACGTGCCGCTCGTCACGCGTGCGTGTCACTGGCTAATTTCCTCCTCACACGCACGCGTGGAGTGACGTGTGTGCGTTGCTTACAGATCCTCAACTCACGCGTACGTGTGAGTGACGTGTGCGCGTGGCTCCCAATTCTCCAAATGCTCATTTCTTCATGAATTCTCCACTTTGCATGCTTTTCTCCTCATTTCTTCCGTCCAATACTTGCCTTATGAACCTGAAATCACTCAACAAATGCATCAAGGCATCGAATGGAATTAAGGTGAATTAAAATTACCAATTTTAAGACCTAAAAAGCATGTTTTTACACTTAAGCACAAATTAAGGGAAAATTACAAAACCATGTTATTTCATTGAATAAATGTGAGATAAGTTGAGAAAATCTCCCAAATTAAGCACAAGATAAACCAAAAAATTGGGGTTTATCATAGCTCTTTTGAGTGTCATTTAAAACATAACTGTCATAATAGACAACGTATAAGACCTTATTGTGTCTCTGTCCGAGGACTGCATCAATTGCATGATCACTCGCATCACACATGAGTTCGAATGGCAGATCCTAGTTGGGTGCTGAGATGATAGGTGCAGAGATAAGCTTTGCCTTCAGAGTTTCAAAAGCATGCAAGCAATCCCTGTCAAAAACAAAAGGGGTGTCCATGGCTAGGAGATTGCACAGGGGCTTTGCAATTTTGGAGAAATCTTTTATAAACCTCCTATAGAATCCTGCATGTCCCAGGAAACTTATTATTGCCTTAACATTAGTAGGTGGTGGAAATCGTTCAATTACTTCCATCTTAGCTTGATCAACCTCTATGCCTTTGTTTGAAATTTGATGTCCAAAAACTATGCCTTCAATCACCATGAAATGACATTTTTCCCAGTTTAAAACCAGGTTTATTTCTCTGCATCATTTCAGAACTAAGGCGAGATGGTGAAGGCATGAATCGCATGAATCTCCGAAGACAGAGAAGTCATCCATGAATACCTCAAGGAATTTCTTAATCATGTTAGAGAATATGGAGAGCATGCACCTTTAAAAGGTGGCAGGTGCATTACAGAGGCCGAATGGCATTCTTCTGTAAACAAACACACCGTATGGGCATGTGAATGCTGTCTTCTCCTGATCCTGAGGGTCTACTGCAATTTGATTGTAACCTGAATAACCATCCAGGAAGCAGTAGAATACATGTCCAGCCAGTCTTTCTAGCATCTGGTCTATGAATGGCAGGGAAAAATGATCCTTCCTTGTGGCGTTGTTGAGTCTCCTATAGTCAATACACATACGCCACCCTGTAACTGTTCTCGTAGGAATCAGTTTATTCTTCTCATTGTGGATCATTGTCATTCCTCCTTTCTTGGGTACAACATAGATAGGACTCACCCACGGGCTATCTGAGGTGGGATAGATAATTGCAGCCTCCCACAGTTTAGTGACTTCTTTTTGCACTACTTCCTTTATGGCCAGATTCAGACGCCTTTGTGGTTGTACCACTAGCTTGGCATCATCTTCAAGCCTGATCTTGTGCATGCATTTGGTTAGGCTAATTCCCTTTAAGTCACTTATGGTCCATCCAATAGCTGTTTTGTGCGTCTTTAGCACCTGAATCAGTGCCTCTTCCTCTTGTGGCTTCAGGGAAGAGCTTATGATTATATGGTAAGTGCTCCCATCTCCCAAAAACACGTATTTTAAAGATGATAGTAGTGGCTTGAGCTCGAGTTTGGTGGGCTCATCTTCCCTTTTAGGAGCCTCTGAAGCCTCCTCCTACTCGTCTGATGCCTCCATATCAGGGATGGCATCTTCAAGGATGTCATCTAGCCCCTCAACTGTATTCATCTCCTCCACCAGGGAATCAATAATGTCAATCCTCCTGCATTCCTCTGGGAAGTCAAGGTGTTATATAGCCTTGACAGCATTCAGTACAAATTCATCCTCATTGACTCTCAGGGTCACTTCCCCTTTTTGCACGTTAATGAGGGTCCTTCTTGTAGCTAGAAAGGGTCTCCCTAAAATGAGGGATGCCTTCTTATGCTATTCTATATCTAATACCACAAAGTCTGTTGAAAATGCAAAGGGTCCAACCCTTACAATCATGTCTTCAACCACTCCTGATGGAATCTTGACAAAACCGTTAGCCAGTTGAAGGAATATACGAGTAGGCTTGACGTCTTGGATTAAACCGAGTTTCTTTACTAGTGATGAAGGCATCAGGATAATGCTTGCTCTAAGATCACAGAGAGTTGTCTTTGTGTAGGCGCCCCTGAGGGTGCAAGGTATCATGAAACTCCCAGGGTCCTGATGTTTTTCCAGCAGGTTCCTGTTGATGACTGCACTGTATTCTTCAGTGAGGATGACTGTCTTTACCTCTCTCCAATCCTTCTTGTAACTCAATATTTCTTTCATAAACTTGGCAATGGAAGGTATTTGTTCAAGGGCTTTTACAAAAGGAATCTTGATCTCCAATGTCTTGAAGTAATATGCAAATTGGGCAAACTGCTTATCGTTTTCTGCCTGACGGAGTTTTTGAGGATATGGCATCTTGGTCTTGTACTCATGAGTTTTGGTTGGTGTAGGATAAGTGTCTTTAGTGCCTGAAGAAGGGTTGCCAGCTTGTTTAGGAGAGGTGTTCCCAGCACTCACATGTGTCTGGTCTCCCCTATTTGGGCGTTCAACGCCCGTGCTGCCCCCTTCCTGGTGTTGAATGCCAGTGTCACTCCTCTTGGGGTGTTCAATGCCCCTGATGGTGCTCTGGGCTGCAGCTCATTCGTCTTCTACCATTTCTTCTTTTTTTTGCCTCTTATGGCTCTGGGCTTTGTTTTTTAGTGTCCTTCCACTCCTTAATTGGATGGCTTGGAACTCTTTTCTTATTTGTACAGACAAGTGCTGCTCTGCTGGGTCCAACCTTGCTTCCATATTCCTTATGAAGGCTTTGGTCTCCTACATAAAGCCTTGCTGGCTCTTTACAAGTTCTGCTTATGCAGGTGCCAGGTCAAGAGTAATCTGAGACTGTGGAGGCTGAGGGAGAGGGTTGTTAACTAAACTTTGCAGGCTCAACACTTGTTGTGTGAGAAAGTTCAGCTACTGGACTAAAGATTCATTTTGTTCATGAATAGTAGATTCCGTTGACACTTCGTTGTCTTCTCTTTTCATGAGGTTTTCTCTTATGAGTATTGGTATTAGTTGTTAGCCACCATCTCAATGAGTTCATTGGCCTCCTCTAGAGTTTTCATGTGTAAAAAGCCACCCATAGAATTATCCAGGGATACCTTGGCTCTTTCAGAGAGTCAGTCATAGAAGATATCTAGCTTGACCCACTCTGTGAACATTTCAATGAGACATTTTCTGAGCATCAACTTATACCTTTCCCAGGCGTCATAGAGAGATGATGAGCGGATAATTTGTACGCTTTTTGGCATTGTTTTTAGTATATTTTTAGTATGATCTAGTTAGTTTTTAGTATATTTTTATTAGTTTTTAGTTAAAATTCACTTTTCTGGACTTTACTATGAGTTTGTGTGTTTTTCTGTGATTTCAGGTATTTTCTGGCTGAAATTGAGGGACCTGAGCAAAAATCTGATTCAGAGACTAAAAAGGACTGCAGATGCTGTTGGATTCTGACCTCCCTGCACTCGAAGTGAATTTTCTGGAGCTACAGAAGCCCAATTGGCACACTCTCAACGGTGTTGGAAAGTAGACATCCTGGGCTTTCCATCAATATATGATAGTCCATACTTTGCCCAAGATTTAATGGCCCAAATCGGCGTTCAAAGTCACCCTCAGAATTCCCAGCGTTAAACGCCGGAACTGGCACAAGAATGGGAGTTAAACGCCCAAACTGGCATGAAAGCTGGCGTTTAACTCCAAGAAGAGTCTCTACACGAAAATGCTTCAATGCTCAGCCCAAGCACACACCAAGTGGGCCCGGAAGTGGATTTTTATGTCATTTACTCATATCTGTAAACCCTAGGCTACTAGTTCTCTATATATAGGACCTTTTACTATTGTATTTTCATCTTTGGACATCTAGTTCTTAGATCAGATCTTGGTTCTTCTAGTTCCCTCTCTAGGGCCGAAGCCAATGATCACACTATCACTTATGTATTTTCAACGGTGGAGTTTCTACACACCATAGATTAAGGTGTGGAGCTCTGTTGTACCTCGAGTATTAATGCAATTACTATTGTTCTTCTATTCAATTCCGCTTGTTCTTGTTCTAAGATATCACTTGTTCTTCAACTTGATGAATGTGATGATCCGTGACACTCATCATCATTCTCACCTATGAACGTGTGCCTGACAACCACCTCCGTTCTACCTTAGATTGGGTGGATATCTCTTGGATTCTTTAACCGGAATCTTCGTGGTATAAGCTAGAACTGATGGCGGCATTCAAGAGAATCCGGAAGGTCTAAACCTTGTCTGTGGTATTCTGAGTAGGATTCAATGATTGAATGACTGTGACGAGCTTCAAACTCCTGAGGGCGGGGCGTTAGTGACAGACGCAAAAGAATCACTGGATTCTATTCCGGCCTGATTGAGAACCGACAGATGGATAGCCGTGCCGTGACAGGGTGCGTTGAACATTTCCACTGAGAGGATGGGAGGTAGCCACTGACAACGGTGAAACCCTTGCATACAGCTTGCCATGGAAGGGAGTAAGAAGGATTGGATGAAGACAGTGGGAAAGCAGAGAGACGGAAGGGACAAGCATCTTCATACGCTTATCTGAAATTCCCACCAATGAATTACATAAGTATCTCTATCTTTATCTTTATGTTTTATTCGTATATCACCCATACCCATTTGAGTTTGCCTGACTAAGATTTACAAGGTGACCATAGCTTGCTTCATACCAACAATCTCTGTGGGATCGACCCTTACTCGCGTAAGGTTTATTACTTGGACGACCCAGTACACTTGCTGGTTAGTTGTGCGAAGTTGTAGTGATCACAATTTCGCCCACCAAGTTTTTGGCGCCGTTGCCGGGGATTGTTCGAGTATGGACAACTGACGGTTCATCTTGTTGCTTAGATTAGGTATTTTTTTCTTCAGAGTTCTTAAGAATGAATTCTAGTGTTTCAAGGTGATGCTCTTATCATCACCAAAGCTGATTGATTTTCATCAATTTAGCTCTTGAATGCAATGTCCTGCTGAAGCTTGTTCAGCCATGTCTAATTTCTTTAGACTAAAGCTTTAGACTAACATTGCATTATTCCTGGAATTCTCATTAAGAATTTTGATACCTTTATTTTCTTTTTCCACTTAATTTTCGAAAAAATCCAAAAATATTTCTTATTTGAGTCTAGAGTCTCATTTTAAGTTTGGTGTCAATTGCATGTTTCTGCTCCTTTTGCATTCATGCATGTGTCTTCATTAATCTTCAAGTTATTCTTGATGATTTCATTGCTCTGATTTTTAAATTCTCTTGACTTGAGTGTTTATGTGTCTCATATGCATTCTCATTTTGTTAGTGTCAGTAGTATACAAACTGCTAAGTTTGGTGTCTTGCATGCATTGTTATTTGATTTTAGTTGCATTTTGATTATTAAAAATCCAAAAATATTTTTAATTTGTGTCTTTTCAAGTCAATAATACAGGGAATTGAAGATTCAGAACATACTGCAGAGGAATTACACAGAAAAAGCTGGGCGTTCAAAACGCCCAGTGAAGAAGGACAGACTGGCGTTTAAACGCCAGCCAGGGTGCCTGGCTGGGCGTTTAACGCCCAAAAGGGTAGTAGTTTGGGCGTTAAACGCCAGAATGTGCACCATTCTGGGCGTTTAACGCCAGGATGGCATAAGAGGGAAGATTTTGTTTTCAAATCAATTTTTTTTTTAGTTTTCAAAATCTTTTCAAAATCAAATCTTTTTCAAATCATATCTTTTCAATCAAATCTTTTTCAAAATCAATTTCTTTCTATTTTCAAAAATACTTGCTATCAATTAATGATTTGATTCAACATTTCAAGTATGTTGCCTTTTCTATTGAGAAAGGTTTAATGTTTGAATCATATCTTTTCTTGATAGCCAAGACAATAATTTTTAAAATCAAATCTTTTTTAAAATGTTTTTCAAATCATATCTTCTCAATCACATCTTTTTAAAATCAATCATATCTTCTTAACTACATCTTTTTCAAAATAGTTTTCAATCAAATCTTTTTGATTTCTAATTTCAAAAATCTTTTTCAAAAATCACTTTACTTCTTTCTCAAACATGGTTTTCGAAAATCAATTAAAGTTTTTCAAAATTTTTTCAAAATCTTTTACTTAATTTTCGAAAATTTCTTCCCCTCTTCTCACATCCTTCTATTTATGGACTAACACTATTCCTTAATGCACAATTCGAACTCCATCTTCTTTGATAAGTTCGAATTTTCTACTTCTGCCTTCTATTTTTCTTTTCCTTTGACACTGCAAGGAATCTCTATACTGTGACATAGAGGATTCCATATTTTCTTGTTCTCTTCTCTTTCATATGAGCAGAAGCAAAGACAAAAGCATTCTTGTTGAGGCTGACCCTGAACCTGAAAGGACCTTGAAGCGAAAGCTAAGAGAAGCTAAGGCACAATTCTCTGTAGAGGACCTAACAGAAATCTTCAAGGAAGAGGAACCCATGGCAGCCGAAAACAACAACAATGCCAATAATGCAAGGAGGGTGCTGGGTGACTTTACTGCACCTACTCCCGACTTCTATGGGAGAAGCATCTCTATCCCTGCCATTGGAGCAAACAACTTTGAGCTTAAGCCTCAATTAGTTTCTCTAATGCAACAGAATTGCAAGTTCCATGGACTTCCATTGGAAGATCCTCATCAGTTCTTAGCTGAGTTCTAGCAAATCTGTGACACTGTCAAGACTAATGGGGTTGACCCTGAGGTCTACAGACTTATGCTATTCCCTTTTGCTGTAAGAGACAGAGCTAGGACATGGTTGGATACACAACCTAAAGAAAGCCTGAACTCTTGGGAAAAGCTGGTCAATGCCTTCTTGGCAAAGTTCTTTCCACCTCAAAAATTGAGTAAGCTTAGAGTGGAAGTCCAAACCTTCAGACAGAAGGAAGGAGAATCCCTCTATGAAGCTTGGGAAAGATACAAACAATTAATTAGAAAGTGTCCCTCTGATATGCTTTCTAAATGGAGCATCATAGGTATTTTCTATGATGGTCTGTCTGAACTGTCCAAGATGTCTTTGGATAGCTCTGCTGGAGGATCTCTTCATAAGACGCCTACAGAAGCTCAAGAACTAATTGAAATGGTTGCAAATAACCAATTCATGTACACTTCTGAAAGGAATCCTGTGAATAATGGGACTAATCAGAAGAAAGGAGTTCTTGAGATTGACACTCTGAATGCCATATTGGCTCAGAACAAGATATTGACTCAACAAGTCAATATGATTTCTCAAAGTCTGTCTGGAATGCAAAATGCACCAAGCAGTACTAAGGAAGCTTCATCTGAAGAAGAAGCTTATAATCCTGAGAACCCTTCAATGGAAGAGGTGAATTACATGGGTGAGCCTTATGGAAACACCTATAATCCTTCATGGAGAAATCATCCAAATCTCTCATGGAAGGATCAACAAAGACCTCAACAAGGTTTCAACAACAATAATGGTGGAAGAAACAGGTTTAGCAATGGCAAGCCTTTTCCATCATCTTCTCAGCAACAGACAGAGAGTTCTAAGCAGAACACCTCTGACTTAGCAACCATGGTCTCTGATCTAATCAAGACCACTCAAAGTTTCATGACTGAAACAAGGTCCTCCATTAGAAATTTGGAGGCACGAGTGGGACAGCTGAGCAAGAAAATTACTGAACTCCCTCCTAGTACTCTCCCAAGCAATACAGAAGAAAATCCAAAAGGAGACTGCAAAGCCATCAACATGGCCGAATTTGGAGAGGAGGAAGAGGCAGTGAACGCCACTGAGGAAGACCTCAATGGACGTCCACTGACCTCCAATGAGTTCCCCAATGAGGAACCATGGGAATCTGAGGCTCAAAATGAGACCATAGAGATTCCATTGGACTTACTTTTGCCATTCATGAGCTCTGATGAGTATTCTTCCTCTGAAGAGGATGAGTATGTCACTGAAGAGCAAGTTGCTAAATACCTTGGAGCAATCATGAAGCTAAATGACAAGTTATTTGGGAATGAGACTTGGGAGGATGAACCCCCTTTGCTCACCAAAGAACTGGATGACTTGTCTAGGCAGAAACTGCCTCAAAAGAGACAGGATCCTGGGAAGTTTTCAATACCTTGTACCATAGGCACCATGACCTTCAAGAAGGCCTTGTGTGACCTAGGGTCAAGTGTAAACCTCATGCCTCTCTCTGTAATGGAGAAGCTAGGGATCTTTGAGGTGCAAGCTGCAAAAATCTCACTAGAGATGGCAGACAATTCAAGAAAACAAGCCTATGGACTTGTAGAGGATGTTCTGGTAAAGGTTGAAGACCATTACATCCCTGCTGATTTCATAGTCCTAGAGACTGGGAAGTGCATGGATGAATCCATCATCCTTGGCAGACCCTTCCTAGCCACAGCAAAGGCTGTGATTGATGTTGATAGAGGAGAATTGATCATTCAAGTGAATGAAGAATCCTTGGTGTTTAAGGCTCAAGGATACCCCTCTGTCATCATGGAGAGGAAGCATGAAGAGCTTCTCTCAAAACAGAGCCAAACAGAGCCCCCGCAGTCAAACTCTAAGTTTGGTGTTGGGAGGCCACAACCAACTTCTAAGTTTGGTGTTGAACCCCCACATTCAAACTCTAAGTTTGGTGTTGGGAGGTTCCAACATTGCTCTGAACATCTGTGAGGCTCCATGAGAGCCCTCTGTCAAGCTACTAACATTAAAGAAGCGCTTGTTGGGAGGCAACCCGATGTTATATTTTATTTATTTTCTTTTGTTATTTTATGTTTTCTGTAGGATGATGATCATGAGAAGTCACAAAATCAATGGAAAAAGTAAAAACAGAATGAAAAACAGAAAGAAAAATAGCACACCCTGGAGGAAGAACCTGCTGGCGTTTAAACGCCAGTAAGGCTAGCAGATGGGCGTTTAACGCCCAGTCTGGCACCATTCTGGGCGTTTAACGCCAGAAAGGGGCACCAGACTGGCGTTAAACGCCAGAAAAGGGCAAGAAGTTGGCGTTAAACGCCAGAAATGGGCACCTGCCCGGCGTTTAACGCCAGAATTGGCACAAAGAGCAATTTTGCTCGCCACTTGGTGCAGGGATGACTTTTCCTTGACACCTTAGGATCTGTGGACCCCACAGGATCCCCACCTACCCCACCACTCTCTCTCTTCTTCACCCATTCACCAATCACCTCAACACCTCTTCCCCAAAAACCCTTCACCTATCAAATCCCATTTTTCTCTTCACCACTCACATCCATCCTTCATAAAACCCCACCTACCCCACCATTCAAATTCAAACCACTTTCCCTCCCAAACCCACCCATACATGACCGAACCATAACCCTCCCCCCACTCCTATATAAACCCTTCTTCACTCCTTCATTTTCACACAACCTAAACACTACTTCTCCCCCTTTTGGCCGAACACAAAGCCATTCCCTTCTCTCTCCTTTCTTCTTCTTCTACTCTCTTCTTTCTTCTTTTGCTCGAGGACGAGCAAACCTTTTAAGTTTGGTGTGGTAAAAGCATTGCTTTTTGTTTTTCCATAACCATTTATGGCATCCAAGGCCGGAGAAACCTCTAGAAAGAGGAAAGGGAAGGCAAAAGCTTTCACCTCCGAGTCATGGGAGATGGAGAGATTCATCTCAAGGGTGCATCAAGACCACTTCTATGAAGTTGTGGCCTTGAAGAAAGTGATCCCCGAGGTCCCTTTCAAACTCAAAAAGAGTGAATATCCGGAGATCCGACATGATATCCGAAGAAGAGGTTGGGAAGTTCTTACCAACCCCATTCAACAAGTCAGAATCTTAATGGTTCAAGAGTTCTATGCCAATGCATGGATCACCAAGAACCATGATCAAAGTGTGAACCCGGATCCAAAGAATTGGCTTACTATGGTTCGGGGGAAATACTTGGATTTTAGTCCGGAAAATGTAAGGTTGGCATTCAACTTGCCCATGATGCAAGGAGATGAACATCCTTACACTAGAAGGGTCAACTTTGATCAAAGGTTGGACCAAGTCCTCACAGTCATTTGTGAAGAGGGCGCCCAATGGAAGAGAGATTCAAGAGGAAAGCCGGTTCAATTGAGAAGGCATGACCTCAAACCCGTGGCTAGGGGGTGGTTGGAGTTTATCCAACGCTCAATCATTCCCACTAGCAACCGGTCCGAAGTTACTATAGACCGGGCTATCATGATTCATAGCATCATGATTGGAGAAGAAATAGAAGTTCATGAGGTTATATCCCAAGAACTTTACAAGGTGGCGGACAAATCCTCTACCTTGGCAAGGTTAGCATTTCCTCATCTCATTTGTCACCTCTGTTATTCAGTTGGAGTTGACATAGAGAGAGACATCCCCATTGATGAGGACAAGCCCATCACTAAGAAGAGGATGGAGCAAACAAGCGACCCCTCTCATCATCAAATCCCTGAGATGCCTCAAGGGATGCACTTTCCTCCACAAAACTATTGGGAGCAACTAAACACCTCCCTAGGAGAATTGAGTTCCAACATGGGACAACTAAGGGTGGAGCACCAAGAACATTCCATTCTCCTCCATGAAATTAGAGAAGATCAAAGAATCATGAGAGAGGAGCAACTAAGACAAGGAAGAGACATTGAGGAGCTCAAGCACTCCATAGGATCTACAAGAGGAAGAACAAGCCCCCATCACTAAGGTGGACCCGTTCTTTAATTTCCTTGTTCTTTATTTTCCTGTTTTTCGAATTTTAGTGCTTATGTTTATCTATGTTTGTGTCTTGTGATCATTAGTGTCTTAGTGTCTATGCCTTAAAGCTATGAATGTCCTATGAATCCATCACCTCTCTTAAATAAAAAAATGTTCTTAATTGAAAAAGAAAAGAATTGCATGAATTTTGAATTTTATAATAGTTTAATTATTTTGATGTGGTGGCAATACTTTTGTTCTCTGAATGTATGCTTAAACAGTGCATATGTCTTTTGAATTTGTGGTTCATGAATGTTGGCTCTTGAAAGAATGATGAAGAAGGAGACATGTTACTGAGGATCTGAAAAATCATAAAAATGATTCTTGAAGCAAGAAAAAGCAGTGAATACAAAAAAAAATTCGAAAAAAAGAAAGAAAAAGAAAGAAAAAGAAAGAAATAAAGTTGTGATCCAAGGCAAAAAGAGTGTGCTTAAGAACCCTGGACACCTCTAATTGGGGACTCTAGCAAAGCTGAGTCACAATCTGAAAAGGTTCACCCAATTATGTGTCTGTGGCATGTATGTATCCGGTGGTAACACTGGAAGACAGAGTGCTTTGGGCCACGGCCAAGACTCAATAAGTAGCTGTGTTCAAGAATCATCATACTTAACTAGGAGAATCAATGACACTATCTGGATTCTGAGTTCCTAAAGAAGCCAATCATTCTGAATTTCAAAGGATAGAGTGAGATGCCAAAACTGTTCAGAGGCAAAGAGCTAAAAGCCCCGCTCATCTAATTAATACTGATCTTCATAGATGTTTTTGGAATTCATTGCATATTCTCTTCTTTTTATCTTATTTGATTTTCAGTTGCTTGGGGACAAGCAACAATTTAAGTTTGGTGTTGTGATGAGCGGATAATTTGTACACTTTTTGGCATTGTTTTTAGTATGTTTTTAGTATGATCTAGTTAGATTTTAGTATATTTTTATTAGTTTTTAGTTAAAATTCACTTTTCTGGACTTTACTATGAGTTTGTGTGTTTTTCTGTGATTTCAGGTATTTTCTGGCTGAAATTGAGGGACCTGAGCAAAAATCTGATTCAGAGACTAAAAAGGACTGCAGATGCTGTTGGATTCTGACCTCCCTGCACTCAAAGTGGATTTTCTGGAGCTACAGAAGCCCAATTGGCGCGCTCTCAACGGCGTTGGAAATTAGACATCCTGGGCTTTCCAGAAATATATGATAGTTCATACTTTGCCCAAGATTTGATGGCCCAAACCGGCGTTCAAAGTCACCCTCAGAATTCCCAGCGTTAAACGCCGGAACTGGCACAAGAATGGGAGTTAAACGCCCAAACTGGCATGAAAGCTGGCGTTTAACTCCAAGAAGAGTCTCTACACGAAAATGCTTCAATGCTCAGCCCAAGCACACACCAAGTGGGCCCGGAAGTGGATTTTTATGTCATTTACTCATATCTGTAAACCCTAGGCTACTAGTTCTCTATATATAAGACCTTTTACTATTGTATTTTCATCTTTGGACATCTAGTTCTTAGATCAGATCTTGGTTCTTCTGGTTCCCTCTCTGGGGCCAAAGCCAATGATCACACTGTCACTTATGTATTTTCAATGGTGGAGTTTCTACACACCATAGATTAAGGTGTGGAGCTCTGCTGTACCTCGAGTATTAATGCAATTACTATTGCTCTTCTATTCAATTCCGCTTGTTCTTGGTCTAAGATATCACTTGTTCTTCAACTTGATGAATGTGATGATCCGTGACACTCATCATCATTCTCACCTATGAACGTGTGCCTGACAACCACCTCCGTTCTACCTTAGATTGGGTGGATATCTCTTGGATTCTTTAACCGGAATCTTCGTGGTATAAGCTAGAACTGATGGTGGCATTCAAGAGAATCCGGAAGGTCTAAACCTTGTCTGTGGTATTCTGAGTAGGATTCAATGATTGAATGACTGTGACGAGCTTCAAACTCCTGAGGGCAGGGCGTTAGTGACAGACGCAAAAGAATCACTGGATTCTATTCCGGCCTGATTGAGAATCGACAGATGGATAGCCGTGCCGTGACAGGGTGCGTTGAACATTTCCACTGAGAGGATGGGAGGTAGCCACTGACAACGGTGAAACCCTTGCATACAGCTTGCCATGGAAGGGAGTAAGAAGGATTGGATGAAGACAGTGGGAAAGCAGAGAGACGGAAGGGACAAGCATCTTCATACGCTTATCTGAAATTCCCACCAATGAATTACATAAGTATCTCTATCTTTATCTTTATGTTTTATTCGTATATCACCCATACCCATTTGAGTTTGCCTGACTAAGATTTACAAGGTGACCATAGCTTGCTTCATACCAACAATCTCTGTGGGATCGACCCTTACTCGCGTAAGGTTTATTACTTGGACGACCTAGTACACTTGCTGGTTAGTTGTGCGAAGTTGTAGTGATCACAATTTCGTCCACCGAGAGACTTGCTCTCTTCCTGCTTAAAAGTCTGAATATCCCTCCGTAGCTTAGTCAGCTTCCTTGGCGGAAAGTACTTGTTTAGAAATTTGATGACTACCTCACTCCAGGTGTTCAAGCTCTTCTCGGGTTGGACATCCAACCAATCTTTTGCTTGATCTCTCAAAGCAAATAGGAAGAGTATCATCCTGTAGACTTCAGGATCCATTCCATGAGTCTTTACAGTGTCACAGATCTGCAAGAAATCTGATATAAACTTGTTAGGGTCTTCTTGCAGAAGCCTATGAAATTGGCAATTCTGTTGTACCCGGATTATTAACTAAGGGTTGAGCTCAAAATTGTCTACTCCAATAGGAGGTGTACTAATGCTCCTTCCATAGAAGTCTGGAGTGGGAGCTATATAAGACCCCAAAGTTCTTCTGGATTGTGCATTCTCAATTGGATCCATAGTGATTTTTGGTATTCCTGCACAAGTAAGAGACAAATAAAAGTAGGAGTCTCTATGTCAAAGAATAGAGAACTCCTAGTGAGATACCCAAAGAGAAAGAACAAGAATTAAAAATATTAATTTTTTTAGAAATTTCGAAAATAAATAAAAAAAGGAAGAAAAAGGAATAAGAAAATTTGAAAAATTTAAAAAAAAAGAAAGAAATGGGTGTAAAAATGTTAAAATTCAAAAAGAAAAAGAAAAGAAAAATTAAGGAAAAACCAAACTTAAATTTTGAATTTAAAATTTGAATTTAAATGAAGAATCAAATAACTAAAATCAACGGAAAGATAAATAAGATAAACATCAATAATCAAGAGCGAAAACAAGATATGATTTGAAAATTTAAAAATTACTAACAAGAAACACCAAACTTTTAAAATTTAAAATAAAACAAACAATTAACTACTCAATATTTGAAAATAAAGATAAAGATTTGATTTTGAAAATTTAAAATTCAAAAAGGGAAGATCAAACAAAAGATTTGAAATTCAAATTTTAAAAACAAAGAGTCAATAAAGATTTAAAAACTTAAAATTTAAAATTTAAAGATTTAAAATTCAATTTTAAAATTTTAAAATCAAATCCAAGCAACTGAGATAATATTTGAAAATAAAAAATAGTTAAGATAATGAGCAAGAATCTAGAAACATAAGATATGATTTTAAAATTTAAAATTTACCCACACAAGACACCAAACTTAAAATTTAAATTCAAATAAAGATAAGATAAAGATTTTAAGAATTTAAATTTTTAAAAATTCATAATTTTGAAAAAAAAGTTTTAAATTTTTTTTTTGAAAATTAAAAAGATAAAGAAAACACTTAAGACACACGAAACTTAAAAATTTTGAAATCAAATGCACTAAATTTCGAAAATTTAAAGAGAAAAACACTAAAAGACACCAAACTTAAAGATTCTGAAATCAAACAAAAGAAAATAGCAAGAACAATTCGAATACTAAGAAGAAAAACCAGGAACAAGTTTTCAAAAACTAAAGAAAGGCCATACCAACTAAAGCTCAAAAGACAGAATAATACAAACCCAACTGTCTCCAAACTTAAGAACTCACATAAGACTCAAACAAAAGACGAAGATTACTAAAGAAAAGAGAAGGTTTTGAAAAATTTTTGAAAAAGAAAAATAACAAACACGCAAATTGAAAGAAAACAAATAAAAGATACCTAATCTAAGCAGTAAGACAACCGGTAGTTGTCAATCACGAACAATCCCTGGCAACGGCGCCAAAAACTTGGTGCACGAAATTAGAACTTCGCATAACTGCACCGGGTCGTCCAAGTAATACCTCAGGTGAGTGAGGGTTGAATCCCACGAGGATTGTCGGATTGAGTAAGCAGTAGTTATCTTGCAAATCTTAGCTAGGCGATCAGAAAAGAGTGGTTGTTATAGAAATACATAAAACAAAATAAGAACAAAAAAATAATACCAACTTGACGTAGAAACAATGATGAGGAATCAGTTAAGGCCCCGGAGATACTTGTTCTTCCGGATTAATACTTTTTATTGACTACTTTAACAATGAGTGCTTCATTCAATGGCAAGGCTGTAAGTGATCAACGCCACACCAATGGTCATTAATCTCCTCTGATCCACATTAACCACCACGCCAATGGTCAATTAATCTGAACGAGGGTGAAGCTCTAGCAATTCAATTTTTGATGATCTTACTCAAAATGCCACAGACAAGGTTAGATCTTCTGGATTGGAGAATGAAGCTCAGGATTCTAGCCTTAGTGCCACAGAAACCTAAGTGTTCCGAGGGTTACCTGAAACTGTAGGTTGATCTCGAACGAGATCTCTGGTGGTAGTCGGCGTTTTCATGTCCGACTTGTTGGACTTGGTGGTGCTGCTGATCCTTCATCACCGGAGGGTGGTGGTACCTGCAAGAGACTCCGATGCTTAAGTTAGCACATGCTTTAGGCAGGTTTTTAGTAGAATCAGAGTATGAGTTATACCTGGGTGCTCCAGTGTATTTATAGTAGTGTGGAGTGACCTTTCTAGAGATAAGATAGTTATCTTATCTTATCTTTGAGTGAAGTCATCTTATCTTTTTAGAGAAATCACCTTATCTTTCTAGGCTCTTGCCGCCTTTAGATTGGGATGTGTTCCTTTGTTTGGGCCTACTTTGGACTTCTATGGCGATCTGGCCTAACTCTTTAAGAAGAGGTCGGTGGTGACCCAACCTGAAGAGGTCAATCACTTGTGTCTTTAATTAGCCCGGGTCGCATAGCTCGACCCTGGGTATGAACAGTGCCCCTGCTTGGGCTCGGTCTTTCCTTTGAGGTCGTGTCTTTTTAGACTTCGACCCCTTTTTGGGAAGCTGTGCTCGAGCATTTTTGTCGATCTCTTGTAGAACTCCTGTTAGGTTTAGCCTGCTTTAAAATGCGAAGCGTTTCTTTATTTGTAGCACGCGTTTTTTATTTCCTTGGAAACGTGCGAGGGTTTAATGCTTATTAACTCCTCTTGCCTTTCCTTATTTCCCTCTTTTACACCTCATTTTGAATTTTAAAAGGCTTGCTTTCAGTTTTCTTCTTCTCCTTTCTCTTCGCCCTTTGCTGCATCATTCACTGAAGTGCTTTGTTCCTTCTGCTTTTCTCACGCTTCGAGGCTTTTCTGTTTTCTCCAGTTCGAGAGGTGTTCACCGGTGCAAATTTCAATCGTTGTTTCTTCTTTCGTGCTTGCTTCCTCTTCCTTTACAGGTTGGTAACTCTTCCTCCCTTCTTTACTTCGACAATTTCCTTGGTATTTGCATGTCTGCAAAATTTTGGTTCTCACCGAGTCTGCATCTAAAAGCTTGATCCTTTTTTTCCAAAGATTGCGTCTTTTTATTTTTGATCAATGCTGCGATTCCCTTTACCTGCTCCTGCCGTAGGAAAAATGCGTTCTTGCTTCCCATAGGGTTTTTTTTGCTTCTTTAGGGATTTTTGGCGTCACTGTTCCTGTCTCTTAGCTTTTTGTTTGAATCGATGGTATAGAAAGGTTGTAACTTTGATGATGAACTATTGGTAGAAGAAAAAGTTTGTAGCTTTTTGATGATTTTGCGTGGTCTGTTGATGGTAATGGCTTGTGCTGTTTGTATGGGGTAACATTGCCAGAGAAGATTTGTGTTTTTCTTTTGAGAGATGTTAGGGCATAGACTGTTGAGTTCCTTCTTTCCGGGTTATTGCCTTGTTACTGCCTCCAAAGGGTGCCCCTGGGTTTTAGTGTGAGTCTTGGGGTTTCCCTTTTTACTGCCGTATCTAACTCTTGCTATTCATGTGTTTATTGTCCAAGTTGTTTCCTTGATTTGCCCGAGTTGTTTGGTAGTAACCCAATTTTTCTTTTTCTTACTATATGAATAGTTGACCCATGTCTTCCCGTAAAAACATTGTTGAGATGTCTACTAAGATCCCAGATGGCATGTCTGACTGGCTAGACTCCATTCTTTTGATGTGTGTTACTGTGGCTGACCCAGGGTACTGTGTGCGACTTAGGAGGCACTATAGGATTTGTAGTAATAGGGATCAATAGAAAGATTATAAGCTGGTGTCGCCTGATCCTGAGGAGAGGGTTTGTTTTCCTCCTTTGACTCAAGGGGAATGACCCTTTTTCTATGCTTACGACTACTTCTTTAGTCATTTGAATATCACCATTCCTTTTACCCCTTTTGAGACCGAGCTATTGTGGTCCTGCAATGTAGCCCTTTCTCAGCTTCATCTGAACTCATGGGGTTTCATAAAGATCTTCCACTTGTTGTGTCAGGAACTAGATATCTGACCTACCCTAACTCTCTTTCTTTATCTTTTTGTGTTGACGAAGCCTGGGGTGGCTAAGAAGAAAGCTTCCTGTATTTCTTTCTGGGCTACCCAAGGAAATAAAGTATTCTCCATGTATGAAGAGTCCTTTAGGGATTTTAGAACTATTATTTCAAGATCCGAGCTGTTGAAGGAGCTCGGCCCTTGTTTTTGGATGAGAATAATGAACCCACCTTCCCTTTGTGCTGGCAAAAGAATGTGGTAGTGGCTAGGTACTCTTGGGAAAGTCTGAACGAGGTCGAGCAGGCCTTTATGCATGTGTTAGAGGAAAATTGGGGAGAACCTCCCCATCTCGACACGAAGAAGTTCCTAGGAGATCCTTCCCTTCTTCGAGCCGAATTGGGTAGTTGTTGACTTTTTTTAACTTTTCTTTCTTTATTTGTTTGTTTGTCAATCTATTCCTTTCTTTACTTGTAACTTGATTTTGCCGCTTTCCCTTTTTCAGAAATGGTGAAGTCTACAGATTCCATGAAGGCCTACCGTTGGGCTAAGAAGGCGATTGCTGCTCAAAATATTTTGGCAAAAGTTTTTGGAGAGGGATCTTCCCAAGTTCCTTCGAAGAAGCTGACCTCGGTCAGTTCTGAATCGAGAAAAATCATCCCGACTCCTCAGGTTCATGTGGTTCCCTCTGATCCTCTCCAGCTAACCTCTGGTGCTGCCTCTTCTCCTAATGTTGGTCCTCCTCCTAAAAAGCAGAAGATTGTTGGTCCTTATGACTTAGATGCCCCCAATTTTGATGCTGTGGGTTTGTTGATAATCAGATTGCTCCATATGGCCAACTTTCCATGGATGATGTGTCCATCCTTCATCATTTGGACTCCATCACCAGCAATAGTATTTGGATGGCTCGTATGGGTGCGGCGTTGTTTCGTACGATCCAAGGTTCTCCTGTCCATACAACGAAAGCCTTTATGAAAGATGCCAAGTTCGAATTTAATAGAATCAAGGGTCTGAAGGACGAGCTTGATTCTAAGGTAGCTAAGCTGGAGGTCGACCTAGAGAAGCAGAAGTCCCGAGCTACGACTGCGGAGGATGTCATAAACCTTGCTGAGGAGTCGAAGGCAAAATACAAGGAGCTATACTCGTACTTATGGCGAGTTGCTGGAAACCAGAGAGAGGCTTGAGTCTGCCCATGCTGATTATGCTGAGCTCCAGGGTCATCTTGTGGGTAGTGTGACTGACGCTTATGAAAACTTAAAAGTCCAGGTCTGAGTTCTTGCCCCTGAGCTCGACCTGACTCTTTTTTAGTTTGGACAACATCGTGGAGGATGGTAAGTTCATTCCTTCCCCAGATGACGATGAAGAGGAGGGTCCTCCCCCTGTGCCACCAGTCAAAGCTTCTGCCGCTGCGACTTCTTCAACCCTTGCAGCTGAAGTTGGCCATCCCGAGTCTGACCCTGACGTTCAAATTCTAAATCGGGAGGATGGGACTGTAGATATGACCCCTTTGAAGACCATTCCTTCCTCTACGACTCAGGATGTTGCTGTTGAGGAGACTTTAGACCCTTTGTGATTTTCTTGTGTATGTGTATAGCCTGGTCTGTGGGCTTTTTGAACTCTGCTTTTTGTAACTTTTATATTGTTGGTTTTTTGTTGACATTTAGTTGCTTCTATGCAACTTTATCTTGAAACAAAAAGTACCCTTAGACTCTGAGGCTGCCGCTTAGGTGGCCTTTTTGAGTCTTTAAATGTTGTTATTTTGAGTGTTGGTTTTGTCTGACCTCTTCACTTTCTGCTTGGTCGAGGTGATCCTTGGGGCTAACTTTGTCCGACAACTTTTTTAGTGTTCTCGTAGAACCTTTTTATTTAGTTTGAACAATTTTGATAGCCTTGTCGTTGAGTTGTGGCTTTTTTGGAAAAGCTGTGTCCCTTTTAGCGCATGATTTTGTTGGTCCGACTTCTCTTGTCGATCCTTCTTAAGTTATTTTTAGTAATCCATTTTTAATCAGACCTTGTCAGGCCTCTTTTTATGGATTACTTTTTATAACTGTTACTTTGATCAATTTGGTCCGACTTCTTCTTGTCGGTCCTTCTTAAGTTATTTTTAGTAATCCATTTTTATTCAAACCTCGTCAGGCTCTTTTTATGGATTACTTTTTATAACTTCTTGCATTAATTTGTTTTTATCACTTTCATCTTGCCGATTTCTTTGTAATCGGGTGGTGAATTTTGTTTTCACCATGCCGACCTTGTTGTAATCAGACGATGAATTCTTGCGCTTAGATTAATGCGTCGTGGTAGGAAACTTTTTAGGGAACCTGAAAAAATTTATTCAAATAGAAAATAGGCATATAGACAAAAACATATATATGTGAGTGCTTGCCCTTCTAAGTCGGGAAATTTTGTTGATCTTTGCTTGGCGCCTCATTAAAAAACCTTTTCAGGAAAAAGAGTGCACATTGACCTGAGATCTTTATTACCTTCTAACTATAGTACCTTCTTAGGTTGCAGGCATGCCATGACCTTGGTAGCTCTCGCCCCTCGAGGTCAGACACCTTGTAGTAGCCTTTTCCCAGCACCTCTATGATTTGGTAAGGTCCTTTCCAGTTAGCTGCTAGCTTCCCTTCTCCTGATCGACCTGCTCTGATGTCATTTCGGATTAGGATGAGATCGTTGTTGGCAAAACTTCGCTGGACTACTTTCTGATTGTATCTTGAGGCCATTCGACGCTTCAATGCTTCCTTTCTAATCCGAGCTTTCTCAGACTTTTGGAAGTAGGTCGAGTGATAAACCCCAATTTTGTGGTTTATCTTGTACTTAATTTGGGGGATTTATCACCTTCTCCCACATTTATTCAATGAAATAACATGGTTTTGTAATTCTCTCTTGATTTGTCCTTAAATATGAAAACATGCTTTTTAGGCCTTAAAATAACTAATTTTAATTCACTTTAATTCCATTCAATGCCTTGATATGTTTGTTAAGTGATTTCAGGTTCATAGGGCAAGTATTGGATGGAAGAAATGAGAAGAAAAGCATACAAAGTGGAGAATGCATGAAGAAACCAAGATTGAGAATGCATCGATGGGTGCGCACGTGTACAAGGCACGCACGCACAAAAGTGAGTTCGCCTATGGACGTGCATGCGTACATGCCACGTTCGCATGAATGAAGAATTAGCCAATCGACGCGCACGCGCACATGGCGCGTACGCACCGATACTCGCACGTGACACACTTAAAGGCAAAATGCTGGGGACGATTTTTGAGCAGCCCAGGCCCAATTCCAACCTGTTTTTGAGTGTATTTCGTGCAGAATTGAAGCTCAAGCAAAGGGGGAGCAATTGTTTGAAGTGTTAGCATTATGTAGTTTACTTTCTAGAGAGAGAAGCTCCCTCTTCTCTCTAGAATTAGGTTAGGTTAGGTTAATATCTTCTAGATCTAGGTCCAATTTTATGTTTCCATCTCATTTCCTTTATGATTTCTTGCTTCTACTATTTCATTCTCATGGTTTGTAGTGTTAATTTTCCTCTTTGCTCTCTTTTGTAATCATGCACTCATGATGGATTTGGTTTATTTTTAATGCAATTTAATGTTTGATGTTCTTTTATTGTTGATTTGAGTTGTGATTTTACTTTTCTTGCAATTGGTAGTTGGTAGATTTATCTTTCTTGCACTTTTACTATGCTTTCCATTTGTACCCACCAAGTGTTTGACAAAATGCTTGGTTGGGCTTTAGAGTAGAATTTTATGATCTTGGCTTGGGAAGGTAACTTAGGAACTCTTGAGTTGCTAATGTCCAAGTGATTGATGATTGGAAGCCATTGACCTTAGATCTCACTAATTGAATTAGTGGAGAACTAGGACTTATGGACTTGGATTGACATAGCTCATTTGACTTTCCTTTATCATTTAGAGGATGACTTAATGGGGTTGATCCTTGCCAATTCTCATGTTGTGGTTAGTGATAAGGATAGAGATCCTTGACCACCAACTCTTGCCAAGGCCTTTTTGTTATTTGAATTTCTTTATCATCTACTTTTCATGTCTCTTATTCCAAAAACCCCAAAATATTCCTTCATAGCCAATAATTGACCACTTCATTGCAATCCTCGTGAGACGACCCGGAGTCCAAATACTCCGGTTAATTCTTATTTGGGATTTGTTCTTTGTGACAACCAAACTTTTGCATGAAAGGATTATTGTTGGTTTAGAAACTATACTTTACAACGAGACTTCATTTGTGAAATTCTAGACCGTCAAGAAGCCCGTTCATCAAAATGTCGCCGTTGCTGGGGATCGCAATGGTGCAATGTTATTGGATATTGTATATATTGTGAATAGATTGATTTTTGGTTTGTTTGTTAGTTTTTGCTAGTTGTAGGATTTTTGTTCTCTTTATTTCCTGTGAGCTTTTGTTTTTATTTTTTTATTTTCACTATGAATTCTCACCCTTTTGGCTATGAGCATGGTTACAACTATGTTGTAGGAAATCGAAGCTTCAATGGGGACATGCATCAAAGATTTGGAGATCAAAGGTGGGAGGAGCCCTGACGTTAGGATTTCCTGTCGGTAAAGAAATATAAAGATATAATCATGTTGTAAGTATAGCTTCTAAACCAACAGAAAATCTTTTCGTACAAACGTTTTGGTTGTCACAAGTAACAAACCCCTTTAAAATTGATAACCAAATTATTTAAACGTCGTCTTCTCAAGGAATTGCAGGAAGGTATGTTTATTATTGGTTATGCAAAGGTATATTTTGGGGTTTTGAAAAGGTTTGAGCAAATAATTTAATTGATAAGAAAAATAAATTAATAAATAGAAAATCTTTCGGCAAGGTATGAAAACTGGAAGTCTTATCCTAGTTATCCTTATCAATGGTGATGAGAATTATATTTTTGCTACCACTAAGTCAACCTCTAACTATGAAGGTCAGTTAAGTGGAAAAATTAATTTAACACCTAAAGTCCTAGTCAACTCCTGAGGAAAGACTAGAGTTATAGGAATCTAAATTAATCAGCAAAGATAACAATTATCAATCACGATGAGTTTGACAACTCAAGAGTTACCAATTAATCAACCAAAGCCAAAAGGGAAAAATCTAAATTATTTATATAATAAATAGGAGAAAGCAATCATGAGTCTGAAATACCTCAAATTATGTTAAATAAAGATATCAATTCTAACATGGACAAGTTCATAAAATTAGATTGAAAAGATAAATAAAAGGAACATTGAACCTGTAATTGTAGAAGATGAAAATATTCCTAAGTCCTTTAAGAGGAGTCCTAATCCTAATCCTAAGAGAGAGGAGATAGCCTCTCTCTAAAAAAAACTACATCTAAATTATGAAAAGTGTGAATTATGATCCCATCTGAAGTATTGAGTCTCTGCATGTTTCCTGACTTTAATCTACGTTCCTGGGCCGAAATCTGGGTCAAAACGCGGCCCAAAATCATCTTCAGTGTATTTTGTAATTTCTGCAGATCGCGCATGTAACGCGTACGCGTCAGTCACGCGTTCGCGTCACTCACGCGTTCGCGTCACTCAGCATTTTTCGTACCACGCGTGCGCGTCGTCCACGCATTCGCATCACTCGTGCAGCTTCCAATCCACGCGGTCGCGTCAGGTACACGAGCGCGTCACTGCGTTTTCCTCTATTTCGCACGGTCGCGTGAGCCATGCGCCCGCGTCGCTTCTCGCTGGACATCTTCTCAATTTCTTGTGTTTCTTCCATTTTTGCAAACTTCCTCTCCATTCTCTCAGTCATTTCTGCCTTATGAAGCCTGAAACACTTAATACACATATCACGGCATCGAATGGTATAAAGGAGAATAAAAATATACAATTAAAAGATCTTTAGGAAGCAAGTTTTCAATCATAGAACAATTTGGGAAGGAATTGAAATACATGCTAATCATATGAATAAGTGGGTGAAAAGCTTGATAAAACCACTCAGTCAAACACAATATAAATCATAAAATAATGGTTTATCAACCTCCCCACACTTAAACATTAGCATGTCCTCGTGCTAAGCTCAAGGAGATAAAATAAATGAGTAGGGAAAAGCAAGACTCGTGCAATGCAACCTATGAATGTGAATGCAACTATATGCTAAAATGATTTTACCTACTTGGTTAAAAATAAATAAGTTCTCCAAGACAAATATAAACCAAATTCCACTAATTCAAGTCATACAATAAAAAGCAAGTAAACTTGTAAGAAGATAGCTCATGAAAGCAGGGAACATAGAATCAAGCATTGAACCCTCACTGGTAGTATATATCACTCTAGTCTCTCAAGTGTATAGGGTAATTCACTCTACTTTTCTCTAATCATGTTTTCTAAACTTTGTTTTTCATCTAGCCAATCAACAAATATTTAATGTACCAATGCACACATCATGAGGTCTTTTCAAGGTTGTAATGGGGCCAAGGCAAGGGTGAGGATATATGTATGGCTAAGTGAGCTACAAATTGAATCTTTGAGTAACCTGGGCTATCACCTAACTTACATACATTCTATATAACTTCTAAAACCATGCCTAGCTACCCATCATTCCCACTTTTGTATCACATACTCATGTATCAACTTTTCTTTTAATTTGTGTCACATATGCATTGATCTTTTATTAACTTAACATTGGGGTAATTTTGTCCCCTTATATATATATATATATATATGACACAAAAACTAAAATAACATATCAATGCATATGGAATTTTTAATTTTCTGTTTTACATGAGTAGATACCAAAATTTCCCAATATTCAGAATTAGAAATATGATACATTCCCTTATTAACCCATGTTCTGATGCGTGGAAACTTGTCTCTCAATAAATCTCCCTTCGGCAAGTATACCGAATTATCGTTAAGTAAAACTCACTATAGAGTGAGGTCGAATCCCACAAGGATTGATTGGTCAAGCAACTTTAGTTAGAAGAATATGCTAGTTGAGCTAAACAGAATTGAGATTGAGATGCAGAAATTTAAATGACTAGAAATTAAATACCAGAAATTAAAGTACAGAATCTTAAATGGGGAATTGGGTAATGCTCATAAAAGTAAATGACAGAAACTAAAGAGAATGGGTAAGATCAGAAATGGGGAGATCATTGGGTTTAGGAGATGTTGCAATTCTCCGGATCAAATTCATTCTCATCTCTTCCTCAATCAATGCATTCATTGATCTTCTTGACAATCTTAAGTGATTGGATTCCAATTCCTTGGTAATCCAATCTCTCAAATCTTGATCAATAGCCAATTCATTGGTCAATTACTCATGAGAAGAGATGAAGTATGGTCACTGATTATACCACATACATTTCCCAAATCAAGTATTGGTAGGATTATAGTCACATATCCATCCAAACCCACATTGGTCCAGCATGAGAAAGTATTTCTAGCATGATCTCTTCATTCCTCTTCCAAGGTTCCGAAGAGATCCAATTATGGAGAGTTTCTTTTCCAAGACAACTAACCAATGGAATTAAGATTGAAAGCTTTCTAGTAAAATCAAGAGAAAAGATAGAAGAAGAAGAATGGAAACTAATATTGATCCATCAAATTACAGCAGAGCTCCCTAACCCAATGAAAGGGGTTTAGTTGTTCATAGCTCTAGGACTCAAAATTGGCAGAAAAGAATAATCCATACTAGAAGTACAGAAAAGTAAAATATGCAGAGAGTAGTTCCCAAAAGTCCCAAAAGCTCCATTCTAGTTCAAAACTACTCCTATATATACTACTCTTCATGATCTTCTAGTGAGTTCTTCAAGTCTTGGATGTGGGCTTTGGACTTTGAGTTGAAGCAATTCTCATTTTTAGTGGGCCCAGCTTGTAGAGAATTATGAATTAGGCTTGGGCATTTAGTGAGATTAATGTGGAATACATTTCTGGGTGCGAGAACGTTAGTGGCATTCACCTTTTCCACTAACGTTCCACCTTTATATGCCCACGTTATTCTCAACGTTAGAAGTCTTAACGTGACTTCTAACGTTCCTTCTCAATTCTTGGCCAACGTTAATGGGACTCACTTTTCCCATTAACATTAGCTTGTGCCCCTTTTCGCAAACGTTAATGGGAATTACTTTTCCCATTAACGTTGCTTGCCTCTTGCCCCCCTACGTTAGGTCTCACGTTAGCTTAGCTAACGTAGCTCTTTAACGTGGGCATCTATCACCTTCGAGAGCGTTAGTGACACTCACCTTTGTCACTAACACTCCAATTGCCTTAAGCCCCTACGTTAGAACCCACGTTAACTAAGTTAACGTGGTTCTTAACGTAGTAATAAAGCCTATTCCCAACGTTAGTAACAAAAGTGAGTGTCACTAACGTTGGCTCTTTGAACCCCACTCCACGTTAACTTCCACGTTAACAATCTTAACGGGAGAGATAACGTAGGCAATGCTAATGATCCAACGTTAGTGACAAAAGTGAATGTCACTAACGTTGGCATTGTTGATCCTCTTCCACGTTAGAGTTCACGTTAACTTAGTTAACGTGACTCTTACGTGGAGCATTGCCTAGTTTCCCAATGTTAGTGGCGTTCACTTTTACCACTAACGTTGAGGAGAAACGTTATTGGAGTTCACATTTCTCATTAACATGGAGTCCTCTTTTTCTTCTACGTTAAGTACCACGATAACTTAGTTAACGTGGCTCTTAACGTAGGCTATGAATGGCTTCGCAGGCGTTATTGGTGATCACTTTTCTCATTAACGTTGCAAGCTATTTGCCATCCCACGTTAGTAGTCACGTTAACTAAGTTAACGTGAATGCTAACGTGATTCTTCCATGCTTCATCTGTCCTGAAATGAAGCAATTAAAGTGCATCAAAGCTCTAGCCAAAGTCATGAGATTATGCATCATTAAATTATCATGCAATTCTGGTAAAAATCTCATGAAATCATGCAAAAATTCACAATAGTTGCTTAAATAAAGGTGTAAGTGTATTTTCACCCAAAACTTGCCTTGTTTACTAGGAAAATGCATGAAACTACCCTAAAACATTAAAGAAAAGGTCAGTGAAACTGGCCTAGATGCCCTGGCATCACAACACCAAACTTAAAGCTTGCTTGTCCCTAAGCAAGTACTGAAGCATAAGAAAAATGAAATGAAAGAACAAGAAGATAAGATGGAAATAGCATTCATAGTTCATGGGGTTTCATGCATAGCAACTTAGGTTCTTTCCTTTTAGGTTTCAAGCCTTTATCAAATCCCTAGTCACTCTCTTGATTGCATCCCTTGAGGCTTCTTTCTTATTGATCCTTCTCTTTTTTTTTCTTCTCAAAGTTTATTTGTCTTTTTGCTAGGTGCTTTCTAAGAGGGCGACTTTTTATGATAAGCTTTCAGCCAACACTCCCAAACCAGTTGGTTTTAAGGTGCTAGGTGTTAAGACACCCCTAAGGACTTACTCTCTCAAGTCTCTTTCCCTCATACATACACACCACAGGCAAATGGTTTGTTATTCTTTCTTTCTTGAGACCTTGGTGTCCAGCACCTCTTTGGGTTACTAAGTGCTCTGTAACAAGGGTTACTCTTGATAGTGGACTTTCAGCTGATAATCCCGGATTAGTTAATCCAAGTTACCAAGTAATAAGGCACCCCTAAGAGCTTATTCATCCAAGTATATCCCTTGTACATAAACACCACAAACACATGCCTCAGTTTCAAAACCCTTGGTGCCTAGCATTGTTTCTTATTGTGTTCCCTTTCTTATTTTCACTTGTATTGCTCTTCTCTTTTTTTTTCTTTTCTTGCTGGGATCTTATTGTTTAGCTAGCCTCAAGGAATGTGTCTCAAACTTAGGACTTAGGATGGATAGTTGCTTTCTTCCCTTTCTTGGTGAACCAACTTAGCTTACTAATCATCCTACCACAAACATTTAGAATGCACTTTACAAAATAACTCCACTCTCATTCTTTTCATAACATTTTCTTTTTGATTAACTTAAAGAGACAAGCATACAAGTAAGAAAGGTGCAAGTGAACATTCAAGACATTAGGCTCAATAACATAGACTTAAGCAAGGAGAATTAAATGCATAATTGAAAATCCTAAGCTACCATGGAAGCATGTTCTATTTCATACATGATTTTCCTTATTTAAAGATTTGAAAAAGAAGGTAAACTAAGAAGGAATTTCACCACCTTTCACCTGTTGGCCTGCTCATTCTCTTCTGCTCCCTTGCCCTCTTGAAGTTTACTTTGTCTACTTGTGCTTCCCCTTATTCGGTTCATTCTGGCTATCTTCCAGTCCTCCAGTGCCTTTCTGACTGATTCATGACTTTGTTCTATCCTTTCACGCTCCACTCGTGCTAACTCATCTTTTATATCTTCATATTTTGTTATTCCAGGATGTAAAACAGGTAGTTGTCCGACTAGGTATCCAAGCCTGGCTTGGGTATTCACATGATGCCTAGCCTTACTCAAATAAACACCTTCCGAAAATGCTCTATGCTCATCAAAAAGATCTGCTTGTTCTCTTTGTGTTCGATGCATCTCGTGGATGTGTGCACCTTGATGTGCTTGAATGTTGGTTAGCCTTTGGATGGCTTCTTGTTGCTGATCTTGTTTTTGACTCAGGTTGTGGAAGGATTCACTCCATCGTCTCCCTTGTTCCAATTGCTGGTCCATCAATTGTTTTTGCCATTCTTTTTGCTGATCCATCCATCTAGAGACTGATCCTTCTTGGTGGTCCATTAATTGCATTTAAAACTCCTTATATGCCTCTTGATTTTCCATACACTTCCTAGATAAGGCATCAATAGCCTCTTGCAGTTGGTGCATGCTTAAGGTGGCTGAGGGTTGCTCTTGTGGAGGTTGTTCTTCTTCAGTTTGAAGGGCTGGCCTCTTTCGTACCTTCCGTGGAGGTAGTGGAGCTGCAGCTGCATGCATCCGACGATAAGTAACCCATGGAGATCGGTATTGACCTCCCCACACTTAAAGATTGCACCGTCCTCGGTGCATGCTAAGATGTACAGGTGGACGGGCTGCTCCAACTGATGCCTTTCTCTATAGATTGTGCAGATTGACTTGCCTGTCTCCCCATTAAGAAGCTTTTTCTCTCTCTTCGTGGTGGCCATCCTGAAAGAAGAGAAAAAGGAAGGAAAGTAACCCAAAAATAAAGATAAGAACATAAATCAAATATGGGTGTTAATGCCAAATAATAACGGTCACAATTACATGGTAGCTACAACATACAAGTGAGAAAATAATAAAAGCACATGGCATATCAATAGTGCAAAACGTTGCAACACTGGGGAAGAAAGTGTGGGTAATGCAAGATACTGTAAGTGCATATCAATGCAAAAAGAATATCAGTATTATAAAAATTAGCATTGACTTATGAATAATAATACCCAATTAGAATAAACGAGTCATGAAGCACCAGAATAATTCAAGAAAAGATGCAATAGTTGAAGAAGAGAATTATAACACCAATGGAAAAGAAAAAGAAAGTAAGACAGGAGGAAGAAAGAAATAAGAAGGAAAAAAAGATTTAGATATGGGGAAGGAAAAGATAAGATATTTGGCTGAATTGGATAAGCTGTGCACCACTTGTGATGCGGACGCGTGAGTGACACCTTCGCACGGATAGCGCTTCTATGAAATGACGCGGACGCGTCATCCACGTGGTCACGTGGATCGATTTGTGCCATTAGTGCGAGGGCAGCCTTGCGGTCGCGCAACTCTCTGTTTGAAATTCATATTGCCAAATCTTTGGGTGACGTGATCGCGTGGTTGACGCGATCGCGTGGATGGCCTAAATTTGAAAACGGCGCGTACGCGTAGGGCACGCGTATGCGTGGCAGGGCTTGTGCTTCTAGCACGAGTCCAGCCCAATTCTAGCTCAACTTTCGGCCACACACATTTTTTACATCGATTTTGAGGCACGCGTTCGCGTGGGTGATGCGGACGCGTAGGAGGCGTTTTTCCCACATGACACGGACGCGTCATCGACGCGGTCATGTGGACCAATTTGTGCCAAAGGCACGCCTCCATCGGCGCTTTTGCGTGACTCTCTGTTCAATTTTGTTTTCTTAGCAACGCACCTATGACGCGGACTGATGACAAGTCATCATATACCCATTTTTCAAGCTAATTTCACTTGTTTTATTAGTCTTTATGCACTTTCTTGCATCTTAAGTAAGTGATTTGGAATGAAAATGCATAACTTCTTTAAATCAAACAACCACCATTAAATTGATGCTAACTCATGAGGTTTAAGCTAAATTTAATTGATTTTTAATTGATTTATAAGCCTTGTGAATTTAGTGATACTTTGAGTGGTTGTTTTGATTATTTGAAGGTGAAGAAAAGAAGAAAAGAGGAAGCGTGGCTTAAGAAAGCGTGGCCCAAGAGATGAGAAGTGTGGCACATAGAAGGAGGAAGCAAACATTGCCCCCCACAAGGGCACACTGCCCTCCAGGAGGGCAACATAATGAAACAAGCTTGAGAAGCAACACTGCCCTGCCCTCCTCAAGGGTGGAGCACAATTTGATGCCAAAGGTCAAGGAGAGCAAAAACTCTGCCCTGCCCTCCTCAAGAGCAATATCGGGCTCATCAAAGGAATAAATTCAATGAAAAAGGCTTACCAATGCTTGCCACAAGGATTGAACTCGGCACCATGAGGAAGCAAGGAACTAGGCCTTACTTTGGTGCCAAGAAAATCAAGGAAAAGAAGTAGCGTGCGCCTCCACCAAGTTTCGAACTTGGAACTTCACTTTTGGAAACATTGCCCTGCCCTTCGCGAGGGCAGGGCAGCATTTTGTGGTGCACGGCCAGCGGGCAGAATCTGGCGCACCAAGGGGGTCTCGGCAGCATCAGCACGCACGGGCAGCAAAATCTGGCGCACCAAAAAACTCTGCCCTGCCCTCCACAAGGGCAGGGCAGCATCCTGCAGCACCACACGCACCAAACACACACGCACAAGGCCGCACGCATCATTTTCTGCCCTGCCCTCCACAAGGGCAGGGCAGCCTCCTGGAAGCAAATTTTCTTGGGCTGAAAATTGGATTAAAAATCCAATTTAGTTCAATTCTTCACCAAATCAAAAGCCCATCCAAATCCCAAGATCCAAGAATAGAAAGTGTATAAATAGGAGATAGTTTGATGTAATTAGGACCTTTTCTTGGAACTTTGAATCTTTACTTTTATTTTTGAACTTTTGAACTTTCTCTTGGAGACTTCACTGAGATTTTAGAGAATTGGGGAGAAGAATTGATCTCTCTTCTTCCTCGTTCTTGCTTGAGCATTTTTACTTTTCTTGTTTGAGTCTTGGGTGTGAAGAATTGAGGAATTTCTATCTCAATCTCCATTCAAGATCTCTTTAATTCCTCTTTTGCATAATTGAGTTCAATTACATTTCCTTTACTGCTTCTTCTTTAATTTCTCGTCAATTGCTTTGTGAACTTGGATCTGGGAAGGCAATTGAGATCTAGACTTTGCTATCTAGTCTCTTGAGTCCTGAGATCCCATTTTCCTTTTTTGGTTCTTCTGTGAACCCCTGCTGCAATTTAATTTCATTTCCTGTTTGAATTCTATTTACTCCCAATTCATCTTCTGCTTTATTAATTGTTGCAATTCGCTTTCCCTTGCTGAAATTCTGAATTCCCAATCCTCAACCCCCTTCTTCTATTCAAGCAATTTAGATTTCTTGCACTTTAAGTTAATACATTTTACATTTCTTGCACTTTAAGTTTCAGTCATTTAATTTCTTGTTCTTTAAGATTCAGCATCTTTTACTTTCCTGCTCTTTAATTTACTGCAATTCTCCCTTCTCCCTTTACATTCCAAGCAATTTAGTTTCTGTTAATGATAAACCACTCAACCAATACTTGATTCGCTTGACTAAATCAACCACTAAACTAAAATTGCTCAATCCTTCAATCCCTGTGGGATCGACCTCACTCCCGTGAGTTTTATTACTTGATGCGACCCGGTACACTTGCCGGTGAGTTTTGTGTTGGATCGTTTTCCACACATCAAGTTTTTGGCGCTGTTGTCAGGGATTGAAATAGATTGACAATGATTAAGTGAAGTGGAGATCTAGATCAAGCACTTTTTCTTTTCTGTTCCTTTAATTTTTTACTAAGCATACTAACTGTTTGAATTTTAGCTTAAGCTAACGCTAACTTTACTCTAACAATAGAGTGTATAATTCTGGTTCCTGGTTCTGTGTTTATGTCAGGAGGAAGAAGCTATGAATCCACACCTTTTGATCCTGAAACACTTTGGAGGTTGAGAAGAGAACCAAGAAATGGAGGAAAATCCTACAAATCCACAAGTGGGAATGGCCAACGACAATGGTCAGCCCCAAAGGAGAGTATTGGCTTCATATACATTTGCTAATCCAAGGCATTGTGGGAGTAGCATTCTTACCCCAAATGTCGATGCAAATAACTTTGAATTGAAGCCCTAACTCATCTCCTTGGTGCAGAACAACTGTTCTTATGGAGGAGGCCCCTTGGAAGATCCAAACCAACACCTATCCACCTTCCTGAGGATATGTGACACAATGAAGACCAATGGTGTGCATCCTGACAGTTACAAATTGTTGCTGTTTCCATTTTCCCTGAAGGACAAAGCTACTCAATGGTTGGAGTCATTTCCAAGAGAAAGCATCAACACTTGGGATGATTTGGTGAGTAAGTTTCTTGCCAAGTTTTACCCCCCTCAAAGGATCATTCGGTTGAAGACTGAGGTGCAGACATTCACACAATTGGATGCTGAAAATATATATGAGGCATGGGAAAGATATAAGGCTCTGCTGAGGAAATGTCCACCAGAGATGTTCACTGAGTGGGACAAGCTGCAGAACTTCTATGAAGGACTTACGTTGAAGGCTCAAGAGGCACTTGATCACTCAGCTGGAGGATCATTGCAACTGATGAAAACTGCAGAAGAGGCTCAAAACCTCATTGACATGGTGGCTAACAACCAGTATTTCTTTGCTCATCAAAGGCAACGCCAACCGTCACAAAGAAGAGGAGTGATGGAGTTAGAGGGAGTTGACTCAATCCTAGCTCAAAACAAAGTGATGCAGCCGCAAATTCAGCAACAATTTGAGCAAATGGCCAAAAGAATTGATGTCCTACAAGTAGCATCAGTAAGTTCCACAAGCCAACCAACAACTCCCTGGGGGCAAAATGAAGAAAACCAAGAAGATCAGCAGCAGGAACAACCTCATGTGCATAACCAAAGCTCTGGGCAAAATGAAATCTATGGTGACACCTACAATCCATCCTGGAAGAGCCATCCAAACATAAGATGGGGAGATAACCACACTCAAAACCAGCAACCATGGCAAAGAAACTCAAACCAAAACAACTCAAGAAACAACCAAAACCACAACCAGCAAAACACTAACCCCAATCCATATAGAAAACCCCAAAACAACCACCCAAATTCTAGCTACTATCCACCCAATAACCAAACCACTAACCAAAACACCTACCATCAACCTTCAACATCTCACAACCAGCCACAAGTGTCACAAGACACTCAAAGAATCTCCAATTTGGAGATATTGATGGAAAAGATGATGAAGCACCAAGAGATAATGATGGAGAAACTCATGAAAAATCAAGAGATGGCAAAACAAGATCAGGAAGCAGCACGGAAGGATCAAGCCATAACAAGTAAAAACCAAGAAGCCTCAATCAAAAACCAAGAAGCTACAATTAAAAACCAAGAAGCTTCAATCAGAAATCTTGAGAGGCATATGGAACAAATGGCTAAACAAATTGCAGAGATGGGTGAAAAGCAATCAAATGCATCCCCTATTGCTACTCAAGACCACCCAAGAGACAAAGGAAAAGCTACAAAGTGGGAGGAGTGCAAAGCAATCATGATGGGAAGTGAGAAGGAAGCCATCAATCAGAAAGAACACGACAGAAAAGTTCCACAAGAAGAGACAGAAGAAAGAAGTGAAGAGGAGAGAAAGACCAAGAATGCAAAAAGCTCAAAGAAAGATGAGGACATCCTTGAAACACAGCTACAAGAGAAGAAGGAAGGGGTGAAGCCAGATATCCCCAAACTTCCATACCCTCAGAGGTTCAAAAAGGAAAATGATAAGCAATATTCAAAGTTCCTGGACATATTCAAGACACTCAGCATCAATATTCCTTTCTTAGAAGCACTTGAACAGATGCCATTATATGCCAAATTTATGAAAGAAGTGCTAACAAAGAAAAGACCCTTGAAGAAAGGACAAATTGTTGAGATGACAAAGGAATGTAGTGCTATCCTCCAAAGAGAGTTACCAGAGAAGAAAGATGATCCTGGGAGGTTTTACATACCTTGCACCATAGGAGACATAACAATTGAGAAGTCATTCTGTGACCTTGGTGCAAGCATAAACTTGATGCCTTTGTCTCTAATGAGGAAACTCCGAATTTGTGAGCTGAAATCCACACGAATACTCCTGCAAATGGCTGACAAATCCATCCAGCAAGCACTTGGAGTTGTAGAGAATGTACTGGTAAAGGTGGGGAAATTCCTTCTCCCAGCTGATTTTATCATCCTGGATATGGAGGAGGACCCTAACACTCCCATCATTCTGGGGAGGCCTTTCCTGGCTACAGGCAAAGCATTGATAGATGTTGAAAAAGGGGAATTGTTGTTGAGAGTGCATGATGAGCACCTAGCATTCCATGTTTTTAAAACCCTACATGAACCCACTCAAGAAGAAGATTGTACAGAGGATAAAGCCAGGGATCAAAGCTTGAAAGAGGCATTCAATGAGTTAACTCCAAGACTTCCAAATCCATGCTTCAAAGAAGTAGAGATGGTGCAACAGACCAAAGAAATCAAGGAGGAACTAGATCCAAAACCCCCAGATGGGAGCCTCAACACTCCAGATAAAGAACCACCAAGGCATGAATTATCTCCTGAGAAAGAAGAAAAGAAGAAGAGGCCAAAAGGGTGGAGAAATAAGAAAATTCCCACTGAAGGCTTCTCACCAGGGGATAAAGTGATGTTAAACACCCAACCAATGAAGGTGTCTCCACAATCATCTGAGTGCTATACTGTGAACCGGATCCTTTCACTTGAACACCTAGAGATCATCAAAGAGGAGACCGGAAGGAAGTTCACAGTAAGAGGAGAAAAGCTGAAGCACTATGATTTTCAACCCCCATGATCAAAGGATAAGATGTCAAGCTAGTGACAATAAAGAAGCGCTTGTTGGGAGGCAACCCAACCTGAGGTAGTTTTCTTTTCATAGCTGTTTCAATAAAAATGTTGAATAATTAAGTATGTATTGCAAGGAGCTAAGTTTGGTGTTGCACACCAAAACAATTTAAGGGAGAATGAAAGATTCTAAGTTTGGTGTTCCACCAAAATCTCACTTAAAAGAACATTCTCACCTCTTGCATGATGCTAGCTCTAAGCAATCAAACAAATTATCCAACTATTTAACTTCTTTCTAGCTTTAATTTCATTAACCTTTAGCAAGGACACAAGGTTTCACATATGGTTAACTTGTTGCATCAGAGGCAGTGGCAAATAATTAAGTTTGGTGTTCCCACACCAAAATAAATCCAAGAGCCACACTCAATTTATGCATACTAACCATGCAATTAAGAGCTTGAGAAGCAAGCAACTTTGAGAATTATGCCGGACATGAGTCAACAATTGAAGGTATTGTGCATCTTAACTCAAAGAAAACACAACAGAAGGAAAAATCAAAGGGCTGCAACTTCAAAGGTTGTATCTAAACTTAATCCTTGCTGCTGTGAATTGTTTTGAACATGGAAACCATTATATATCCTGCTAAAGTGTTTATCTAGTTGCAAGTGAAGTTGTTTGATTAAGTTTGTTAATCTGCATATTGCTTGTCATCCATTACCGAGCTGAATTTTGTTTTGTTTCTCATATGCTTGAATAAAAGAGAATTGTTTGAATTGGAAAGTAAATATCCAATGTTGCATAAGTTAGAATGGAAGTTAATGGTGGTGTATGTGTTTGATTAAATGCATAACTCATGAAATAAATTGCTGCATAGTATCATTTTCAGTGAAGTATGAGCTAGCTTGCTATTATAAAGGTTCTTATCAATAAAGAAAAAGCCCTTGAGAACAAAAATAAAACAGAAAGAAAAGGAAGAAGAAAAAGCCAATGTGGCAAGAAAAACAAAGAATAAAGGCTGGACACCAATAGCTTGGACCCTAGAACACATGCCTGTGGTGTTCTTGTACTAGGATATGCTTGGATAAGTAAATTCTGAGAGGTATTTTAAAACCCGGTCACTTAGATCAACTGATCTGGGATGGCCAATTGAAAGTCCACAATAAAGAGCAACTTAGATACAGAACATTTAGTTATCCAAAGAGATGTTGGGCATCAATGATCCTAGGAGGAAATAGTGAGCCATGTGTCTGAGGTGGAAAGATGTTGAGTAAAAATAAAGCCAAAGGCTACTACTGCAACATTAGACACCAAGCATCCAAAAGAATAATAAGCTTGTTAAGCAACATGAGAAAAGAAAAGTTAGCAAGGGAGCAAAGAAAGAATAGACCTTATAACAGCAAGTTTAGTAAGCCTTTGAGAAAAATGTATATTATGTAACAGCAACAATAATTGAATTATCATTGTCTGCATAAAAACTCCATGAATCAAGTTCTGCTATATGCCTAATAAGGATATGTTTGCTATTCTTGTTCATTTCAGTTTCTCTTAGTTTTGATGCTTACTTGGGGACAAGCAAGATTTAAGTTTGGTGTTGTGATGACAAGTCATCATATACCCATTTTCAAGCTAATTTCACTTGTTTTATTAGTCTTTATGCACTTTCTTGCATCTTAAGTAAGTGATTTGGAATGAAAATGCATAACTTCTTTAAATCAAACAACCACCATTAAATTGATGCTAACTCATGAGGTTTAATCTAAATTTAATTGATTTTTAATTGATTTATAAGCCTTGTGAATTTAGTGATACTTTGAGTGGTTGTTTTGATCATTTGAAGGTGAAGAAAAGAAGAAAAGAGGAAGCGTGGCTTAAGAAAGCGTGGCCCAAGAGATGAGAAGTGTGGCACATAGAAGGAGGAAGCAAACATTGCCCTCCACAAGGGCACACTGCCCTCCAGGAGGGCAACATAATGAAACAAGCTTGAGAAGCAACACTGCCCTGCCCTCCTCAAGGGCGGAGCACAATTTGATGCCAAAGGTCAAGGAGAGCAAAAACTCTGCCCTGCCCTCCTCAAGAGCAATATCGGGCTCATCAAAGGAATAAATTCAATGAAAAAGGCTTACCAATGCTTGCCACAAGGATTGAACTCGGCACCATGAGGAAGCAAGGAACTAGGCCTTACTTTGGTGCCAAGAAAATCAAGGAAAAGAAGTAGCGTGCGCCTCCACCAAGTTTAGAACTTGGAACTTCACTTTTGGAAACATTGCCCTGCCCTCCGCGAGGGCAGGGCAGCATTTTGTGGTGCACGGCCAGCGGGCAAAATCTGGCGCACCAAGGGGGTCTCGGCAGCATCAGCACGCACGGGCAGCAAAATCTGGCGCACCAAAAAACTCTGCCCTGCCCTCCACAAGGGCAGGGCAGCATCCTGCAGCACCACACGCACCAAACACACACGCACAAGGCCGCACGCATCATTTTCTGCCCTGCCCTCCACAAGGGTAGGGCAGCCTCCTGGAAGCAAATTTTCTTGGGCTGAAAATTGGATTAAAAATCCAATTTAATTCAATTCTTCACCAAATCCAAAGCCCATCCAAATCCCAAGATCCAAGAATAGAAAGTGTATAAATAGGAGATAGTTTGATGTAATTAGGACCTTTTCTTGGAACTTTGAATCTTTACTTTTATTTTTGAACTTTTGAACTTTCTCTTGGAGACTTCACTGAGATTTCAGAGAATTGGGGAGGAGAATTGATCTCTCTTCTTCCTCGTTCTTGCTTGAGCATTTTTACTTTTCTTGTTTGAGTCTTGGGTGTGAAGAATTGAGGAATTTCTGTCTCAATCTCCATTCAAGATCTCTTTAATTCCTCTTCTGCATAATTGAGTTCAATTACATTTCCTTTACTGCTTCTTCTTTAATTTCTCGTCAATTGCTTTGTGAACTTGGATCTGGGAAGGCAATTGAGATCTAGACTTTGCTATCTAGTCTCTTGAGTCCTGAGATCCCAATTTCCTTTTTTGGTTCTTCTGTGAACCCCTGCTGCAATTTAATTTCATTTCCTGTTTGAATTCTATTTACTCCCAATTCATCTTCTGCTTTATTAATTGTTGCAATTCGCTTTCCCTTGCTGAAATTCTGAATTCCCAATCCTCAACCCCCTTCTTCTATTCAAGCAATTTAGATTTCTTGCACTTTAAGTTACTGCAATTTACATTTCTTGCACTTTAAGTTTCAGTCATTTAATTTCTTGTTCTTTAAGATTCAACATCTTTTACTTTCCTGCTCTTTAATTTACTGCAATTCTCCCTTCTCCCTTTACATTCCAAGCAATTTAGTTTCTGTTAATGATAAACCACTCAACCAATACTTGATTTGCTTGACTAAATCAACCACTAAACTAAAATTGCTCAATCCTTCAATCCCTGTGGGATCGACCTCACTCCCGTGAGTTTTATTACTTGATGCGACCCGGTACACTTGCCGGTGAGTTTTGTGTTGGATCGTTTTCCACACATCACGGACGCGTTGGTGACGCTGTCGCGTCGCGTGCGAAATTTTTTTTTGATGCATTATGCAGAATGCAATGAATGTTATACAAAATTCCTGGTTCAATCGAAACTCAAAAATAGACTAAAATTTAAACTGAAAAAGGAACGATCATACCATGGTAGGTTGTCTCCCACCTAGCACTTTTAATTAAAGTCCTTAAGTTGGACATTCTGGTGAGCTCCTTGTTATGGTGGCTTGTGCTTGTATTCATCCAAGAATCTCCACCAATGTTTAGAATTCCAGTAGCCTTTGGGATCCCAAACTAAGCGCAGAAAGCCTTTAAGCAAGTGAAAGCAAGTGACAAGGCCCCAAGAGTTTTGATTTCTAGATTGAATTCCGGGATCCTAAACCTTGCTTTTGCACCCGTCTTCTTGTTGATCATTAGTGTTCCAACCGGGTGGTAGGAAATCTGAATTCTCACTAAAGCGGCCAAACAACTTCTTAGACCCATTCAGTTGAGCTTTACACCAAAGTTTGTATGTCAACTTGGAGCATACAACCATGTTGAACGTTGCTTGACAACTCCAACCACTAACCATCTTTTTCTTGCTCTTAATGCCACAAAGAGCTCTAAGTTTACCATCCGTCTCTAGAAGCCCATATTCAAGTGGGAAAGTAAAGGTCAAAGATAAGAATTTTACCCACTTGAACGTTGTGTTGGATGGTAATGGCTTCAGGAGAGGTGTTTCTAATGATCTTGCAAGCTCCACTCCCTTGTGCTCTTCTTTGACAACTTCCACCTCTTTGCAATCTTCTTCAATATCAGCCTCCTCCTCTTGGTGGATATCTTCCAATTCAATCTCTTCTTCATTGTTCACCAAGGGCATGGGAGGTTGTGCTTCCTCTTCTTTCATCTCCATGTCAAGTCCAATGGGAGAGGATACAAATGTAGATAAGAATTCATCAATGATCGAATCCATCTCTTGACCATCCCTTTCAAAGTCTTCAATCATGAGATGCCTTGGAGGTTGTACACCTTCCCCAACATCAGTTTCAAACATCTTTGATGGAGGTTCTATAACTTGACTTTTCCATGGAGGTTCAGCATCTCCTAAGTCTTGAACCACTTCTTCTTCTTCAATAATTCCGGCTTCCTCTACTTGTTCCAGTACAAAGTCACGCTCCTTATTGTCCACTGGAGTTTCTAGTGTCTCCTTCATTCTAAGTTCTTCATTAGCTTCTGCATATGAAGCCATGGGGGTTCCTTAAATGTCTGAACATCAGAAAGGTAATCGATTTATCGCTTGATCCAGATGTTTAAGTATGAAATTGTATTCCTCCTTGATGGCTTCTTTTCTATGATAACTCCCTTCAACTACTCCTTCATCTGCACAGGTCTCTTCTACCTTCACCTTTAGTGCCTCCTCTAGCTCTTTATGAAGTATGGATTCACGAAGATGATCCCTTCTCTCTTGTTCCATGTCAATAGCATCATTGGATCATGTTGCTCTTGGATTGATGGATGTGGGTGCTCTTCCATGGATGGTGGTGATGGGATGGAGAGATCATTCTGTGGTTGAGATGGAAGTGCACTGGAGTGTGAGGGTTGAACATTGGAGGTGGAGGGTTGGTCTATACGGGATATAAGATTTTGGAGTGTAGAGGTGAGACTAGTGAGAGAAGTAAGTATGTTCTCTATGGAGGTTTGGGGTGGATAGGAGGGTTCATTATTTTGGAAAATAGATTCATAATACGGAGGTGGTTCTTTTTGATAAGGATATGGAGATGGTGAATATTGAGGTGGTGGTTCTAGGTATGGTTCATATGGTGGTTGGAGTGGTGGATAAGGATTAGGATCATATGGGGGTGAATGGCGGAAAGGGGCTTGTGAGTATGGTGGTCCAAAGTCATGTTGAGGAGGGGGTTCATAGGCATATGGTGGTGGTTGTTGATATGCATCACAAAACGGTTGTTGATAGTCCATTGGAGGTGGTTGTTGCCATGACGGTTGATTAAATCCTTATGGCTCCTCCCATCTTTGATTGTTCCAACCTTGATGCATGTTCTCATTGTAATCTCCTCTTCCTGCAACATAATTGTAACCAGACTCAAAGCCAAAGAGGTGAGAGTTCATAGTAGTAGGAAAAAAATAAAAACAAAAACTAACAAAAAGAAAATATTTTGAAAAAGATATGATTTTTGAAAAAAAAAAGATAAGATAAGATTTTGAAAAAGATATGCTTTTTGAAAAAGGATAAGATAAGATTTTGAAAAAGATAAAATATGATTTTTTTGAAAAAGATTTGAAATTTGAAATTTGATTTTGAAATAAGATAAGATAAGATAAAAATTCTAAAATAAAAATCTGAAATTTTGTTTTGAAAAATATTTACAATAACTAATAAGGCACACGTTTGCAATTCCCCGGCAACGGCGCCATTTTGACGTTAGGATTTCCTGTCGGTAAAGAAATATAAAGATATAATCGCGTTGTAAATATAGCTTCTAAACCAACAGAAAATCCTTTCGTACAAATGTTTTGATTGTCACAAGTAACAAACCCCTTTGAAATTGATAACCGAAGTATTTAAACCTCGGGTCTTCTTCTCAAGGAATTGCAGGGAGGTGTGTTTATTATTGGTTATGCAAAGGTATATTTTGGGGTTTTGAAAAGGTTTGAGCAAATAATTTAATTGATAAGAAAAATAAATTAATAAATAGAAAATCTTTTGGCAAGGTATGAAAACTGGAAGTCCTATCCTGGTTATCCTTATCAATGGTGATGAGAATTATATTTAAAGTCAACCTCTAACTATGAAGGTCAGTTAAGTGGACAAATTAATTTAACACCTAAAGTCCTAGTCAACTCCTGAGGAAAGACTAGAGTTATAGGAATCTAAATTAATCAGCAAAGATAACAATTATCAATCACGATGAGTTTGACAACTCAAGAGTTACCAATTAATCAACCAAATCCAAAAGGAAAAAATCTAAATTATTTATATAATAAATAGAAGAAAGTAATCATGAGTCTGAAATACCTCAAATTATATTAAATAAAGATATCAATTCTAACATGGACAAGTTCATAAATTAGATGGAAAAGATAAATAAAAGGAACATTGAACCTGTAATTGTAGAAGATGAAAATATTCCTAAGTTCTTTAAGAGGAGTCCTGATCTTAATCCTAAGAGAGAGGAGAGAGCCTCTCTCTAAAAAAAACTACATCTAAATTATGAAAACTGTGAATTATGATCCCATCTGAAGTATTGAGTCTCTGCATGTTTCCTGACTTTAATCTATGTTCCTGGGCCGAAATCTGGGTAAAAATGCGGCCCAAAATCATCTTCAATGTATTCTGTAATTTCTGCAGATCGTGCATGTCACGCGTACGCCTCAGTCACGCGTTCGCGTCACTTAGCATTTTTCGTGCCATGCGTGCGCGTCGTCCACGCATTCGCATCACTCGTGCAGCTTCCAATCCATGCGGTCAGCGCGTCACTGCGTTTTCCTCCATTTCGCGTGGTCGCGTGAGCCATGCGCCCGCGTCGCTTCTCGCTGGACATCTCCTCAATTTCTTGTGTTCCTTCCATTTTTGCAAACTTCCTCTCCATTCTCTCATCCATTTCTACCCTATGAAGTCTGAAACACTTAACACACATATCACAGTATCGAATGGTATAAAGGAGAATAAAAATATACAATTAAAAGATCTTTAGGAAGCAAGTTTTCAATCATAGAACAATTTGGGAAGGAATTGTAAATACATGCTAATCATATGAATAAGTGGGTGAAAAGCTTGATAAAATCAAGAATTTTACCAATATGAACCACCTTTTAATTACAACAACCTTCCCTCAAACAATGAACCCTCTCTTTCACCATCACCTTCCGATGAGACCTCGATGCAGGAATTGAGAGATCTTGAATCTCATATCTTAAGGCGACAAGAGGAAGATGAAAAGAAGTTTGAGGAGTTAAGAGCAAAAATGGCTATCATGGTAGAAGCCATTAGCAAGATAGTCTCATCCCTCCTAAGCTTGCACGATCAAGGCACTCCCATTGTTGAATGTGGAGAAGCAACCAAAGAGCTTAGTGAGGGAGTGAACTTGAAGCTCCAAAGTGAAGAAGAGGAGTTAAAGTAAGAAGTGCAACAAGAGGAGAAGGTAAAGATGATTAAACCAAGGGAAGTAGTGGTTGGCACCTTAGGATATGTTGAGTACATAGAGGAATCACAAGTTGAAGAGCCTTCTTCCATGGAATTTGAAGTTGATGTTGAGGAGGAGAGTGCACAACCTCCAAGGCACAATGTGATTGAAGAATTGGAAGAAGTGACCCAAGAAATAGGTCCTCCTATTTATGATGATTCCACATCAACATATGATCCTTTTAAGTTTGAAGAGTTCTTCCCCACTATACTTGGAATTGATGATGAGGTAAATTTTACTAAACCTCCTATCTATGATTTGAGTGATGGGGAAGAGATTGAAAGCATTGGTGAAGAAGAATGGGAACTTGAGGAAGTTTGGCAAGAGGTAAAGCTTGAAGAATCTTGCCAAGTGGTAGAAGCCTCTAGAAGAGGATGGATGGGTAAAACTTCATTTCTTAGCTTTGTTATCCCACTTGAATTTGGTTTGCTTGAGACGGATGTCCAATTTTGGGCGCTTTGTGGTGCTAAGCGTAAGAGGAGGATGTTTAGTGGTTGGCGTTGTAAGTCTAGGCTCATTATGGTTGAAACTTCAAGGAGCAAGGGTTGGACTAGTGCTCAATTTGATGGGTCTAGGAGGATAGTTTGGTGCTTCCATGAGAATTCATCCCTCTTGCCACCAGGAGGAAATCACCATGATCAACTCAAGGACCGGTATGAAAACAAAGTGTGGGATCCCGGATCGCACAAGGAGGATCAACTTTGGGAGCCCATGGTTTGTGAAGAACTCCATCAAAGCTTGGAGTTATTAACTTTGAATGATGAACCACAATGGAAGTCCAAGCATTTGTGGATGTTCAAAGATGGATTCAAGCACAAGCCACCTTGATGGATAGCTCCCCATAAGTCCAACTTAAGGACAATAAACAAAAGTGCTAGGTGGGAGACACCCCACCATGGTAACATCTTTCCTTTTTTCTTTTTGTAAATATTGCTAATAATTAGTTTAATTTTATGTTTTGTTTGGTTAGATATGTTTATTTGGGAGTTTAGTATGTTAAATAAGGTTTTATGATGTTTTGGTAGTTGTTTGGAGGTTTGGAATGCTTGGTTTGGTGCAAAAACATAGAAAAATTTTGAAAAACAGAGCACCATCCACGCGCACGCGCACTACAGGCGTACGCGTGACCCAAGTAATTTCAACCATCCACGCACACGCGTCATGCACGCGTATGCGTGGATTGAATGTTTCACTTCCCATACATTCACTCGACAGTTATGCCTGAATTGTGCCAACTTTGTGCCACAGGGTACGTGCACGCATCGCTACCATTTCATCAATTCACGCTTACGCGCACATGACGCGCACGCATGGATTGCCCTGTTTCACCCACCTTCTTTTCTTCTCCTACTTCCATTTCTTTGCTTCTTCTCTTCTCTTTCCACTCTTCAATCATCACCCAACACTACCAAACACCATCTATAACCACTTCTTTTAGTTAGTTAGTTAATTGTTTAATTAGTACATTTTCATTTTTTTTCTATTTTTCTTTATAAGTGTTGGATTATTAATATTGTTTTCTATTTCTTGCTGCTGATTATTGATGAGATGTTATTTTAACATCATTATTTTTAATTTTTATTGTTGGATTTAATTTTGAGTTTTCATGTTTAACATTTGTAAGAACCAAGTGAATGTTACATTGCCTTTAAACTTCTTAACTCTTTTGAATTGCATGTTTTGGCCACCATGCATTCGTCATCTATTGTTAGGCAATTGTATACTATCATTGCAATTTTTTTAGGTGATACTTGTTTGTGATCTACCCTTTGTTCATACTACCTATTTCATGCATTGAGATTGTGGAATTATGAAATTGGATCGAAAGCTTGCCTTGCGACATATTTTTGAGCTTTCTAAGCTTTGTGGACCATGCTTGCTCTGTGATTGATTTTTACTTCTATCCTCTTTTTCCTAACTTCCATAGCATCCATGTGTTTCACCTCTATGTCACTTAGGTGTTGCAACAACTTCAATATGTGTCATCGATTGTTGTGTGAGTTTCATATACCATTTTTTCACTAAGTCTACCTACACATCAATCAATGTCCATGCATTATCCAATTTCACAATTGCTTGATTTTTTCTTGAATGATTTTGTACTTCTTCACTAATTGTTTGATTGACTTAACTTACAAGTCTCTTGAAGTACTTCAAGCACACTAGAATGAGTGAAGTGCATACTTCTTTTGTGTAATTGTGACATGGCTTTTAAATACTAGGGTGTGAGTTCTAAACCGCATGCAAGTTAGGACCCACACGCCTATTTTTCATCAATGTCACATTAACTCACTCACTCAATTCTAGTGAATTACCTCATTCCAACAATCCATGCTTCCCTGCTTGTGCATTTACTTGTCTTATTATCTCCTATTTTCTATTTTCAGGATAAGTCATCATAAGCAACAATGGAAGCATGAAAAGGACATGCAACAACCGGTTGACCCACAAGCTGGAGGTGGCAATTAGGAAGGTCGTTGTTCATACCCTAGGTTGAGCTGTCCAACCCGGGATGTTCTACCGACAAAGCGACCGACCTCTTCAGGTCAGGACAATCCGACCTCTTCTCAAAGAGCTCGGCCAAACTACCAGGAAAGCCCAATAAAGGGCCCAAACAGAGGAACACGACCCGAATCCAAGGGCAGCCCAAGCCTATAGAGATAAAGGTGGTTCCCTTAAAGATAAGATGACCTCGCTCGAAGATAAAGATAAGATCTAAGAAAGGTCGCTCTACACCATTATAAATACACTGGAGCACCCAGGTATAACTCATACTTTGATTCTACTCAATACCTGCTTAATACCCTTGCTAACTTAAGCATCGGAGTTCCTTGCAGGTACCCCCCACCCTCCGGGGACAAAGGATCAGCACCATCACCAAGCCCAACGAGTCGGACACAGCGGCTCCGACTACCTTCATCAGATCGGACTCCACAGCTCTAACCAGCATAGAAGATCTCATCCGAGATCGACTTACAGTTTCAGGTAACCCTCGGAACATTGGCGCCATTGCCGGGGAACCTGAAAGTCATCCCATCATCATGGCAGACGACCATGACATTAACCATAATTCAGATCTAGAGGATAATACACCACACAAAAACGCAGACACTACACCAAAGGATACTCCTCAACTTAACAACAAAAGGATTCTCCAAATGCAAGAGCCATGGAGGTGCTCCAAGACTGTTTAAAACAACTGGAAGAAGAAGCCCTACGTCAATGAGAGGCTGAGAAAGACCTACAGAAGGAAATAAGGCGACGCCGGGAATTGGAGGACAAACTCCTAAAACTCGAAGCCGATCTCAGGACTAAAGCCAACCGATCCCCTTATGAGGACAACTCCCGCAAAGAACAAGATCCATTCACCAAGGAGTTCATGAAGACCAAAATCCCAAAAGACTTTAAACTCCCATATATGACTTTATACGACGGCACTACAGATCCCGGCCATCATCTCAGCAATTTCAGAAGTAGAATGTACCTCACCGACGCTTCAGATGCAGTTTGTTGCAAAGCCTTTCCAACTACTTTAACAAAGACGGTAATTAGATAGTTCGACAATCTACCTCCTAGGTCCATCTCGAGTATTGACGACTTGGCCAAGAAGTTTTTAGCCAGATTCTCCATCCAAAAAGACAAGGCTAATCATGCTCCAAGTCTATTAGGAATCAGACAAGGAGAACGGGAAACTCTCCGTAACTATATAGAAAGATTCAACAAAACGTGCCTAGACATACAGAAGCTACCAACAGAGACTGCCATTATGGGCCTCATCAATGGCTTGCGAGAAGGACCTTTTAGCCAATCTATATCGAAAAAACACCCCACATCTCTGAACGAAGTTCAAGAACGAGCAGAGAAGTACATCAACATGGAGGAAAACTCTCGACTAGGAGAAACCTTGAAATCCGAATTCACTTCCCGGGATAAGGACAAAGAATCTAAAAAGAAGGAAGATCGACATGGAGAAAAAATAAAAAATACCACAATTACACCCCCCTTCGGGTGTCTCTCGTGGATGTCTACAGAGAGGTTTGCAACACTGAAAAAATACCTCCAGCTCGACCACTCAAAGGCAAAAAAGGAGGAGGAAATCAGGCCGAATATTGTGAATATCATCGGATCTGCGGGCATTCCACCAACAAATGTTTTGACTTAAAGAATGTCTTAGAAAAACTAGTAAGGGAAGGGAAATTAGATCGGTATCTGGCCACCCGGGACGATGAGCAAAGAAAAAGAAGAAGAGAAGAAGATGTCGGATGAACCGAGCGATCACCTCGTACACCAGAAAGACACGTCCACTTGATACATGACGGATTTGCGGGGGGAGGAATCTCCAAATCATCTCGACATCTTAAAGAAGTATATCATGTTGAGGGGAAGGAGGAAGCACCCGACATCCCCGTGACTACTTTCACCAAAGAAGACGCATCCGGTATCATCTTAGGACACGACGATCTCATAGTCATCACTGTTATACTGGCAAATGCAAATCTCCACCGCACACTGATAGACCAAGGGAGCTCTGCCAACATCTTGTTTAAAACTGCCTTCGACAAGCTTGGCTTAGAAGAAAAAGAACTTAGAGCATATCCGAACAGCCTGTTCGGACTAGGAGACACCCTGGTTCAACCGCTTGGATACATCTCGCTACACACAACCTTCGGAAAAGGAAACTTGTCAAGAACACTCAAGATAGATTACATCGTGGTCGACGTAAGTTCAGCCTACAACGCCTTAATAGGTCGGACGACATTGAATCAGCTCGGCGCAATAGTCTCGACTCCACATCTATGCATGAAATTCCCAACTGCAGAAAGGATAGCTACAATAAAGGCAGATCAGAAGACGGCGCGCCACTGTTACCATGAAAGCCTAAACCTCAGAGGTAGAGGAGAAGAAATCCACACAATCGAACTCAGGGGAGTGCAAAGGCATATAAATACCTCTCGTTTATGGACGCATATAAATACCTCTGGATATAAATACCTCTCGTTTATAGACGCATACTCGGGATACAATCAAATCCCGATGTATCCACCCGACCAAGAGAAAACTTCCTTCTTAACCCCAAAAGCAAACTAAGGCTACATCGTCATGCTTTTCGGTCTTAAAAACGTGGGAGCTACTTATCAGAGATTAATGAATAAGGTTTTTTTGGATCACATCGGAAAAATCATGGAAGTCTATGTAGACAACATGATAATAAAGACACAAACTGAAGAGACGCTATTGTCCAACCTGACCCAGGTGTTCGACACTATAAGACGGTATGGTATGCGACTCAATCCCGCAAAATGCACCTTTGCAGTAGAAGCTGGCAAATTCTTGGATTTTATGCTCACACAGAGAGGAATCGAGGTAAACCCGGATAAATCCCAGGCCATACTCGACATGAAGAGTCCGACTTGTGTTAAAGAGGTACAACAACTCAATGGGAGGTTGGCAGCCTTGTCCAGATTTCTAGCCAGATCGGCAACAAGATCTCTCCCCTTCTATGCCACTCTAAGGAAGTGAAAGGAGTTTGAATTGACAACGGAGTGCGAGCAAGCATTCCAAGATTTCAAAAGATTCCTGGGACAGCCACCTATCCTAACTCGTCCACAGGAAGGAGAACCACTCATATTATACCTCGCAGTAGGAAGTCAGGAAGTAGCCTCAGCACTAGTCTGAGAAGACGACATCGGGCAACAACTCGTATATTTCATCAGTAAGGCATTACAAGGATCTAAACTGAACTACTAAAAAATAGAAAAGTTTGCCTATGCTCTCATACTAACATCTCGATGACTTCGTCCATACTTCCAGGCCCACACCATTAGGGTTCGGACTAACCAGCCCATAAAAGGGATCTTACAGAAAACAGAACTGGTAGGCAGATTCTTGCAATGGGCAGTCAAGTTGTCCGAATTCGATCTTCAATACGAAGCTCGAACAGCCATTAAATCACAATACCTGGCCGACTTCATTGCATAATTTACAAACACACCGGAGATCCCCACAGAATGGAATCTCTACGTGGATGGTTCCTCAAATAAAACGAGAAGTGGCGCGGGTGTGATAATTGAAAGCGACCGAGGAACCCAAATCGAACTCTCCCTCAAATTCGGGTTCCCGGCCTCAAATAACCAAACGGAATATGAGGCACTACTAGCTGGTTTGAAGCTAGCTAGGGAGGTTGGAGCTCAAAAGCTTATCGTCTTCAGCGACTTACTGATGCCAGGGCATCTAGGCCAGTTTCACTGACCTTTTCTTTACTGTTTTAGGGTAGTTTCATGCATTTTCCTAGTGAATAAGACAAGTTTTGGGTGAAAATACACTTACACCTTCATTTAAGCAACTATTGTGAATTTTGCATGATTTCATGAGATTTTTGCCAGAATTGCATGAGAATTTGATGATGCATAATCTCATGACTTTAGCTAGAGCTTTGATGCACTTTAATTGCTTGATTTCAGGACAAATGAAGCATGGAAGAACCACGTTAGCATTCACGTTAACTTAGTTAACGTGACTACTAACGTGGGATGGCAAAGAGCTTGCAACGTTAATAAGAAAAATGATCACCAATAACGCATGCGAAGCCATTCATAGCTTACGTTAAAAGCCACGTTAACTAAGTTAGTTAACGTGGTACTTAACGTAGAAGAAAAAGAGGACTCCACGTTAACGAGAAATATGAACTCCAATAACGTTTCTCCTCAACGTTAGTGGTAAAAGTGAACACCACTAACGTTGGGAAACTAGGCAATGCCCCACGTTAAGAGTCACGTTAACTTAGTCAACGTGAACTCTAACGTGGAAGAGGATCAACAACGCCAACGTTAGTGACACTCACTTTTGTCACTAACGTTGGATCATTAGCATTGCCTACATTAACTCTTGGTGCACGAAATTGTGATCATCAATGGCGCCATCAACATGGTACGCACAATTATAATCTCAACTCTTTATCACAACTTCGCACAACTAACCAGCAAGTGCACTGGGTCGTCCAAGTAATAAACCTTACACGAGTAAGGGTCGATTCCACGGAGATTGTTGGTATGAAGCAAGCTATGGTCATCTTGTAAATCTCAGTCAGGCGGATTCAAATGGTTATGGAGGATTGATAATTAAAAGATGAATAAAACATAAAATAAAGATAGAGATACTTATGTAATTCATTGGTGAGAATTTCAGATAAGCGTATGGAGATGCTTTGTCCCTTCCGTCTCTCTGCTTTCCTACTGTCTTCATCCAATCCTTCTTACTCCTTTCTATGGCAAGCTGTATGTTGGGCATCACCGTTGTCAATGGCTACAGTCCCGTCCTCTCAGTGAAAATGTTCAACGCACTCTGTCACAACACGACTATTCATTTGTCGATTCTCGATCATGTCGGAATAGAATCTAGTGATTCTTTTGCGTCTGTCACTAACGCCCCACAATCGCGAGTTTGAAGCTCGTCACAGTCATTCAATCCTTGAATCCTACTCAGAATACCACAGACAAGGTTTAGACCTTTCGAATTCTCAAGAATGCCGCCATCAATTCTAGCTTATACCACGAAGATTCTGATTAAGGAATCCAAGAGATATCCACTCAATCTAAGGTAGAACGGAGGTGGTTGTCAGGCACACGTTCATAGGTGAGAATGATGATGAGTGTCACGGATCATCACATTCATCAAGTTGAGGAACAAGTGATATCTTAGAACAAGAATAAGCTGAATTGAATAGAAGAACAATAGTAATTGCATTAATACTAGAGGTACAGCAGAGCTCCACACCTTAATCTATGGTGTGTAGAAACTCCACCGTTGAAAATACATAAGAACAAGGTCTAGTTAAATATGATGATTCTTGAACACAGCTACTTATTGAGTCTTGGTCGTGGCCCAAAGCACTCTGTCTTCCAGTATTACCACCGGATACATACATGCCACAGACACATAATTGGGTGAACCTTTTCAGATTGTGACTCAGCTTTGCTAGAGTCCCCAATTAGAGGTGTCTAGGGTTCTTAAGCACACTCTTTTTGCCTTGGATCACAACTTTATTTCTTTATTTTTCTCTTTTTTTTTTCATTTTCTTTTCTCCTTTTTTTTCATTTTTCTTCTTCTCTTTTTTTTTGTATTCACTGCTTTTTCTTGCTTCAAGAATCATTTTTATGATTTTTCAGATCCTCAGTAACATGTCTCCTTTTTCATCATTCTTTCAAGAGCCAACATTCATGAACCACAAATTCAAAAGACATATGCACTGTTTAAGCATACATTCAGAAAACAAAAGTATTGCCACCACATCAAAATAATTAAACTGTTATAAAATTCAAAATTCATGCAATTCTTTTCTTTTTCAATTAAGAACATTTTTCATTCAAGAGAGGTGATGGATTCATAGGACATTCATAACTTTAAGGCATAGACACTAAGACACTAATGATCACAAGACACAAACATAGATAAACATAAGCACTAAAATTCGAAAAACAGGAAAATAAAGAACAAGGAAATTAAAGAACGGGTCCACCTTAGTGATGGCGGCTTGTTCTTCCTCTTGAAGATCCCATGGAGTGCTTGAGCTCCTCAATGTCTCTTCCTTGCCTTTGTTGCTCCTCTCTCATGATTCTTTGATCTTCTCTAATTTCATGGAGGAGGATGGAATGTTCTTGGTGCTCCACCCTTAGTTGTCCCATGTTGGAACTCAATTCTCCTAGGGAGGTGTTTAGTTGCTCCCAATAGTTTTGTGGAGCAAAGTGCATCCCTTGAGGCATCTCAGGGATTTGATGATGAGAGGGGTCTCTTGTTTGCTCCATCCTCTTCTTAGTGATGGGCTTGTCCTCATCAATGGGGATGTCTCCCTCTATGTCAACTCCAACTGAATAACAGAGGTGACAAATGAGATGAGGAAAGGCTAACCTTGCCAAGGTAGAGAACTTGTCCGCCACCTTATAGAGTTCTTGGGATATAACCTCATGAACTTCTATTTCTTCTCCAATCATGATGCTATGAATCATGATAGCCCAGTCTATAGTAACTTCGGACCGGTTGCTAGTGGGAATGATTGAGCGTTGGATAAACTCCAACCATCCTCTAGCCACGGGCTTGAGGTCATGCCTTCTCAGTTGAACCGACTTCCCTCTTGAATCTCTCTTCCATTGGGCGCCCTCTTCACAAATGACTGTGAGGACTTGGTCCAACCTTTGATCAAAGTTGACCCTTCTAGTGTAAGGATGTTCATCTCCTTGCATCATGGGCAAGTTGAATGCCAACCTTACATTTTCCGGACTAAAATCCAAGTATTTCCCCCAAACCATAGTAAGCCAATTCTTTGGGTCCGGGTTCACACTTTGATCATGGTTCTTGGTGATCCATGCATTGGCATAGAACTCTTGAACCATTAAGATTCCGACTTGTTGAATGGGGTTGGTGAGAACTTCCCAACCTCTTCTTTGGATCTCATGTCGGATCTCCGGATATTCACTCTTTTTGAGTTTAAAAGGGACCTCGGGGATCACCTTCTTCAAGGCCACAACTTTATAGAAGTGGTCTTGATGCACCCTTGAGATGAATCTTTCCATCTCCCATGACTCGGAGGTGGAAGCTTTTGCCTTGCCTTTCCTCTTTCTAGAGGTTTCTCCGGCCTTGGATGTCATAAATGGTTATGGAAAAACAAAAAGCAATGCTTTTACCACACCAAACTTAAAAGGTTTGCTCGTCCTCGAGCAAAAGAAGAAAGAAGAGAGTAGAAGAAGAAGAAGAAATGAAGGGAAAGGGAATGGCTTTGTGGTTCGGCCATGTATGGGTGGGTTTGGGAGGGAAAGTGGTTTGAATTTCAATGGTGAGGTAGGTGGGGTTTTATGAAGGATGGATGTGAGTGGTGAAGAGAGAGATGGGATTTGATAGGTGAAGGGTTTTTGGGGAAGAGGTGTTGAGGTGATTGGTGAGTGGGTGAAGAAGAGAGAGAGTGGTGGGGTAGGTGGGGATCCTGTGAGATCCACAGATCCTGAGGTGTCAAGGAAAAGTCATCCATGCACCAAGTGGCGAGCAAAATTGCTCTTTGTGCCAAATCTGGCGTTAAACGCCGGGCTGGTGCCCATTTCTGGCGTTTAACGCCAACTTCTTGCCCTTTACTGGCGTTTAACGCCAGTCTGGTGCCCATTTCTGGCGTTAAACGCCCAGAATGGTGCCAGACTGGGCGTTAAACGCCCATCTGCTAGCCTTACTGGCGTTTAAACGCCAGCTAAGTCTCCTCCAGGGTGTGCTATTTTTCTTTCTATTTTTCTTTCTGTTTTTGCTTTTTCAATTGATTTTGTGACTTCTCATGATCATCAACCTACAGAAAACATATAATAACAAAGGAAAATAGATAAAATATAACATTGGGTTGCCTCCCAACAAGCGCTTCTTTAATGTCAGTAGCTTGACAGAGGGCTCTCATGGAGCCTCACAGATATTCAGAGCAATGTTGGAACCTCCCAACACCAAACTTAGAGTTTGAATGTGGGGGTTCAACACCAAACTTAGAAGTTGGTTGTGGCCTCCCAACACCAAACTTAGAGTTTGACTGTGGGGGCTCTGTTTGGCTCTGTTTTGAGAGAAGCTCTTCATGCTTCCTCTCCATGGTGACAGAGGGATATCCTTGAGCCTTAAACGCAAAGGATTCTTCATTCACTTGAATGATCAATTCTCCTCTATCAACATCAATCACAGCCTTTGCTGTGGCTAGGAAGGGTCTGCCGAGGATGATGGATTCATCCATGCACTTCCCAATCTCTAGGACTATGAAATCAGTAGGGATGTAATGGTCTTCAACTTTTACCAGAACATCCTCTACAAGTCCATAAGCTTGTTTTCTTGAGTTGTCCGCCATCTCTAGTGAGATTTTTGCAGCTTGCACCTCAAAGATCCCTAGCTTCTCCATTACAGAGAGAGGCATGAGGTTTACACATGACCCTAGGTCACACAAGGCCTTCTTGAAGGTCATGGTGCCTATGGTACAAGGTATTGAAAACTTCCCAGGATCCTGTCTCTTTTGAGGTGATTTCTGCCTAGACAAGTCATCTAGTTCTTTGGTGAGCAGAGGGGGTTCATCCTCCCAAGTCTCATTTCCAAATAACTTGTCATTTAGCTTCATGATTGCTCCAAGGTATTTAGCAACTTGCTCTTCAGTGACATACTCATCCTCTTCAGAGGAAGAATACTCATCAGAGCTCATGAATGGCAGAAGTAAATCCAATGGAATCTCCATGGTCTCATTTTGAGCCACAGATTCCCATGGTTCCTCATTGGGGAACTCATTGGAAGTCAGTGGACGCCCATTGAGGTCTTCCTCAGTGGCGTTCACGGCCTCTTCCTCCTCTCCAAATTCGGCCATGTTGATGGCTTTGCACTCTCCCTTTGGATTTTCTTCTGTATTGCTTGGAAGAGTACTAGGAGGGAGTTCAGTAATTTTCTTGCTCAGCTGACCCACTTGTCCCTCCAAATTTCTAATGGAGGATCTTGTTTCAGTCATGAAACTTTGAGTGGTTTTGATTAGATCAGAGACTATGGTTGCTAAGTCAGAGGTGTTCTGCTTAGAATTCTCTGTCTGTTGCTGAGAAGATGATGGAAAAGGCTTGCCATTGCTAAACCTGTTTCTTCCACCATTATTGTTGTTGAAACCTTGTTGAGGTCTCTGTTGATCCTTCCATGAAAGATTTGGATGATTTCTCCATGAAGGATTATAGGTGTTTCCATAGGGTTCTCCCATGTAATTCACCTCTTCCATTGAAGGGTTCTCAGGATCATAAGCTTCTTCTTCAGATGAAGCTTCCTTAGTACTGCCTGGTGCATTTTGCATTCCAGACAGACTTTGAGAAATCAAATTGACTTGCTGAGTCAATATCTTGTTCTGAGCCAATATGGCATTCAGAGTATCAACCTCAAGAACTCCTTTCTTCTGATTAGTCCCATTGTTCACAGGATTCCTTTCAAAAGTGTACATGAATTGGTTATTTGCAACCATTTCAATCAGCTCTTGAGCTTCTGCAGGCGTCTTCTTCAGATGAAGAGATCCTCCAGCAGAGCTATCCAAAGACATCTTAGATAGTTCAGACAGACCATCATAGAAAATACCTATGATGCTCCATTCAGAAAGCATGTCAGAGGGACACTTTCTGATTAATTGTTTGTATCTTTCCCAAGCTTCATAGAGGGATTCTCCTTCCTTCTGTCTGAAGGTCTGGACTTCCACCCTAAGCTTACTCAATTTTTGAGGTGGAAAGAACTTTGCCAAGAAGGCATTGACTAGCTTTTTCCAAGAGTTCAGGCTTTCTTTAGGTTGTGAGTCCAACCATATCCTAGCTCTGTCTCTTACAGCAAAAGGGAATAGCATAAGTCTGTAGACCTCAGGGTCAACCCCATTAGTCTTGACAGTGTCGCAGATTTGCAAGAATTCAGCTAAAAACTGATGAGGATCTTCCAATAGAAGTCCATGGAACTTGCAATTCTGTTGCATTAGAGAAACTAATTGAGGCTTAAGCTCAAAGTTGTTTGCTCCAATGGCAGGGATAGAGATGCTTCTCCCATAGAAGTCGAGAGTAGGTGCAGTAAAGTCACCCAGCACCTTCCTTGCATTGTTGGCATTGTTGTTGTTCTCGGCTGCCATGGGTTCTTCTTCTTTGAAGATTTCTGTTAGGTCCTTTACAGAGAATTGTGCCTTAGCTTCTCTTAGCTTTCGCTTCAAGGTCCTTTCAGGTTCTGGATCAGCCTCAACAAGAATGCTTTTGTCTTTGCTCCTGCTCATATGAAAGAGAAGAAAACAAGGAAATATGTGGAATACTCCATGTCACAGTATAGAGATTCCTTGAGGTGTCAGAGGAAAAGAAAAATGGAAGGCAGAAGTAGAAGAATTCAAACTTATCAAGAGAGATAGGGTTCGAATTATTCATTGAGGAATAGTGTTAGTCTATAAATAGAAGGATGTGAGAAGAGGGGAAGTAATTTTCGAAAATTAAGTAAAAGATTTTGAAAACATTTTGAAAAACACTAATTGATTTTCGAAAATAAAAGTGGGAAAGAAATCAGGTGATTTTTGAAAAAGATTTTGAAATTAGAAATAAAAAAGATTTGATTTTGAAAATTAATGACTTGGCTAACAAGAAAAGATATGATTCAAACATTAAACCTTTCTCAACAGAAAAGGCAACATACTTGAAATGTTGAATCAAATCATTAATTGATAGCAAGTATCCTTGAAAATAGAAAGAAATTGATTTTGAAAAAGATTTGATTGAAAAGATTTGATTTGAAAAAGATTTGATTTTAAAAAAAATTTGAAAACTTGAAAAAATTTGCATTGAAAATAGAATCTTCCCTCTTGTGCCATCCTGGCGTTAAACGCCCAGAATGGTGCACATTCTGGCATTTAACGCCCAAACTACTACCCTTTTGGGCGTTAAACGCCCAGCCAGGTGCCCTGACTGGCGTTTAAACGCCAGTTTGCCTTCCTTACTGGGCATTTTGAACGCCCAGCTTTTTCTGTGTAATTCCTCTGCTGTATGTTCTGAATCTTCAATCCTCTGTATTATTGACTTGAAAAGACACAAATTAAAAATATTTTTGGATTTTTGATAATGAGGAATAATCAAAATGCAACTAGAATCAAATAACAATGCATGCAAGACACCAAACTTAGCAGTTTGCATACTACTGACACTGACAAAATGAGAATGCATATGAGATACACAAAACACTCAAGTCAAGAGAATTTAAAGATTAGAGCAATGAAATCATCAAGAACATCCTGAAGATCACTTAAGACACATGAATGAATGCAAGAAGAACAGAAACATGCAATTGACACCAAACTTAAAATGAGACTCTAGACTCAACAAGAAACATACAATATTTTTGGTTTTTATGATTTTATATTTTTTTTTGGTTTTTTCGAAAATTAAGTGGAAAAGAAAATAAAGATATCAGAATTCTTAATGAGAATTCCAGGAATCATGCAATGCTAGTCTAAGACTCCGGTCCAGGAATTAGACATGGCTTCATAGCCAGCCAAGCTTTCAAAGAAAGCTTCGGTCCAAAACACTAGACATGGCCTATGGCCAGCCAAGCCTTAGCAGATCATTGCTCCAACAGCAAGATTGATAGAAATCAACAAGCTCTTGTGATGATAAGTTGAAACCTCGGTCCAATAAAATTAGACATGGCTTCACAGCCAGCCAGACTTCAACAAATCATCATGAAACTCTAGAATTCATTCTTATGAATTCTGAAAAATACCTAATCTAAGCAACAAGACGAACCGTCAGTTGTCCAAACTCAACAATCCCCGGCAACGGCGCCAAAAACTTGGTGCACGAAATTGTGATCACTACAACTCAAATAATCCAAAAACTTGGTGTTCAACACCATGGCATAAACACAACTTCGCACAACTAACCAGCAAGTGTACTGGGTCGTCCAAGTAATAAACTTTACGCGAGTAAGGGTCGATCCCACAGAGATTGTTGGTATGAAGCAAGCTATGGCCACCTTGTAAATCTTAGTCAGGCAAACTCAAATGGTTATGAATGATGAATAAAACATAAAGATAAAGATAGTGATACTTATGTAATTCATTGGTAGGAATTTCAGATAAGCGTATGAAGATGCTTGGTCCCTTCCGTCTCTCTGCTTTCCTACTGTCTTCATCCAATCCTTCTTACTCCTTTCCATGGCAAGCTGTATGCAAGGGTTTCACCGTTGTCAGTGGCTACCTCCCATCCTCTCAGTGGAAATGTTCAACGCACCCTGTCACGGCACGGCTATCCAGCTGTCGGTTCTCGATCATGTCGGAATAGAATCCAGTGATTCTTTTACGTCTGTCACTAACGCCCCACAATCGCGAGTTTGAAGCTTGTCACAATCATTCGATCATTGAATCCTACTCAGAATACCACAGACAAGGTTTAGACCTTCCGGATTCTCTTGAATGCCGCCATCAATTCTAGCTTATACCACGAAGATTCCGGTTAAAGAATCCAAGAGATATCCACCCAATCTAAGGTAGAACGGAGGTGGTTGTCAGGCACACGTTCATAGGTGAGAATGATGATGAGTGTCACGGATCATCACATTCATCAAGTTGAAGAACAAGTGATATCTTAGAACAAGAACAAGCGGAATTGAATAGAAGAACAATAGTAATTGCATTAATACTCGAGGTACAGCAGAGCTCCACACCTTAATCTATGGTGTGTAGAAACTCCACCGTTGAAAATACATAAGAACAAGATCTAGGCATGGCCGAATGGCCAGCCTCCCAAAGAGGGTTCAATCATAAAAACATGATCAAAAGATCTCCAGATACAATAGTAAAAGGTCCTACTTATAGAAAACTAGTAGCCTAGGGTTTACAGAGATGAGTAAATGACATAAAAATCCACTTCCGGGCCCACTTGGTGTGTGCTTGGGCTGAGCATTGAAGCATTTTTGTGTAGAGACTCTTCTTGGAGTTAAACGCCAGCTTTCATGCCAGTTTGGGCGTTTAACTCCCATCCTTGTGCCAGTTCCGGCGTTTAACGCTGGGAATTCTGATGCTGACTTTGAACGCCGGTTTGGGCCATCAAATCTTGGGCAAAGTATGGACTATCATATATTGCTGGAAAGCCCAGGATGTCTACTTTCCAACGCCGTTGAGAGCGCGCCAATGGGGCTTCTGTAGCTCCAGAAAATCCACTTCGAGTGCAGGGAGGTCAGAATCCAACAGCATCTGCAGTCCTTTTTAGTCTCTGAATCAGATTTTTGCTCAGGTCCCTCAATTTCAGCCAGAAAATACCTGAAATCACAGAAAAACACACAAACTCATAGTAAAGTCCAGAAAAGTGAATTTTAACTAAAAACTAATAAAAATATACTAAAAACTAACTAGATCATACTAAAAACATACTAAAAACAATGCCAAAAAGCGTACAAATTATCCGCTCATCAGGGTGCAATTAGACATCTTCTACTATGGGCTTACAGACAAAGCTCAGATTTCTCTAGATCACTCAGCTGGTGGATCTATACATATGAGAAGAACAATTGAAGAAGCTCAAGAGCTTATTGATACAGTTGCCAGAAATCAGCATCTGTACCTAAGCAGTGAATCTTCCATGAAAGAAGATGCTAAAACAGTAACTGTTGAACTCAGTCCTGTAGATCAGACTAATGAATTCAATCAGCAATTAGACTTTCTAACCCAGCAGCTTGCCGAATTCAAGGAAATACTACAGGAAACAAGAATAGCTAACAGGAATATGGAAGTACAGTTAAAGCAAACAGAAAAGTAAATGTCAAAACAAATAGCAGAAGAATGCCAAGCAGTTCAATTAAGAAGTGGGAAAACATTAAATACCTCACTTCAAAGCAGCAGGAAGCCAAGAAATGAACAAATGGCTACTAAAATTCCCTCTGAGGACAATCAGAGCCCAGAGAGGAATAATGCTGGCGCTGAACGCCCAGACCATGCTCATTCCTGGCGTTCAACGCCAGAAACAAGCATGAATCCGGTGTTGAACGCCCAAAGGAAGCACAGTTCTGGCGTTCAGACGCCAGTAACAGATAAGGAGTTGGCGTCTAACGCGACTCCAGCTTCCACCCCTGGCATTCAAATGCCAGTGGGGGATCAGTCACATACAAGTGCTGATAATAACCCTTCTAAAAAGGCTTCCCAACCCACTTCTGTAAGTAATAAACCTGCAGCAACTAAGGTTGAGGAATATAAAGCCAGATTGCCTTATCCTCAAAAACTCCGCCAAGCGGAACAGGATAAGCAATTTGCCCGCTTTGCAGACTATCTCAGGACTCTTGAAATAAAGATTCCGTTTGCAGAAGCACTTGAGCAAATACCCTCTATACCAAGTTCATGAAAGAGATCTTAAGTCATAAGAAGGATTGGAGGGAAACTGAAAAAGTTTACCTCACTGAGGAATGCAATGCAGTTATCCTGGAAAGCTTACCTGAGAAGCTTAAGGATCCCAGAAGCTTTATGATATCATGCACATTAGAGGGTACTTGTACCAAGCAGGCTCTATGTGATCTTGGGGCAAGTATCAACTTAATACCTGCATCTATTATCACAAAGCTTGGTTTGACTGAAGAAGTCAAACCAACCCGAATATGTCTTCAACTTGCTGATGGCTCCATTAAATACCCATCAGGCGTGATTGAAGACATGATTGTCAAGGTTGGGCCGTTTGCCTTTCCTACTGACTTTGTGGTGCTGGAAATGGAGGAGCACAAGAGTGCAACTCTCATTCTAGGAAGACCTTTCCTAGCAACTGGCCGAACCCTCATTGACGTCCAAAAAGGGGAAGTAACCCTGAGAGTCAATGAGGAGGAGCTCAAGTTGAATGTTGCCAAAGCCATGCAACATCCAGACACCCCAGATGACTGCATGGGTGTTGATATCATTGACTCTCTGGTACGAGAGGTCAATATGGCTGAGAGTCTCGAATCAGAGCTAGAGTACATCTTTAAAGATGTTCAGCCTGATTTGGAGGAATCAGAGAGAATAATAGAACCTCTGAAAATCCCTCAGGAAGAGGAGAAACCTCCCAAACCTAAGCTCAAACCATTACCACCATCCCTGAAATATGCATTTTTGGGAGAAGGTGATACCTTTCATGTAATCATAAGCAATACCTTAGAGCCACAGGAAGAGGAAGCACTAATTCAAGTGCCAAGGACACACAAGACAGCTCTTGGGTGTTCCATTAGTGATCTTAAGGGCATTAGCCCAGCCAGATGCATACACAAGATCCTATTGGAGGGTGACGCCAAGCCAGTGGTCCAACCACAAAGGCGGCTGAATCCAGCCATGAAGGAAGTTGTGCGGAAGGAGGTCACTAAATTACTAGAGGCTGGGATTATTTATCGTATTTTTGACAGCCCCTGGGTAAGCCCTGTCCAAGTCGTCCCTAAGAAGGAAGGCATGACAGTGGTTCATAATGAAAAAAATGAACTGGTTCCTACAAGAACAGTTACAGGGTGGCGTATGTGTATTGATTATAGAAGGCTCAATACAGCCACCAGAAATGATCATTTTCCTTTACCATTCATAGACCAGATGCTAGAAAGACTAGCAGGTCATGAATACTACTGTTTCCTGGATGGATATTCAGGTTATAATCAAATTACAGTAGATCCCCAGGATCAAGAGAAAACGGCATTCACATGCCCATCTGGAGTATTTGCATACAGAAGGATGCCATTTGGCTTGTGCAATGCACCTGCAACCTTTCAAAGGTGCACGCTCTCTATCTTCTCTGATATGGTAGAGAAGTTTCTGGAAGTCTTCATGGATGACTTTTCAGTATTTGGAGACTCATTCAGCTCCTACCTTAACCATTTAGCACTTGTTCTGAAAAGATGCCAAGAGACCAACCTAGTTTTAAACTGGGAAAAATGTCACTTTATGGTGACTGAAGGGATTGTCCTTGGGCATAAAATTTCAAACAAGAGAATAGAGGTGGATCAAGCTAAAGTTGAAGTAATTGAAAAATTACCACCACTTGCCAATGTTAAGGCAATCAGAAGCTTTCTGGGGCATGCAGGATTCTATAGGAGGTTTATAAAGGATTTTTCAAAAATTGCAAAACCTCTGAGCAATCTGCTAGCTGCTGACACGCCATTTGTGTTTGACACAAAGTGTCTGTAGGCGTTTGAGACCCTGAAAGCTAAACTGGTCACAGCACCAGTTATTTCTGCACCAGACTGGACATTACCCTTTGAACTAATGTGTGATGCCAGTGACCATACCATTGGTGCAGTATTAGGACAGAGGCATAACAAGCTTCTGCATGTCATTTATTATGCTAGCAGCATTTTAAATGATGCCCAGAAAAATTACACAACCACAGAAAAAGAATTACTTGCAGTGGTTTATGCCATTGACAAGTTTAGATCCTACTTAGTAGGATCAAAAGTGATTGTGTACACTGACCATGCTACTCTTAAATATCTACTCACAAAGCAGGATTCAAAGCCCAGGCTCATAAGATGGGTGTTGCCTCTGCAAGAGTTTGATATAGAAATAAGAGACAGAAAAGGAACAGAGAATCAAGTAGCTGATCACCTGTCCCGGATAGAACCAGTAGCAGGAGCATCCCTCCCTCCTATTGAGATATCTGAAACCTTTCCGGATAAGCAATTGTTTGCTATTCAGGAAGCTCTGTGGTTTGCAGACATTGCAAACTATAAGACACAAGGTTCTTCTTTTGTAACCATGGAGAGGAAGCATGAAAAGCTTCTCTCACTGCAGAGTCAACCAAAGCCCCCACAGTCCAACTCTAAGTTTGGTGTTGGGAGGCCACAATCAAACTCTAAGTTTGGTGTTGAACCCCCACATTCAAACTCTAAGTTTGATGTTGGGAGGTCCCAACCTTGCTCTGATTATCTGTGAGACTCCATGAGAGCTCACTGTCCATCTAAGAACAATAAAGAAGCGCTTGCTGGGAGGCAACCCAGCCATTCACAAACTTTAATTTTATTTGTTTTTGCTAATTAATTTTTACAGGTATATGTCAAAGTATCTTCAAAAGGTAAAATAGCAATTGGTTGAATTCATAGAGTTACACGGGAATTTGGAAGCTCACTGGCGTGAAAAAGCCAGTAAGAAACATTTTGGGCGTTGAACGCCCAAAAGAAGCACCCACTGGGCGTTCAACGCCAGTAAGGGTAGCCATCTGGGCGTTAAACGCCAGAAAGGAGCATCTTCTGGGCGTTGAACGCCAGAAAAAAGCACCTTCTGGGCGTTTAACGCCAGATTGACAGCGTCCTGGGCGTTCAGAAAAACGCCCAGTGACAAAGGACTTCCTGGCGTTCAACGCCAGAAAGAAGCAACAGCTGGGCGTTGAACGCCCAGGAGAAGCAGCAATTGGGCGTTAAACGCCCAAAACAAGCAGCATTTGGGCGTTTAACGCCAGAATGGTGGGGAGGAGGTAAAATTCGTTTTTCTTCACAAATTTTCTAATTTTTATGTTTCAATTCATGATTTCTTGCATAAACATGTTTCAAAATATCATCCTTCAATTCCAAAAAATTTTTAATCCTAATTTCTAAAAACCCTAATTTCTAAAATCCCTTTTTTTAAAAATATCAAATGTATCTTAATTCATAAACACAAACCTTTTCCAATCCAAATCTTTTTCAAATCTTTTTCAACTCATCATATCTTTTGGATTTCGAAATTGCCTCTCCCTCTATTCCTCTCCTATCCTTTCTTTTGCTTGAGGACAAGCAAACCTCTAAGTTTGGTGTGATTTGCCATGATCACTGAGCTAAAACTCATTAAGATCATGGCACCTAAGGGAGCAGGAAGAGCAAGGATGTGAACTGAAGGAACTGAAGCGTCAGAAATTAATTCTTGAAGAACCAAGCATCCCACAGACTAGAGGAACATCCACTTTCCAAAATACAGGTTGTTAAGTTCTAATTCTAGCTTTAACTCTGTGATAGTGTTATTATAGAAATTTACCTTAGGAGATATATAGTAATAGTAGAAGTAATTAGAATATCTATTCTGGTTTTATTCCCAATTAAGTTATAATTTATTTTTCTCATCATCATCAGACATCAATAAAATAGTAGATAATTAGAATAAAGAAGTAATTTATTTTTTCGAGTTCTTAATAATAAAAATTATAATTAACTATATGTGGTGGCAATACTTTTTGTCCTCTGAATGAATGCTTGAACAGTGCATAATTTTTATCTTGAATTTTATGAATATTGGCTCCTGAAAGAATGAGGAACACGAAAAATATTATTGATGATCTGAAAAATCATGAATTTGATTCTTGAAGCAAGAAAAAGCAGTGGAAAAAAAACTTTTACAAGAAATCATTGGATCAAGAAAAAGAAAAAGCCAATAACCCTTAAAACCAAAAGGCAAGGGTGAAAAGGATCCAAGGCTTTGAGCATCAGTGGATAGGAGGGCCCAAGGAAGTAATTCCAGGCCTAAGCGGCTAAATCAAGCTGTCCCTAACCATGTGCTTGTGGCATGCAGGTCCAAGTGAAAAGCTTGAGACTGAGTGGTTAAAGTCGTGATCCAAAGCAAAAAGAGTGTGCTTAAGAGCTCTGGACACCTCTAACTGGGGACTTTAGCAAAGCTGAGTCACAATCTGAAAAGGTTCACCCAGTCATGTGTCTGTGGCATTTATGTATCCGGTGGTAATACTGGAAAACAAAGTGCTTAGGGCCACGGCCAAGACTCATAAAGTAACTGTGTTCAAGAATCAACATACTACACTAGGAGAATCAATAATACTATCTGAATTCTGAGTTCTTATGGATGCCAATCATTCTGAATTTCAAAGGATAAAGGGAGATGCCAAAACTGTTCAGAAACAAAAAGCTACATGCCCCGCTCATCTAATAAGAATCTGAGCTCCACTTAAAAACTCTAAAATATTATTACTTCTTAATTTCTTTTAATCCTATTTTATTTATCTAGTTGCTTGAGGACAAGCAACAGTTTAAGTTTGGTTTTGTGATGAGCGGATATTTTATATGCTTTTTGGGGGTAATTTCATGTAGATTTTAGTATGTTTTAATTAGTTTTTAGTAGAATATTATTAGTTTTTAGGCAAAAATCATATTTCTAGACTTTACTATGAGTTTGTGTGTTTTTCTATGATTTCAGGTAATTTCTGGCTGAAATTGAGAGAGCTGAGCAAAAATCTGAGTTAGGCTGAAAAAGGACTGCTGGTGCTGTTGGATCCTGACCTCCCTTTACTCGGAATGGATTTTTTGGAGCTACAGGAGTCCAATTGGCGCGCTCTCAACGGCGTTGGAAAGTAGACATCCAGGGCTTTCCAGAAATATATAATAGTCCATACTTTACGCGAAGATAGACGACGTAACTTGGTGTTGAACGCCAAATACATGCTGCTGTCTGGAGTCAAACGCCAGAAACACGTCATGATCCGGAGTTGAACGCCCAAAACACGTTATAACTTGGAGTTCAACTCCAAGAAAAGCCTCAGCTCGTGGATAGCTTTAGTCTCAGCCCCAGCACACACCAAGTGGGCCACAGAAGTGGATTTCTGCACCAATTATCTTAGTTTACTCATATTCTGAAAACCTAGGTTACTAGTTTACTATTTAAACAACTTTTAGAGACTTATCTTGTATCTCATGACATTTTCAGATCTGAATTTTATACACTTTAACGGCATGAGTCTCTAAACACCATTGTTGGGGGTGAGGAGCTCTGCAGCGTCTCGATGAATTAATGCAATCACTTATATTTCTCCATTCACATATGCGTGTTCCTATCTAAGATGTTCATTCGCGCTTAATTAGGGAGAAGGTGATGATCCGTGACACTCATCACCTTCCTCAATCCATGAACGCGTGCCTGACAACCACCTCCGTTCTACATCAGATTGAATGAGTATCTCTTAGATTCCTTAATCAGAATCTTCGTGGTATAAGCCGGATTGATGGCGGCATTCATGAGAATCCGGAAAGTCTAAACCTTGTCTGTGGTATTCCGAGTAGGATTCTGGGATTGGATGACTATGACGAGCTTCAAACTCCTGAAGGCTGGGCGTTAGTGACAGACGCAAAAGAATCATTGGATTCTATTCCAACCTGATTGAGAACCGACAGATGATTAGCCGTGCTGTGACAGAGCATTTGGACCGTTTTCACTGAGAGGATGGGAAGTAGCCATTGACAACGGTGACACCCTACATAGAGCTTTCCATGAAAGGAACAAAGCAATTATGTTATTGAGTTGAATATTACATTGCAGGGATTCAGAGGACAAAGCATCTCCAAAACTCCAACATATTCTCCATTATTAAAGTAACAATTATTTATTTCACGCTCTTTTATTTTTCTAATAATTCCAACTGATAATTTTAATTGATATCCTAACTAAGAATAATAAAATAAACATAGCTTGCTTCAAACCAATAATCTCCGTGGGATCGACCCTTACTCACGTAAGGTATTACTTGGACGACCCAGTGCACTTGCTGGTTAGTTGTGCGAAGTGTCAAAGAGTAGGATTGCATTTCGTGCACCAAGTTTTCGAAAATTAAAGTTGGGAAAGAAATAAAGTGATTTTGAAAAAGATTTTGAAATTAGAAATAAAAAAGATATGATTAAAAATTAATTTTGAAAAAGATGGGATTGAAAAGATATGATTGAAAAACAGTTTAAAAAGATTTGATTTTTAAAACTAATGACTTGGCTAACAAGAAATTTAAAAGATATGATTCAGACATTAAACCTTTCTCAACAGAAAAGGCAACATACTTGAAATGTTGAATCAAATCATTAATTGTTAGCAAGTATTTTTGAAAAATGGAAAGAATTTGATTTTGAAAATATATGATTGAAAAGATATGATTTGAAAAAGATTTGATTTTGAAAAATTATGAAAACTTGAAAAAAATTTGAATTAAAAACAAAATCTTCCCTCTTGTGCCATCCTGGCGTTAAACGCCCAGAATGGTATGCATTCTGGCGTTTAACGCCCAAAATCTACCCTTTTGGGCGTTAAACGCCCAGCCAGGTACACTGGTTGGCGTTTAAACGCCAGTTTTCCTTCTTCACTGGGTGTTTTGAATGCCCAGCTTTTTCTGTGTAATTCCTCTGCTGCATGTTCTGAATCTTCAATTCTCTGTATTATTGACTTGAAAAGACACAAATTAAAATTTTTTTGAATTTTTAATGATGAGGAATAATCAAAATGCAACTAAAATCAAATAAACAATGCATGCAAGACACCAAACTTAGAAGTTTGTATACTACTGACACTAACAAATTGAGAATGCATATGAGAAACAACAAATGAACAAAACACACAAAACAAGAGAATTTAAAGATCAGAATAAGGAAATCATCAAGAACATCTTGAAGATCAATGAAGAACATAATGCATGTGATTTTCGAAAATTAGAAGAATAAAGACATGCAATTGACACCAAAATTAAAATTAGACACTAGACTCAAACAGGAAACATAAAAATATTTTTGATTTTAAGTTTTTATAATTTTTTTTGGATTTTTTCGAAAATTATGTGGAGAACGAAAAATAAAGGATATCAAAATTCTTAATAAGAATTTCCAGGAATCATGCAATGTTAGTCTAAAGCTTTAGTCTAAAAAGATTAGACATGGCTAGCCAAGCTTCAGCAGGACATTACATTCAAGAGCTAAATTGATGAAAATCAATCAGCTTTGGTGATGATGAAAACATCATCTGAAATTCTAGAAATTCATTCTTAAGAACTCTGAAGATCAATACCTAATATAAGCAACAAGATGAACCGTCAGTTGTCCAAACTCAAACAATCCCTGACAACGGCGCCAAAAACTTGGTGCACGAAATTGTGATCATCAATGGCGCCATCAACATGGTACGCACAATTGTAATCTCAACTCTTTATCACAACTTCGCACAACTAACCAGCAAGTGCACTGGGTCGTCCAAGTAATAAACCTTACGCGAGTAAGGGTCGATCCCACGGAGATTGTTGGTATGAAGCAAGCTATGGTCATCTTGTAAATCTCAGTCAGGCGGATTCAAATGGTTATGGAGGATTGATAATTAAAAGATGAATAAAACATAAATTAAAGACAGAGATACTTATGTAATTTATTGGTGAGAATTTCAGATAAGCATATGGAGATGCTTTGTCCCTTCCGTCTCTCTGCTTTCCTACTATCTTCATCCAATCCTTCTTACTCCTTTCTATGGCAAGCTGTATGTTGGGCATCACCGTTGTCAATGGCTACAGTCCCGTCCTCTCAGTGAAAATGTTCAACGCGCTCTGTCACAGCACGGCTATTCATCTGTCAGTTCTCGATCATGTCGGAATAGAATCTAGTGATTCTTTTGCGTCTGTCACTAACGCCCCACAATCGCGAGTTTGAAGCTCGTCACAGTCATTCAATCCTTGAATCCTACTCAAAATACCACAGACAAGGTTTAGACCTTCCGGATTCTCAAGAATGCCGCCATCAATTCTAGCTTATACCACGAAGATTCTGATTAAGGAATCCAAGAGATATCCACTCAATCTAAGGTAGAACGGAGGTGGTTGTCAGGCACACGTTCATAGGTGAAAATGATGATGAGTTTCATGGATCATCACATTCATCAAGTTGAAGAACAAGTGATATCTTAGAACAAGAATAAGCTGAATTGAATAGAAGAACAATAGTAATTGCATTAATACTCGAGGTACAGCAGAGCTCCACACCTTAATCTATAGTGTGTAGAAACTCCACCGTTGAAAATACAGAAGAACAAGGTCTAGGCATGGCCGTGAGGCCAGCCCTATGATCTAAGATAGCATAAGACTACTCGAAGATAGCTACCAAGATGAAAATACAATAGTAAAAGGTCCTATTTATAGAGAACTAATAGCTTAGGGTTTACAGTAATGAGTAAATGACGTATAAATCCACTTCCGGGCTCACTTGGTGTGTGCTTGGGCTGAGCATTGAAGCATTTTCGTGTAGAGACTTTTCTTGGAGTTAAACGCCAGCTTTTGTGCTAGTTTGGGCGTTTAACTCCCACTTCTGTGCCAGTTCTAGCGTTAAACGCAGGGCAGTCTTGAGCTGATTTGGAACGCCAGTTTGGGCCATCAAATCTCAGGCAAAGTATGGACTATTATATATTTCTGGAAAGCCCAGGATGTCTACTTTCCAACGCAATTGAGAGCGCGCCAATTGGGCTTCTGTAGCTCCAAAAACTCCACTTCGAGTGTAGGGAGGTCAGAATCTAACAGCATCTGCAGTCATTTTTCAGCCTCTGAATCAGATTTTTGCTCAGGTCCCTCAATTTCAGCCAGAAAATACCTGAAATCACAGAAAAACACACAAACTCATAGTAACGTCCAGAAAAGTGAATTTTAAATAAAAACTAATAAAAATATAATAAAAACTAACTAAAACATACTAAAAACATACTAAAAACAATGCAAAAGAATGTATAAATTATCCGCTCATCAACTCTCACGTTAAGATTGTTAACGTGAGAGTTAACGTGGAGTTGAATTTAAAGAACCAACGTTAGTGACACTCACTTTTGTCACTAACGTTGGGAGATGGCTTCATTACTACGTTAAGAGCCACGTTAACTTAGTTAACGTGGGTTCTAACGTAGGGACTTAAGGCAATTAGAGCGTTAGTGACAAAGGTGAGTGTCACTAACGCTCTCGAAGGTGATAGAGACCCACGTTAGGAGCTACGTTAGCCAAGCTAGCGTGAAATCTAACGTAGGGGCAAGAGGCAAGCAACGTTAATGGGAAAAGTGATTCCCATTAACGTTTGCGAAAAGGGTCACAAGCCAACGTTAATGGGAAAAGTGAGTCCCATTAACATTGGCCAAGGATTGAGTAAGAAACGTTAGAAGTCACGTTAAGATTTCTAACGTTGGAATTAACGTGGGTATATAAGGGTGGAACGTTAGTGGAAAAAGTGAATGCCACTAACGTTCTCGCACTCAAAATATTACCCAACGCTAATCTCACTAAATACCCAAGCCTAATTCTTATTTCTCTGCAAGCTAGGCCCACTAAAGATGAGAATTGCTTCAACTCAAGGTCCAGAGCCCACATCCAAGACATGAAGAACTCACTAGAAGATCATAAGGAGTAGTATAAATAGGAGTAGTTTTGAACTAGAGAGAAGCTTAGCACTTTTGGGAACTACTCTCTGCATATTTACTTTTCTGTACTTCTAGCATGGATTCTTCTTTTCTTCATTTTTGATTCCTAGAGCTATGAACAACTAAACCCCTTTCATTGGGTTAGGAAGCTCTGTTGTAATTTGATAAATCAATTATAGTTTTCATTCTTCTTCTTCTTTCTTTTCTCTTGATCTTACTAGAAAGCTTTCGATCTTAATTCAATTGGTTAGTTGTCTTGGAAAAGAAACTCTCCATAATTGGATCTCCTTTGAACCTTGGAAAGGGATGAGGAAATCATGCTAGAAATGCTTTCTCATGTTGGACCAAATTGGGGTTTCGATGGATATTGTGACATTTAATCCTCCCAACACTTTGATTTGGAAATACATGTGGTATAATCAGTGACCACACTTTCATCTCTTCCCATGAGCAATTAAATCAAGGAATTAGGCAATTGTTCAAGCTTAGAGAGATTGGATTGCCAAGGAATTGGGATCCAATCACTTAAGATTGCCAAGGAGATTAATGAATGCATTGATTGAGGAAGAGATGAGAATGAACTTGATCCGGAGATTGCAACATCTCCTAAACCCAATGATATCCCCATTTCTGATCTTACCCATTCTATTTACTTTCTGCCATTTAAATTCTTGCTCATTATCCCAATTCCCCATTTAAGAGTCTGCACTTTAATTTCTATTATTTACTTTCTAGTCATTTAAATTCCTGCATCTCAATCTCAATTCTGTTTAGCTTAACTAGCATATTCTTCTAACTAAAGTTGCTTGACCAATCAATCCTTGTGGGATTCGACCTCACTCTATTGTGAGTTTTACTTGACGACAATTCGGTATACTTGCCGAAGGAAAATTTGTTGAGAGACAAGTTTTCATGCATCACTCACAAATAGTCACTTCACAAATAGCAGGAAGCTACCAAGCCAAAGATCCCACCATGAAAAAGTACTTGGACAAAACCAAGGAACAGCTCGGATAACTCGAAGATTATGAGGTCCGTCACATACCCCGGGAACAGAATGTCCGAGCTGATGCACTCTCAAAACTAGCCAGCACCAAACTAGAGAGCAACAATAGAAGCCTCATCCAGGAAATTCTACAAAATCCATCAATCTCAGAAAAAGTCCTGGCCATAACAGGTCAGGATCAAGGATGGATGATTCCCATAATCAATTATCTCAAAACAGAAGCGCTCCCCATAGAGGAAAATGAGGCAAAGAGGTTGAAACGGGAGGCACAATACTACACTATCATAAACAATACTCTACACAGAAGAGGGATTTCAATACCATTGTTAAAGTGTGTACCGACTTCTGACACAAAGGAAGTTCTAGAAGAAGTACACAGTGGCATTTGTGGCAATCTCCTCAGAGTGCAAGTACTTACCAAAAAATTACTTCGAGCAGGGCTTTATTGGCCAACTCTACAAAAGAAAGCCACAGAGTTCGTAAAGACATGTCCATCATGTCAGAAACACGCCAATTTTCACATCGCCCCACCAGAGGAGCTCATCAGCGTGACCTCACCTTGGACATTCGCAAAATGGGGACTTAACCTTCTTGGACCCTTCCCTCAGGGATTGGGACAAGTTAAATTCCTCATAGTAGGGATAGACTATTTCGCAAAGTGGATCGAGGCAGAACCCCTAGCCAATGCCACTGCTCAAAGAAGTCAAAAATTCCTATATAGGAACATTGTCACAAGGTTTGGGATTTCATACTCCATCACCACAGACAATGGCACCCAGTTCACAGATGCGGGCTTCAGAAAGCTAGCAGCCGACTTGAATATAAAACAACAATTCACTTCCATAGAACATCCCCAAGTCAATGGACAAGCCGAAGCTGCCAACAAAATCATACTGGTTGGGCTGAAACAGAGATTACAGGACGCAAAGGGAGCTTGGGCCGAGGAGCTCCCGCAAGTCCTATGGGCATATCGAACAACGCCACATTCTACCACAAAAGAATCACCCTTCCGATTAGCATACGAAATGGAGGCAATGATCCCAGTGGAGATTAAGGAAAGGTCGCCTAGAGTGATCCACTATAGGGAATAAGCCAACTCCCAACTTCAAAAGGAAGAACTCGACCTACTTTCGGAAGTCCGAGAAAGAGCTCAGATTAGGGAAGAAGCATTAAAATGACGAATGGCTGCGAGATACAATCAAAAGGTAGTACAGTGAGTTTTCGCTGAGAACGACCTCATCCTAATCCGAAATGATATAGGAACAACTTGACCTGGAGAAGGAAAGCTGGCAGCAAACTGGAAAGGACCCTACCGAGTCATAGAAGTACATGGAAAGGGCTACTACAGACTGTCCGAACTCGATGGGTGAGAGTTTCCTAGGTCATGGCACGCCTGCAACCTAAGAAGGTACTATAGTTAGGGATGATAAAGGATCTTAGGACAAGGCGCACTCTTTTGAACTCCCGCATGTATATATTTTCATTTTCTTTTGAATAAAATCTATCTTAGGTCTTCTACAAATGCTCAAGCCGTATTAATCTGAAACATTCATCGTCTGATTATAAAGCTACAGATCGGCAAAAAGTGAAAATCAAATATACTATGCGGTCACGGTAAAGACCAAAGATGAAAACCAAATTCATTAAATGGTCGACCAAATGAGGATTAAACCCAATCTCTACAAAATTGGCAAAGATGAAAATAGAATAATGCAAGAAGTTATAGAAAGTGATCCATAGAAAGGACCTGACGAGGTCCTATTAAAATGGATTGCTATAAAATAACTTAAAGACTGACCGATGCAAAGAAGTCGGACCCGTCACAATAACCAAAAAGTTATAAGTAAATCCCTGGAAAGAGGTCTGGCCAACCCTATAAAAGAGGATTACTATAACTCAGAAGGGCCCGACATGACAAAGTCGGCCCAAAGCGTAAAAGTTATAAAAGTAATCCCTGAAAGAGACCTGAACAAGGTCCAAGAAAGAGGATTACAGAAATAACTCAAAAGGGGCCCGACATGACAAAGTCGGCCCAAAGCGTAAAAGTTATAAAAGTAATCCCTGAAAGAGACCTGAACAAGGTCCAAGAAAGAGGATTACAGAAATAACTCAGAAGGGACCCGACATGACAAAGTCAGCCCAAAGCGTAAAAGTTATAAAAGTAATCCCTGAAAGAGACCTGAACAAGGTCCAAGAAAGAGGATTACATAAATAACTCAAAAGGGGCCCGACATGACAAAGTCGGCCCAAAGCGTAAAAGTTATAAAAGTAATCCCTGAAAGAGACCTGAACAAGGTCCAAGAAAGAGGATCACAGAAATAACTCAGAAGGGCCCGACATGACAAAGTCAGCCCAAAGCGTAAAAGTTATAAAAGTAATCCCTAAAAGAGACCTGAACAAGGTCCAAGAAAGAGGATTACAGAAATAACTCAGAAGGGCCCGACATGACAAAGTCGGCCCAAAGCATAAAAGTTATAAAAGTAAGCCTTGAAAGAGACCTGAACAAGGTCCAAGAAAGAGGATTACAGAAATAACTTAGAATGGCCCGACATGACAAAGTCGGCCCAAAACATAAAGCTACAAAGTAATCCCTGAAAGAGACCTGAACAAGGTCCAAAAAAGAGGATTACTAACAACAACTTGGACAAAACAGACGTACCAAAATCGACGATCTCAGTATTATACAAAGAAATTCTTAACAAAGACCTGAACAAGGTTCTAGCAAAACGAATTGCTAGAAATAGCATCAGGCAAAGGAATCAAGCCAATCCAAAGAGGTCAGACAATGAAAAGTTTCAAACCCCCAAAAACTGAAAGGTATCAAGATAAGTGCAGACAGACATGATATAAAAACTACCAATTATAATAATAGCAAGCTTTAGAGGCCACCAAAACCAACCCCGAAAGCTTGGAAACTACTTTGTTTTTTGAAAATAAAGTTCCTAAACAAGCAACTAAAAGAGTGTCAACAGTCAGCAAACACCATTTACAAATAAAAAGTTTAAAGCCCACAGACAGGGCCATACGCCAATCCATCGAGAATAACTAAAGAGGATCCAGAGGCTTCCCAGTAGCTACATCAACAGGGGGCGAAGGAGGGCGAGTCTGGAGAGGCACAGCATGCACTGTCCCATCCTCTCAGTTAAAGATTTGACAGTCAGGTTCTGACTCAATTCTGGATGAAGGAGCTGAAGTTGGCATGACAGAAGCCTTGGCGGTAGGCACAGGAGGAGGCTCAGCATCATCATCAGGGTCGTCAGGGACAATCTTACCGTCCCTCACAATGTTGTTAAGGCTAAAGAGGGCAAGGTCAAGCTCGGGTGCAAGAACCCGAACCTGCTCCTTTAAGTTCTCATAAGCAGCAGTCACGCTGCCCACAAGGTGACCCTGGAGCTCGGCATAATCATCCCGGGCAGTCTCCAATTCACCCCGGAGACGAACCACTTCTTTATAGGCCGAAACATAGCTCTCCTTGTGCTTCAGCGCAGTGTCTTCGGCCAACTTCACAGAAGCCGCCAAAGCCACAGAACTAGCCTTCTCACCCTCTAATTCTTTCTCCACCGTCGCCAACTTTACCTCCAACTCCTCCTTCAAACCTTTTATCCTATCAAACTCTGACTTAGCCTCCATCATAAAAGATTTTGTAGCATGAACCGGGATACCCTGCGCAGTTCGAAAAAGAGCCGCGCCCATATGAGCCATCTTCATACTACTTTTAGTTATGAACTCTAGGTGATGAAGAATGGACACATCATCCATTGAAAGACCTTCGTAGGGGCAATCTGCTAGTCAACAAACTCGTCGGCATCAAAATCAGGGGCATCAAGGTTAAAGGGCTCAGATGTTTTTTGGTTTTTTGGAGGAGAAGCGCCAGAAGCAGCAGCTGAAGCCTGAGAAGGGTCAGCCAGACAAACCCAAGGAGTAGGGATCACCCTCCTCGGTACAGGTGAGCTTGGCACGGACGGCTTCACCTGAACCTGAGAAGATCCCTCTCTTGTTGCTTTGGCCGATATGTTTTGAGCAGCAGCAGCTTTCCTTGCCTTTTTAAAGGCATTCATGGAGTCATTATTTTTAGACATTTCTGAAAAAATAGAATCAACCACAGTAAAGGGTTACAATCGCAAAATTAGAAGAAGTAAAGCTAAAAAAGGAAAGGTAAAAATAAGTTAGACAGTACCCAACGCAGTCCGGACCAGGGACGGGTTCCCCAGAAACTTTTTTGTATCAAGGTGAGGAGGTTCCCCCCATAGGTCCTCTAGAACAACCACAAAAGCCCGCTCAACCTCGTTAAGCATATCCCATGAATAACGAGACACAGTCACATTCTTTTGCCATTTCAGAGGAAAAGCAGGCTCCTTATTTTCATCAAGGAAAAAGGGGCGGGCCCCCTCAACAGCTCGAACTCTAAAGAAATAGTTCTTAAAGTCCTTAAAGGACTCGTCATACATAGCAAAAACTTTTTGTCCCTGGGCGGATCTAAAAGAAACCCAAGAAGATTTCTTTTTGGAAGAAGCCCTAGGCTTGGCCAAAATGAAAAGATAAAGAAAGAGAGTCTGAGAAGGTTTGATGCCTAATTCATGACAAATCAACTGAAAAATCTTGATAAAACCCCAGGAATTCGGATGAAGCTAGGACGGGGCAACGTTACACGACCACAACAAATCGGTCTCAAAATCAATAAAAGGAAAAGTAATGTTCAATTGGCTGAAAAAATATTTATAGGCATAGAAGAAAGGACGTTCCCCCTCGACCGAAGTCGGAAAGCAAACCCTCTCGTCAGAATCAGGCGCTACAAGCTCATAATCCCTCTCCTGGGTACCGCTACCACAAACCCTATGATGTTTTCTCAGCTCTACACAAAACTTAGCATCCACCACAGAAACACACATTAAGACAAGGGAGTCCAACCAGTCGGACATCCCTCAGGAACTTTAGAAGAAGTCTCGACAATATTTTTGCAAGAAGACATGGCCAACTAGTCCTACAATCAAAGAAAAGATGGATTACTAAAACTACTCGAAGTACTAATCAAACACCTCAGGCAAGTCAACGAAAAGCAGCTCGAGCATAAATGGATACAACTCAACATAAAGCATGCAAATAAGTGAAAAGTTAGGCATAGCAAACAAAAGGAAACCCCAGAACTTATGCCAAAATATCCAGGGGCATCCTTTGGAGGCAGCAAAGGAATAAGAAGACAGCAAAATTTTCAAGTCTACATCGGGGCATCTCTCAAACAGAAAAAACCCTCCTTCAAACCACAACACTTCAAAATACAAAATAATCATGAAAATGACATCATCACCCTACAATCTATTAGCAAGTGGAATTATCAAACATCAAAGCATGCCAAGTAGAAAATGATCAAAAATGAAATCTTTCTCAGAATCAAGCAAGTTCGTTTCAAACCAGAAAGCACAGTCGGGAGTAGTAACAAAAACTCAAAGCCATAAGAGCAGCAACTATCAAAAAACGACGAAAGGTCATACAAATTGAGGAAGCCCTAAAATGGCGCACATTGCAGAAATGATCAAACACAAAGCAAGCGAAGAAAGATTCAAACTTTCAAAAGTAAAAGACCGAAACTTTCTCAAAATGGGATATAAGACAACGAAGGAAGTAAAAGAGCGGAAAGAAAAACCAACCTGGGAAAACCGAAAGCCTCAACAAAATTGAAGGAAGGTAATGGAGTTAGGAAGTCGCCCTCTCACAAACAAAGGAAAGCACAAAATAATTGCCGAAACAAGCGTCACAGGAAGAAAAACAAAACCTGCAAACTTCAGGCAAAAACAGAAAAGTGAGAAAGAAAAGGGAAGTTACAGAAAAGAGGAAACACCGTTTCTATGTGTAAAGTTCAAAATAAAAGAAACAAGAGAAACGGGGCATTAAAAACCACTTAACGAGGGCATTAAAACCCTTGCGCATTCCCAAGGCTAGGACGCTAATACAAAAGCGCGCGCTTTCGGAGGAAACGAAAGAAGAAACATTCCGCATTAAAAAAGGAACTCTACAAAGATAAAATTGATGAAATGCTCGAGTTCAGTTTCACCCGAGAAGGATCGAAGTACTAAGACTAAAGACTCGACCTCAAAAGGAATACTGAGCTCGAGTAGGGGCACTGTTCATACCCTGGGTCGAGCTGTCCGACCCGGGATGTTCTACCGACAAAGCGACCGACCTCTTCAGGTCAAGACAATCTGATCTCTTCTCAAAGAGCTCGGCTAAACTACCAGGAAAGCCCAATAAAGTGCCCAAATAGAGGAACACGACCCGAATCCAAGGGTAGCCCAAGCCTATAGAGATAAAGGCAGTTCCCTTAATGATAAGATGACCTCGCTCGAAGATAAAGATAAGATAAGATAACTAACTTATCTTATCTAAGAAAGGTCGCTCTACACCATTATAAATACACTGGAGCACCCATGTATAACTCATACTCTGATTTTACTCAATACCTGCTTAATACCCTTGCTAACTTAAGCATCGGAGTCCCTCGCAGGTACCCCCCACCCTCCGGGGACAAAGGATCAGCACCACCGCCAAGCCCAACGAGTCAGACACAGTGGCTCTGATTACCTTCATCAGATCGGACTCCAAAGCTCCGACCAGCATAGAAGATCTCATCCGAGATCGACCTACAGTTTCAGGTAACCCTCGGAACTGTCGCCGTACCCCCTTGCTCATCTTTGAGTGCATCGAGGACGGTGCAAATTTTTAAGTGTGGGGAGGTCGTCCGACCACTCGGCGTTTTTGGGTAACAAGTTTCTAATCCCAACACTTTTGCATTTCACTTTTAGGTCTCTTAGGTTTTTTGGTTGCATTGCATATGTATATATTAAACTTAGTCAAAATAATAAAATTTTTCAAGAATTTTATCTATAGGGCACCCCAATTGATTGAAAAAAAATTATTTTTAGAACTTGCTTGAATTATACAATTGTGGATCATGTTTTTGAGCTAAAAACACAAGCATGTGAGATTTGAGCCTAATTGTGTGGTTACATCATATAACCACTTATTTTCATTATTGTGTGCATTATTCTCTCTCTATGATTGTGATATTTGATTTGTCTGATTCTATATGTCCATTATTTTATGTATACATGCACTTTATGATTGAGGCCATTGTTTCAAATTGCTCATTTACCCATATAACCTACCTTTTATCTTCCATTGTTAACCAACTTTGAGCCTACGCTAAACCCACTTGTTCTTAATCTTAGCACATTACAAGCCTGAAGCGAAAAACAATAAATGTCCCTTGTTTGGATCTTTGATTAGCTTAGGCTACTGAGAGTGCTTATCACTCAAGTTTGGGAGAGTTGGGAACATTGGTTGGGATGAAAGTGTATTTTTGTATTTTTGTCAAAATTTTGGGAATTGGGTACATACTCATGCATTGAATGTAAAACCATATGCATTGATACTTTTGTATATACTTTATTGCAAAAAAAAATAAATAATACAAAACAAAGAAAAAAAAAATATATATATATATGTATATATCAAAAGAAAAAAATAGAAAAAGAAAGAAAAATACAAGCAATAAAAAGGGGACAAAAGGCCTCAAGTAAAGCTCAATAAAAAAATCAATTCGTATGTGTAGTGACAAAAAATGAAATGCATGAGTGTGTGAAAAAGTGAAGAATGGGTAGTTAGGTTAGCTTTGAATTGTATAGGTTGTTATATAGGTTAGGTGGGAAGTTTAGGTTAATCAAAGATTCAAATTCTAGTCCACTTGACCATATGCATCCTTACCTTAACCCTAGCCCCATTACAACCTATGGGAAAGCCCTCATGATATTTGTATGCATGCATAAAGTAATTGTTGATTGTTAGATGAAAAACAAATCTTGGAAAGCATGATTAGGGGAGAATTGAGTGAATCAACCCCATACACTTGAGTGCCTAGAGCGGATACACATCCGGTGAGGGTTCGATCGCTCAATTACATGTCTCCACTCATGATCATCTTTTCTTGCAAGTTTGTAAAAGCTTTCAATGATTCAATTCAACTGTGGGTTGATTTGATTGCTATTGCCTTAGCCCTTGTGCTTGTATATGTATTCTTGGAAATTGACCTGTTTTGACCAAGTGGATACGATTCATGTAGATAGGTTACATTTAGATAGGTTGCATTTAGTTAGTTTGTATTGAATAAATGTTGATACCCCTTTGCTTCTTTCTTAATTTTAGCATGAGGACATGCTTAGTTTAAGTATGGCCAGATTTGATAAACCCCAATTTTGTAGTTTATCTTGTGCTGAATTTGGGGGATTTTATCACCTTCTCCTACATTTATTCAATGAAATAGCATGGTTTTGCAATTCTCCCTTGATTTGTCCTTAAATGTGAAAACATGCTTTTTAGGCCTTAAAATAACTAATTTTAACTCACTTTAAATCCATTCGATGCCTTGATATGTTTGTTAAGTGATTTCAGGTTCATAGGGCAAGTATTGGATGCAAGAAATGAGAAGAAAAGCATACAAAGTGGAGAATGCATGAAGAAACCAAGATTGGAAATGCATCAATGGGTGCGCACGCATACAAGGCGCGCGCGCGCAAAAGTGAGTTTGCCTAAGGACGCGCATGCGTACATGCTGCGTTCGCACGGATGAAGAATTAGCCAATTGACGCGCACGTGCACATGGCGCGTATGCGCCGATACTCGTACGTGACTCACTTAAAGGCAAAATGCTGGGGACGATTTCTGAGCAGCCCAGGCCCAATTCCAACCTGTTTCTGAGTGTATTTCATGCAGAATTGAAGCCCAAGCAAAGGGTGAGCAATTGTTTGAAGTGTTAGCATCATGTAGTTTAGTTTCTAGAGAGAGAAGCTCCCTCTTCTCTCTATAATTAGGTTAGGTTAGGTTAATCTCTTCTAGATCTAGGTCCAATTTCATGTTTCCATCTAATTTCCTTTATGATTTTTTGCTTCTACTATTTCATTCTCATGGTTTGTAGTGTTAATTTTCCTCTTTGCTCTTTTTTGTAATCATGCACTCATGATGGATTTGGTTTATTTTTAATGCAATTTAATGTTTGATGTTCTTTTATTGTTGATTTGAGTTGTGATTTTACTTTTCTTGCAATTGGTAGTTGGTAGATTTATCTTTCTTACACTTTTACTATGCTTTCCATTTGTACCCACCAAGTGTTTGACAAAATGCTTGGTTGGGCTTTAGAGTAGAATTTTATGATCTTGGCTTGGGAAGGTAAATTAGAAACTCTTAAGTTGCTAATGTCCTAGTGATTGATGATTGGGAGCCATTGACCTGAGATCTCACTAATTGAATTGGTGGAGAACTAGGACTTATGGACTTAGATTGATGATGAGCGGATAATTTATACGCTTTTTGGCATTATTTTTAGTATGTTTTTAGTATGTTTTAGTTAGTTTTTAGTATATTTTTATTGGTTTTTAGTTAAAATTCACTTTTCTGGACTTTACTATGAGTTTGTGTGTTTTTCTATGATTTCAGGTATTTTCTGGCTGAAATTGAGGGACTTGAGCAAAAATCTGATTCAGAGACTAAAAAGGACTGCAGATGCTGTTGGATTCTGACCTCCCAGCACTCGAAGCGGATTTTCTAGAGACACAGAAGCCCAATTGGTGCGCTCTCAACGGCGTTGGAAAGTAGACATCCTGGGCTTTCCAGCAATGTATAATAGTCCATACTTTGCCCGAGATTTGATGGCCCAAACCGGCGTTCCAAGTCAGCTCAAAACTGCCCGGCGTTAAACGCCGGAACTGGCACAAGAATGGGAGTTAAACGCCCAAACTGGCACAAAAGCTGGCGTTTAACTCCAAGAGAAGTCTCTACACGAAAATGCTTCAATTCTCAGCCCAAGCACACACCAAGTGGGCCCTGAAGTGGATTTTTATGTCATTTACTCATTTCTGTAAACCCTAGGCTACTAGTTCTCTACATATAGGACCTTTTGCTATTGTATTCTCATCTTGGTTCTTCTGGTTCCCTCTCTGGGACCGAAGCCAATGATCACTTTTGTTCTTATGTATTTTTAACGGTGGAGTTTCTACACACCATAGATTAAGGTGTTGAGCTCTGCTGTACCTCGAGTATTAATGCAATTGCTGTTGTTCTTCTATTCAATTTGGCTTGTTCTTATTCTAAGATATTCATTCGTACCCAAGAACATGATGAATGTGATGATTATGTGACGCTCATCATCATTCTCACTTATGAACGCGTGCCTGACAATCACTCCCGTTCTACAAGCAAACAAGGATTGAATGTTTATCTCTTGGATCCCTTGATCGGAATCTTCGTGGTATAAGCTAGAATTGATGGCAGCATTCAAGAGAATCCGGAAGGTCTAAATCTTGTCTATAGTATTCTGAGTAGGATTCAATGATTGAATGACTGTGACAAGTTTCAAACTCCTGAAGGCTGGGCGTTAGTGACAGACGCAAAAGAATCACTGGATTCTATTCCAACCTGATTGAGAACCGACAGATGATTAGCCGTGCCGTGACAGGGTGCGTTGAACATTTTCACTGAGAGGATGGGAGGTAGCCACTGACAACGGTGAAACCCTACATACAACTTACCATGGAAAGGAGTAAGAAGGATTGGATGAAGGCAGTAGGAAAGCAGAGAGACGGAAGGGACAAAGCATCTCCATACGCTTATCTGAAATTCTTACCAATGAATTACATAAGTATCTCTATCTTTATCTTTATGTTTTATTCATCATCCATAACCATTTGAATCTACCTGATTGAGATTTACAAGGTGACCATAGCTTGCTTCATACCAACAATCTCCGTGGGATCGACCCTTACTCGCGTAAGGTTTATTACTTGGACGACCCAGTACACTTGCTGGTTAGTTGTGCGAAGTTGTGATAAATAGTTGAGATTGCAATTGAGCGTACCATGTTGATGGCGCCATTGATGATCACAATTTCGTGCACCAAGTTTTTGGCGCCGTTGCCGGGGATTGTTTGAGTTTGGACAACTGACGGTTCATCTTGTTGCTTAGATTGGGTATTTTTTTTTTACAGAATTCTTAAGAATGAATTCTAGAGTTTCATGATGATCTGTTGAAGTCTGGCTGGCTGTGAAGCCATGTCTAATTTTATTGGACCGAGGTTTCAACTTATGATCACAAGAGCTTGTTGATTTCTATCAATCTTGATGTTGGAGCAATGATCTGCTAAGGCTTGGCTGGCCATTGGCCATGTCTAGTGTTTTGGACCGGAGCTTTCTTTGAAAGCTTGGCTGGCTATGAAGCCATGTCTAATTCCTGGACCGGAGTCTTAGACTAGCATTGCAATGATTCCTGGAATTCTCATTCAGAATTTTGATATCTTTATTTTCTTTTCCACTTAATTTTCGAAAAAAAAAACCAAAAATATTGTATGTCTCTTGTTGAGTCTAGAGTCTTATTTTAAGTTTGGTGTCAATTGCATGTTTCTGTTCTTCTTGCATTTTTCGAATTCATGCATGTGTCTTCATTAATCTTCAAGTTGTTCTTGATGATTTCCTTGTTCTGATCTTTAAATTCTCTTGTCTTGAGTGTTTTGTTGTGTCAATGGTATACAAACTGCTAAGTTTGGTGTCTTGCATGCATTGTTATTTGATTTTAGTTGCATTTTGATTATTCCTCATTATTAAAAATCCAAAAAAAAATTTAATTTGTGTCTTTTCAAGTCAATAATACAGAAAATTGAAGATTCAGAACATACAGCAGAGGAATTACACAGAAAAAGCTGGGCGTTCAAAACACCCAGTGAAGAAGCCAAACTGGCATTTAAACGCCAGCCAGGGTGCCTGGCTGGGCGTTAAACGCCAGAATGTGCACCATTCTGGGCGTTTAACGCCAGGATGGCACAAGAGGGAAGATTCTGTTTTCAATTCAAATTTTTTTCAAGTTTTCAACATTTTTCAAAATCAAATCTTTTTCAAATCATATCTTTTCAATCATATATTTTCAAAATCAATTTCTTTCTATTTTCAAAAATACTTGCTATCAATTAATGATTTGATTCAACATTTTAAGTATGTTGCCTTTTCTGTTGAGAAAGGTTTAATGTTTGAATCATATCTTTTCTTGTTAGCCAAGTCATTAATTTTTAAAATCAAATCTTTTTAAATTATTTTCAAATCATATCTTCTCAATCACATCTTTTTAAAACCATAACTTTTCAATCATATCTTTTTAATCACATCTTTTTCAAAATAGTTGTCAATCATATCTTTTTGATTTCTAATTTCAAAATCTTTTTCAAAACTCACTTGATTTCTTTTCCACTCTTAGTTTTCGAAAATCAATTAGTATTTTTCAAAATATTTTTAAAATCTTTTTAATTAATTTTCGAAAATTTCTTCCCCTCTTCTCACATCCTTCTATTTATGGACTAACACTATTCCTCAATGAACAATTCAAACTCCATCTCTCTTGATAAGTTCGAATTCTTCTACTTCTTCCTTCTATTTTTCTTTTCCTCTGACACCTCAAGGAATCTCTATACTGTGACATAGAGGATTCCATATTTTCTTGTTCTCTTCTCTTTCATATGAGCAGGAGCAAAGACAAAAGCATTCTTGTTGAGGCTGACCCTAAACCATGAAAGGACCTTGAAGCGAAAGCTAAGAGAAGCTAAGGCACAACTCTCTGTAGAGGACCTAACAGAAATCTTTAAAGAAGAAGAACCCATGGCAGCCGAAAACGACAACAATGCCAACAATGCAAGGAAGGTGCTGGGTGACTTTACTGCACCTACTCCCGACTTCTATGGGAGAAGCATCTCTATCCCTGCCATTGAAGCAAACAACTTTGAGCTTAAGCCTCAATTAGTTTCTCTAATGCAACAGAATTGCAAGTTCTATGGACTTCCATTGGAAGATCCTCATCAGTTTTTAGCTGAATTCTTGCAAATCTGTGACACTGTCAAGACTGATGGGGTTGACCCTGAGGTCTACAGACTTATGCTATTCCCTTTTGCTGTAAGAGACAGAGCTAGGATATGGTTGGACTCACAACCTAAAGAAAGCCTGAACTCTTGGGAAAAGCTAGTCAATGCCTTCTTGGCAAAGTTCTTTCCACCTCAAAAATTGAGTAAGCTTAGAGTGGAAGTCCAAACCTTCAGACAGAAGGAAGGAGAATCCCTCTATGAAGCTTGGGAAAGATACAAACAATTGATCAGAAAGTGTCCACCTGACATGCTTTCTGAATGGAGCATCATAGGTATCTTCTATGATGGTCTGTCTGAACTGTCTAAGATGTCATTGGACAGCTCTGCTGGAGGATCTCTTCATCTGAAGAAGACGCCTACAGAAGCTCAAGAGCTCATTGAAATGGTTGCAAATAACCAATTCATGTACACTTCTGAAAGGAATCCTGTGAACAATGGGACGAATCAGAAGAAAGGAGTTCTTGAGATTGATACTCTGAATGCCATATTGGCTCAGAACAAAATATTGAATCAGCAAGTCAATTTGATTTCTCAAAGTCTATCTGGAATGCAAAATGCACCAGGCAGTACTAAGGACGCTTCATCTGAAGAAGAAGCTTATGATCCTGAGAACCCTTCAATGGAAGAGGTGAACTACATGGGAGAACCCTATGGAAACACCTATAATCCTTCATGGAGAAATCATCCAAATCTCTCATGGAAGGATCAACAGAGACCTCAACAAGGTTTCAACAACAATAATGGTGGAAGAAACAGGTTTAGCAATGGCAAGCCTTTTCCATCATCTTCTCAGTAACAGACAGAGAATTCTAAGCAGAGCCACTCTGACTTAGCAACTATGGTCTCTGATCTAATCAAAACCACTCAAAGTTTCATGACTGAAACAAGGTCCTCCATTAGGAATTTGGAGGCACAAGTGGGTCAGCTGAGCAAGAAAATTACTGAACTCCCTCCTAGTACTCTTCTAAGCAATACAGAAGAGAATCCAAAAGGAGAATGCAAGGCCATCAACATGACCTACATGTCCGAATTTGGAGAGGAGGAAGAGGCATTGAGCGCCACTGAGGAAGGCCTCAATGGACGTTCACTGGCCTCCAATGAGTTCCCTAATGAGGAACCATGGGAATCTGAGGCTCACACTGAGACCATAGAGATTCCATTGGATTTACTTCTGCCATTCATGAGCTCTGATGAGTATTCTTCCTCTGAAGAGGATGAGTATGTCACTGAAGAGCAAGTTGCTAAATATCTTGGAGCAATCATGAAGCTAAATGACAAGTTATTTGGTAATGAGACTTGGGAGGATGAACCCCCTTTGCTCACCAAAGAGCTGGATAACTTGACTAGGCAGAGATTACCTCAAAAGAGACAAGATCCTGGGAAGTTCTCAATACCTTGCGCCATAAGCACCATGACCTTCAAGAAGGCCTTGTGTGACCTAGGGTCAAGCATAAACCTCATGCCTCTCTCTGTAATGGAGAAGCTAGGGATCTTTGAGGTACAAGCTGCAAGAATCTCACTAGAGATGGCAGACAATTCAAGAAAACAAGCTTATGGGCTTGTAGAGGATGTTCTGGTAAAGATTGAAGACCATTACATCCCTGCTGATTTCATAGTCCTAGAGACTAGGAAATGCATGGATGAATCCATCATCCTTGGCAGACCCGTCCTAGCCACAGCAAAGGCTATGATTGATGTGGACAGAGGAGAATTGACCATTCAAGTGAATGAAGAATCCCTTGTGTTTAAGACTCAAGGATATCCCTCTGTCACCATGGAGAGGAAGCATGAAGAGCTTCTCTCAAAACAGAGTTAAACAGAGCCCCCACAGTCAAACTCTAAGTTTGGTGTTGGGAGGCCACAACCAAATTCTAAGTTTGGTGTTGAACCCCCACATTCAAACTCTAAGTTTGGTGTTGGGAGGTTCCAACATGGCTCTGAGCATCTGTGAGGCTCCATGAGAGCCCACTGTCAAGCTATTGACATTAAAGAAGCGCTTGTTGGGAGGCAACCCAATGTTATATTTATCTATTTTTCCTTTGTTATTTTATGTTTTCTGTAGGTTGATGATCATGGAAAGTCACAAAATCAATTGAAAAAGCAAAAACAGAATGAAAAATAGAAAGAAAAATAGCACACCCTGGAGGAAGACCTTGCTGGTGTTTAAACGCCAGTAAGGGCAGCAAATGGGCGTTTAACGCCCAGTCTGGCACCATTCTGGGCGTTTAACGCCAGAAAGGGGCACCAGACTGGCGTTAAACGCCAGGAAAGGGCAAGAAGCTGGCGTTAAACGCCAGAAATGGGCACCAGCCCGGCATTTAACGCCAGAATTGGCATAAAAGAGCATTTTTGCTCGCCACTTGGTGCAGGGATGAATTTTCCTTGACACCTCAGGATCTGTGGACCCTACAGGATCCCCACCTACCCCACCACTCTCTCTCTTTTTCACCCATTCACCAATCACCTCAACACCTCTTTCCTAAAAACCCCTCACCTATCAAATCCCACTATTCTCTTCACCACTCACATCCATCCTTCATAAAACCCTACCTACCTCACCATTAAAATTCAAACCACTTTCCCTCCCACACCCACCCTCCCATAACCGAACCCTACCCATCTCTCCACCCCTATATAAACCCATCTTCACTCCTTCATTTTCACACAACCTAAACACTACTTCTCCCCCTTTGGCCGAACCACAAAGCCATCTCCATCTCCTCTATTTCTTCTTATTCTACTCTCTTCTTTCTTCTTTTGCTCGAGGACGAGCAAATCTTTTAAGTTTAGTGTGGTAAAAGCATTGCTTTTTATTTTTCCATAACCATTGATGGCATCCAAGGCCGGAGAAACCTCTAGAAAGAGGAAAGGGAAGGCAAAAGCTTTCACCTCCGAGTCATGGGAGATGGAGAGATTCATCTCAAGGGTGCATCAAGACTACTTCTATGAAGTTGTGGCCTTGAAGAAGGTGATCCCCGAGGTCCCTTTCAAACTCAAAAAGAGTGAATATCCGGAGATCCGACATGAGATCCGAAGAAGAGGTTGAGAAGTTCTTACCAACCCCATTCAACAAGTCGAAATCTTAATGGTTCAAGATTTCTATGCCAATGCATGGATCACCAAGAACCATGATCAAAGTGTGAACCCGGACCCAAAGAATTGGCTTACAATGGTTCAGAGGAAATACTTAGATTTTAACCCGGAAAATGTAAGGTTGGCATTCAACTTGCCCATGATGCAAGGAGATGAACACCCTTACACTAGAAGGGTCAACTTTGATCAAAGGTTGGACCAAGTCCTCACAGTCATTTGTGAAGAGGGCGCCCAATGGAAGAGAGATTCAAGAGGAAAGCCGGTTCAACTGAGAAGGCATGACCTCAAACCCGTGGCTAGAGGATGGTTGGAGTTTATCCAACGCTCAATCATTCCGACTAGCAACCGGTCCGAAGTTACTATAGACCAGGCCATCATGATTCATAGCATCATGATTGGAAAGGAAGTAGAAGTTCATGAGGTTATAGCCCAAGAAATTTATAAGGTGGCGGACAAGTCCTCTACCTTGGCAAGGTTAGCCTTTCCTCATCTCATTTGTCACCTCTGTTATTCAGTTGGAGTTGACATAGAGGGAGACACCCTCATTGATGAGGACAAGCCCATCACTAAGAAAAGGATGGAGCAAACAAGAGACCCCACTCATCATAAAATCCCTGAGATGCCTCAAGGGATGCACCTTCCTCCACAAAACTATTGGGAGCAAATCAACACTTCCTTAGGAGAATTAAGTTCCAACATGGGACAACTAAGGGTGGAGCACCAAGAACATTACATCCTCCTCCATGAAATTAGAGAAGACCAAAGAATCATGAGAGAGGAGCAACAAAGACAAGGAAGAGACATTGAGGAGCTCAAGCACTCCATAAGATCTTCAAGAGGAAGAACAAGCCACCATCACTAAGGTGGACCCGTTCTTTAATTTCCTTGTTCTCTATTTTCTTGTTTTTCGAATTTTCATGCTTATGTTTATCTATGTTTGTGTCTCATGATCATTAGTGTCTTAGTGTCTATGCCTTAAAGTTATGAATGTCCTATGAATCCATCACCTTTCTTGAATGAAAAATGTTCTTAATTGAAAAAGAGAAGAATTGCATGAATTTTAAATTTTATAACAGATTAATTATTTTGATGTGGTGGCAATACTTTTGTTTTCTGAATGTATGATTAAACAGTGCATATGTCTTTTGAATTTTTTGTTCATGAATGTTTGCTCTTGAAAGAATGATGAAAAAGGAGACATGTTACTGAGGATCTGAAAACTCATAAAAATGATTCTTGAAGCAAGAAAAAGCAGTGAATATAAAAAAAAAGCGAAAAAAGGGGAGAAAGAGAAAAAGAAAGAAAAAGAAAGAAATAAAGTTGTGATCCAAGGCAAAAAGAGTGAGCTTAAGAACCCTGGACACCTCTAATTGGGGACTCTAGCAAAGTTGAGTCACAATCTGAAAAGGTTCACCCAGTTATGTGTCTGTGGCATGTATGTATCCGGTGGTAATACTGGAAGATAGAGTGCTTTGGGCCACGGCCAAGACTCATAAAGTAGCTGTGTTCAAGAATCATCATACTTAACTAGGAGAATCAATAACACTATCTGGATTTTGAGTTCCTATAGAAGCCAATCATTCTGAATTTCAAAGGATAGAGTGAGATGCCAAAACTGTTCAGAGGCAAAAAGCTAAAAGCCCCGCTCATCTAATTAATACTGATCTTCATAGATGTTTTTGGAATTCATTGCATATTCTCTTCTTTTTAGCTTATTTGATTTTCAGTTGCTTGGGGACAAGCAACAATTTAAGTTTGGTGTTGTGATGAGCGGATAATTTATACGCTTTTTGGCATTATTTTTAGTATGTTTTTAGTATGTTTTAGTTAGTTTTTAGTATATTTTTATTAGTCTTTAGTTAAAATTCACTGTTCTGGACTTTACTATGAGTTTGTGTGTTTTTCTGTGATTTCAGGTATTTTCTGGCTGAAATTGAGGGACTTGAGCAAAAATCTAATTCAGAGACTAAAAAGGACTGCAGATGCTGTTGGATTCTGACCTCCCTGCACTCGAAGCGGATTTTCTGGAGCTACAGAAGCCCAATTGGCGCTCTCTCAATGGCGTTGGAAAGTAGACATCCTGGCTTTCCAGCAATGTATAATAGTTTATACTTTGCCCGAGATTTGATAGCCCAAACCGGCGTTCCAAATCAGCTCAAAACTGCCCGGCGTTAAACGCCGGAACTGGCACAAGAATGGGAGTTAAACGCCCAAACTGGCACAAAAGCTGGTGTTTAACTCCAAGAGAAGTCTCTACACGAAAATGCTTCAATGCTCAGCCCAAGCACACACCAAGTGGGCCTTGAAGTGGATTTTTATGTCATTTACTCATTTCTGTAAACCCTAGGCTACTAGTTCTCTACATATAGGACCTTTTGCTATTGTATTCTCATCTTGGTTCTTCTGGTTCCCTCTCTGGGACCGAAGCCAATGATCACTTTTGTTCTTATTTATTTTTAACGGTGGAGTTTCTACACACCATAGATTAAGGTGTTGAGCTCTGCTGTACCTCGAGTATTAATGCAATTACTGTTGTTCTTCTATTCAATTCGGCTTGTTCTTATTCTAAGATATTCATTCGTACCCAAGAACATGATGAATGTGATGATTATGTGACGCTCATCATCATTCTCACTTATGAACGCGTGCCTGACAACCACTCCCGTTCTACAAGCAAACAAGGCTTGAATGTTTATCTCTTGGATCCCTTGATCGGAATCTTCGTGGTATAAGCTAGAATTGATGGCGGCATTCAAGAGAATCCGGAAGGTCTAAACCTTGTCTGTGATATTCTGAGTAGGATTCAATGATTGAATGACTGTGACGAGCTTCAAACTCCTGAAGGCTGGGCGTTAGTGACAGATGCAAAAGAATCACTGGATTCTATTCCAACCTGATTGAGAACCGACAGATGATTAGCCGTGCCGTGACAGGGTGCGTTGAACATTTTCACTGAGAGGATGGGAGGTAGCCACTGACAACGGTGAAACCTTAGATACAGCTTGCCATGGAAAGGAGTAAGAAGGATTTGATGAAGACAGTAGGAAAGCAGAGAGACGGAAGGGACAAAGCATCTCCATACGCTTATCTGAAATTCTTACCAATGAATTACATAAGTATCTCTATCTTTATCTTTATGTTTTATTCATCATCCATAACCATTTGAATCTGCCTGACTGAGATTTACAAGGTGACCATAGCTTGCTTCATACCAACAATATCCATGGGATCGACCCTTACTCGCGTAAGGTTTATTACTTGGATGAACCAGTACACTTGCTGGTTAGTTGTGTGAAGTTGTGATAAATAGTTGAGATTGCAATTGAGCGTACCATGTTGATGGCGCCATTGATGATCACAATTTCGTGCACCAATTGACATAGCTCATTTGACTTTCCTTTATCATTTAGAGGATGACTTAATGGGGTTGATCCTTGCCAATTCTCATGTTGTGGTTAGGGATCCTTAATGGGATAGAGATCCCTTGCCAACACCTTTTTTGTTATTTGAATTTCCTTATCATCTACTTTTCATGTCTCTTATTCCAAAAACCCCAAAATATTCCTTCATAGCCAATAATTGACCACTTCATTGCAATCCTCGTGAGACGACCCGGAGTCCAAATACTCCAGTTAATTCTTATTTTGGGTTTGTTCTTTGTGACAACCAAATTTTTGCATGAAAGGATTATTGTTGGTTTAGAAACTATACTTTACAACGAGACTTCATTTGTGAAATTCTAGATCGTCAAGAAGCCCGTTCATCATCGAGTTCTTCCCTTTGAATTTGGGAGTTATCCTCTTCGTTATAGAGGATCATTCTGGGGGATCCTTCTTCGATCTCTACTGGGATCATCGCCTCTATTCTGTAAGCAAGTCGGAAAGGTAATTCTCCTGTGGTAGAGTGCGGAGTTGTCTAGTATGCCCATAGGACTTGTGGAAGCTCTTCAGTCCAAGCTCTCTTTGCGTCTTGTAGTCTCTATTTTAACCCGGCTAGTATGACTTTGTTGGAAGCTTCTGCCTGTCTGTTGGCTTGTGGGTGTTCTACGGATGTGAATTGGTGCTTTATTTTCAAGTCAGCTACCAAGTTCCTGAAACCTGTGTCAATGAATTGAGTTCCATTGATAAACCACTATTTTATGGTTTACAATGTGTTTAATTGTGTGGTTTTATCATGATCTTTACCCACTTATTCATATAATTAGCATGCATTTATATTTCCTTCCTAAAATTATTACATGATTGAAAACTTATTTCCTAGAGACTTTTAATTAGGTATTTTAATTCTCCTTTATTCCATTCGATGCCGTGATATGTATGTTAAGTGTTTCAGGCTTTATAGGGCATGAATGAGTTGGAGATTGGAAAGGAAGCATGCAAAAATGGAAGGAACACAAATAATTGAGGAGATAACCAGCGAGAAGTCACGCGATCGCAAGGCTGACGCGACTGCGCGAGATAGAAGAAATAACAGTGACACGCTCGCGTGCCTGACGCAACCGCACGGATTGGAAACTGCATGAACGACGCGAATGCGTGGACGACGCGCACGCGTGGTACAATAAACGCCGAGTGACACGAACGCGTGGATGATGTGGCCGCGTGACGTGCACGATCTGCAGAATTTCAGAAGTCGCTGGCAGAGTTTCTGGGCCGGATTTCAACCCAATTTTCGGCCCAAAAACACAGATTAGAGCCAGGAAACATGCAGAGACAGAGAATAACATTCATTTCGCATAATTTTTAGTTTTAGATATGAAATTTCTCCTCCCCTAGGTTTTACTCACTTGAACATTCATAGTTAGGATTTTGAAGGTTTTGGCTTTAGCTTTTGAGAAGAGTCTACTTCCGGTACCAGTTACTATAGTCTGTTATTTACCTTTCATTTATTCTTCCATATTCTTAATTCCCCTAGAGTTGACGTTGGATTATTTTCATGAGTTATTAATATAGACTATTTTATTTTCAATTAATCCCTTTCATTATTATTCATCATGTCTTCTTTTATTTTCCCCATTAATTCTGTGAAGTTTAGAATTATGATGAGTGAGTAGTTCCATAACTTGATTGGGAGATGATTGAAAGGCACCCTTGAGTTGAATCACTCAAGAGAGAAATTATAATTGGGTTATTTGTTGGATCACCCTCTAATCATTGACACTAGTCCTTCCCAAGAGAGAGGACTAGGACTTGTGACTAGAAACAGCTTTCCAATTCGCTTGACTTTCCTTTACCTAGTAAGGGATAACTAAGCAGAGCAACTTCCAATTATTAATTAATCTTGAGAGTACTTCAACAACAATAGGGCTTCCAACTAATCTACTCCCAGTCAAAGCTTTTATTTATGATTAATTAAATTCTCTAATTTAATTTACTGTTATCAACTCAACCATTTTCTGAAAATACCTGATTGATAAAATAGCAAATTTCTCTGTAACTCGTTGGGAGACGACCTAGGATTCATACTCCCAGTATTTTAATTTCAATATTGTGACAACCCTTTTAAATTGATAAGCGGATTTTTGGCTGGTTAAGGACTGTACTTGCAATGTATTTCTATTAATAAATTCTTAACTCGCCAATTTCTGCCACGTCAATTTTTGGCACCGTTGCCGGGGAGTTGCAACAGTGTGCTAATTTATTGATTGGCATTTATTTAATTGCAATTTTTTCTTTTTTATTTTGTCACTATGAGCTGTGCGTTTCTTTCGTTAAATGACGCGTTCACTTCTTGATCCAAGCTTGCCAGTATTTGACCCTGAGATTGAAAGAACTCTTTCACGTATAAGGCAAGCTCGGCATCGGCGAGTCTTCTCTGAGGACGAACCTGAAACGTCATTTAAGGAAGAAGCAAGCTCCCTCTCTACTGATCCAGCTGATTTACGTGCAGGCAACATGGCAGCACCTAGGAGAGTCACTATCTAGGAGGAAGGAGCCCCTGATTTTACACAACAACCATTTCAGGCACACCACCCAGTAGTGGCTGTGGATTTCGAAATAAAGTCTTCACTACTCAGCTTGATGCCCAAGTTTTATGGCTTACCTGCTCAAGAGCCTATCAAGCACCTTAGGGATTTTCAGACTGCCTGTTCTACTGTCAAGCGTGATGGCAATGATGAAATCTCCAACTGGTATACGCTTAGAATAGAATTTTTGGAGAAATTCTTTCCAGCTGAGGTTGCCGATAAACTGAGGAAAGACATGTCCATGATCGTTCAGGATGAATCTAAAACTCTCTATGAATACTTGGAACGCTTTAATAATCTTCTAGAAGCATGTCCACACCATATGATTGACAAGATAGTGTTACTCGGCTACTTTACACAGAGCATGAAATCTCAAGATAGGACCACATTGGAAGGTGCTAGCAATGGGTCTATGAAAAAGTACAAGACTACGGAAGAAGCATGGCAATTGATCAACGAAATAGCTAAATCTACCAAGAATCACAGGCAGAAACAAAGTTGGTCAAGAGCTGTTGCAGAGGTATCCACTAGCAAAGAGACTACTGCTATAGCTCAGAGCTTATGTGAAATGACTAACTTGCTGAAGTAGATGCAGCTAAGTCAACAACAGGCTCAGCAAGTTCAGCCTTCTCCACCACAGCACAACCAGCAGTTGGTTCCATAAAGAGTATGTGGAATCTGTGCAGATTACAGTCATTACACTGATGAGTGTCCACAACTCCAACCGGAAGGCCACACTGTAGCAGCCACTCATAACTTCTATGACCGCCCCAATCAAGGGTACAATCAAGGTGGCAGCTATAACCATATCCATTCTACTATGGTGCATCCTCACAGACCAGCCTCTAAATTTACCGAGACATATCCAGAATGCTATGGGACACGTGCAAATCTCGGGCAACCTACCTTTCCCCGCCTTGGTCTCTGATCTTGTCTCAGCAGCCGGAGTCCCCTACAGAGCTGGAGACACCGAAGCCATACTTCCACGGGATGATCAGTACGTCCCTAACGGGAGATATCTTAGGCCACCACTTGCCACTACCAGCCAGTCCACAGAGGACGCTGCAGTTCCTCTACCATTTACTAGTCAGCTGCTGCATCAAATACTGAAGCGGTTGGACCAACAAGAAAAGAAAGCAAAGCTCCGAGAGTGCCGCAACCACCGTCGTTTCAAATACCTCAAGAAGCTACTCACAGGCAACCACAGACCTGACAAGGACCCAGGCACTCCGGACTCCACTCCATCACCAGCACAGGGAGCCATGACGGTTTCGACTGTGGAGATACTGCCACCAGCCCACCATTGTTCCTGACAGATGGCACCGAGGACGCTGCAAATCCTTAAGTGTGGGGAGGTCGGTCAGTCACTGACTTCCGGAGGTAATTTCTCTTCCCTAAACACCAATAAATTAGGATATTTAGTTAGTTTTTCTTTTGTAGAATAGGATAAATTGCATAGTAAGAGATTAGTTGCATGCATGTTCTACTTGATTGAAAAGACAATAAGTTTCCTCTAAGACTCTATTTTTGGAACAAAAATTTCACTAATTTTAATAAAACTTTATGTTAAATTTGCTTGAAGTTGTATTTGTTACATGATTTTTGAGCTAAAGAACACACAACCTGTGAGATTTGAGCCTTTATGCATGGTTACATTATTTAACCATAATTGTTTTATTCTTGTGTGTTTACTTCTCTTTGATTGTAATCTATATTTTGCTCTATCCTATATGTCCAATGTTCAATATATTTATATGCTGCATATGATTGAGGCCACTAAATGTTTAGCACACTTATCCAAATTAAGCCTACCCTTTCAATTACCTTTGTTAGCCACTTTGAGCCTTTAAATCCCATTTGTTCTGTAATTTACCACATTACTAGCCTTAAGCGGAAAAACAATTATATATCCCAATTTGAATCTTTGGTTAGCTTAAGATAGAATTGTGTGTGCTAATTAAGTATGGAAAATTGTGGGGACAAAGGATATTAAGGGAATGTGTCATGATAATATAATGGGAATTTGGACACCTACTCATGTGAAACTATAAGAATAAAAAATCTATGTGCATTGATTAGCTATGTTTATTTTTATGTTTATGTAAATATATATATATATATTCAATAAATAAATAAGGGGACAAAATTACCCCAATGCTGAGTTAAGAATTCAAAGATCAATGCATGTATGATAAAATTAAAATAAAAAGTTGATACATGAGTATGGAATGTGAAAGAGAATTCTGGGTAGCTAGATACAAACTCCAAAGTTATATAAAATATATATAGGTTATGTTAAAGTTTGGGTTAATTAAAGATTCAATTTATAAGCTCACTTAAGCATATATGTATCCTTACCTTTACCTTGGCCCCATTACAACCTTGAAAAGACCTTATGATGTTGCATTAGTATATTAAATGTTGTTGATTGATTAGGAGAAGAACAAAAATCAGGGAGCATGATTAGAGAAGGATATAGTGATTACCCTATACACTAGAGAGACTAGAGTATACATACATCATCAGTGAGGGTTCAATGCTTAAAATTCTATGTTCCCTGCTTTCATGAGCTACCTTCTTGCATTTTTATCTGTTCTTACTGTATGAGAATTGAATTAGTGGAACTTGATGTGTAATTGTTTTGAAGAGCTTATTTATTCTTGATCAAGTGGACAAGAATCATATAGTTGCATTCACATATATAGGTTGCATTGCATTGCATGAGTTTTTACATGTTCCTACTCATTTGTTTTATCTCCTTCAACTAAGCATGAGGACATGCTAATGTTTAAGTGTGGGGAGGTTGATAAACCACTATTTTATGGTTTACATTGTGTTTAATTGTTTGGTTTTATCATGATCTTTACCCACTTATTCATATAATTAGCATGCATTTATATTTCCTTCTTAAAATTATTACATGATTGAAAACTTACTTCATAGAGACTTTTAATTAGGTATTTTAATTCTCCTTGATTCCATTCGATGCCGTGATATGTATGTTAAGTGTTTCAGGCTTTATAGGGCATGAATGAGTTGGAGATTGGAAAGGAAGCATGCAAAAATGGAAGGAACACAAAGAATTGAGGAGATAACCAGTGAGAAATCACGCGGTCGCATGACTGACGCGACCGCGCGAGATAGAAGAAATAACAGTGACGCGCTCGCGTGCCTGACGCAACCGCGCGGATTGGAAGCTGCATGAACGACGCGAATGCGTGGACGACGCGCATGTGTGGTACGAGAAACGCCGAGTGACGCGAACGCGTGGATGATGCGGTCGCGTGACATGCGCAATCTGCAGAATTTCAGAAGTCGCTGGCAGAGTTTCTGGGCCGGATTTCAACCCAGTTTTCATCCCAGAAACATAGATTAGAGCCAGGGAACATGCAGAGACAGAGAACAACATTCATTCTACATAATTTTTAGCTTTAGATCTGAAATTGCTCCTCCCCTAGGTTTTACTCACTTGAACATTCATAGTTAGGATTTTGAAGGTTTTGGCTTTAGCTTTTGAGAAGAGTCTACCTCCAGTACCAGTTACTATAGTCTGTTATTTACCTTTCATTTATTCTTCCATATTCTTAATTCCCCTAGAGTTGACGTTGGATTATTTTCATGAGTTATTAATATAGACTATTTTTATTTTCAATTAATCCCTTTCATTATTATTCATCATGTCTTCTTTTATTTTCCCCATTAATTCTGTGAAGTTTATAATTATGATGAGTGAGTAGTTCCATAACTTGATTGGGAGATGATTGAAAGGAACCCTTGAGTTGAATCACTCAAGAGAGAAATTATAATTGGGTTATTTGTTGGATCACCCTCTAATCATTGACACTAGTCCTTCCCAAGAGAGAGGACTAGGACTTGTGACTAGAAACAGCTTTCCAATTTGCTTGACTTTCCTTTACCTAGTAAGGGATAACTAAGCAGAGCAACTTCCAATTATTAATTAATCTTAAGAGTACTTTAACAACAATAGGGCTTCCAACTAATCTACTCCCAATCAGGGCTTTTATTTAAGATTAATTAAATTCTCTAATTTAATTTACTGTTATCAACTCAACCATTTTCTGAAAACACCTGATTGATAAAATAGCACATTTCTCTGTAACTCGTTGGGAGACGACCTGGGATTCATACTCCTAGTATTTTAATTTCAATATTGTGACAACCCTTTTTAATTGATAACCGGATTTTTGGCTGGTTAAGAACTGTACTTGCAACATATTTCTATTAATAAATTCTTAACTCGCCAATTTCCGCCACCTTAGCCATTATCTGTGGTGATGGAGTAAGGGACCCCAAACCTTGTAATAATATTCCTGTATAAAAATTTCCGACTTCTTTGAGCGGTGGCATTAGCTAGGGGTTTTGCCTCAATCCATTTCGTGAAATAGTTTACCCCTACAATGAGGAACTTGACTTGTCCCGATCCTTGAGGAAAGGGTCCGAGGAGGTCGAGCCCCTATTTTGCAAATGCCCTCTGGTGGGGCGATGTGGAAGTTAGCATACTTCTGACATGATGGGCATGTCTTAACAAACTCGGTTGCTTCTTTTTGCAAAGTTGGCCAAAAGAACCCTGATCGGAGTACCTTTTTGGCGAGAGCTCGTGCCTTGAGATGGTTCCCACACATCCTACTGTGTATTTCCTCTAGAACTACCTTTGTGTTGGAGGTCGGCACATATTTTAGGAGGGGTGTGGAAATTCCTCTCCTATACAGGATGTTGCCTACTATGGTGTAGTACTGTGCTTTTCGTACTAGATTTTTTGCCTCCTTATTTGTGGGGAGTGTCTCTGACTTGAGGTAGTTGATTATGGGGGTCATCCATCCTTGATCCTGACCTAATATGGTTTGGACTTTTTCCTCCTCAAAGATTGATGGGTCTTATAGTGTTTCTTGAATGAGGCTTCTATTGTTTCCCCCTGGTTTGGTGCTGGCTAGTTTTGAGAGTGCGTCAACTCTAGCATTTTGTTCCCGGGGTATATGTTGAACCTCATATTCCCCGATCTGTCCGAGTTGTTATCTAGTTTTGTCCAGATACTTCTTCATGGTAGGTTTTTTAGCTTGGTAACTTTCTTCTATTTGCGAGGTAACTACTTGAGAATCACTGAAGATAGTAAGTTTTTGAACTCCTACCTCCTTAGCCAGCCTCAAACCAGTTAGTAATGCCTCATATTCAGCCTGATTGTTTGAAGTAGGGAACTCAAACTTTAAGGAGAGTTCGATTTTGGTTCCCTGATCGCTTTCTATTATCACGCCTGCACCACTTCCAGTTTTGTTTGAAGAGCCATCCACATAGAGATTCCATTTTGTAGGAATCCCCGGGGTGTCAGTGTACTCGGCAATGAAGTCGGCTAGATACTGTGATTTGATGGCTGTCCGAGCCTTGTATTGAAGATCAAATTCAGATAAATTGACTTTTCACTATAGGATTCTTCTAGCTAAGTCTGTCTTCTGTAGGATGCCTTTTATGGGCTGGTTAGTCCGAACCTTGATAGTGTGAGCTTGAAAATACGGGTGAAGTCATCGAGAAGTGAGGATGAGAGCATAGGAGAACTTTTCTATCTTTTCATAGTTTAACTCGGCCTCTTGTAGAGTTTTACTGATGAAGTAGATGGGTTGTTGCCGGCCTTCGTCTTCTCTAACTAGTGCTGAGGCTATTACCCGATTTCCTACTGCGAGGTATAATATGAGTACTTATCTCTCCTGAGATCGGGTGATAATGGGTGGTTGCCCCAAGAAATTTTTGAAATCTTGGAAGACTTGCTCGCACTCTGTTGTTGATTCAAACCTCTTTCCCTTCCTTAATGTGGCGTAAAAGGGGAGAGATCTTATGGCTAACCCAGCTAAAAACCTGGACAGGGCTGCCAGTCTTCTGTTGAGCTATTGTACCTCTTTGATGTAGGTGGGGCTTTTCATGTTGAGTATGGCCCGACATTTATTCGGGTTTGCCTCAATTCCTCTTTGTGTGAGCATGAAGCCCAAGAATTTGCCAGTTTCTACCGTGAATGTACACTTTGCAGGGTTAAGTCTCATACCATACTTTTGATGGTGTCGAACATTTTGGTGAGGTCAAATAGTAATGATTCCTTGTGTTTTTACCAGCATGTCGTCTACGTAAACCTCTATTAGTTTCCAAATATGGTTGGCAAAGACTTTGTTCATCAATCTTTGGTAGGTAGCTCTGCGTTTTTAAGCCAGAATGGCATGACAATATAGCAGTAGTTCGCTTTTGGGGTTAGGAACGAGATCTTTTCTTGATCAGGTGGATACATCGGGATTTGATTGTATCCTAAATAAGCATCTATGAAGGAGAGGTATTTGTATCCAGAAGAGGCATCTACTAGAGCATCTATACTTGGGAGTGGGTAGGGATCTTTTAGACATGCTTTATTGAGATCGGTGTAGTCAGTGCACATCTGCCACTTCCCATTTGACTTCTTTACCAAGACAACGTTGGCTAACCATAGTGGGTACTTGACCTCTCTTATGAATCTTGCCTCTAGTAAGGCTTGTACCTGCTCTTCCACAGCTTGGGACCTTTTTGGTCTGAGCTTCCTACGTCTTCGCTGCACTGGCCGAGATCCTAGGTATACCGCCAGTTTGTGGCACATTAGTTTGGGATCTATGCCCGGCATGTCTGCAGCCCTCCATGCAAAGAGATCGACATTATCTTTTAGGAACTATATCAGAAGTTCCTTTAAGTCTCCCATTAAGGTTGCCCTGATATTTGTTGTCTTATCCCGGGCATCACCGATCTGTACTTCTTCAGTTTCGCCTTCAGGTTGTGGACGAAGTTCCTCGTGAACTCGAACTCCCCCGAGTTCCATAGTGTTGATTTTTTCTCCTTTGGTGTTGCCTTTAAGATTCAGACTTTCATTGTAACAGCGTCGTGCAATCTTTTGGTCACCTTTTATGGTGGCGATCCCTTGTGGAGTTGGGAACTTCATGCACAGGTGTGGGGTGGAGACCACTACGGCGAGTTAATTCAGTGTTGTCCGACCTATTAGGACGTTGTAAGCTGAGCTCACGTCGACTACGATGTAGTCTATGTTGAGTGTCCTTGACCGTGTTCCCTTTCTAAAGGTCGTGTGTAGCGAGATATATTCAAGTTGTTGGATTGGAGTGTCTCCCAGTCCGAACAAACTTTTCGGATACGCTTTGAGCTCTTTATCTTGTAGGCCGAGTTTGTCGAAAGTGAATTTAAACAAGATGTCCGCGGAGCTTCCTTGGTCTATCAGCGTTCGGTGGAGATTAGCATTGGCCAATATGATAGTAATGACCATGGGATCATCATGTTCCGGGATGATGCCTGTTGCGTCTTCTTGGGTAAAGGTAATAGTGGGGAGATTGGATGACCTCTCTTCTTCCCCGACGTGGTATACTTCTTTAAGGTGTCTTTTACGAGATGATTTTGAGGTCCCTCCTCCTGTGAACCCTCAATTTATCATATGAACATGCCTCTCTGGGGTGTGAGGTGGTCGTTCAGCTCGTTTGATCTCTTCGTCCCTTCTTCTTTTCTTGGTTCATCTGCTTTATTGACTAAGTACCGATCTAATCGTCCATCTCTTGCCAATTTCTCTATGACATTCTTCAGGTCAAAACATTCGTTAGTAGGATGTCCGTAGATTCGGTGGTACTCACAGTACTCTGTCCGATTTCCTCCTCCTTTTTTGCTTTTGATTGGGCGAGGTAGTGGGATCTTCTCAGTGTTGCATATTTCTCGGTAAACATCCATAAGAGACACCTGAAGAGGGGTGTAACTGTGGTATTTTCTAGGCTTCTCACTGGGTTGTTCTTCTTTTTTCTTTAACTCCTTATCCTTGTCTCGAGAGGGATAGGAGAATCCGGATTTTAAGGTTTCTCCTCGCTGAGAATTTTCTTCCATGTTAATATACTTTTCTGCCCGTTCTTGTACCTCATTTAGAGATGTTGGATGCTTTTTTGATATGGAATGACTAAAAGGTCCTTCTCGTAAGCCATTAATGAGACCCATGATAGCTGCTTCTGTTGGCAAACTTTGTATGTCCAGACACACTTTATTGAATCTTTCCATGTAGTTGCGAAGACTCTCCCGATCTCCTTGCTTAGTCCCTAACAGGCTTGGGGCGAGTTTGGCTTTGTCCTTCTGGATGGAGAATCTGGCAAAAAATTTTTTGGCTAAGTCATCAAAACTTGTGTTGGATCTAGAAGGAAAACTGTCGAACCACTTAAATTGTTGTCTTCGTTAGGGTAGTCGGGAAGGCTTTGCATTGAATAGCATCCGAGGCATCGGTGAGATACATTCTGCTTCTGAAATTGCTGAGATGATGGCTTGGATCGGAGGTACCGTCGTATGGGGTCATGTCGGGGGCTTTAAAATCCTTTGGGACTTTAGCTTTCATTATCTCTTTAGTGAAGGGATCTTGGTCCTTGTGGGAGCTGTCATCGTGATTGGATTGAATGGTTTTGGTTTTAAGGTCGGCTTTGAGTTTTAGGAGCTTGTCTTGTAGTTCTTGGCGACGCCAAGTTTCTCTCCGAAGGTTTCTTTCGGCTTTGCGCTGGTGTTTGGCTTCTTGTTCGAGCTATTTGAGACGATCCTGTTATTTTCGGAGGGCATCTAAAATTTCTGTATTTGGAGAATGCTTGTCTCCGTTTGGTTGAGGTGTATCTTTGGGTGTGATGTTCGTGTTCTTATGCGGTGTTCTGTTTTCCAAATCAGAATTGTGGTCATTGTGAAGGTTGTCTGCCATGATGATAGAATGACTTCTAGCTTCCCCGGCAACGGCACCAATGTTTTGTGGGTTATCTGAAACTGTAGGTCGATCTCAGACGAGATCTGCGGTGGTAGTCGGTGCTGTCATGTCCAACTTGTTGGACTTGGTGGTGCTACTGATCCTTCGTCACTGAAGGGTGGTGGTACCTACAAAAGACTCTGATGCTTAAGTTAGCACGTGCTTTAGGCTGGTTTTTAGTAGAATCAGAGTATGATTTATACCTGGGTGCTCCAGTGTATTTATATTGTGTAGAGTGACCTTTCTGGAGATAAGATAGTTATCTTATCTTATCTTTGAGTTAAGTCATCTTATCTTTTTAGGCGAATCGCCTTATCTTTCTAGGCTCTTACCACCTTTAGATTGGGCTGTGTTCCTTTGTTTGGGCCTGCTTTGGGCTTCTATGGCGATTTGGCAAAACTCTTTGAGAAGAGGTCGATGGTAACCTAACCTGAAGAGGTCAGTCACTTGTGTCTTTAATCAGCCCGGGTCGCATAACTTGACCCTGGGTATGAACACTAAGTTACCCACTACTAACGAGATTTTATGCCACATATCCCAATTAGCCCAGATAACTTGTTGGAACCTGTGATGCATTCTCAAGCTACAACTCAATACTATCCTCCCAAGGACTAGCAAGAACTCATGAAGAACAGGGGTCATTCGCCAATTCCACCCAAATCCATAAAGATTTAGAACGACAATACAGCATAAAATGAAATCAAATATGTATTAAAGTAGAAAAGTAATTATATTAATCCATAGGAATGAGCAGAGCTCCCTTACTTAACCTAGGAGGTTTAATTGCTCATGATTTACAGGAAAAAAATATGAAATGTGTAAAGGGTCAAGAGCCTCTAACAAGGGTGAACTCTTATCTATATATACTAATCTAATAACTAAGGATTACAAAACTAAGATAGACTGGACTTCTGGTGCAAAAATCTACTTCCTGGGCCCACTTGGTGAGTGTTTGGGCTAAGCTTGGGGTGAATTCTTGTGCTGGGACTCCTCTTGGAGAGTTGAATGCCGGATTTGGTCTATCTTGAGTGTTCAACGCTGGGCTTGTTCCATTTGGGACATTGAACGCCGAGCAGGGAGTAATTTGGGTGTTCAACACCCATTTTGGGCCGTTATTTTCAGTGTAAAGTATAAAGATTATATATTGCTGGAAAGTCCTAGAAGTTAGCTTTCCAACGCAGATGAGAGCGCATCATTTGGACCTCTGTAGCTCAAGATATGCTCATTGGAGTGCACGGAGGTCAAGATCTGAAAGCATCTGCTAGCCTTTCTTTGCCTCTGAATCTAACTTTGCCAAAACTTGCAGTTTTCACCCATAATTCATCTAAAATCACAAAAAAAAAAAAACACCAAAACTAAAGGTATCATCCAAAAAGTGATTTTTACACTAGAACATACTAAAACTTGATGAAATGTAACTAAAAACACTAAGAAAATAATACCAAAGAGCGTATAAAATATCCGCTCATCATATACATTAATACTAGAGTCTTCTATTTATTTTTTTATTTTATATTTATTTCCTCTTCCCTATTTATTTATTTTATAACATGTTATCAGTACGAGGCTCTGATCAAAATTTAAGAAGATTCAAGTAATAAATTTTTATTATGTCAAAGTTCTCTCATCTTGAATTTAATGCTCTTGATATATCTAGAAATAACTACTTATCATAGATACTACATGCCGAAATCCATCTTGATTTAATGGATCTTGAAGATATCATTAAGGCTGAAAATAATGCATCCTAGAATAATAAAGCCAAAACCATGATCTTTCTTCATCGTCATCTTGACGAAGGATTGAAAAATGAATATCTCACACTAAAAGATCCTTTAAATCTATGGAAGAACCTTGAAGAAATGTATAATAATCAAAAGACAGTGATACTTCGTCAAATACGATATGGGTGGGCACACTTGCATCTACAGGATTTTAAATTTATAAATGAATACAATTCAGCAAAGTTCCAAATTATTTCACGAATAAAATTATGTGGGAAAAAGATAACTGATAATGACATATTAGAGAAAACTTTCTCGACCTTCCATGCCTCAAATGTGATCCAATAGCAGCAGTATCAAGAAAAAAATTTAAAAAATATTATGAGCTAATTTTTTGTCTTCTTGTTGCTGAATGTAACAATGAATTGCTGTTAAGAAATCATGAATCGCGCCCAACTGGCACCGCCTCATTTCATGAAGCAAATGCAACAAATAATAACCCCCAAAAGAGATAAATGCAAGGTTTGGGTAACAAGAAAAATTATGGAAGGAAGAAAATTATGTTCACAAGAAAGGATCTCACCAGAAGTAGGATAAAGAAAGAAATAATTGGCAAAATAAATCAACAGATGATAAATATTTTTGTTGTGGTGGAAAGAGCCAGTAGTTTCATACCTGTCGTACCCCAAGGGACCTAGTTGATTTTTATCAAATATCCTTGAAAAAGGATGATAAATGAAAGGAGACGAATTTTGCTTCAAAGGAGGTTGCTGAAAGTTATACCACTTATTATGAAGTATTTGATTTTTTTGAGGATCCTAAAGGAAATATTGTTCATTTAATCAATGATGAAAAATTTAATATTTGGGTTCGTTAAGTACTTATGTAAATAAATAATGTAAGAAACTTCTTGTTAAGTTTTATTTCCTATGTATTTGAATTTCAAGTATGATGTATATAAATAATGTTTAATAAAATATTAATTTTTATGTTCACTAAATGTGTCAAATAATAATAATAATAATAATAATAATAATAATAATAATAATAATAATAATTTTTAGTATATGATACTATTTTTATGTACAGTGCTATTTCGAAAAACAATTCCAATAAAAAATATAATTTTACTATGCATGTACTTTTACTTATTATTATTATTATTATTATTATTATTATTATTATTATTATTATTATTATTATTATTATTATTATTATTATTATTATTATTATTATTTGTCTTTGAAAAAAATGACAATGACATATAATAAAGATTTTTGCCTTGTGGATAGTACAAATTTGTATACCATTCTTAAAAGTAATATATATTTTACTCATTTTGTACCAAAAGAAGAATATGTTAATATAATTATTGGCTCAAATAATGTGATAGAAGGCTCTGGAAGAGCTATAATTTTGTTTTTTAGAGGAACAAAATTCATAATAATTTTTCTGCTAAGTCTCTAAGGAACTTGTTAAGTTTTAAAGATATTCGCCGAAATGGATATCATATTGAAACAATGAATGAGGAAAATCATGAGTACTTATGTATCACAACTCATGATTTAAATACAAAAAGTTATATTAGAAAAGTTACCCTTACTTTCATCTGAATTATATTATACTAAAATTAGTGTAATTGAATCACATGCCATTTATAATTTGGCATGATTGATTGGTCATCCTAGAACATCTATGATGTAGAGAATTATTAAAAACTCCCATAGATATTCACTAAAGAACTAGAAGATTCTTAAATATAGTGAATTTTTTTGTATTACATGTTCTTAGGAAAAGCTAATTTTAAGGCCATCACCAGTAAAGATTGGATTTGAGTCTCCTGAATTCCTAGAAAGAATTCAAGAAAATATATATGGACCTATTCATCCACCATGTGAATCTTTTAGATATTTTATGGTTCTAATAGATGCATGTTTGATATGATCACATGTGTGTTTATTTTCTTCTCGCAACCTGGCGTTTACAAGATTACTTGCTCAAATTATTCGATTAAAGACACATTTTTCAGAAAATCCAATCAAAATAAGTGTTGAACATCCAATAACTCATGTTCATACACAAAATGGGCTAGCAGAGTCACTTATTAAATGGCTCCAATTGATTGTTAGACCCTTACTTATAAGAACGAATCTTCCAACCTCTTTTTAAGGACATGCCATTTTATATGATGGAGCACTTATTCGATTATGGCCAACAAGTTACCATCAATTCTCTCCTCTGCAATTAGCTTTTAGTCAGCATCTAAATGTTTTCCATCTAAGGATATTTGGGTGTGCGATATATGTCCCAATTTCCCCACATTCTCACACTAAAATAGAATCCCAAAGAAAATTAGAAATTTATGTGGGTTATAATTCTCCCTCTATAGTGAGATATGTTGAGATGCTAATAGGAGATATATTTAAAGCTCGATTTGCATATTGTCATTTTGATTAATCAAAATTTTCAATATTAGGTGGAGAGAATAAGCTTCTTAAAAATGAACTTAACTGAAATGCATCATCCTTGATGCATTTAGATTCTCAATTAGGGCAATGTGAACTAGAAGTTCAAAAGATTATACATTTACAAAGAATAGCAAAAGAATTGTATGATGTATTTTTTGATACGAAAAGGATTACTAAATTCTATATACCAATTGAAAGTGCTCCAATTCGAATTGATGTGCCAGTTGAACAAATAGTTACTAAAACGAGTACACGCCAGAAGCGTGGTAGACCAATTGGTTCCAAAAGTAAAAAATCCTCGAAAAAGAAGAGATGCATTTGATATTACCAAGACAAATAGTACTTCTGTTGAAAAAGATAAAGACATAGAAGAGACACTAGTAAGTGTCCAAAAATTTGATATAGTGTTGACCCAGAAGACATTCAAGTACATGAAAATTGTGAAAATGAAGAGATCTCAATAAATTATGTCTTTACAAGAGAAAAATAGAACTGAAATAAAATAATTGTAAACAAAATATTTGCATATAATGTGACATCATACATCATGCATGAAAGTAAGGATCTTGAACTAAGAACAGTCAAAAAATGTCGACAAAGGAATGATTGGCCAAAATGAGAGGAAGTTATGAAGGTTGAGTTAGACTCACTTACAAAACATGAAGTCTTTAGACCTGTAGTCAGTACACTAGAAGATGTAAAACCTGTTGGATATAGATGGCTATTTGTGAGAAAACGAAATGAAAAAAAATGAAGATGTACACTATAAAGCTCGACTTGTGGTATATACAAGATTTTTCACAAAGTCCCAATATAGATTATAAAAATACATATTTTCCTATAGTAGATGCAATCACATTGCATTATTTGGTCAGTTTATCCGTATACTATAAACTACATATGCATATAATAGATATAGTGACAACTTATTTATACAAATCATTATATCGTGATATCTATATGAAAATCCTTAAAGGACTAAAGAAATCTAAACATCTAATAAATACTTGCAGGGGTTATACTCAGTCAAATTGCAAAGATTTTTATATGGTCTAAAGCAATCTGGAAGAATGTGGTATTATCGTCTTATTGAGTATCTAGCCAAAAATGGATTCAAGAATGATGATATCTGTCCATGTGTTTTCATAAAGAAACCTATATCTGGATCATTATAATTGTTGTGTATGTTGATAATTTAAATATTATTGCCTGAAGAGATTCTAAGAATTATAAAAGCTCTAAAAGAAAAGTTTGAGATGAAAGATTTTGCAAAGAATAAATTTTGTCTCGCCTTGAAAATTGAGCATACAAAAAATAGGATCTTTATTCATCAAACAATATATACAGAAAAGATCATGAAGAGATATTACATGGATAAGTCACATCCATTAAGTACCCTAGTGATCGTAAGGTCTTTGGATGTAGAAAAGAATCAATTCCATCCTAAAAAAGAAAATAAAGATATCCTTGGTCCTGAAGTACCATATCTCAGTTACTAATATATCTTGCTAATAATACATGACCTGACATATCATTTGTAGTGAATTTACTAGCAAGGTATATTTATTCTTCAACTATAAGACATTGGAATGGAATCAAACAAATCTTTCGATATCTTTATGGAACAGTTGATATTGGACTATTTTATCCATATGAATCCAAGTCACAATTAGTTAGCTATATAGATACGGGATACTTGTCTGATCCACACAAAGAAATATCTCAAATAGGATACCTATTCACGTATGGTGATACAGCTATATCATGGAGGTCCACGAAACAGACGATAGCAGCAACATCCTCTAATCATGCTAAAATAAAAGGGATACATAAAGCAAGTTGCGAGTGTTTTTGGCTCAAGAGTTTAATCTAATATATTCAATCATCATGTGGATTGAATAATAGAAAAATAGCTCCAACTATTCTATTTGAGGATAATACAGCATGCATTACTCAACTTAATGGTGGATACATCAAAGGTGATAGAACAAATCATATTTCTCTCAAATTCTTCTTCACTCATGATCTTAAAAATCAAAGAACAATTGTTGTCCAACAGATCCGCTCAAGTGATAATCTGGCAGATTTATTTACAAAGTCACTTCCAAAATCCTCCTTTGAAAGATTGGTACATCAGATTAGGATTCTTGGTTTTGAGATACTGAATAATGTCGACAAGAGGGGGAGGCTGTATTCTTTTTTCCTTGTTCAAGTTTTTATCCATATTGGATTTTTCTTGATAAGATTTCTAACGAGACAGTCATCTTCACAAAGGATATTGTATTATTTTTTCTTCACTAAATTTTTTTTCATTAGATTTTTTTAATAAAATTTTAATGAAGCATAATTCTAAATAGACATCCAAAAGAGAGTGTTGTGATAAAAATAGATGCTCATTAATATGGGCGGTTGAGCTTTTCAACTTTGAAGGATTTAACTTCTCGAAAAAAAAATAAAATTTAAGAAAGTTTGAATATTTAAACTTGTTGCATGTGTAAATAAAGGATAAGACCTTAGCCAACAGACACACTACAATAATATATAAATTTTTTCTCTTCTCTATTTCTCTATGAGTATAAACTACAATATATATAATATTAGTAAATATATATATAAATCACTTTTATTATAATAAGATAATAGTATTAGTGAATATTAATACTAAAATTTTTTATTAATATTTTTTATTTTATATATATAGTTTTTATTTATTTATTATACAACAATGGGTTGATTACATTGTGGCAATTCTCTATATACTTTTGTATAATCAACATCTTTTTGTTATCTCTCTATTCTTTGTCTTCATCAGTAAACTAAGGACTGACATGTGCTCACAAGAACCAGGACACTTGTCCCACTAAATTTTTTAAAAAATAAATAGCAATATGTATATGTTTGTCTTATTGTTATATTGTGTTTACTTCTACAATAAAATATAAATTATTTTCTTAATTTTTATGTCAAAGAAATCTATTTTGACAAAAATGGTGGATTATTAAGTTCCTCCTATTAATTAAATTCTGTAAAAGTATAAATATCGTAGAGAGAGAGAAACTTCATTAATACATTACTATTATTAAATTTGATCTAGTATCAAATAATAAATAAATAAATAAATGATCAATTCAATGAAAAATCAATAAATAATGATAATGAACTTTATAACGCTAGCCAATTGGTTAATTACCAAATTGAAGTTTTGTTACCAAAATATAACAGAAACCATTAGCGATTATTTTTTTTCAAAAGTTTGTTGAGATAATAAGAAAGCCTTATTTCCTGGATGTATCTATTAATAATTTTTATTTTAAATATATGGAGTATTTGTTTATTTTAATGTCTAAATAGTTTTACCTCGAGCAATTATTTTTGTTTAAAATAAATTTTTATGCCATGAATATTATAACAAGTGACTTCATAATTGAAGGAGAGAGAACAAATAGTTGAATAGTTGTTTGAGAGCATATTGTCACAGTCTTGGATACACTCCAACGCTATTGTGCCGGCACTCAAACTTACTCAACCTCTTGAGCTAAGACCAAGTCAGCTTAATTCTTAGTATTTAGCAAGAAAGCTAAGAACACAAGAGAAAGGAAGTTTTGGTAGAAAGAACACTTTATTGCTCAAGTATTTGTTAAAAATGACTCACATCTTGAAACTCTAACTCTCATCCCTATTTATAGCCATCCACCTCCTCAATGGATGGTTAGAATTAAATCTAATCAACGGTCTAGATTGATCATCTAGAACTTTCACTACAAATATCTATCCTACCATATTTCTCTACATATTTTTAGATTATTCTATACTACTATTCATACTTCTATATATATCCACACTCTTCTATATTACTCTATGACTTTCTAGAGTCTTCTAGAACCTTTTAGGATATTCCGAGACCTTCTAGAACATTCTAAAACATTCTAAAATAATTTAGAACATTCTCAAACACTCTAAAAAACTATACAAACACCGTTAAATCTAACCTTCTAAAATTTACCAGGACATTCTCCCCCACCAAATGCATAGACGTCCTCGTCGTATTTTGTTCATAATAGCGCTCTAGGTGTTCTTGGAATTGCCACAGATCTTCACGAGCTTCCCAGCTAGCTTCGGTTATCGGGAGTCCTTTCCACTTGATCAAGTATTGGATACTTGATGGTACTCTTCTTCATCGCACAATGCAATAAGCTAAGATCTCTTCGATTTCTTTATCAAAGGATCTAATCACCACAAATGTAGCACGACTTGAGTCACCTCTACTCGGTTCATCTTGGTCTTCATGATATGGTTTAACCATACTCACATAGAAGACCGGGTGGATCTTCATAGAGGGAGGAAGTTATACTTTGTAAGAAACCTCCCCAACACGTCCAATGATCTCAAATGGCCTTTTGTTTTTGCAGATTAAGCCCTTATGAATGTTGCGAAAGACTTTGAATTGTTGTGGAAGAAGTTTAATCATTACCTTGTCTCCCACTTGATAGCTTGCTTGCCTCCTCTTCTTATCTGCCCATTTCTTTATCCTCTTTGTAGTTTTGTCGAGGTAAGAACGAGTGACATCTGCTTGTTCTTCCTATAACTTAATCTTATGATAAGCTCCAGGGCTCTTCCTTGAGTAAGAGAAAGAAAGAGAGTGTGGTGTAGGTGGCAGTTGTCTGGTCACAATCTCGAATAGACTCTTCCTTGTGGACTCACTCCTTTATAGATTGTATGAAAACTGAGCAATGTCTAAGAGTTTTGTTCAATCCTTCTGATTAGTGCTTACCAAATTCCTCAAGTAACAATCGAGTAAGGTATTCACTCTCTTAGTCTGCCCATCAGTTTGAGGATGGAAGCTTGTTGAGAAATGAAGCTCCAACCCAAAGAGTTTGAATAGCTCTGTCTATAGTGGTCCTGTGAAGCGTGGATCTCGATCACTAATGATACTCTTTGGCAATCCCCAATACTTTACCATATTTCTGAAGGATAGTCGTGCTACTTCCTCTGTAGTGCAGTCAGTAGGGGCAGGTATAAAGGTAGCATACTTCGAAAATTGATCCACTACCACAAAAATAGATTCAAACCCCTCGGACTTTGGTAAGCCAGAGATGAAATCTAAAGACACACTTTTCTATGGTCGCTCTGGTAGTGGCAGAGGTTCCAACAATTTACTTGGTATCTTGTTTTCAATCTTATCTTTTTGGCACATAAGACAAGTCTTCGTATGCTATCCATTTCATCCCTCATTTGAGGCGAATAATAGAACGATTCAATAAGTGCCAAGGTCCTTCATTGTCCTTGATAACCAGCCCATTTGGTGTTGTGGCATTCTTTCACTACCTTTCTCCTTAGATTTTTCCACTTAGGAACGTATAGTCTTCTCCCTTTGGTGTAGAGAAGGTCGTCTTCTAGCCAAAATCGTTTAGTCTTACCTTCTCTAGCCAATTCCACCAATTTCTTGGTTAATGGATCATGATGTAACTCTTCCTTGATGGTATGTAAAATATATCCTTCGACCATGGAAATGGTTGTCAACTCAACCTTGCGGCTCAGCACATTTGCTACCACATTAGTCTTGCCAAGCTTGTATTCAAATTCAAAATCAAACTCAGTTAGAAAATCTTACCACCTAGATTGTTTGGGGCTTAACTTCTTCTGAGTTTGGAAGTAGCTTGTAGCCATATTGTCTATCTTGACGATGAAGTGTGAACCAAGCAAGTAGTGACGCCAAGTTCTTAGACAATGCACCACCACTGTCATCTCCTTCTCTTGGACAATGTATTGCTTTTCTGTGTATCATTCAACTTGCAACTCTCAAAGGTAATAGGATGTTCTTTTTGTATCAGAACCCCTCCAACAGCATAGTCAGAAGTATCAGTGTGGACTTTAAACACCTTTGAGTAGTCGGACACTGCTAGTACTGATCCTTCTATCATAGCAGCCTTCAACTTATCAAAGGCCTTTTGACACTCCTTTGACCATTCCCAAGAGTGATTCTTCTTCAGATGATTCGTTAATGATGCAGCCTTGGTAGGGTATCCCTTGATATACCTCCGATAGTAATTAGCCAACCCAAAGAATGACCTCAATTAATATACTTTGTTTGGCGGCTCCCACTCTTTGATAGCCTTCACCTTTTTCTTAATCCATGCAAAGAGCTTCATCTTTAATGATGTGTCCCAAGAAGTGGACTTTGTCCCTTACAAAGGAACACTTTTCCTTCTTTACATATAGAATATTCTCTCGTAAGATCTTGAACATGGTTCGTAAGTGTTCTACATGTTCCTCCAAGGTATTACTAAAGACAACAATGTCATCCAAGTAGACCACTACAAACCAATCAAGATAAGGATGAAAGATCTCGATTATCAAGATACAAAAGGTCATAGGATCATTGGTTAAGCCAAAAGGCATCACCAACCACTCATACAATTCATACCTTGTGAAACAGGTGGTCTTAGGCTCATCACCATCAGAATCCTCACTTGGAGATATCCTGACCTCAAATCTAGCTTTGAGAACCACTTAGCTTTACCAAGTTGATCAAAAAAATTAGATATGAAAGGAATAGGGTATTTTTTCTTGATGGATACCTTGGTAAGTGCTCGATAGTCGATGCATAGTCTTAACGAACTATCATGCTTCTTTTAGAATAAGACTAGTTCTCCATAAGGTGCCTTCGATAGACGAATGAATCCAGCATCTAGCAAATCCTTGAGTTGCTTCTTCACCTCCTCAAGTTCTGGCAATGCCATCCAATAAGGTGCTGAAGCAAGCGACTTTACTCCTGACTCCAATTCAATCTTGTGGTCCACCTTCCTCCTAGGTGGTAGTTCTTTTGGCAACTTAGGAGGCATCACATCCTTATTTTCTTCAAGGACTTCCTTGATTTTGGAAGGAACATCTTCTCTTTCAGATGTTGACTTCTCTTGTAATAGAGCGAAATATTTAATCTCTCCCTTTTTGGACCCTTTCTTGAGTTGCATAACAGAAAGCATATGTAGTCCTCCATGTAAGAATTGGAGTTTTCACGTAAAACTGCTTAAGTAGAATAGAATAATTTAATTGTCTAAAATAGGTTCAAAAATATAAAATATTTTTTTAAAAATATAAAGGTGAGATTCAGATTTAGTGGATTTTTCTGAATGGAAAAATGTTTTCTTCTGAAAAATTTTGCGTAAAAACGCATACCGGTAGATTAGCTAGCAGTATTGGTTTAAATCTGTCCGGTACTGTGTGAGAGAATAAAATAGTAGAAATCCTCAAAAAATATTTGGAATAACAAACCGGATGCTAATTCTAAAGGTTTTGGCCCAAAGTGGGCCCAAACGGACCAAAAATGCTACGTGGTTAAACAGGATCCAAGTCGGACCCAAGCCCAACATATATAAAGTCATAAATGAGCCAAGAAAGCTCATTTTCAGCATAAGAGGGAAAGAGGAACGTGAGACTGAGAGAGAAAAGTGTCCACCATTGACACTATTCATCATCTCCTTCTTTTGGCCATATCTTGAGTTATGGTGCTCGGATTGACGAACAGTTTGTAGCCACACAAAGTTCTTGCCGAGCTCTTTGTTTCTAATCAATCAAATTTGGTGAGAACTCTTTTTCCAAGCTCCATTTCTCTGCCTCATGTCATTTTCAAAAATGGTTTTTGGGTTGTTAAATTTCTTTGTGTTCTTGTTATTTAGGTATAATCTAGCTTGGGTGAGTAGTGGATTTTACCCCAAAACTCATTGGATAAGGTAAGATATCATTAAACTCTTGTGCTTAGTTATATGTCATAAATCCTAGCTTTGATCCTTGTTATTTTTCATGATATAGAGTGTTTTTGGTGTTGTTTGGTGTTGAGTGAAGGCTTGAAAGCTTGTGGTGAAGTGGTTTTGTGCATGGAGGATAATTGGTCAAGGTATGGTTTCGGTTTCTTTTATGTATATGTAATGTTTCTGGATACTTAGGCTAGTGGCCTTTAAGATAGGTTTGAATGATGTGGTTGTATGTACATGTGCGTGAAGGATATATATAAAAGGGCAGGCTCTGATACCATTTGTAAAGAGTATTTTTAACCAGATTTTTATTGCAAGTCTTCTTGATAAATTAAAAGTTTTATAGTTAAAACTTTGAAGTAGCAGTGAGACCTGTTAAGACGTTGGTCAGTCCAGATCGTGGTCCCAGTTGTAAGTCCTAAGTAAGGCAGTGAATCCGTTGGTTAATGAGGGTGGTCTCGTAATTCACAAAGTTCTAACCATAAAATGGCTAGTTTATTAAGAACAATGAGTAGTTTAAATTTAGGAAAAAATAATTCTTTAGTAGTAAAAATAGAAAATGGTGAAGCATCCACCTATGGAACTAAAAATGAATTAAAAATAGCTAAGTTAGAGGAAAATTTTCATAATTAGAATATACCTATAATAGATAAAAATAAACTATATAAAAAAAGATCTTTCTTGAAAGAAAGAGATTATGAAATACATATGTTAGAATATTGTAAACTAGGAACAATTAATAATAGAATAATTACCATTTTAGAAGAAGATAAACAAAAAAACATAGTAACAAAGGATACAACTTCATCCATATAGGATTGATACAAGTAGCAGTAAGACCTAACTTTAGAATAGGAATAAATGTTCCTATATTATTAACATTAAGAGATACAAGATTTCCAGACTTTAGTGACTCATTAATAGGAATATTAGAAAGTAACTATCATGATGGACCAGTTTTCTTCAATTGTTATCCAAATTATGCTATGAATTTGAGAAATGAATACACTTGGCAAGTCTTAAATTTACAGGTCCAATCTGATGAAAAAATCATAAATGAAAAATATGATCCATTTGAAATAATCTATAGGATATATTATAAAATAACTAAAGTTAATTATAATTTTAAAGCACTAAGACAATCCTCAAAAGAAGAAACGATAATTATGCATGCAAATTTTAAAAGATCTAATATACAAACATCTAGAAAGCTAAGACATGAGGAATTATTAAGCAAAATTCCTGAAGAATGGGTAATACCTAATATTATTGAAGAACAACAAATAGAAAATACTAGATTAAGAAAAATAATAAGAGAAGGACCAGATATTAGAATTAGGATGAATATATCCCAATCACTAAGAATCCTGATAGTATTGAAACTATTAATCATAGAAATTCTATAGATAATTCGTTAATAGGAAATATGGATAATATTATAAGAATTAATAATTAAGACCTAATATAGTCGTTCCTGTATATAGAACACCTTCAGATTATGATCCAACTGAATCACAAGTACTATTAGTAATTAACAAGGAAGAACCATTTGAAATTGATAAAGAATGAATAAGACAAGATTTTAATGCTGACTAATAAACCCTTAAGAGATTGGTATTTTACCAATTATTCTATAAATGAAGTTATTAGACTAAGAGAATTATTCTATGACTTTATGAATGAAAGAAGAATGAATTTATATTTCTTTGACTGGTACGCTAATTGTTATTCTAAAAACAAAAAAAAACTATGTTCGTTAACAAAATCAACCGTTGTATGGAAAACAAGTTCAGGATCAGTAATAGAATTTGAATATCCTCTTAAAGAAACTATTAAAATACCAGTTGGAAAAGATTTAGAAGTTGAAGCAACACCCTATAAAGATAACAATGCAGAAGAAAACATAGAAAAAAGAGATATTAAGAAATGACATCAACAATTAAACTTTACTAATACCATGTTAGATATAATGAAAAATCAATTAGGAAGAATGAAAAATACGGAAAAAACCATTAACGTAGAAAAACCTATATATAAATTACAAAGCTAAGATAATATTAATTTAAAATCTAAAGTAGAAGCAGAAGTTAATGAATTAAAAGAAAAACTTAGGAGTATTAGTCTGGAAAAAATAACAATTAATACATTAAAAAAGGAAGGAGAATTAGAAATAAATAAAATATCTCATAAAAGAGATTATCCTAAAACAAGAAATTATTATTTTAGACTATCACCGGTAGATGTAAGTTTAGAAGAATGAACGCAATTAGTACAAAATAGTTTTTTCGGATCAGATTTATTAGAATGGAATATAGATAGATTAAGTGAGCAAGCCGTTTTAGATCAAATGTGTAATATGACTATGGCCGCAACTGCTTATAAAATGAGAAAAGCTTCCGATAAAGAGGCAGCAATTATATTAACCCAAAACTTTACAGTACAATTAAAAAGATGTTGGGATAATTTTCTCAGTATCCAAGAAAAAGAATGAATTTTAAATAGCCTTAAAACAGAAGATTAGTCACAGGATGCTACATCTACATTAATTTATACTATTATTAAAAAATTTTGTAGGAAATGCAAGCACTTTTAAAGATAGGATAGAAACTCAATTAATGAATTTAAGATGTCCAACCATGTCTGATTATAGATGGTATAATGATGTTTTTATGTCAAAAGTTATGATAAGAGATGATGCACATGCACCTTTCTGGAAAGAAAGATTTGTAGCAGCTTTGACAAAATTATTCTCTAAAAAAGTATTACAAAAATTGCAAACACAATTTGGAACCTAGATTCCCTATACCTTATTAACTTTTGGACAATAACATAACATAATAGTGCAAACAGGCAAAGAAGTATGCACATATACCAAGATACAACAAAAAATAAAACAAGATACTATCACGGGAAAAAGAGAACTTGGAACGTTTGTTACCAATACGGAATAACTCCAGAAAAAGCACCCAGTGGCCAACATAAAATTAAAAAGAAAAAATTATATAAAAAAACCTAGATATAATATAGATAAACCCCTTTATTATGAACAGATACATTATAAAAAAGTCTATAAAACCCCTAAAGAAAAACCTAAATCTTCTAGTAAGAAAAAACAAGTAATATGTTAGAAATATAAAAAATAAGGACATTATGCTAATAAGTGTACAACAGAATAAAAAATAAATAAAATAGAAAATAAAGAAATTAAACACGCTTTAACAGTCATATTAATCAACTCAGAATCAAAAGAAGAATCAATTTATGAGGACTCTTCTGAAACTGAAGATTATTTTATACAACAATTAAACCTTATGTCAGAAGAAGAAAGCTCAGAAGAAAATAGTGAAAAAGATGAGCAGAATAATTGTTTAGGAATAGGATTATGTAACTGTAAAAATTATGAAAAAAATGTAAATGTTTTTACTAAAGAACAGACTTCTACACTAAAAAAAAATAATTGACAAATTAGAAGATACCCCATTAAGAGATGAGTTCATGAATCAATTAGCTGAATTAGTTAAAAAAGAAGAAGATAGTAAGCAGAAAATAAGACCAATAAAAATAAAACAAATTTATAATCGGTTTAAGAACCCATAAGAAGAAGTCTCTCTACATTCCCTTAAAAAAGAGATAAAAAATTTAAAAAGAGAAATTTCAGAATTAAAACAATAGAATATTAATATGGACTATAGATTACTAAAAATAGAAAGAGAAAATATAATAAAAAACCAAGAACAAACTTCACAAAATAGTATTAGTAAAACAAAAGAAACAAGTAACATAATAATTCCAGAAAATTATATTAGCATAGGTCCAGAAAATTACATAAATATACTAACTCTATTAGTAAACCAAAAATAGTTCACTACGATAACCTTAATTGCATGAGAAGAAAAATTTGATTTCATAGCTTTGGTATATTCACGAGCTGATGTTAATTGTATACAAGAAGGGTTAATACCTACAAAATATTATGAAAAAATTACAGAAAAAGTTCTTAAAGCAGAAAATGATAGAATGACTATAGACTATAAATTATCCAAAGCAAAAATCTGTAAAAATCGAGTATATTTTTCTACTACATTCTTCTTAGCAAGAAATATATCTCATCAAGTCATATTAGGAAATCCGTTTACTATATTATTATATCACTTTAATGTCGATATAGACGGAATAACTTGATTGTTTACGTATTTTAAAATATTCTGTTCATTTTAAATTTCTCACTAAACCAAAACAACATGAACTCAATATGTTACAATATCTATTTACCCAAGGTAATGTTATCGAAAGGGAAACAAACAAATTAACTATTCGAACCAAGAAAAAATTTTACAACACCTACCAATCCAAATTAATGTTATAGAAAGAAAAAAAGACAAATTAACTATTTAAACCAAGAAGTTATATATAAAAGAATAGAAGAACAATTACAAACTCTTGAAATACAAAATAAAATAAAAAGAATTGAAGAAAAATTAAAAAAGAACTATGTAGCCTAAATCCCAAAGCTTTTTATCATAGAAAATTACATAAGATATCTTTACCATATGAAGATGGGTTTAATAAAAAGATATACCGACAAAGGCAAAACCAATACATATGAATAAAGAATATCTAGAATATTGTAAAAATAAAATGCAAGAATATCTGGATAAGGGACTAATAAGGCCTTCGAAATCACCATCAAGCTGTACAGGCTTCTATGTAATGAAAGCATCTGAAATAGAAAGAGGTGCTCCCAGATTAGTCATCAATTATAAACCTTTTAACAAAGTACTAAAATGGATTAGATATACCTTACCAAAATAAAAGCGATTTAATTAAAAGATTAAATAAAGCAAATGTTTTCAAAATTTGATCTAAAATCAGGATTTTATCAAATTGCAGTAAAAGAGGAAGATAGATATAAAACAGCTTTTATAGTGTCCTTTGGACATTATGAATGGAATGTAATACCCCAAGGATTAAAAAATGCTCCAAGCAAGTTCCAAGAGATAATGAACAATATATTTTACCCGCATATAGAATTTACTATAGTATATCTTGATGACGTATTAGTATATTCAAAATGAATAAATCAGCATATATATCATTTTCATAACTAAAGTAAGATTTTTAGGATATGAAATCTATCAAGGGACTATAGTACCTATCAAAAGAGCCATTGAATTTGCAGATAAATTTCCAAACGAAATAACTAACAAAAAACAACTACAAAGATTTTTAGGATGTTTAAATTATGAAGGGAAATTCTTACTCGGAATAAGAGTCATGTGCGAACCTTTTTATAAAAGATTAAGAAAAAATCCACCTCCCTGGACAGAAGAAATGACCTCTATAATAATAAAAATAAAGAACACAATAAAGAAAATACCTGTACAAGTATACTAGTTTCACTGGCTAAATTAATTGTAGAAACAGATGCATCAGAATTAGCATATGGATGAATTCTTAAACAAATACCTCCTAATAGCTCAAAAGAATAAATAGTAAAATACCATTCAAAAATTTGAAACCAGGCTCAAAAGAATTATGCAACAATTAAAAAAAATATTTGCCATAGTATTATGTGTTACAAAATTTCAAGAAGATTTATTTAATAAGACATTTATAATAAGAATTGATTGCAAAGTAGCCTCAAGCATTTTGAAAAATGATGTCAAAATTTGGTTTCAGAATAAATATTTGCAAGATGGCAGGCTATTCTATCATGTTTCGATTTTACTATTGAATATGTAAAAGGAGAACTAAATTCACTCCTTGACTTTCTTACTAGAGAATTTTTGTAGGAAAAGAATGGATCAAAAATCAGCCTCCAATGAAGATTATGGTCAAACTTTTGACTAAATAAAAGAGAAAAAATTACCAATTACTTCTGTACCAACAAAAACATTATCATTAAGACCTCTGACTATGTCACAGGTTATAAAAGCATCATCATCATCATCACATTCTAAGAGCTCTTTAATTACTACGAATAATAAATTCACATTACTACAACCATCTGACCTTTATAACACTCAACCCTTGAAAGAATAGTTTTCATATTATGAAAAACCTAATCCTATCAGAATATTAGCCATCGAAAAAGAGTGGTTCAAAAAAGATAGAAAAACCCTATAAAAAACTATCTTTTCAAATACTTTTCATTATATTCCTGTTAACCCACAAAAAAACCCAAAAATTTTATGAATTTATATTAGTAGACATCGGATCCATTGAATTAACACATTATATGGATCCCAATACTAAACAGCCCATTTATTCGAAAATAAAAATCATGAAAATATTATCCTTACAAGAGTGGGAATTACACCCATATTAGTCTAAGAACTTCTCATTAAAATTTGAACCTCGGAGTTATACTTATTATGACTACCAAGAAACATGAAATCATATACTATTCCTATCACCAAGTCCCCATTCCTGGTTCATTTGGTTTAGAAAGGGGATATTATTACAATTTTTCAAATGGTTCCAATCATGGTTCCAAACCTTTGGACCACTAGAAGCCTTTATCCCAAAAGAAGCTAGCTTTGGCCTATGAATATTTTAAAAGTTGTCATTTTTACAAGAATATAAATTCATCTCGTTTATAGCAGCCACAGGAATAAGCTGGATTATGACCTGGGAATATGATTCAGCAGCCTATGAAGAATGTCCAAATATACAATACTTAGTGATAGTAATAAAAATAAAATGGTGGAATAAATATGACATAAATTTGCTAAGGAAAGTAGCTATTGATAAATGGTTAACATCACAAAAGCGTTCGGCAATAAAAGCTTCAAGCATTACTAATGAACAAATAGCCTATAAAAAAGAGACCCAATTCTTAGCTCAGAAGTGACAAATTATGGCAGCTCTAGCAGCAACAACATCAGAAGAAGATAACTAGAACTCACTACAAGCAATCCAGGCCGTACCTTTTGGAGAAGACGAAGAAGTCCAATCCAGTCTGACCTATTATTTCCAAGATTCTCAAGACCCTTTTGAAATGTAATAAGAATAGTATATGAGCTCAAGATAAAAAGCCCAGTTAAAAAGAAAATGATCTCTGTAAAAAAAAGAGCAAATAGTAAATGTCGGCAAACAGTAAAAGCAAACAGTAAATATCGGTAAAATAGTAAATGTCGGCAAACAGTAATAGCAAACAGTACTGTCGACAAATAGTAACCAAATAGTAATCATTTGAGGTCTATAAATATCAAAGGTCTCATTCATTCCAATGCATCAAATTTTAGAAAGCTCTAAAGCTCTCTCTACTCTCATATCTTCTTACTTCAAAGATTCTCTAAATATTTGTAATAATATTCAAGGTTGTATTAACTTTACAAGCAATAATAGTACAAGTTAATCTTTGTAAGCTTACTATCTTATTCCTTCTTTACTTATAACCTTTCTTCTTTATTATCTTAGTTATTATCAATATTCTTATAACATGAAAGAGTTTCGGAAAAGGTTAATATCTTTAAAGCTTGTTAGAGAAAAAATGAAAATAAGAATGATGGCAATAGCAATGAAAATAAGAAGATTAACAACTGAATCATCAGAATTAACAGTAGAAATAGAAAAGTTAAATATGAAAATAAGTAGAGTTAAAAAATTAATAAGTAATACTAAAACCTGTAAATCATTAAAAAGTGTTAGAGAAAGCATTAAAAATAAGGGAATCTATAAGACAAGACAAATAATTCAAAGAATAAGAATGATGGAGTTACAAGAAATGATACAACCGGCACCAGTATTTCAGGTTCAAATGATGCAACCTTTACAAGAACCTTTACAAGAACAAGAACAACCTTTACATGTGGTATTAGAGCTTGCCCAAAGGGAAGGTGTCTGATAACATATATATATATATATATATATATATATATATATATATATATATATATATATGTTGGCAGATGATGATTATTGATGAGTATGATGACTTTGATGAGTTATGGTGGTGGATGTTGATGTTTGAAGACGAGTGCTGATGATGATATTGATTATTGGTTATTGTAGTTCATGTTGAAAACAATTGATTGAGGAGATTTGATGAATTGGATGAATTGATTGATGATAATGGAACTAATTGGATGAAAGATTTGATATATGTAACATTGATGATTGTTGGAAATATTGGATGGTGGTATTGAGGAACTTTGATGCGAATTTAGTTCAAACTTGAAGTTGGATGAGGTGAGTATTAATGGTTTTGATAGTTAGGTAATTGATAAATGATTAGGGAGTGTCTATTGTGGATTTTGGGTTGTTTTGAGTATGTTTTGAGTTGGTTTGTTTTTGAAGTTTTGGAAAACTAGGAAATGATCTCTTTTGGTAAAAACTTGTTCTTAGTGAACTTTGGTGAATCATAACTTGAGCCTGATAAACCCCATTTTTAGGGTTTATCTTGTGTTGAATTTAGAGGGTTTTGTCAACTCTTCTCCCATTTATTCACTAAAATAGCATGGTTTTGTAAATTCTCCTTTAATTGTGCTTAAGAGTGAAAATATATTTTTTAGGTCTTAAAATAGCTAAATTTAATTCACCTTGATTCCATTATATGCCTTGATATGTTTGTTAAGTGATTTCAAGGTTAGGAGGCAAAGATTGGATTAAGGGAATGAAGAAAAAGCATGTAGAAATAGAGAACTCATGAAGAAATAAAGGAATCGCAAAGATGTCAATCCCGACCAATTCGCCCTTAATCAATCATAACTTGAGATACAGAGGTCCAAATGAAGTGGTACATCCGGGGCTTCAAAATGATATAAAATTTGCCATAGTTGTCTGGCGTTTAGAGACGCATACGTGTGATGTACGCATACACGTGGGAAGCTGCATGGTATGCGAAATCATAAATCACACTTTTCACAACTCCGCATAGCTGACCACCAAGTGCATTGGGTCGTCCAAGTAATACCTTACGTGAGTAAGGGTCGATTCCACGGAGATTGACGGCTTGAAGCAAGCTATGGTCATCTTGTAAATCTCAGTCAGGCAGATTCAAATGGTTATGAGATTTTGATAATTAAAAGATAAATAAAGCGGAAAATAAAATAAAGTTACTTATGTAGTTCCTTGGTGGGAATTTCAGATAAGCGTTTGGAGATGCTTTGTTGCCTCTGAACCTTTGCTTTCCTACTGTCTTCATCCAATGATGCATACTCCCTTCCATGGCATGCTGTATGTTGGTGGATCACCGTTGTCAATGGCTACCATCCGTCCTCTCAGTGAAAACATTTCCTCTACGGTTTCCCGCATGGCTAATCAGCTGTCGATTCTCGATCGTGTTGGAATAGAATACATTTATTCTTTTGCACACTGTCACTGTGCCCAACAGTCATGAGTTTGAAGCTCGTTACAGTGATCCCATCCCAGATCCTACTCGGAATACCACAGACAAGGTTTAGACTTTCGGGATCTCAAGAATGCTGCCAATTGGATCTAGCTTATACCACAAAGGTTCTAACATCACGGATTCGAATGCTCTATTGTCAGGAGAGGTGATTCAGATCCGTGGGTCAGAGACCAAAGAGAATGTACTCCAGCTGTCGTCTAATGACTACGTTGAACATCATGTAGACCGCTTTGTGGTTGTCAGGCACGTGGATCTTGGCTAAGCAAGTAACGAAGATTGAGTGATTGTCATAGGTCACCCCTTCATTCTGACTTAACTGAATTAAGTACAAGAGTATATCTTGGAGGAGAAGTAGGCGTGAATTGAATAGAAAAACAATAATACTTGCATTAATACTCGAGGAACAGCAGAGCTCCTCACCTTAATCTATGAGGTGTAGAAACACCACCATTGAAAATACATAAGAACAAAAGGTCTAGGCATGGTCGAATGGCCAGCCTCCAAAAAGGGTTTGAAGAACTCCCAAAAGGTCAAAGACTCTGAATACAATAGTAAAAAGTGCTATTTATACTAAACTAGTAAACTAGGTTTACAGAAAATGAGTAGATAGAGCAGAAATCTATTTCCAGGGCCCACTTGGTGTGTGTTTAGGCTGAGCCTTGAAGCTTTCACGTGCATATCCTTGGAGTTAAACGCCAGCTTTGGTGCCAGTTTTGGCGTTTTACTCCAGGAAAGGGTCTCTGGTGGGCGTTTAGACGCTAGTTTAGGCCATCAAATCCCGTGCAAAGTATGGACTATTATACATTGCTGGAAAGCTCAAGATGTCTACTTTCCAACGCAATTGAGAGCGCACCAATTGGGTTTCTGTACCTCTAGAAAATCAACTTCGAGTGCAGGAAGGTCAGAATCCAACAGCATCTGTAGTTCTTTCTCAGCCTCTGAATCAGATTTTTGCTCAGGTCCCTCAATTTCAGCCAGAAAATACCTGAAATCACAAAAAAATACACAAACTCATAGTAAAGTCCAGAAATGTGATTTTTGCAAAAAACTAATAAAAATATATTAAAAAGTAACTAAAACGAACTAAAAACTACATGAAAACAATACCAAAAAGCGTATAAATTATCCGCTCATCACAACACCAAACATAAATTGTTGCTTGTCCCCAAGCAACTGAAAACAAAATAGGATAAAAAGAAGAGAATATAGAATAAATCCCAAAATATCAATGAACTTTAGTTCTAATTAGATGAGCGGGACTTGTAGCTTTTTGCTTCTGAACAATTTTGGCATCTCACTTTATCTTTTGAAATTCAGAATGATTGGCATTTATAAAAACATAGAATTAAGATAGTGTTATTGATTCTCCTAGTTCAGTATGTTGATTCTTGAACACAGCTACTTATGAGTCTTGGCCGTGACCCTAAGCATCTTATTTTCCAGTATTACCACTGGATACATAAATGCCACAGACACATAACTGGGTAAACCGTTTTAGATTATGACTCGGCTTTGCTAGAGTCCCCAGTTAGAGGTGTCCAGAGTTTTTAAGCACACTCCTTTGCTTTGGATCACGACTTTAACCACTCAGTCCCAAGATTTTTGCTTGGACCTTCATCACACAAGCACATGGTTAGGGACAGCTTGATTTAGCCGCTTAGGCCAGGATTTTATTCCTTTGGGCCGTCCTATTCATTGAAGCTCAAAGCCTTGGATCCTCTTTACCCTTGCCTTTTAGATTAAAGGGTTACTGGCTTTTTTCTCTTGCCTTTTGGTTTAAAGAGCTATTGGCTTTTTTTGCTTGCTTTTTCTTTTTCTTTCTTTTTTTTTCGCCTAATTTTTTTCGCAAGCTTTGTATTTTTCACTGCTTTTTCTTGCTTTAAGAATCAATTTTATGATTTTTCAGATTATTAATAACATTTCTCTTTTTCATTATTCTTTCAAGAGCCAACAATTTTAACATTCATAAACTTCACTATCAAAAATATGCACTGTTCAAGCATTCATTCAGAAAATAAAAAGTATTGCCATCACATTAAAATAATTAAACTAATTTCAAGATAGAATTTGAAATTCATGTACTTCTTGTTCTTTATCAATTAGAAACATTTTTCATTTAAGAAAGGTAAAGGATTCATGGGACATTCATAGCTTCAAGGCATAGACACTAGACAATAATGATCATGTAATAAAGACACAAACATAGACAAAACATAAAGCATAAAAACTGAAAAACAGAAAAATAAGAACAAGGAAATTAAAGAACGGGTCCACCTTAGTTATGGCGGCTAGTTCTTCCTCTTGAAGAACCTATGGAGTGCTTTAGCTCCTCAATATCTCTTCCTTGCCTTTGTTGCTCATTCCTCATGGCTCTTTGGTCCTCTCTGATTTCATGGAGGATAATGGAGTGCTCTTGGTGCTCCATCCTTAGTTGCTCCATGTTGGAACTCAAATCTCCTAAAGAGGTGTTGAGCTGCTCCCAATAGCTTTGTGGAGGAAAAAGAATCCCTTGAGGCATCTCAGGGATTTCTTGATGAGAAATTTCCTCATGCTCTTGTTGAGGTCCATGAGTGGGCTCTCTTGTTTGCTCCATCCTCTTTCCATGACTCGAAGTTGAAAGCAATTGCCTTCCCTTTCCTCTTTCTAGAGGTTTCTCCGGCCTTAGGTGCCATTAATGGTTATGGAAAAACAAAAAGCAACGCTTTTTCCCACACCAAACTTAAAAGGTTTGCTCGTCCTCGAGCAAAAGAAGAAAGAAAGGAGTAGAAGAAGGTGAGTTGTATGATAGAAAATAGTGGATGAATGTGAGTGATGAAGAGATTATATGGAAGAGGGTAGGATTTGATAGGTGAATGGTGTTTGGGGAAGAGTGTTATGGAAAGGTGATGAGCGGATATTTTATACGCTTTTTGGGGGTAATTTCATGTAGATTTTAGTATGTTTTAGTTAGTTTTTAGTATAATTTTATTAGTTTTTAGGCAAAATTTATATTTCTGGACTTTACTATGAGTTTGTGTGTTTTTCTATAATTTCAGGTATTTTCTGGCTGAAATTGAGGGTGCTGAGTTAAAATCTGATTTAGACTGAAAAAGGACTGCTGATGCTATTGGATTCTGACCTCCCTGCACTCGGAATGAATGTTTTGGAGGTACAAGAGTCCAATTGGCGCGCTCTCAATTGGGTTGGAAAGTAGATATCCAGGGCTTTCCAGCAATATATAATAGTCCATACTTTGCGCGACGATAGACGACGTAAACTGGCGGTTAACGCCAGTTCCATGTTACAGTCTGGCGTTCAGCGCTAGAAACAAGTTGCAAGTTAGAGTTCAACGCCAGAAACAGGTTACAACCTGGCGTTCAACTCCAGAAACAGCCCAGGCATGTGAGAAGCTTAAGTCTCAGCCCCAGCACACACCAAGTGGGCCCCAAAAGTGGATTTCTGCAATATCCATCTTAGTTTACTCATTTTCTGTAAACCTAGGTTACTAGTTTAGTATTTAAACAACTTTTAGAGACTTATTTTGTATCTCATGAGATTTTTAGATCTGAACTTTGTACCTTTTGACGGCATGAGTCTCTAAACTCCATTGTTGGGGGTGAGGATCTCTGCAGCGTCTCGATGAATTAATGCAATTATTTCTATTTTCCATTCAAACACGTTTGTTCTTATCTAAGATGTTCATTTGCGCTTCACTATGAAGAAGGTGATAATCTGTGACACTCATTAAACGCCCAACCCATGCTCAGTCCTGGCATTCAACACCAGAAACAGGCAAGGAATTGGCATTGAACGCCTAAAGAAAGCACAGTTCTGGCGTTCAGACGCCAGAAACAGGTAAGGAGTTGGCGTCTAACGCCACTCCAGCTTCTACCCCTGGCATTCAAATGTCAGTGGGAGATCATACACATACAAGTACTGATAGCAACCCCTCTAAAAAGGCTTCTCAACCCACATCTGTAGGCAATAAACCTACAGCAACTAAGGTTGAGGAATACAAAGCCAAAATGCCTTATCCTCAGAAACTCCGCCAAGTGGAACAGGATAAGCAATTTGCCTGCTTTGTAGACTATCTCAGGACTCTTTAAATAAAGATTCCATTTGCAGAGGCACTTGAGCAAATACCCTCTTATGCTAAGTTCATGAAAGAGATCTTAAGTCATAAGAAGGATTGGAGGGAAATTAAAAAAGTTTACCTCACTGAAGAATGCAATGCAGTCATTCTGAAAAGCTTACCTAAGAAGCTTAAAGATCCCGGAAGCTTTACGATACCATGCACATTAGAGGGTACTTGTACCAAGCAAGCTTTATGTGATCTTGGGGCAAGTATCAACCTAATACCTGCATCTACTATCAGAAAGCTTGGTTTAACTGAAGAAGTCAAACCAACCCGGATATGTCTCCAACTTGCTGATGGCTCCATTAAATACCCATCAGGCGTGATTGAAGACATGATTGTCAAGATTGGGCCATTTGCCTTTCCCACTGACTTTGTGATGCTGGAAATGGAGGAGCACAAGAGTGCAACTCTCATTCTAGGAAGACCTTTTGTAGCAACTGGACGAACCCTCATTGACGTCCAAAAAGGGGAAGTGACCCTGAGAGTCAATGAGGCCGAGTTTAAGTTGAATGTTGTCAAAGCTATGCAGCATCCAGACACTCCAAATGACTGCATGAGCATTGATATTATTGACTCTCTGGTAAAAGAGGTCAATATGAATGAGAGTCTCGAATCAGAGCTAGAGAGTATCTTTAAAGATGCTCAGCCTGATCTGGAGGAACCATAGAGAATAATAGAACTTCTGAAAATCCCTCAGGAAGAGGAGAAACCTCCCAAACCCGAGCTCAAACCATTACCACTATCACTAAAATATGTATTTCTAAGAGAAGGTGATACCTTTCTTGTAATCATAAGCTCTACCTTAGAGCCACAGGAAGAGGAAGCACTAATTCAAGTGCTAAGGACACACAAGACAGCTCTTGGTTGGTCCATCAGTGATCTAAAGGGCATTAGCCCAGCCAGATGCATGCACAAGATCCTATTGGAGGGTGACGCTAAGCCAGTGGTTCAACCACAGAGGCGGCTGAATCCAGCCATGAAGGAGGTGGTGCAGAAGGAGGTCACTAAATTACTAGAGGCTGGGATTATTTATCCTATTTTTGATAGCCCCTGGGTAAGCCCTGTGCAAGTTGTCCTTAAAAAGGGTGGCATGACAGTGGTTCATAATGGAAAAATGAACTGGTTCCTACAAGAACAGTTATAGGGTGGCATATGTGTATTGATTATAGAAGGCTCAATATAGCTACCAGAAAGGATCATTTTCCTTTACCATTCATAGACCAGATGCTAAAAAGACTAGCAGGTCATGAATACTACTGCTTCCTGGATGGATATTCAGGTTATAATCAAATTGAAGTAGATCCCCAGGATCAAGAGAAAATAGCATTCACATGTCCATCCGGAGTATTTGCATATAGAAGGATGCCATTTGGTCTGTGCAATGCACCTGCAACCTTTTAAAGGTGTATGCTCTCTATTTTCTCTGATATGGTGGAAAATTTTCTGGAAGTCTTCATGGATGACTTTTCAGTATTTGGAGACTCATTCAACTCCTGTATTGACCATCTAGAACTTGTTCTAAAGAGGTGCCAAGAGACTAACCTGGTTTTAAACTAGGAGAAATGTCACTTTATGGTGACTGAAGGAATTGTCCTTGGGCACAAAATTTTGAACAAGGGAATAGAGGTGGATCAAGTTAAGGTAGAGGTAACTGAAAAATTACCACCACCTGCCAATGTTAAGGCAATCAGAAGCTTTCTGGGTCATGCAGGATTCTATAGGAGGTTTATAAAAGATTTTTCAAAAATCGCCAAACCTCTGAGTAATCTGCTAGCTGCTGACATGCCATTTATCTTTGATAAGGAGTGTCTGCAGGCGTCTGAGACTCTGAAAGCTAAGTTGGTCACAGCACCAATCATCTCTGCACCAGATTGGACATTACCATTTGAACTGATGTGTGATGCCAGTGACCATGCCATTGGTGCAGTGTTGGGACAAAGGCATGACAAGATTCTGCATGTCATGTACTATGCCGGTCGTGTTTTAAATGATGCACAGAAGAACTACACAACCACAGAAAAAGAGTTACTTGCAATGGTTTACGCCATTGACAAGTTCAGATCTTATTTAGTAGGATCAAAAGTGATTGTGTACACTGACCATGCTGCTCTTAAATATCTACTCACAAAGCAGGATTCAAAACCTAGACTCATCAGATGAGTGTTGCTTCTGCAAGAGTTTTATATAGAAATAAGAGACAGAAAAGGGACATAGAACCAAGTAGCAAATCACCTGTCCCGAATAGAACCAGTAGAAGGGACGTCCCTCCCTCTTACTGAGATCTCTGAAAACTTTCCAGATGAGCAACTCCTTGCCATCCAGGAAGTGCCGTGGTTTACAGACATTGCAAACTACAAGGCAGTAAGATTCATACCAAAAGAGTACAGTAGGCAGCAATCAAAGAAATTGATCACGGATGCAAAGTACTATCTTTGGGATGAACCATATCTCTTCAAGAGATGTGCAGACGGAGTAATCTGTAGATGTGTGCCTAAAAAAGAAGCACAGAAGATCCTCTGGCACTGCCATGGATCACAGTATGGAGGACATTTTGGAAGTGAGCGAACAGCCACAAGAGTCCTCCAATGTGGCTTCTACTGGCCTACTCTCTATAAAGACTCCCGAGTGTTTGTACTTAATTGTGAGAGTTGCCAAAGATCTGGCAATCTGCCTCACAGTTATGCCATGCCTCAACAAGGGATCTTGGAGATTGAGTTGTTTGATGTATGGGGTATTGACTTCATGGGGCCTTTCTCACCATCATACTCAAACACTTATATTCTGGTGGCAGTGGATTATGTATCCAAATGGGTTGAAGCTATTGCAACACCCACTAATGATACTAAGACAGTGCTGAAATTCCTCCAGAAATACATCTTCAGCAGATTTGGTATCCCTAGAGTATTAATCAGTGATGGGGCACTCATTTCTGCAATAAACAACTTTACTCTGCTTTGGTTCGGTATGGAGTTAGCCACAGGGTGGCCAGTTCATACCATCCACAAACAAATGGGCAAGCTGAAGTCTCTAATAGAGAACTTAAAAGAATTCTGGAATGGACTGTGATTAACCGTAGTAGGGATTGGGCAAGAAGCTTGGATGATGCTCTGTGGGCATACAAAACAGCATTCAAGACTCCTATAGGAACTTCTCCATACCAGCTTGTGTATGGAAAAGCCTGTCACTTGCCAGTGGAACTGGAGCATAAGGCCTATTGGGCAACCAGATTCCTAAACCTTGATGCCAAGTTAGCTGGAGAAAAACGATTGCTCCAGTTAAATAAGCTAGAGGAATTTAGACTCATTGCTTTCGAAAATGCAAAAATTTACAAAGAGAAAGCAAAAAGATGGCATGATAAGAAGTTGTCATCCAGAGTCTTTGAGCTAGGGCAGAAAGTTCTGCTGTTTAATTCTAGGCTCAGATTATTCCCCGGGAAATTGAAATCCCGGTGGAGAGGACCATATGTGATTACAAGTGTGTCACCATATGGTTACGTGGAGCTTCAGGATAATGATTCTAACAAAAAGTTCATTGTTAATGGACAGAGAGTCAAACATTATCTTGAAAGCAATTTTGAGCAAGAATGCTCAAAACTGAGACTTGATTAAAGCTCAGTAATAGTCCAGCTAAAGACAATAAAGAAGCACTTGCTGGGAGGCAACCCAGCCATTTACAAAACTTATTTATTAATTAATTAATTTTTACAGGCTCATATCAATTATCTTCAAGGTAAAATAGCAATTGCTTTAGTTCACAGAGTTATAGAAGGATTCAGAGGATAAAACAGCAAGAAAAAAGCTCACTGGTGCGAAAAAGCCAATAAGAGCTATTTTGGGCGTTGAACGCCCAAAAGAAGCATCTACTGGGCATTCAATGCCAGTAGAGATAGCCATCTGGTCGTTAAACGCCAGAAAGAAGCATCTTCTGGGTATTAAATGCCAAAAAAAAGCACCTTCTGGGCGTTGAATGCCAGATTTACAACGTCCTAAGCGTTTAGAAAAACGCCCAGTGACAAAGGAGTTCCTGGCGTTTAACGCCAGCCAGAAGCAACAGCTGGGTGTTAAACGCCCAGGAGAAGCTACAAATGGGCGTTAAATGCCCAAAACATGCAGCGTTCGGGCGTTTAACGCCAGGATTGTGGGAAGAAAATTTTTCGAAATTGCCTCTCCTTCTATTCCTCTCCTTTCCTTTCTTTTGCTTGAGGACAAGCAAACCTCTAAGTTTGGTGTGTTTTTCTGTGATCACTGAGTGAAAACTCATCAAGATCATGGCACCTAAGAGAAAACAAACCACTTCAAGAGGCAAGAAAGAGAATATTCCAAAACCACTTTGGAATCAAGAGAAGTTCTTAACCAAAGAACATGCAGACCATTACCACAAAATAATGGGTTTGAGATCAGTGATCCCAGAAGTTAAATTCGATCTGAAAGAAGACGAATATCTGGAGATACAGAAGCTGAAGCGCCAGAAGCTGTCTCTTGAAGGACCAGACACCCCACAGGTTGAAGGAGCACCCATCATCTCCCAAACTAAAGGTTGTTGAGTTCTAATCTTAGCCTTAACTCTGTGATAATTGTTCTTATTAGGAATTTACCTTAGAAGTTATATACGAGTAGTAGTAATTAGTATATCTATTTTAATTTTATTTCCAATTAAGTTATAATTTATTTTTCTCATCATCGTCAAACATGAATAAAATAGTAGATTTTTAGAATAAAGAGGTAATTTATTTTTTCGAGTCCTTAATAAGGAAAATTCTAATTATTTATATGTGGTGGCAATACTTTTTGTCTTCTGAATGAATGCTTGAACAGTGCATATTTTTTATATTGAATTTTATGAATGTTAAAATTGTTGGCTCCTGAAAGAATGATGAACAAGAGAAATATTATTGCTGATATGAAAAATCATGAAATTGATTCTTGAAGCAAGAAAAAGCAATGGAAAAAAAAAGAATCATTGGATAAAGAAAAAGAAAAAGCCAATAACCCTTAAAATCAAAAGGCAAGGGTGAAAAGGATCTAAGGCTTTGAGCATCAATGGATAGGAGGGCCCAAGGAAATAAATCCAGGCCTAAGCGGCTAAATCAAGCTGTCCCTAACCATGTGCTTGTGGCATGCAGGTCCAAGTGAAAAGCTTGAGACTGAGTGGTTAAAGTCGTGATCCAAAGCAAAAGAGTGTGCTTAAGAACTCTGGACATCTCTAATTGGGGACTTGAGCAAAGCTAAGTCACAATCTGAAAAGGTTCACCCAGTTATGTGTCTGAGGCATTTATGTATCCGGTGGTGATACTGGAAAACAAAGTGCTTAGGGCCACGGCCAAGACTCATAAAGTAACTGTGTTTAAGAATCAACATACTACACTAGGAGAATCAATAATACTATCTGAATTCTGAGTTCCTATGGATGCCAATCATTCTGAATTTCAAAGGATAAAGTGAGATGCCAAAACTGTTCAGAAGAAAAAAGCTACTAGTCCCGCTCATCTAATTAGAATATAAGCTTCATTTGAAACTCTGAGATATTATTGCTTCTTAATTTCTTTTTATCCTATTTTATTTATCTAGTTGCTTGGGGACAAGCAACAGTTTAAGTTTGGTGTTGTGATGAGTGGATATTTTATACGCTTTGGGGGTAATTTCATGTAGATTTTAGTATGTTTTAGTTAGTTTTTAGTATAATTTTATTAGTTTTTAGGCAAAATTTATATTTCTGGACTTTACCATGAGTTTGTGTGTTTTTCTATAATTTCAGGTATTTTCTGGCTGAAATTGAGGGTGCTGAGTTAAAATCTGATTTAGGCTGAAAAAGGACTACTGATGTTGTTGGATTCTGACCTCCCTACACTCGGAATGAATTTTTTGGAGATACAGGAGTCCAACTGGCCCGCTCTCAATTGGTTTGTGAAGTAGACATCTAGGGCTTTCCAGCAATATATAATAGTTCATACTTTGCGTGACGATAGACGACGTAAACTGGCGTTTAACACCAGTTCCATGTTACAGTCTGGCGTTCAGCGCCAGAAACAGGTTACAAGTTAGAGTTCAACGCTAGAAATAGGTTACAACCTGGCGTTCAACTCCAGAAACAGCCCAGGCACGTGAGAAGCTTAAGTCTCAGCCCCAGCACACACCAAGTGGGCCCCAGAAGTGGATTTCTGCACTATCCATCTTAGTTTACTCATTTTCTGTAAACCTAGGTTACTAGTTTAGTATTTAAACAATTTTTAGAGACTTATTTTGTATCTCATGACATTTTTAGATCTGAACTTTGTACCTTTTGATGGCATGAGTCTCTAAACTCCATTGTTGGGGGTGAGGAGCTCTACAGCGTCTCGATGAATTAA